>NC_142516.1:107361250-108049166 GCF_057876585.1 Rhinolophus sinicus
CGTGGCTTTGGCTCCAGCCCTGGCGACTGGTCCTGTCTCCTCACCTGGAATCCTGATTGTAGCATTTTCTGGCTTCTGTGAAACAAGTAAACCCACTGTGGCTGTTCTCAGGCTACTGGCGTGATTCAGTGGGCGTGGAGTTAGGAAAAGAGGTGCACTCCCACCGGCTAGCCAGTAGCAAGGGCTCCAGCACACTACTGCTCAGCAGTCGCTTTCTCTGTGCTCTGTTGGCTGAAGTGATCCAAAGGTCCACCCATGTTCGAGGGGAGGAGAGGAGACAGACTCTGCCTCTTGATGCAGGATGGCGAGGTTAAGGTGTTGGCAATATTGGTTTCTTCTGAGCCTTCCCTCCTTGGCTTGTAGATAGTCATCTTCTCCTACCTATGTCTTCCCATGATCTTTCCTCTGTACATTTTTGTGTCCAAATTTACTCTTCTTATAAGGACATCATTCACATCAGGGTAAGGCTCACCCTAATGACCTCATTTTAACTTCATTACCTCTTTAAGGACCCCATCCCTAAATATGGTCACATTTTGAGGTACTACGGGTTAAGACTTCAACATGTGAAATTTGGGAAGACAGAACTCATCCCATAACAGCCACTTTCATGGAGGTGACATTCTAGGACCTCAGATGGTGCCCTTTTACCAACATCACATGGTTGTGGCCATGGAAATGGTGGCACGGAACATCCAGGCAGAAGCCTGCAGGCACTGACACGGACTTCAAGGTGGGAAAGTCTCGGTGGATCTGTTCATGCTTCCCAGCTACCCATTGGATTAGGCTGTGGCTCGTCTCCAGCTTTCCCCCTGCCCTTTCCTGCTTCTTCCTTCTCCTTCTTCCAAGAGCTCTCCCCCAAGGTATCTCAGGTTTTGCTTCCAGAGAACCTTACATGTGTAAGACAGTCACACTGCATTACATCAAGAGGCACATGATATCTGGTTGACCCATACTTCAGGATGTTCAATTGACCTCTAGATAAAGATGATATCCTGGTCCCTCCATCATAAAATAATGTATTTCACTTAGACATAAAATCTATGTGGTATTATTTGGGACAATGCAATGATTCATTTAGTGGGTTTACAACCAATGGGTAATCTTGTCAAATCCATCATTTAATTAGAAATGTGAGAGTGGTTTATATCTGCTAGGGTTGTTCTGCAAAGCTTTCCCACGTTGACTGGGGCTGTTTGGTAGTATGGTCTACAGTTTCTAAATGAAAGGAGGATACATTATTCAGTCTTTCAATTTTCCTTTAGTTTTCAAATATTCCTTTAATTTTCAGAGAAGTTGACTTACTTTAATTTTACTTTAAGTGGTGACAAATGAATATTTTATGTTCTTTTTTATTTTTAGTATCATTATGGACTCATGGATTGCTAGAGATTGAATATATTTCAATTAACCACACACAATAGTCCTTTGATGCTAAAATTCTCACGTCCGTGGGAGCTTACTCAAATTAGCTCCTGTGTCCTTTTGACATGACAAGAAAGCTTCCTTGATTTCTGGAAAAACATGTCCCAGGTTCACTTTGTACCTTCCTTTCCCTGCACCTAGAAGCAGTCGTTTATCAGTGGATCCTTAGTTCTTCTCAGTGGGAAATGGTATGAGAGATGAAGATCTGTCTACAAGGTATACAAATATTCATTGTATCTGGGATATTGTTGCTATTATTCCATTTCAGTAAGCAGAGGTATACCACGCATATTTTTAAAGTCACATGTTCACTTTGATATTTTTATTTTAAATTAAATACTATAGCATTTTATGTTAACTTATTTGATTTTAGAATTTTATCGCTTTTACACTGAACATCTTGATTCCTAATGTTATTAAAACAATTACTTGAATGCTTTGTCATACAATAGAAAGAAAAGTTTCAAAATAACAATACCAGTCCTACTAAAAAAGATAAAACTACCAAGTTGAAGTTTCAAATTTCTTTGTAGTTCTTTTGCTCCTTAGATCACATCACACTAAGGAGGTAAAGTTAATGCATTGTGCCTGAAAGGCCCTTGAAATAAATCCTTCCTCTGTGTGGACGTGGTGCTATTTGATGCTTAGTGAGGTTCATGCATTTGTTTCCCATTTTAAGAATTTGTTTTAGCATGCATCATGCATTTACATTATTCAAAGATCAAAGCCTTCTGGAAAGATATTCACAGAGAAGTCTTGCTTCTACCCCTGCCCCACCCCCATTGTTTCCTTCATAATTAACTATTTTTATTAGTTTGGCTGTTGTCTTCAAATATTTCTCTGTGTAAATATAAGCAAATGCATAGGTATATGTTTTTATTTTCTCCCATACACAATATTTAGCAGCATTCTGTACCATGTTGTTTTTTCTACTTCAAACATGAAGAGATCTCTCCATATCAGCGCATAATAGCCTTTGTTATACTTTTTTTACAGCTTCATAGTACTCTGTTGTGTGGCCATGCCATAGTTTAGTCAAGTTGTCCCCCTGTTCTGGAAATCGGGTTATTTCAAATCTTTTGTAATGACAAGCAATCCTCCAATGAATTGAATAACCTTTACAAGTATCATTTTGCACGGGCATAGGTTTCCCTGTGGGATGGACATCTAGAAACGGAATTGCTAAGTGAAAAGGTAAATGCATCTATAATTTTGTTAGACACTGAAAAATTCCCCTCTATCGGGGTTGTAACATTTTGCATTCCTCCCAGCACTGTATAAGGGGGTGTATTTCCTTACATTATTGCTAACAGAAGCATATCTCACAGGGAGTGAAGCCCAGTTTAGAATCACCTCATTTCCTGGTTGGATTAAAGTAATTAACTTCTCTGCCTACCAGAAGCAAAAATAAATACCTCTGAAAGAAGATAACATTATGCAGAGCCTCAGAATTTTGAAATAATTCATCCCATACAAACCCCCCACTGAAACATGATTTCCCGAAAGCCTCTCCTGGGCACAATCCAGGTAGAATGTGATGTAACAATCATTTGCCAGTTGTCAACAGTGCCACCCTATAAGTGAAGTCAAAGATGGATGATGGAGAAAACTTTTAGGCCTTTCAGGTTCTCTCTCCACAACTTAGACTCCCTTACTTGGG
This sequence comes from Rhinolophus sinicus, assembly GCF_057876585.1. Taxonomy (NCBI): domain Eukaryota; kingdom Metazoa; phylum Chordata; class Mammalia; order Chiroptera; family Rhinolophidae; genus Rhinolophus; species Rhinolophus sinicus. The sequence continues at coordinate 107,364,336 of NC_142516.1, forward strand.
GCCCCATCTTGGTCCTCTCCACCCTTTGAGTCAGGACTGAGAGCGGTGTTAGGGGAGTCTGTGAAAATGGCCTCCCTGGGTATCTGACACAACAATGACCGCCCACCCTCTGAGGGCTACAGGACTTGCCCAGTTGGCAAACAGCTAAGCAGTAACTAACTGTTGGCTTTAGATTGAATAGCACTGGTTCCAAGCCTAGAGTTATATACATTTCCCTTAAAACTACGTTTCTAGTCTTGAAGTATAATATTGGAGATATGTCTTTGATTCATGATTTTAGGTATATATACATATACATTTACAATTTTATGTTGTACTTTATATCTAAATACATAACAATCTGTTTGACACTGTACTTATTTGTATCTCTTTCTCAAAGATAATTTAAGTGGTAATGAGGAAAGACTTGGAGACAATTTCTCTCTGACCTTCTAACCCAGGAGACTGCCATTGTGTTCATTTGACATTCACTGAACATCTATTGTGTACCAGACATTGTGCTATATTCTGGGCATAGAGATGGGAAACCAAATGTCCCTAGTGGGGCAGGAGGAGCATGTGCTCAGCCTAAACGTGGGGGGGGGGGGTCAGGAGAGGCTGCCTAGAGGCGGTACTCCTTATGGGGGTCTTGGCAGCCAGGTGAGTGAAGAGTGTTTAGGCCAAGCTATCCAGGGAGAACGGCATCAGTGGAAGTGAGAAAACCTTGCATGCTGAGGAATTCCAAACGGCCAGAGTACAGGCGTCAGGGGAGGTGTCTGTGATATAGGCTAGACTGGTTTGTAGGAGCAGATCACAATTGTCCTGGCGTGCTAACTTAAGAAGATTTGAAATAACCCAAAGTAGTAATTAGAATAATTCTTATTTCCTACTGACTGGGCTCTTGCTATGTGCCAGGCACTGTACCCCAATGTCCTCCTCACAAGAGCCCTATGAGGTAGGTACTGCTTTGTATGGACAAAGTATAACCCAATGGGAAAAGGAGTCCACAGAGAGACTGAGAGAGACCAGTCGGGGAGGTAGGAGGAGAAACGGCACGGCCTGGGGTTGTAGCAGAAAAGTGGGGAGGAGCTTCAAAAAGGATTCGTGTCAAATGCTGCCAAAAGGTCAGTCAGGATAAAAACCAAACAGCTAGCAGGTCGCTGGCGATCTCAACAGGTACAGTTTCAGTGGAGTAAGGAGGCAAAAGACAGATTGCTGCAGGATGAGGGTGCAAATACAATACAGAATGGTGGTAGTGATTGTCAATTGCTCTTTGAGAAGACTATTCAAGGAGGAGAGGGCTAGCAAATAGGGAGAGGGTGTTAGAGGATTCTGTTCGCGGTTGGTTGGTGGTTGGTTGGTTGATTGTTTTTAAGAAAAGACTGTGTTTGTGTGCTTAGAGGCCAGAATGAGGAGAGAGAGAGAGAGAGAGAGAGAGAGGTGTGGAAGGTCCCATGAGTGAGGGCTCGCTGATGAAACAGAGTCACCAAGCAGTTGTGAGGAGATGCGGGGAGGTCCCGGCCTGGCCTAGGAGCCCAGAGGAGGGCACTAAAAATGGATACATATGGCTGCCACAGGGGTGAACTAGAAGCTGAGGAAGTTTCAGCGCGTGAGCCTCTGTCTTCTCTACACGTAGGAAGTCAGACCCTCTGAGAACAAGGGGGAATCCCTGAATACTTGAAGTATAATACACTTATTTCTATAATACATTTATTCAACAGGTACCATGAACAGATTTCTTCCACTGCTGCTCAAGTGGGGAATTAGATTCAGGGGGGATATCGTTTATGGTGAGCCGTTAGTGCTCAATGACCTACAATTTGTAGCTTTTTCCATTCCCCAGTGACTCTGTGGACTCGCCAGCTGCCCCCTGTTGACTTCTGCACTCAGCTCTGTGGTTCTCTGCTGATCATGAGGGCAGCTCTTTGTGGAGAGCGGCCCTGAGAGGCAAGCCTGCTAATGACAACAACCGGTGCTAAAGCTGCCCACGGTGTGAGGCCATAAAGAGAGCCTGAAAATAACAACTTAGGATAAACTGGACAGTGGGAAATGTAGCATTGGGTGATAGTCAGTGTCTATGGCAAAAAAAGGAAAAAGGAATTTACTAAACGGTTTCAGTGAGTTCTCTAGGTGGGGCAAACATTGCTCACAGAGGAGGAAATAAAGCTGTGATGTAATTCAAAGGCAGCTACTTTCGGGGTTGGTGTATGTCCAGAAAACACTTCAGAAGAAACCCAGAAGCCTGCATAAATGCTTCCTTTGCAAACTGGGACAGACAGTTCTCACACATGTACAGGGACTTTTGTAAATCTTTTGTTTGTTGAAAATATATGGTTATTTTCTTTAGCAATAACTTTTTTTTTTTTTTGCAATAACTTTCAATGTTCTTAAATTTGCTTTTTAATGTGGGTATATTTTCCTTCAGCAGTAGGGTTGTATGAGAGAGAGTTGCATTTAAAATTAGTGATCGAGTTGCTAAATATTGTTATCAATGCAGTATTGATATTGTATCAATTTAATGCTTGATGCAAATGCACACGCACATGTGCGTGCACACACACACACACACACACACACACACACACACACACACACACCTTCCTAGTGAACATATCAGCCTGATGCCTGATGGCGTTTACAAGCAGTATTGCTTGCCCACGTGACGCACTTCTAAACGTGACGTTTCAGCAGTCTTCACCCATCTGCTTAATTATTTGAACAGGTTTTAAACTTATTTAAGCCTCAGTTTTCCCAGTTATAAAAGGGGGTTAACCAAGGTACTATTTATCTCACACTGTGGTTGAAAGGATTAAACAGGTAATGTAGGTAAAGTGCCCAACGCAAAAGGGCTGAATAAATGAGGAGATAGTAATTGTTACTACTGATATTATAATTGGAAAGCTGATTGTTATCAACAGCTAGCTTGCAACTCGAGTTGACCTTGAGGCTTTGCTCATAGAATTACCTACTCCAATTCAATAAACCCTTGTTGAGGGCCTGCTCTGTGTTCTCATAGCAGAAAGAAAGAAATGTGGGGACTTGAGGAATGAAGCACCTTCTCCCACCTGAAGGTACTACTAACAGTTATGCAAATAGTAGGAATAAGACAAATAACCACAATACAGCAGACAAACCCAAAATTCAATAAAATTCAGTTCAATTCAACCAACACTTGTACCAATTACTTCCTTTATATTAGTAGATGCCCGGTTACAGGAATGGCAAAAGTCTTGCCCACACCTAGTATCAATCAAGCCTGACAAGTGAACAAAGGGAGAGTGTGGAGATATGTAGGTAGCATCAAGGAGGTGTGATGAGCTTTGTCTGGAGGGCCCAAGTAGCTTTCAGAGGGAAGGATGAGCAGGAACTCAAGCCCATAACGGGTGGAGAAGGTAATCTCCACAGAGGACACAGAACGTACCCTGGTGTGGAGGCAGGAAACTGCAGGTCATGTCCAGAGAACTGAAGGTAGCTCTTTAATACTGAATCTTAGATCTGGAGTTGAGTGGAGGGAGACTGGGTAGGAAAAGAGAGAGACAAGTGGAAGTCAGTTGCTGAGGGCCTACTAAGGCCTTTGGATTTGCTATTTGGGCTATGGGGTCTTCGAAGGTTTGTGAGCAGGTGTGGTGTAATGGGAGCGCGTTCACAAACGCGCTTGGGGCTGCAGAGTAGAATGGATGCGAGGGCAAGATCAGCACCGGAGAGACCAGTCAGGCTGCTACAGGCATCCTGGCCTGAACTGGCCGTGGTCAAGGAGCTGGAGCAGGGGGTGCGGTTAAGGATCTGAACTGGGAGGGCTTGATGACTGTTTAAGTTGGTGATAGAGAGGAAGGTATCAAGGAGGAGCCCCAGGTTTTGGCTTGTGTGGCTGGATGGTTGGTGATGCCACCAGCTGCCCACAGTGTAGCCACCATCTCTTCACCACACGTGCATGCATGTACACACACACACGCACACGCACACGCACACACCAGCTCTGTGTCTTTCCTTCTGCCCCACTTCCTGCTCCCAAGTCAGGAAACAGAATAAGGTGAAAACCCAGATATCTCCTGAAGGCACTTACGTTGCTCCACACTGCGGTGCTTGCTGAGGCCCACAGGGAGAGGCCAGACCCTGGCAGCCGCTTCCAGAAATCTCAAAATGGAAATCAGTGCCCTTACCGTGTGTATTCACCTGTCATCCCCCCTGCACTCTAACCACTTTCCCATGTCCAGCCCTTTTCCCCACGTTTATAGTTACTGGAATTTTTCTGGATAGTTTTGATATCTCAGATATATGGCAATGTGTGGAGATCTTTCATTCTCTCTCTCTCTCTCTTCCTCTGCTCCCCCCCCCAACTCGCTCCTGCCTTCCTTTCCTACTTGAAAACCACAGTCCTTGTTGGCTGAAATTCTGATTTTTAGCAGCCTTGAGGTTTAAGGTACCACCTACATATTCAGCTCAAAGCCATGACCATCCAGTGTGTTTCTCTACTAAAGCTTGTTTCTCACAAACACCACCAAGGAGACAAAACAAGAAATGGTTACATTTTCCCAAATTAAATGGCATGGACCCAAGAGCCTGTCCTCTGGCATGTGATACTCATGAACATGTTTTCTCTGGTGCCCTCGCAGGACGTGGCCAGCGAACCTGGACTTGGCCGATGGCCCTGTGATCCATCATGGCCAGTCCAGCATTGTGGCTGCCTAGGAAGATATTTCCCTTCAAGGTGGGTAAATGGATGGGGCTTGCTTGCTTCTGGTCATGGTGGCCTCCTCACCCAATATTCGCCAGAAGAAACTAATCCGTAAGCTGCAGGAGGAGAAGGCTTTTCGGGGAGAGATAAAAATTTTCCGTGAGAAAGTAGAAGACTTCAGGGAAGAGATGTGGAATTTCCGAGGCAAGATCCGTGTTTTCTGGGACCAGATCTTAGGTTTTTGGGAAGAAGAGAGACCTTTCTGGGAAGAGGAGAAAACCTTCTGGAAAGACAAGAAAGCTTTCTGGGAAATGGAAAAATCTTTCCGGGAAGAAGAGAAAACCTTTTGGAAAAAGTACCATATCTTCTGGAAGGAGGATAAAGCCTTCTGGAAAGAGGATAATGCTTTATGGAAAAGAGATCCCAACCTTCTTCAGGAGGACAAGGCCCTGTGGAAGGAAGAAAAGACCCTGTGGACAGAGGAACGAGCTCTTCTTGAAGAGGAGAAGGCCCTGTGGGAGGATAAAAAATCACTCTGGGAGGAAGAGAATGCCCTCTGGGAGGAGGAAAAAGCACTCTGGGTAGAAGGTGGCAGTCATATTGCTGAGGTGCAGTTACTTGAAGATCGGCTCCACAACGTCACTGGAGGGCCACGATCGCCAGGCTTCTCCCGAGGCCGGGCATGAGCTTGGGAGATGAAGGCCCAGGGGGTCCAGACTCTGTTGGATTGGGATTCAAGTCGAAGGTGATCCCATTTGCGGGAGAAAATAATCACTTAGTTGTCTCCTTGCTTCAAAAGATCTAATAACGTCCTGAAGAGAGGTTTGGAAAACCAATTTCTTCAAGGAAGCCCAGATACCTTTTTTCCTAGGTTCTGTGGTTCTCAAATGTTACATTCCCATCCCCCAGGCTGTATTGCTGTCCATAGAGCGTGACCCTGGGCAGTTCACCATGAGCTTGGCATATGTGGGTATTTGTGGTAGAGACTTATGACAAGAGTCATAATGGCGCGCAAAGGGGAAGAGAGGCTAGACAATGCCAGCTAGAGACACATAGGCACACAGGGCCTGACACACCTCTGCCTCTGTCATGCTGTAGGGCAATCATTTCTGCTCCACTCTGGGCAGGCTTGGAGGCCTGGAGTAGGCTGACAGCTTTCTAGAAAAGACCACAATGCTGTTAACCATTCATTTATAGTTCATCCTCACCTGGAAGGCCATTTAGAACACACAGGCTGAATCCCCTAATGGCCAACCTGCCCATAGTTCCAGGTTTCCCCCAAACGTCCTCTATTGGCCATTCTCTGTGCATGAGAAAGGGGTGCGGCATAAAGCTGAGGCCCTAGAGCACGTCGCACTAAAGCGCTTCCCTTCCCTGTTGATGGAGCCAAAGTGGACCATGTAGGACAATCTGGAAGGTGTAAGGGAGTCCTCCCTGCCCCATACATTCCCATTCACACAGGTCTCACTGTACCTGCGTTTCTGCATTATCAATTCCTTCTTTTGAATTTCACTCTTCCTTTCATTTAAAATTGAAATGCCCCAGGAAGATAATACACTAAATGAATGTACATTAATGTGGTCAGCAATTTACATGCCCAACTTTTCTTTATTAGGAGGTCTATGTGGGCATTGGTGTGAAAGTGACGAGAAGGTGGGTAGTAAGAAATGTCAAGGCAAACATCTCCTGCTTTCCCTATTTTAGGCCTGGCCCTCATTGTTATTAGCACATCAATTTACCTTGCCTTTGTGCACCCCTTACTATACGACAAGCACTTTCACATTTGCTAACTCATGTAATCACCACAACTCTGTGGGTTGACAGGGAAAGTATATAAACCCACTGTACAGATGAGGAAACAGAGACCTAGTGAAGCAAAGTGATTTCATGTGGCTAGGCAAGTAGCAAATGGAAGGGCCAGGACGAGAACCCACACTGGTCCCATTCCTTTCCTAACACAGCCCTGGATCACAGAACATGGCTTTAGAGTAGTTCCGCCAGTAATGGTGTCAGGGATGGGTGAACCTTATAGTGCTGTGGGATTTCACTGTGGTTTGGGGTGGTCGTGGAAAGATGGGGAGAGGAAGACACAGGGTCCCCCTAGGTGTGCTGAGTAAACATTCCTGGTCACAGCAGAGAGGGCCGACATGAGGAGCAGGCAGGCGTCTGTGCCTCTGCATCACTCTGGGAAAGTGTGGATTCTCTGCCTGGCCTTTGATTCTCAGGAGCCTGGGCCAGGGCAGCGGGAGCAATTTGCTCCTTTTTCACACACCCAGCCTTGCCGCCTCTGCTCCCAATGCACCCTGGGCAAAGCTGTGGGAACAAGAAGCTGGTGCAGAGAATCCGGTTTCAGGGGGAGACAGCGGGGGCACTCAATCAAGAAGACCCATCCAATGGATGGTGCACAGGGCGGCAGGAACCCCGATGCAGCAGGGACAGCAGATTCAGCTATCCCCAGTGATTCCACCCCAAACAAAAGCAAATAGAAGGTTGTTGATCTTAAGACCAAGGAATGTAAACTGGGTGGAGGCAGGAAGTGGGAGCGTGCAGTGAATGGAACGATTCCCCTTAGCACCCCACAGAAACCACCTGGATAGATGGCTGTCATGTGAAGGAGGATGAGGAGCTGCCAAGAGAGGACAGGTGGGTCCCTCTGTGGTCCCATCCTTCATCCACCAAACAGCTGTGAAGTTTCACCTGCCAGGCTGTGTCTCCTTCGGTCTAGGCGGGAGACATGCAGGCAAATAGGAGAGTGTGGCGCCCCAAGGCAGGGAGGGCTGTGAGAGACAGACCCATATAGGGTTCCTTTTGTGTCTTTCCCCTGCCTCTGGCAGCGGGGGTGGATGGGTGAAGTCTGGAAAGATTTTCTGGAGGAGGTGATGACTGGGTGAAGCCTAAAGGTCCAGTGGGAATTCACGAAGGATGGGATGGGGCTGAGAGGCAGGGACCGCATTCCAGATGGAGAGAGCAGCATAGGCTAGAAAGAGGACAGCAAGTTGAGGAAACGCAAACACTTCCGGGAACATGGAGGAAATGTAGAACAATGACGTGGACAAGATGGCATAAGGCCTCGTGGGCAATAAGGAGCCACTGACGAATTTTAAGGAACAAATGGCATTTAAATTTGGTTTGTACGATTTAAATTTTAGAAATGACATCTGGCCACTCAAAGTGTGGTCCACGGAGCAGCAACATTGGCCTCGCCAGGCAGCTTGTCGGAAACGCAGAATCTCAGACCCTGATCTACTGAATCACAGGCTCTGCATTTTAACAAAGCCCTTGGGTGATGTGGATGAGCGTTTGAGTTGGAGGCACTCTTCTGCAAAGGAGCCAGTGGAAGAAGGCGAGATCATCCGGTGGTGACCGCAGGTGGTGGCGGCAGTCCCAGTAAGAGGCGCTGGTGCCCTGCCCCTGGTGGCGGGGGGTGTGGGTGAAGAGCCTCCAGCAGTTTGGAGAGCTACCGGGACGCAGCTCAGAGCCCACTGGCAGGGGGACGGATTGGATGGAGGCAGTACAGGAGAGCCCAGTATGAAGGATGATGCATAGGTCCCTGAGTGGGACAATGAGAGGATGGTTGTGCCATCACTGATGAGAGCCAAGGAGGAGCAGGACAAGTGGGGCTTTTCAGGGTGGGGAGAGATGAAGACTGTAGGGTGGGACATACAAGATAGCAGGTTCCCCTTAGCTTCTATGTAATGCAATTCTCCAAGCCTGGTCAATACTTGGGTGAACTCAACCTTTCTCCTTATTCATCTACCCAACAAGAAGTTGTGCAGCCAGCATCCTTTGTTTCATACAGCATTCGTCAGTTTATCGACCATCCATTTATTCATTCCAGCCCCACTGTTCCTGGCTGGCATTGTGCTATGTCTGGGAACGTGTTGATTCCTGCCCATATGAAGCTTTCGGTGAGGGAGACAGATGACCAAATAATCACAATGTCATTGTTTATAAAATTCAATACATGCTAGGAAGGAGGAGGTTACTTGGGGCGGCCTGAGAGCATGCCTTCTCACTCGAGTACGAAACACAGAGCGAGATCTGCAGATATGAAATAAAACCAAGTGTCACGCAAACAAAAACCTAAGGATTAGAAGGCTGTGTATAACTACATTGGGAATCAGTGGACCCTCACGTAGGTTCACAGATGAAAGGATGCAGATAACGCCTGTGAAAGCAGCTGCTAACCTCGGGGTTATTATTACCACTGTTAACACAGAGAGAGATTTCTCCCCAACCTCAGCAGCAGCCAAAGCTGGTTTCCTCTTTAAGATGGCACCCATGACAGCATCACTGAGCTCCTGAAAGATTTCCTGGGTGTTCCATGAGCTAAGGCACAGGCAGACATCTAGGAACAGCTTGGCTCCCCTGCTTTGATCTCCTGGCAGGAAACGTGTCACCCATGCTGTGTCAGGCTCATTCCGCTGGGCCTCAGCTTCACAATCATCTCCATTCTAGAACCATCATGCAGACACTGGCAGATTCAGGATGCCAGGAAGGGCATCTATTGCTGTAACTGTTACCCCACCACTAAATTCACCCTGAGGACATATCATCTTTTCCCAAAACCGTGAGCCCAGAAGCTCTTACCTGAACCAGCCAGAAGGGGAAGGATAGCATTTTTCAAACAGAATAGGTTGTCCTGGGGAATGCGATCTGCTCCTGGGAACTGTCACCAATACCTTTAGGCTGTGGGCCGTCTGCATCAGACTCACAAGGTGTTTGTCAAAAATGTGGTTCCAGGGCTCTACTTACTCGATCTTAATCTCTGGGACCAGGACTCAAAACATGTATTTTTAACATGTTTTCTAGATGATTCTTATGCAAACTAAATCTGGAAAACACTTGTGTACAGTAGAAAAAGCACTGGGATGGAAACCCAAGGCCCCAATTCTATTTCCAGTTTTGCCGCTTTTTGCTAAGAACTTGAGGGCACAGGTTGAGCCTCTGTTCCTGCAGCTACAGAAGTAGAGGACATTTCAATGGAAGAAGTCCCTACTTGGCAGTGTTAGAAACTCGGTTTGAAGCGTGGAGCTTCTCCTGAGAAGTTAGGAGGGGGAAGAACAGTTCAAAGCTCCTACCTCCTACCTCTGCAGGCCGGGTACAGGCTACCCGAATGAGCAGGTGTGGCCTCAACCGGAGCATCCAGCGTCTGTTGGATGGACATGCGTGGAAAGGGACTAAGTATCAAAGAGGTGGCACCTTAAGTGGCCCAACAAAATTCTTGCTGACTTCACTGCCATCTGTGCATAAACCTGAATCTCCTCTCAATAGCCTGGACCCACCTCTGAGGGGACAAAGTTATACTAAATATAATGTAAAACATATGACCTTCAAGTAAGAAAAACATACTCAGCTGGTAAAAATTTGCTATGGATCACAGACCGACCGGGAATTTGCTAGAACCTTCTTGACACATGTATAATTTCCCTGAGAGCTAGTGCGTGCCTGGACATGCTGAACAGAGTTCTCTATTCTTCAAAGGGCCATTCAGACTGATGTGCCGAACTCTCATCTTTGGAATTTGTGACATAGTTTATCATTGAATTCAGACCCCAAAGAACAAAGGGTCCGGCATCGTCATTGCTGTTAATAGTCGTGAAAGTGATATGTGAATGTGAAGGGACTTAGCTAAGGGGTCAGACAGGCAGTCCCAAGTGCCAGGACTGTATTTACAAGTTTGTATTTACAGGTACTTGGGGTTAGGACTCCATCGCTAACCAGAGTGTGACTGTGTCAGTTTCCTAGGGCTGCTCCAACAAAGTACCACAATCTTGATGGCTTAGAACAACAGCGATTTACTCTCTCCCAGTTCTAGACATCAGAAGTCTGAAATCAACGTCTTGTCAGGGTTGGTTCCAGGGGGTTCTGAGGGACAATTCATTCCATGACTCTCTCCTAGCTTCTGTTGGCTGCTGGCAATCTTTGGCAAGTAAATGCATCACTCCCATCTCTGCCTCCATCTTCACACGGCACTCTGTGCCCCTCTGTGTCTCAAATCTCCACATCTCTCGTAAGGACAAGAGTCATTGGCTTTAGAGCCCACGCTAAGTCCAGGATGATCTCATCTCAAGTTTCTTAACTTAATTACACCTGCAAAGACCTTATTTCCAAATAAGTTTGTATTTACAGGTACTTGGGGTTAGGACTTTTGGGGGGAGGCACAATTCAGCCCACTACAGTGACTTAAAAAAATGTTTTAACTCTCCGAACCTGTTTCCTGATCTGTAAAACAGGAATGATGATAATAACACCCACATAATCAGAGGGGTCCTATAAACTGTTTTTTGACAAGTTACCTATTGCTTTATACATATGTTGTAAGGGTCATAAGAAACAATATATGTTGAAATTCCTAGCACATTATATATCATTTGGTAAATTCTAGATTCCTCCATTCTGTTTTGCTTCATAGCTATTGCCTTGAATGATTTATTTCTCATTCCAGTCTGTCAGAATTAGTGCATTCTTAGTCTTCTTGTACTTCATTTAAAATGTTTAAATAGGTGTGGCCACATGGATATACTTTAACAGAGCTTATCAGACAGACATTAGCTGACCTTTGAGCTGCATCTGGAACAGTTGGGCACAGTGACCCCTTTGGAAAAATCCTGGTGTGAGTAAATTTTCTTTCACAGAAGGAATGCTCCAGAAGTACTTGCAGAGGAGCTGTCCCTACGACTGATTTGTGTGACAAATGACTAGAGACACTTGAATGGGGTCTAAGAAGGGTCTGCCTTGAACTCCTCTCTCATAAATAAAGAGACAAAGTATAGATTTTTTAAAAGTAGAAGTTTTTGTTTAGATTGGTATGAATAAATAACACTAGAATTTTTTCATTATTCTAATTGACACATCTCATTAGAATCATGGTGGAATCTACAGCTAAGTAGTAGAATGTGAAGAACAAGAAATGCAGTTAACATCCCATTTCTGGCTGTCCTTGAACAGCGTAGAGGAACGGGATTTTAGTGGACAAGCTGCTAAAGGTCTCATAGGATCAAAACTTGAAGATGGAGGTTTTAAGGGCACCCTATCCAGGGTGCCCAAGGCAGCAGATCTCGACAGGCTCATTGTCGGGTGCTGTGTGATACCCCATCACAATCAAACCTCTGGGAAAACTTCATATCCGACTTGTATCCAGGAATGGAGGGCCAAGTCAGGAAGGACTGGCTGATTCTTTAGTAACAGATGATTCCTGGGAGGACCTCCAAAGATTATGTCTTAAATCACCTCTGAATTAAATCATCTCCAGGAAAGAAAGTCCCCATCCAGCCTCTTTGCACCTGGCTATCCCTAGAGTGACATGAGAGTTTAGGTAGAGAAGACATCCCACGGGCTGTCTAGCTGAGCATCCTCATTTTGTAGATGAAGAAACTGTTCAGCATAGGGATTTCCTAAGGCTTCCTAAGGGGGTAGAACTGTGTTGTGACCCAAGTCTGACTCTTCCTCTTCTATTATTGTCTCCATGATGATGTCATTTGCCTCAATAAAGCTATTCCTCACTGTTCTGAGGAGCATGGGTCATTTCTTCCTATGTGCCAGTATCAGACTTCCTGCTGTTAAGAATTCTCTGTGACCATCACCTCCAACAGACATGATTTCTAAGATGTAGTCATAAAGCAATTTTATTTTTGTCTCCCATTATCCTTTTACATTTATCAATGGGGCTAGGGTTACTCTTGCCTCTAAATTAAAACTTAAGTAGACACTAAGGCTTCTCCTGGTCACTTTAAGTTAAAAAACACAGTCCCAATTCAGTTATTAAGATGTTCCATTCCCATGTAATAATCAAAGCTTTGAACTCCCCAAGTTGAACCTGCTGCAGTTGAAGGAGAAAGAAAGCAGCCGTCTTCTCCCTTTGCTCTCCTGGCTATTCTTGTCCTCCATCACCACCTGTCCACCCTGAGTGTGCATCTTCTCAGGTTGAAGTAGAGGGAAGAGGAGAGGGATGGAAGCAGGAAGTCCTTCCTTGACTGCTCCTATGGTGGAGGTCTAGCTTTTACCTTCTCCGGATTTGAGAGTTGTTTAAAGTTGCTTGTTTGTCTTATGGTGGCTTTTGTGGTTGCTTGGTGACCACCCCCACCCCCACCCCCACAACACACACACACACACACACACACACACACACACAATCAAGAGGGCACTCTTACTTGCCCTCCCATCCATGAGCATGGGATGTAAATATTCAGCCTTTTCCTTGTTATATTACTGTGGCCCTAAACAAATACTGGTAACCTCTAACCCCTGTAGAAGGCCCTCTTGCATAGGATCTAAGACACTTCTGCCCCTTTCTTTTGCAAAGCCCACATCTGGTCCATATTCATTCATCTTTGGTTTTGACCAAATCTGGAGTGTAGTTGCTCCCCAAACCTTAGCTCTCTTCCCTGATGCGCCTGGCTGCTTCAGTCAGCCCCTTACCCTTTGGTTTCTCAGGCATGAGTTAGTCACCAGAGCACCATGTTATCCAAACTTTAGGTATCATATTTTAAGACTCTAAGTGGTCTTCTTAAAGCCCTCCTCCCTCTTGACTTGGGCTAGGACGTAGCCCCTCCCCATCTTTTCTCTTTTGGGGGGAGGGCAGATTCACAGCATAGGCTCTTTATAAAGAAATCTTTTGAAATTCTCCAGAAATTTCCTACTCTTGACCATTTAGTATCTTCAACATGGATGAGGGTTTAAGAGTTGTGTAAACAGTTTTTGGAAAATTCCTTGGTAAATTCTGCACACGGTTTAGCTGCTCTTCTGGAATTTTTTTTTTTTTTTTAAGATTTTATTGGGGAAAGGAAACAGGACTTTATTGGGGAACAGTGTGTACTTCCAGGACTTTTTTTTTCCAAGTCCAGTTGTCCTTTCAGTCTTAGTTGTGGAGGGCGCAGCTCAGCTCCAGGTCCAGTTGCCGTTGCTAGTTGCAGGGGGCGCAGCCCACCATCCCTTGCGGGAGTCGAACTGGCAACCTTGCGGTTGAGAGGATGCACTCCAACCAACTAAGCCAGCCAGGAGCTCAGTGGCAGCTCAGCTCAAGGTGCCATGTTCAATCTTAGTTGCAGGGGGCGCTGCCCACCATCCCTTGCAGGACTCAAGGAATCGAACTGGCAACCTTGTGGTTGAGAGCCCACTAGCCCATGTGGGAATCAAACCGGCAGCCTTTGGAGTTAGGAGCATGGAGCTCTAACTGCCTGAGCCACCAGGCCAGCCCAGCTCTTCTGGAATTTGATCTCTATTGTCTCTTGGTGCTTCAGCCAAAATTTGCTTTTAATATTTTGCTACATCTCTATAGAACCAAGTTAATTAGTTAACTACTCAAGCTCTAGTACTTTGTGGATTTGTTATTGTATTGAAAATTCAAGTTCCACTGAAGGTATCTTCCTATGCAGTGTTTCTCAATAGGAGTGCCTCTGGCATTTAGGATAGAACAATTAGTACAGTATTTTCTAAGCCTTTCAGGACATTTAGCATATCTGGCCCCACAAATGTCTTCAAGGCTGCCCAGTTTTGATGACAACCCAAAATTACCCCACCCATTTCCAACATTCCAAAGGAGACAATTCTATTCCTTTTGAGAATCACTGGTTTCTCAACTCAGTCACCCTTAGATAAGAGGTTGTGAGTTTTCATTATTGATCAATACAAATTATTTAATTACTTGTTTACATAGAAGCATGCCTTGTCCTTCATAGTAGAGCTTCAGCAATGAGATTCAGTGAAGGGATGTGGCTGGCTTAAAGCAAGGGGAACACTCAACATACTTGGATCAAAGCATGATTTTTATTGCTTCAGTTGCTTTTACCTGGTGCCCTGACGAGGATGATAACACAAGGTAATATTTTGAAATGCATAAAACTTTTAAATTTTTTTGTAGGTGACTTTCTTCTTATTTAACCAGTCGTCCATTTCCTTAGAAAATATTTAAAAGGCACATAGAAAGAAAAAATTTTCATTCAGTTTTTTGGCTTTCAAAATAGGTTCTTGAGACTCATTTCAGAAGCTTTATGAGAATTGGAGAGAAAAAAAAAAGAAAGAATAATTTTCAAATCAAAGCGCAAAGCCCAGAAGAAGCAGGGGTGAAAGAGGAAGGGATTTCCAGTTCAAGATTACAAAACGAATGCATGCGCCAGCTTCTACTCACCTCCCTAAATTCCAATAAAACATGGTAAAGAGATGTTAAAAAGACATAAATCCATAAGAACAAAGAGAATAGGAGCAAAGCCAATAGCAACAACATTTGGAAAGCAGAAAAGCAGGCGGATGAGCGTAGCTGATTTAGCAGAAACAACGCTGAATTTTAAACTGGCTCTGGGAAAAGCCAAGAACCAATCCAGTTTATACTGCAGAACCACCTCCCTCCCTCCCTCGAAAACTTGGGGATTAGCAGGCCAGATAAGTCCTGAAGCATAAAGGTGGAACTAGTGACAGGAAGAAAGAATGAAAGTGTTTTTAAGAGCAAACACCTTGGCCCTCTTCCCCATTCAGTGCAGCCAGGAGGCTGCTGCTTCTCCATTTTGCAGACAATTGAAAATTTATTTGGTGGAGAGGACAAAACTCAGGGTCCTTGAACTGGAGACATCAGGTATACCCGAAGATGGTCATGCTTTGCTAAAAATGACTAAAAACGAAAAATGTACATAAACAGTATTGAGGCACCCCTGCCACCCCACCTTCATGGTAGCCAACCTCCAAGATGACTTCTAGTACTTCTCCCGTTCTGGTAGGCGTTCCCTGGGGTAGCCCCTCCCACACGGAATAGGGCTGACCTGTGTAACCAGTAGGGTACTGGGGACAATGAGAGAGTATGACCTCTGAGGCTAGGTCATAAAAGACCTTGTGGCTTCTGCCTTGCTCTCTCTTAAATGACTCACTCTGGGGGAGGGCAGCTGCCATGTCATGAGGACCCCTGGAGAGGCAATGAGGCCTCCTGCCCATGACTAACATCAGTTGCCAGGAATGTAAATGAGCCACTTTGGAAGCACAACCTCCAGACCCAGGTAAGTGACTGTAGACCCCACCCATAGCTTACTGTAACCTCTTGAGAGACCTGAGCCAGAACCGCTCAGCTAAGCTGTCCTTTAATTTCTGACCCACAGAAAGTGTGAGACAATAAGTGGGTTTTAACCCACAAGGTTTTGGAGTAATCTGTTACGGAGCAGCAGATCTATCTATCTATCTATCTATCTATCTATCTATCTATCTATCTCTATCTCTCTAGCTCTGTCTCTCTCTCTATCTTTTTTCCCCCACTCAGCTCTCATAATGCTGGCACCCAAGCTTGTACCTTGTAAGCAGGGAATTGGAAGAGTCTTCCCTGGGGAATTTGACCATCTCAGGAGAGTAGGCCTAAAAGTGTACCACTGGGGACTCACCATTGCACCCAGCTCCTAGTCACCTCTTCATTGCTCCTCTTAAGTGTGAGCTGATGTCCAAGATTGCCAAGCACTTTAGGAAAGCCTCTGATGTGACACAGGCTAAAATGAACACGTAACTGTAACTTGAAGGAAGTACAGACTATGCAGGGAGAAAAAAACTTCAAAATTATCATTCATATTCTTAGAGAAATAAGAGAAGATATTGCATCTCTGAAACAAGAAAAAAATGCTACCGTGTTTCCCCGAAAATAAGACCTAGCCAGACAATCAGCTCTAACACATCTTTTGGAGCAAAAATTAATATATGACCCTGCATTATATTATATTATATTATATTATATTATATTATATTATATTGTATTGTATTATATTATATTGCATTATATAAGGCCAGGTTTTATAGTAAAATAAGACCGGGTCTTATATTAATTTTTGCTCCAAAAGACACATGAGAGCTGATTGTCCGGCTAGGTCTTATTTTCGGGGAAACACGTTAGGACTATTCGGAAAATAAAAAAAGAATTATTGGCAATATGACATAACGGGGATGAAAAGTTCAAGAAGTGGGTGGAAGGTAAAACTGAAGAATTCTCTGAGAAAGACGAGCAAAAAGACAGGAAAATAGGTCAGGGGAAGCTTAAAAAAAAAATAGAGTCCTAGTCCGGGACTTCCATCCTCCAAATAATGAGATCCAAAAAGAAAAGAATGTAGGGGAAGAAATCACCAAAGAAATAATTCAAGACTTCGTTCCCAGAACACTAGTGTGCAGATTGAAAAGGCCCGCAAATGCCCAGAACAGTGGATAAAAATAGATCCAACCAGGATATATCGCTATGAAATTTCAGAACATTGGGGCAAAGAAAAGATCCTAAAACCTGAGAGGGAGGGAGAGAGAAAGTAACACGGAAAATGTAACACAGAATTCAGAATAGCTTATGAATTCAGATTGTTTAACACCACTACAATGGAACAATAGAGGACAACGGAACAATGACTTCAGCAGTCTGGGGGAAATGATTTCCAAGTACAAGTTCTATACTCAGCCAAACAATCAATCAAGAGTGAGGAGAGAAGAAAGGCATTTTCAGGCATAGAGGATCTCAATTTACCACTAATACATCCTTTTCTAAGGAGCTCCTCCAAAATGAGGGAGTTAAGCAAGACGGGGGCAGATGTGGGATTCAGAAAATCATCCAACATGAGGATGAGGGAGAGGGGACCCCAAAGTGACAGCTGTGGTCCTAGCCCAGACAGGGTCCCAGTTCAGGCTAGAGTAGATCTGAAAGCATTAAAAACAACTTCAAGAGATGAAATTGGAGGAATACTTAACGTGATTGAATGTAAGAGATTAACACTATTGGGGGAGAGTTTGAGGGGTAAACATGTGGTAAGTGTGGAGAAAACTGAGCAACTGGGGAAAAAAAACAATAGTTACGTAAAATGAAAACTTATGCAGAAAGGGAAAAATAGCTGTGGTATAGTACGGACTCAGCTATGAATAGCATTTACATAGTATTATAAATATAAATACTTATTATGATCTAACCAAAATTATAATACACAATATTGGAAGGAGAGGGAGGATGGGAAATCTGCTTTTGTGTGTGTGTATGGAAAGTCAGTATATGATGCCTAACCCTGAAAAAGCAGCAATATAAGCACATTATTTAGAGCAGTGTTTCTCATACTGTAGCATACATCAGCCCTACCCCTTCTCCAGCCACAAGAAACAGTCTCTCCTTCCCTGAACTTGAGCTCCCGAGTGACATGGGGCTTTTTCACCTGTCATTCCTGTAATGAGGTGTGTTCTCCTTCCCTCAACCTTCACATTGATTAATGAGCTCTTACTACCCTTAGAGTATTAGCCGAGCATCATTGCCCTGAGTCACCTTCTCTGACCCCATCATCGCGTGGTGGATCCTTCTGAGGGTCCCTCTAGCACCTGTACTTCCCCTGACGCAGAACCAGTCATGTTGGGCTGTCCTCTGGTTTATTTGCCAAATCCACCAGTAGATTCTAAAGGTTGAGAGGGCAGAGACAATGTAGGGAATATATGAAGGCTTTGTGCCTGCCCAGCACCTTCGGAATACCCTTCTTATGTCTGAAGAATTTCCCACTTTACAAAGGAAGGGCAGAAATTTATTTCCCATCCTCCCTTATAGCCAGAACTCAGACATGTGACCCAGGTTCCACCAATCACATGCATCCATGCCAGACTTCAGTGAAGAAAAAATGCCAGGTGGAAGTCATTGTGTGGGGGTGGCAGGAAATGAGAATTTAGAGGCAGCAGGTGCAGAGGCCCTGGCAGAGGATACCTGACTGGGACAGTGTGGGGGCTGCAGAGCCCAAGCCCTGCTGCAGGGACAATACAGGCTCTTCCAGAGCAATCCAGAACTGTGTTCTGGGCAATGTTCCTAGCTGTGTGGCCACCAACCCCAATTCTATGGCTGTTGGGGAAATTCCGTGAGTCATTCTAATAAGTACCTTCAATAAATACCTTGTCTGATAAACTAGCTAGAGTTTGTCCTCCCCCTCTTCCTCCCCTCCCCATCCTGCTCTTCTCCCTCCTCCTCCTTCCTGACTAAGTACCAGGACAAGATGGAGAGCAACTGTCTTGCTTTAGGCTTTATTCTCAGTGCCTAGCAAATCTTGGGCAGTTAGTATTCAATACATGTTTAATGGTATAGATGAATGAATGAATGAATGAATGAATGAATGAATGAATGAATGATCTAGGGGAGAACAGTTCCCCTGAAGTCAGTGACTATGACCCCTGACTTCCCTGAGGGAAGGAATGTGAGACCACTGTAGGTGCTTCCAGCCCTGCCCCTTCTCAGCTTGGAACCCCATCTCCAGGTTTGCACCCAGGCCACGCAATCCCAGACCCAAATAGGAGTGAAGGAGGGATACCCCGTTGATTCATGGGGGATACCACTCTGGAGATGTATAATTTCTTTAACCCCAGAAAGAGTGAATCACGTATGACTTCTCTCCCCCCTGCAGGTGGGTGCAAGCACACATCACCACTTGTTTTGTTTTGTTTTTTTCCACCCATCGTGAGCCCCTCCAGCCAGAAAGGCTGGATTTGCTCATGCTTTATGACTGTGCTATCTGTGCATGCTCCTCTTTCTCCACAATTTGAAATGAGCTTTTAAGTAATATAGAACAATGGCTTAGCAACAGCCTGATGAACCGAATTGCTGGGGGGGAGGAAAGGGGAGGGTCACTGCACACAGAGCTGCACTTATTGCAGAACTGAGAGCTGGTTGCTTAGCAACAAAATGAGATGTTGGTTTAACTAGTTCTAGATCCACATTTCTCTAATCAATGCAGAAGAGCCCAGCAAAGCCTTGAAAAGAGAGACTAATCGCTGATGTTGGAGAGCTCACTCTGCTTTAAGCACTGTTCTAAGTGCTGTACAACGTTTTACCGTGTTTCCCTGAAAATAAGACCTAGCCAGACAATCAGCTCTAATGTGTCTTTAGGAGCAAAAATTAATATAAGACCCAGTATTATACTAATATTATATTATATTATATTATATTATATTATATTATACCCGGTATTATATTATATAGACCCAGTCTTATAGTAAAATAAGACCGAGTCTTATATTAATATTTGCTCCAAAAGACGCATTAGAGTTGATTGTCCGGCTGGGTCTTATTTTTGGGGAAATACAGTATATCTCAATCAACTCTCACAACCTGGTGACAATAGCACTAGTGTTAGCTTCAATTACAAATGAGGAAACTGAGGTGCAGGGAGCCTGCGGTGAGGCAACCAGCAAGAGGTGGGATAGGGATTTGGACCCAGAGCGTCTCTGCTCCAGAACCCAAGATTTTTTCAACTAAATTAAAAATACCCCATTCAGTAGCCACTCTCAAATGCCTTTCCATTAAAGCAGCTAAAACAGAAAAGCTCTTCCAATGGACAGACAGACATTCTTTACCTACATAAAAAGTTAAGGTAGGCTTCACATACCCATTAACCTAAAAATAAAAGGCCTTTCAAAGTGAGGAAAATAAGCACTTATTTGAGATTTTAAAAATTAGCTATTTGGGATACACTGATTCATGCAGAAGCACAAATAGTGCTCCAGTTAGGAGACAAAGGCAATGGGTATTTATGAGAAAGGGGAAAGGGAATCATTATGTCAAGAGAAGGAAGACATTTCTATTGGTGCAGGTAACATAACATAGTGATGTTAATTCTAAATAATGCTTTTAATAATTTTCAGTGTGGTAGTCATCAGTCTGGTAGTCGTAATAACTGCTTTCTTGCTATCTTTGCAAACAATTCTTTGGCGGTACAGTGTTGCTTTAGGCCCAGTTCAAAGGTTATTTGCCCTGTTTTAACATTCCAAAGGTTTGAGACATAAGACGTACAAAGCAGTTCCTCTGGCATGGCAGCTCTGGCCCCATTTTAAAGTGACTCCATTATTATTATTATTTTTGGATGCTACTTACATCTTAAGTACCCTCGTCAATGAATGACCTAGTTTTGCTGGCAAGCCTCTTAGCGCGCTTGACACATCACCAAGAAGATATTCTGATGAAAATTCCCTTGACTCTCTAACCACCTGCCCCTCTCTAAATCTGGTAGGATGTCAACCAAATTCTGATTTGGCCCAGGGGTAAATTCTTGACTTCAAAGTCCCCAGAGGCTAGACCTCAGGATGATAGAATTCTGTGGCTGTGTGAGGGGTCCGGTGAGGGAGAGAGAACTGGAAGGAAACAACATCATTGCAAAAGCTGCTGACCTGGGGGTGATCACACCCTTGCCCAATGCCAAACACAATCTCCTGGTAAGGCTCGGCTGGCACTGCCTATGGAAACCAGCCAGGACACCCCTTACTGAAGCCCCCTGCTTAGGGGAGCTGTGGTAGACAGCAGTCTCTTCCTCCACAGCCACAAAGATCTGTTTAGACCCAGACTCCAGAACCAAAGCCCTCTGCCTTGCCCTTCCTCCTCCACCTTGGGTCTTCAGCCCAAGGCAATGCTTTTCTATTAGGTTGGTGCAAAAGTAATAGCGGTTTTTGCCATTATTTTTAACCTTTTACACCGCGATTACTTTTGCACCAACCTAATAGCTACTTTTCACTGACTGCCTCTGGTCAGCGGGGCTGCTGCTTCCTAGCGCAGATCTCTTTGCCTAAGTTGGGGTGTCTCTGACGACCTCTTTTTCATCCTCAGCCCTGTACCATCCTTTTAGTTCATTTTTGCAACTCTCCTGGGGGAGCCTGGGAAAGAAGGGAACGAGGGGGTGACCAGGCACCCCTTGTCAAAGCAACAGCCTCTTGGTTTCTGGAACACCTCCACATCCTCCCTAGGCTCTATGACCTCTCCCAAATTATGTTCCCTTTTAATAGTCTCTGATGCATTTCCCATGAAGTATGATCAGCTGTCGGTCCCTCAGGCAAGAGATTCAGGAAGTCATGAAGTCATTTCATTTGCACACATGTCACCAGTTTGAAGCTGAGTTTAATTGTGAGTACCAGAAATTCTGCTGGGTTCTTAACAATCATTGCATATATACGGATTTATACATGCTGCAAAGATTACTCTGTTTGAGTCTTCGTTAATACTATTAACTTCTTTCGACATAATTTGCATTTATGTTATTATTTACTTTTCAATTTGCATGCTCTGATTTTATGATTGTGTTGTCTTTTAGCCTCACTTCTAAAATTGAATCATTGACTCTGAAGTGGCTTATTAAATGGAATGTGATAGAAAGGAGATGATGTTTTGGGGAGTAATGACTGGTGAGAAAGCAGGTAATGGAGGGCCTGAAAAATCAACTTTCTGTGTCTAAATTTGTTATTAGGTACTGGGGAAACATGAAAGGTCTTTGTTTCTCTGGTTTCATGTTTTTGGATGTGAAAATTTATTTTCTATTTATAATCCCAACTATCTTATAGGAGATGAGATTCTGTTAAGTAGAGCAACATTTGTTGGCAGAATACTCTGGTGAGTTTGAGATGCCAGCTGGAGGGAAGAAGGGAGAAATTTGTCTGGATACTAAGAGGAAAAATCTTTGGAATTTTCAGCCGGGTGTTGGCCCCAGAATTTCTATCCCACACAGGATTGAAGATTTGGTTAGCAGAGAGGCCTGAGGCTAAAACCCCCTTCTTCTAGCCAAAATGATGCTAATTATTGTTCACAGGACTGATCTGAGATATGGGGCTGAGGACCAGAGATGGAAGACAGAGGGAAACCTGACAACATGCAGACAGGCTCTGTATGAGTCGTGTGGTATGACCTTTCTCTGGTGGTCTCTTCCTTCCCCAATGTATTACTTAAGTACTGTGTGGCTCAGGACTTCAGAAGATTAAATGTGATGATCTTTGTAAAATGCCAAACACATAGTAGTTTCTCAATATATGTCTACTCTCAGGCTATTCTTTCCTCCACTTCATATAATACGCTCCATTACACTGTACGGCAGGGCAGAGACTTCACCTGGTCCATTTTTGACTCTTCAGCTCCTTGCGCAGAACCCGGCTTACAGCAGTTGCCCAACAAATTTTGTATGCATGAGAGAATGGACCATAATTTCCTAAGCCCTTCTACGAGCATTGAACCTGGCTTGTTTTTAAAGTTTCTTCATTATAAATGCCACTACAATGACTATATTTGTTCCTATTTTAGATTATTTATCTTAGATTTATCTCTACTTCCTGGACTCGGGAAGTAGAGATAGTGAGTCAAGTGGTAAGCTTCCCCAAATTATTTTCTGATGTGTTTGTATTAGTTGACCATTCTACCAGCCCTGTATAAATGGCATTTGTTTTACTACCCTCTCCCTAACTTTGGGTATTGCTATCAAAAAAAAAAAAAAAAAAAAAAAAGGTGAAAATGGTCTTATCTTGGATTTTAAATCAACATTAATTTAATTATGAGACTACACATTTTCTAATGACTGTTTACTAGCTTTATTTTGTCTTTTGCATCGATTTAAGTTCACATGTTTGTTTATTAAACTATAGGATTTTAAGCATTTTTCCTACCAATTTGTAGAGGTACTTACATACCAAAGATATTAATTCCCATCTTGTTTGCTGCAAATTCTTTTCCCACTCTGCTGTTTGTTATGTTATTCAAGTTCTGCTGTATGATTTTATTTCAGTTATGCTGTGGTCACTTTTAGTTTTTTAAAAGTCTGCAGTTATGTTTTGTTTTTCTGGAATTTTTTTTTTTTAAGATTTTATTGGGGAAGGGGAACAGGACTTTATTGGGGAACAGTGTGTACTTCCAGGACTTTTTTTTTTCCCAAGTCCAGTTGTTGTCCTTTCAGTCTTAGTTGTGGAGGGCACCGCTCAGCTCCAGGTCCAGTTGCCTTTGCTAGTTGCAGGGGGTGCAGCCCACCATCCCTTGCAGGACTCGAGGAATTTAACTGGCAACCTTGTGGTTGAGAGCCCACTGGCCCATGTGGGAATCGAACCAGCAGCCTTCGAGGTTAGGAGCATGGAGATCTAACCGCCTGAGCCACTGGGCCAGCCCTATATGTAGAAAGTTCTCCTCCAGACACAGATTTGGTAAATATTCACTTCTATTTTCTTCTGATTTTTCTCCCTTTAATAGCTTATTTTTAAATATGTAACTTTTGAACATATATAGACTTTAATTAATATCTGGTATATGAAGAGGGGTAAGGGCCAAAGATATGTTTCTGAATTGCTAATTAGGAATTCCCTTACAATGTATTAAATAACTCATTCTCTATATGAATTCTCCTTTGTTATATATTAAATTTATATGCAATATATTTGTATCTTTCACTTCTATTTAACATTTTCCAAAAGGAAATTACATAAACATGGTAACACTGGGCTTCCTGGTTTTGTTCTTGGTTCTAATAAAGGGTTGATTTGTATTTACTCAGAGATTCCTGGAATTTAAGGCTTCCAGCAAACATCCCTTAGCCAGGCAAGGAAGACCTGGTCCTGGCCCCCACAGATCACAAATGCCAACAGACAAAAGTGTTTTTATTTTTATGTCAATCTTATTAGAAAGATTTTTCAGTTTGGTAACCTTTTCAGTCCATGGGAATTAAAGGAGAGAGAGCTGGGCACTGAATGGGGACTCCAGGGCAGGAGACAGCAATCCTCCAGCCTCAGTTTTATGGAAAAGAGACTGTAAACTCAAGAGTTCTTGGCAAGGCACCACTCCTGTTCACATTGTGGGCTGAGAACCAGAGAAAACCAGTCTGCAGCAGGACAAAAAGAACAAAACATGCAGAGAGAAGCAGGCTGGGTGACAGCCAGGGACAGGGACTCCTGGGCTCCCTGAGGCACACTGCTTTCTGGTCCCGGACCGTCCATAGCTGGGCTGCTCTGTGAGATGTTCTGATAACATTTTCTCTTTGTTACTGGCGTTAGCTCAAGTAGGTTTCTATTTCCTCAATCTGAAAATATCCTTAAGAACAAGAATCACTATTGTGCGTGACCAAAGGTTTTGCAGTCTCCACCAAGGACTGGATGCCACTGTTCGCAGAAGCAATCCATCAAAGAGGGATTGGGAACATTGCTGAAGCTTTAGGGTGTTCCCTGGGGCATCAGAACCTTCCAATAGAGAATGGAATAATCAAGAATTTCTAAAATTCAGAGGAAGATTTGGAATATGGATTGAAGTTAAGATGAGTGGTGTCAGTATAAAAGCAAATGAAATATGTATCCTTCCTTCAATTTCTCACCACTACCCTCCTCCCCCCCACACATGCACGCACACATGCACACACACATGCACGCACGCATGCACACACACATGCACGCATGCATGCACACACACACATGCACGCACACATGCACACACACATGCATGCATGCATGCACACACACACACGCACACACACATGCACGCACACATGCACACACACATGCACACACACACATGCACGCACGCATGCACACACACACTCCTTTTCTTACCAGGAATGTCAGATCACCTGTTCTGTGCCAGGCACATTTCTAACCAATATGGTAAGTTCTCAGAGAGAGATTTACAGACAGTACTTTGGCACAGGGAAAAGGGTCATTTAGCCCAACCTGGGGGTTAAGGAAGGACTTTCTAAAGAATAAAAGGGATAATACAGGGTGTCAAGTCATTATGTATGGCTTCCAGCTGACACCCTCACTGATAGCAAAAAGAGTCTGATGCTCCAAATATACTCTTGTAAGGGGGGGATGGTTGGTCAGAGAAGCTGTGGAGTTTGTTTTTTCAAGCTCAAATGTGATTTGAGAACATTAATAATAGAACAAATATGGGTAATAAATAATAGAGTCTCAAGTCTCCAGGGGTGATTATTTCTGGAAGGTAGTAGGCGGCTGCAGTAATTTTGAAGCTCCTAGATTGTTGACTTTTAAATTCAATTCCTTCTACCCTAAAGAAGTCAGAATTTTAAGCTAAGCTGTGAACAAAGAAGGACTGATAATCAATTGAAATACTTGAAGAGACCTTTGTAATTATTATTCTCCTCTCTCCATGCTATTACCCTGAGGCATGGGCCTATAGTATTGAAGTGTTTGAGGGGAAAATAATAAATAAAGTATTTGGAAATAAGAATTGGTTGTTTTGAAAACCTGATTAGGATGTCCAAGAGATTAAGTAATGATGATACGTACGGGAGAACCATTTTTAAAAAATACTTTTTGTTGTATAAAGTTAACAAAGGATACTACAAAGGAAGAAGTAGGTCCCCACACTATCTGCCCTTAGTAGTCCCACTTTGGTGAACATACATAAATAACAATGATTAAGAAGAGAGATATGTACGTGGAAATGCTTCACGGCTATTTTTTCTCCACTAGGATCAGGGTTTTAAACTTAGGCCACAGGCTCCACAGTCCCATGAGTGCCATGAGTAAAACACGGGTCCTTTGGGTTAATAGGATCTAAATTCCAGCCAAAGTCCTGGACAAAGCTGGAAAGAAGGGACGACAGTGATTAAGGCTTATGTTGAGATGTTAGACAAACAGATTGCTTAGCTTGAGGAAAAGCAGGCCGATGGTGACTCAATAAGTCAAATATTCCGGCTTATGCCCAGGTGACTACACAAGTCAACAAGAAAGATTTTAAAGCTGCAGTAACTGGGGCTTTAGGTCCCTGCTTGATGCCCCCACCCAGATGGTGGTTCTACCTTGGAAAGGATACACCAATCTCTTCTCTAACAATCTGCTTCAGGAACAGAACAGAATTGTCACCCACCAGAGATAGTTTTAATAGTAAAGGTCTGAAAGGGTATAGAGAACATGATGCCTCTTGATACTTCCTCACCATTTTTCCCAATAATGATTTATTTTTAAATCAGAGAATGGAAAATGAAGGAAGGACTAGGAGGTGGGGGAAGGAATGGAAGAATTTGGAATCAATGTCTCCTATAGAGAGGAGAGAGAGAGAGAAGAGAAACACTTGGGAGAGGGAGCAAAAGCTTCCAGGGCTGGAGCAGAGTCAGGAGTGTGTTAGTGAATGAAAAGCTCCAAAGAGTCAGGGTAAAAAAGATTAAAGACAAAAAGAAAAGAGGATGTGAAGTACTGTCAGGGGTTGCGTAGTGTAAGCATGGGTTATCATTAAATATTGTTCATCTAGTCAGATTAAAGAATGTGAAGAAAAGTAATAAAGAAAAATTCATTTAAAATCATTTTATACCACTTTGAATGTAACATTATTTTAGGACTGACCCACGTGAATCTGTGATCTCATGAGGGTTACATAAGTAGCCACTCATTTACTCATCAAAGCCTCACTAAATGTCTAATACAATGCTGAGCACTATGCCTGAGAGTCTGTGACCATGTCATTTAGTTACCCTTGGTATATTCAATAATTAACATAAATAATTGCCAAATGCATGCTTAGTGACATTTTAAAATTGGACTGTTGGGTCTTTACAGGGCTGGTACCTCCTGATTTCTATTGAAAGAAAATCTATATGTGTTATCCCCAAATGTAAAGTGAGTCTATTTTCTGATCTTAATAGCATATTGAAGCATTAGCATCCTGGATGATTCTCCTTAATTTGCCTTTAACTCTGGTTTTGTTAGTTGCTAAAGCAAAAACGCACTTCATAAGAATTCAAAATCAGACAGGTAGAAATACCAAAACATGACCAACTATGTCTTAATCCAGTCCCATCTGCGAACTGACCCAGCAGTTATAAACGTGTTGAAGAGACACACACGTGGCATGGGGAAAATGATAACTGTCAGAACCATGAAAAACTTCTGAGAATATAGAAAAGTGGCTTCAGAAAACTGTGACATATGAGTGATCGTTATATTTATTCTGTGAAAGTATAAATATTATAAACTTTTCATCAAGAAAGAAAAGAGGGCCGGCCTGGTGGCTCAGGTGGTTGGAGCGGTGCTCCTAACGCCAAGGTTGCCAATTTGATTCCCACATGGGCCAGTGAGCTGCGCCCTCTACAGCTAAGATTGTGAACATCGACTCTCCCTGGAGCTGGGCTGCCATGGGCTGCTGAGTGCTGCCAAGGACTACAGCGTGCCTTGGCCAACCGACGACTGGCTACCGACTGCCTCAGCCAGGGGGAGCGCAAGGCTCATAATACCAGCTGGGCCAGGGAGCTGTGTCCTACACAACTAGACTGAGAAACAATGGCTTGAACCAGAGTTGGGGGGGAGATGGAAAAAGGGGGTGGGGGGGAAAGAAAGAGAAGAAAAACTATAAGCAGTTTATTACACAACTGACAATGACACTTCAATTGTGTCTTCATTTGGCCTGAGTGAACTGTGAGTCCCTTCCCCCCACCCCCATACTTGGGACATCCATTCCTTTGCCATTCTATATTTGTTATTTATATTTTATATTATACATTTTTACTTTAGAAAGTAAGGCCCTTTTTTATTAAACTTGTATATTTTAACCTCTTCCTTTCAGAATCTTAATAAAAAACTTTTGCTCCTGCTTACTTAAAAAAAAACAACCCACAAATCAATTCTAGCTTTTTCTTTTCTTTTTTTCTTTGTAACCGAAATTATTTATAAATGATTCTGAAGTAAAAATCAATGCTGCCAGTTTTCTAGGTTGGAAGTGTGGGGGGAAACATTTGCATTCTGGAGCAATGGGTATTTAATCACTATCAGTTAGTGATATCAAGTATTTAACCACTGTGATTCTTTCATGTATTTATATAAAGCATTTTTAGGTATATTATCTTTCTTTATTTTTTTGTTTTTTATTTTTTAACTGTTTTTTTCAGTTACAGCTGACATTCAATATTATTTTATATTAGTATTTATTCCCATTTTAAAGATGAGGGAAAAAACCACAGAGGTGTTAAGTGACTTAGTCAAAGTTACACAGCTAGTGAATGACAGAACCAGGATTTGAAAGCAGTCTATACTAGAACCAGTGCTCTTAACCTTCCCACTGTTGGCATCTTAAATAAATAACAATTACTTTTTTCTGTAGGTGTAAAGCTTTCTCTCTCTCCCCTATATCATTCTTACTTCAAGTCAGTTATTACAATACAATCCATTACAAACAAAGACTTCGGGCAGTATCTTCGAGTTTACTCTCATGACGTGCTATCTGCTGAAAGTTTCTAATTATTGAAAACTTCAGGCTGGTAAATAATTAAGTGGTGAGAACTAAAACCAGCATAGTTTCCTGTCCCTGTATTACACAGTTCTGAGACTAAGCAAAAATAACTTAGCTACTTGCTCAAGGAAGTATTTGTTTCTAGAAGATAACATTGTCAAACCAACTAAAATAACTAACTTACCAAGACTTTTAGCTGGCTCCTCAAAACTAACTTCAAGACCCTGTTTACTGTGCTCACCTATCCAAAGTGATTGTGTCAAAAATCCACACAATTCCACATTTGTAAGACCTACTCTAAAACCACTCAAGACCTACAACCCTTTAAAGACCTTCTTTTAATTTCCCATTCTCAGACTCAACTAAGACTCTGCAAGGTGGTGTGCTCCCTTTCTGCAGTAAATCTAATAATCTTGGCTTTACTTGTTACATAGGTTTGTCTGGTGGTCTTTTTGGAGGACATTGACACTTGACAGTGGGAATGCTTTTACCACCTGGTGATTGGTTGGCCATACTTCCTTGGGTTGCTCAATAAACACCATGAGTAACTAATCTGGGTAACTATTTGACAATTCTCTGAGCATTGCTTCTATTGTTAGATGGAGTTGGCTGCAGAATTCTGAAGACTGGGGCCATAAGACCAGCAAAGGAGAATCCAGGTAAACAGTGATTTAAGCCTTCTTGATTTTAGTTCTCTTGGGATGTTTTTTTTCTTTCTTTCTTTTTTTTTTTTTTTAATAACAAGTGATAACCTTGACAAAACCTTTGCATTTCAAAAATGAAGTCCATCATTTTATAAACCTACTTTTCGAGCTGAGAGGCTCACCAGGACAGACAAGACATTCCAGACAATATAATAGATGTTTCTTTTGTTTGAAAGCCCCTGGCTTTGGGCTTTCTCCTTCACATTAATCCCGTAATGCATAGCCTTATGTGGCTCATTTTCTAGCCTACTTAAAGGGAATTAGAAGTATTTGTTTCCATGACCAGACCGCAGCAGGAGGGAAAATGTGAGTCTTCTGGGGACAGTAAATTCTTGAAGACCCTGTCAACAATTCTCAATCTCTTATTTCCTTCTTCTTGCATTTTGGAGACTTTCAGGCCCCTGAGGGAACAAAGGGCTGCAGAGGGGAGAGGTGACCTGGGCCTGTTCATCTGACTGCTGTCCTCTCAGGTATCTCTTAACTCTGTAATGCCCAGCCATCTCTAGCTTTTGGGACAGGTCTGAGTTTATATCTTTTAACTTTACTTTAAAAATATCTCTAAAGATAGACACACCTATATATGCGTAATTTTACATAAATGATAAAATGCGATCATATAAACATACTGTATTTTTACTTGATGCAGCCTTTTCAAAATTTATTTTCTCCTTTATTGCTCCCACTTCTGCAACCTCTCTATTACCTACCATATTACATCAGTCGCCTTCCCCACCACATTCCAGGAGATCCATGTAGATACATGTAAGATTTGTTATCATTGTTTATAATCACCTTCTGCATACTTTTCTATATCTTGCTTTTTTCACACAATAGAATTTTAGAGAAACTCTTCCAAGTAAATTGGTTCGGTTCTATTTCATTCTTTTTCATGGCACATAGTCTCTGGTGATGTGTATCTCACTGTGATATTTTTTAACTCTTCTCCCACCAATGGGCATTTACACTGTGTCCAGGTGTGGCTGTTTGCCACGATGACAGTGCTGCAGGTACATCCTTGGACTTACGTTCTTTCTTACTGGTAGTTTTCTACATAGCTATGGGATAATGGATAATTTCTTCAGAATAAATTACTGAGTGAAAGAGTAAATATATATATATATAATATTTAACATACTTAATAGACATTACCAAATTACTTTGGTAAAAAGCTATAGTACTCACACTTTTCCTCATATCCTCCTTTATGGACTAATTGTATCCCTCCTCAAATTCATATGTTAAAGCCGTAACCCCCAATGGGGCTGAATTTTTAGACAGGCCTTTAAAGACGTAATTAAGGTTAAATGAGATCACAAGGGTGGACCCAAATCCAATGCAAGCAGAGGAAGAGACACAGAGGAAAGGCCAAGTGAGGACACAAAGAGAAGGCAACCATCTGCAAGCCAAGGAGAGAGACCTCAGGAGAAAACAAACCTGCCAACACCTGGATCTTGGACTTCCAGGCTCCAGAACCGTAAGAAAATACGAAGTTCTGTTGTTTGAGCCTCCTGGTCTGTGATATTTTGTTGCAAGCCAATATGCCCCCTACCGTGCCTCGTCCTTCAATAAGATTTAATTAGCTCTTACAAGTCCTGTTTACTCGTTAAATTTATTTTCATATATTTTATAGGGTTCATTATGATGTGACCATTGGTGGGGGGCAGGGGTTAAATTTCAAAAATTTGTGTTTTCCTAGGAAATTATTCTTTTTGCCAGGTTTTCAACAACAGGTTTTTTGGGTGTTTTTTTTTTTTGTTTGTTTGTTTGTTTTTTTGCCATTTAGTTGCCTGTGATAGTCATATAACTATCTGAAACTTTCCTGATTTTTCGTTATATTCTCTTTATCATTCCTAGTCTTATCTACTTTGGTTCTCTCTGCTCTTTTTATCCTAATCAGTATCACAATGGTTTCATCTATTTTATTGGGCTTTTCAAAGAACTAGCTTTTAAATCAATTATGTTTTCTATTAGATTTTCTTTGGTATTTCATACATTTTGATCTAAATCATGATTAATTCTCTATGAATAGTTATTTAATATTTTGTTCTAATAAAATGTAATAAGAGAAATAAGCAATAGAACAAATGCAATATGGAAATGATATAAAACTATTTCCTTTTCTGCTGGTTATGTGATTATATATTTAGAAAACCCAAGAGACCCTAGTTTAAAAAAACTATTAAAATTAAGATGAAATTTAGTAAGATGGCTGGTTAGAAGATAAATATGAAAAACTGAATCTTTCTCTTTGTTCTAGCAATAAGCAGCTAGCGATATAAATGGGAAAACTATTCCATTTTATCCTTCTAGCTTATTTTAGTTTCTCTTGTTCTTTTTATAACTTTTTAAGACCCCATTGCCTCTTTTCCTCATCCACTTTTCTTTCCTGACCCCCTGATACTGCCCTGGAAACCTCCTCATTATATGTAAACATATCAGTTCCTTCCCTGACCTCTCATCCTGGCTCACTCACATCTTCTCCCCACCAGTCCTTTACTTCATCTCCCTCTTCCCTACAGTTAATGCAAGCTAAAGTACATCTTCAAAATACACATTTCTAATTTCTAATTTCAACTTTACTAAGTCACAAAAATATCTGGTATAGTTAATACTTTTCAAAAATTAAACCTATTGTTAAAGATGGAGACATGGCTCACAAGTATTTATTGAGCATCTGTTATGTGCTAACAACAGTGAGAGGTGCATGACCTTCCTCTAATAAATCTTATGGATGAGTGCAGTGGTTTTCTGTGTTCTGTGGAGCTCTGCAATCTCACAAATGGCCAAGGGACATGGGAGACTGTGGGGCTCGAGCCTCAGACTTCTGGTTTAACCTTAGAAGCTCTGCTTTGATCTCTGTAGGTAGCTTTCCTTTCCTTATTTCCTTTTTATCATACCCTTTCTAATATAAAAATTGAGCCAGGAGTTTGAGTCTTGGGCCCCAGGGAAGGGAAAACCCAGAAGATTGTGGTATGATCAAAAGGCCAAAATTTCTATTTTGCATTCTCAGATAGGCTCTCGAAATTCTAAACAGAGGCAGGAGTATTGGAGGCCAAAGTGCTTTTGATTTTGAAGCATTCTGAAAGAAACAAATATGTACAGATTCTGAAGGGTAACAGAATATGCCACCCCAAAATATGCCTCTATGGCACAAGGATTATTTTGGCATCCAGAAATTGTTTAAAGTTCATAGAAATTTGTCAATACCTTCGTTGTCCAATTATTATCCTAAATTGTTTTATGCCACAGAAATAACTGAATTTCCTTATCAAATGAACTTTCATCAGATCTTTAACCATGGCCATTCTTTTTAAAGACTTTTGTCATTTACAGACAGTTATTATTTTACTTTGATGCTTTTGCAAAAAGTGCTTCATCTTCAGAGAGATTCTTGGAAAGCAACCTAACAAGTACTCTAGAACACACATTGCTAGTAAATTTAAGATCACACCACTGAACTGGAACAAAGACCATATCAGGTCCTCCTCACTTCCCTGATAATAGTCAGACTTCGGAGTCTTGAATTTTGAGTCCACATCTCCCAATTAGAAAGGATTCTTGCAGACTATTGGAACTGCACACCAGCTGGAGGTCTAAAACTAAAATCTATGAGGGAGGTTTCTCCCCAGAAGCAGACGACTTCTTGAGATGGACAGCTCTTCCAAGATCGCAAATCAAGATCTTCATCTCCAATATGAAATCTTTATTCCTTTTGCATTTTTGCTACTTGCCTTTTCTCTCTGTTAATGCACGGAAAGACAATGCTTCTTAACTCTGGCAACTATCGCTGAATCTACTGCTAAGGCCACAACTGCACAACAAACGTCCCTAGACTTTCTTGCTAAGGTGGTTTTAGATAATAGAATTGCTTTATTGGCTGAATAAGGAGGAGTCTGTGCCATGGCAAACACATCCTGCTGTACCTGGATCAATACTGCTGGTATTGTAGCAAATATAAGAAATTAACAAACAAGCCACTTGACTAAAACAGGTTCATGCCCCTTCGGGTACATTCTTTTACTTACTTGACACCAACTGGTTTGGTTCATGGGGCCCCTGACTAAGGAGCATGCGTAGGTCTCTTCGTATTATTCTCCTGGAAGTCATCAGTCTAGTCCCCCCGAGGTGCTATGTTCTCTCAAAGGGGTGAAATACACGTTTGAAGCAATCAGCAGTACATCAGATGGTCTCACTTGGAGAAATAGAAACAAGATGGACAATGAGATGAACAGCAAAAACAGTTCCCCCACAGACCTGACATAACCCACGTTTCACGGAGAGACACTGTTTTACTCAGATTGCTGGGGGCTGGCCCCTACATAGCATAGTTCCTCAGTTCTTGTACCCACTTGCTTTCTGTCAGGTTGAGTCAATGGGAGGCATGGGTGGAAGAAGGGGAGAACTTGGTATACACCAGCTGATCCTGTCTAACCCCCTTTCCAGCCTTGTATTGAGCAGTGGCTACATCTCTGGCAGGGACCACTTCTCCTCCTTGGACCCAGGTCTGCAACTCAGCCCCCGTCCTGTTTCTGGCCCTCAACACCATGCATGGCCTTTCCTCCATGACTGCAACTCCTGCCTAGCATCCAAAACCATAGGGCCCCTTAGGCACCTCCTTAGGCGGCTCATATACTCCATGGTCCCAGCTTCCAGTTCCTGAGGTCTTGGATCTCAGTCTCCTCCCTTTGTTCCTCCAGCCTCGGGGGTGGGAGTGGCTTCCTGCAGCTCCTGGGTTCCCTCACCCTCTACTGGGGTTAGCTCTGTAACACCCTTGTAACTAGCCTGCTGCATTAAACTCCTTCTAGTAAACACCCTGCCCTGGGATCTGCACCCAGATGCAACACAAGATTTAACCCAGTAAGTGTCTCAGCTCATTTACTCATATCTCTTTCTATTCTTTGATAAACAATGTAAGTTCATCCTTCCTTCTCACTGAGTTGTAGCCACAAATACCCTCCTTCTTGCAGCAGTGACTGAGCCCTCTGACAGGGGCTTGCACTGGACTTTCTCCAAGGGTTCACAGAAGGGAAGGTCACCAAGGAAGCCCTTCTTGAGTGGACATTAGCTTAATTTGCTTTTTTTTGCATTTCTCAAACATTGGCTTAGGGGATCGATCGGGAGAGTTTAGACTGTATCTATTGTTTTGGTCATTTAAAAACAATTTGCCTGTATTAAATACATCAAAAGTTCTGTCTCCCTCAGTAAGAAAGTAGAAGCAAAAAAGAATGTCAAATCAGAAAGTTTTGGACTTTCATGGACAGATCAGGAAGAGGCCAAATGTTGAGCCATGGGGTTGATTTTGTGCCACAGACACCTGCACACCCCCATCTCAGATTCCTCTCCTTTCTCCCGGCTCAGCCTGGACCAGCTGCCTCACAATCACTTTGATCCTGCAACTAGTCAGAAAAACAACGACGGATGTGTGCTTTACTCGTGCTCTTCAAAGACAATTTTTAGTTTAGAAAAGTTGTGGGGAAAAATCTCTTCCTCTGACTTTTTTCCATATGTAGCTCTGCTCAGCCATTCCTCCCCGAGGATATGAACAGTCGAACGATTCCGTGCGCCAAGGGCTTGACCACCAGGGCAGGTGGTAGTGCATCAGAGGAGTCAGTGGGCTCTGTGTTTTGGACGTTTCTTATTTCATTCACATTATTATTTATTGGATATGTGCCCAGAATTAAGGTCAGTCCTAAAGGAGATGTTTTTAAAAATATGAAAATCACCCTGAAGAAGTTTGCTGTCTTGTGCAGACAATATATTAAATCCTCAATGCAGAACTTTATATGGCTTTAATAATAATAATAATAATAATTAATGGCAATGACAGCTGTGCTGTAAGCAGAGTGAAGAAGGAGGGGTTCATTGCACAGGGCCGCCTGAAGGACCAGGGGGCAGAAGAGCAACACTTGCTTCTTTTCAGATAGAGACTAAATGGACAGAGACTTATCAATACCTGCATTGGGAAATGCATAGGGAAAAAGTGTTTGCATTAATCACAACTTTAAAGTTTAGAAATGGCAGAAACAATTCAAATCACCAAGCAGAGAGTGGAATTTATTGGTTCAGATAACTGAATGGGCAAGGACAGAAGTGGCCTCAGGCACAACTGGATTCAAGAACTAAGCAAAGGCGTTATTATTACTCCACAATTCAGTATTATCTTACTGTGCTGGTCTCTTTCCTTCCCACTACAAGTTTTTGCCGTTTGTCAGGGGACAGAGGCATCAGCACACGTGACACCAGCTGCATGCCATCCAGTGATGGATGAGCTAAGATGAAAGGGAGGACCAATGGGTGGAAATGCAGTAGGACTCTGATTAGCTGCCTGTGGGTGATGTATTCATCCCTTGAGCCAATCACTGAGGCTGAAGTTGAGGTGATGGTGATTGGCCATGTCTGAATCCTGTATCCATATGTTTGGCTCTGTAATTCATAGCCCTGCCCCAATTCCACTTAGCAAGACAGTGGGACTCAGATGTCTGGCAGTTTCTACTTGAAAGGCCTGAAAGGGCTGAGAAACTGGCAAGAGGGAAGACCCAAACGTGTGAATGGAAATTACAGTCACTTTGAGAAAAAGGAAACCAGGGTCGGCCTGGCTGAGATGCCTGTTGCGTTGACAGCAGTTTGTAGGAAGGGAGAGAGAACCCATAACTAGCTTTTGGCTCTGATAGCATTGCCCCCTTCAGCTGCCATCTTGGGGTGGGAAACTGCATCTGGAGGTGGTTTTCTGAATCCTTCAGCAGGTGGGAGTGGTCACCCTGCAGATGGAGATCACACCCCATGGTAACCACAGGGATATCGAGCCCCAAGACAATGATCCAAGTTAGTTCTCTACACGTCAGGGGGAATATGGATTCTGCTGTTTCTTGGATAATCCTGAAAAGAACTCTGGTGGGAAGGGGTAGCATGGAGTATTCATAATAGGATCTACGTGAGGACATTGAAAGCAAGACCTGTGGCACAGGGCCGAGGCTAGAACTGCCAAAGGGATCAGATCCAGCATTTCTTCATCTCTAACCTCTTCTCCCCTCACCCTTCCCAGCTAGACACTGACACCACTACCCACTTTCCTGATCCTCTGCCTTGGGATGAGGTAACGGGAAAGATGCCTGAGAGGACAGCTAATAATAACATTTATGACTATGAGTATGGAGTATTTCCTGTGTGGTGAGTGCCTAACGTACGTTATCTGAAAGTACCCCTGTGGTGTTACATATTCTCTCCACCTTCCAAATTAGAATCAGGATGCTCTTACCACAAGTCTCTCTCAATGGTTACCTGATTCTTCTCTTTTAAGCACAAGCACCTCATCTCTTTTCTGTGAGTGACGCCTGCTTTAAAGCAGCTCTTTTCCTCAGGAGAACAATGGTATGCTCAAGTTCTGTGAGCATTCAGCAAACACTGGGACCCCACCACCCCAAGACTGGTGTAGGAAAGTCCAACATTTTGCATCCTGGGAGGAGCCAGCCTGTGGGAAATCGAAACCTCAGCACACAGACAGCTTCAGACTGACTTCCTTCTTTCTCCAGCTCCTTCCGGCAGTGCCGCTGGGGAAATTTTGGTGAATATAAAAGGTTTTCAAAGCATGTTAACAAGTCATACAGCTCCAGGTAGGGGTGTGTATGTGTATGTTTGTGTGTGTCAGAGAGAGATGTATATGACACAAATAAAATATTTTTGTTATAATTATTGAAATGTTATTATTTCAGAGACTCTTTTAAATTTAGAGCATTTCTGGGAGGTAGAGAGCCCTCTCCAGCCTGGCTGCAATGCGTGGGGAGAGATCCATCGTCACCACCATCACTGCTCTCTGGGGAAAGTTTTCTCCGTGAAGTTGTGGGTGAACATTCCCTCTCACTTCACCCAACCTGGTGACCTGAGAGGGCCATGACGTGTTATCCAGCAGAGCCTGGTGAGACTATGGAAAGGCTCATCCTGTCCGATGGGAAACCACTATGCCTGCTTCTTACACTGCAGCATGTCCAGAAGCCTGCTGGGTACTCCTAACTGTGAACTTCCTGTCAGAAGCTCAGCCAGCCTTCCAGGCCTGCCTGCCCGGACACTATGAGAACAATGGTTCTCAACAGGAGTGTGCGTCAGAACCATCCATGGAAAAAATATATACAAAGTCCTGCCCAAAAAATGTATACACATTTTAAGAAATGAAAAAACTGTATGAAAATTGTAATAATATATACCAATAACAAAAGATGAATACAAGTCATGTATATACATTTTCTTAGCACCCCCGGTATATACGTGTATTCCGAAAGCACAAGAACCACAAAAAACAGGTAAATGGGACTTCATTAAACTAGAAACTTTTGTGCTTCAGAGGACATCTGCAAGAAAGTGAAAATATAACTCACAAAATGGGAGAAAATATTTGTAAGTCATATATCTAATAAGGAACTTGAGTCCAGAATATATAAAGAGCTCTTAAAAATCAACAATAAAAGGAAAAATAACAATTTAAAAATAAGTAAAGGATTTGAATAGACATTTCTCTGAAGAGGATGTTCAAATGGCTAATAAGCACATGAAAAGATATTCGACAACATTAGTCATTACAGAATTGCAAATAAAAACCTCACTAAGATACCACTTTACACTCCCTAAAATATAAAAGACAGACAACAACAAGTGTTGACAAGGATGTGGAGAAATAGGAGCCTTCATGTGTTGCTGATGGAGTTAATGTGTAAAATGATGCAGTCGACATGTTAGTTCCTCAAAATTTTGAAGACAGAGTTGCATATTAGCTCAGCAATTCCAATCCTACATGTCTACCCAAGCAAAATGAAACATATGTTCACATAAAAACTTGTCTGAAAATGTTTATAGCAGCATTATTCATAATAGCCCCAAAGTAGAAACAACCCAAATACCCATCAACTGAAAATAAAGAAAATATGGCGTATCCATAAAATGGAACATTATCAGCAATAAAAAGGAATGAAGTACGACTACGACATGGAAGAACTTATAAAGCGTTATGCTAAGTGAAAGAAGCCAGACACAAAAGCCCACATGTTGTATGATTACGTTTATAGGAAATGCAATAAGCAAATCCAAAATAAAAGTCCAGAATAAGCA
The DNA here is from genome assembly GCF_057876585.1 of Rhinolophus sinicus. NCBI lineage: Eukaryota > Metazoa > Chordata > Mammalia > Chiroptera > Rhinolophidae > Rhinolophus > Rhinolophus sinicus. The sequence goes on from NC_142516.1 coordinate 107,402,713, forward strand.
AATCCATAGTGACAAAAAGTAGATCCACGATTGTTACAGGAGAACAGGGTGTGGCTCCTAACAAATACTGGGGGTTTGTGGAGGGGAGGGCTGAAAACGCTCTAAAATTCAAAGGTGGTGATGTTTTCACAACTCTACGAATAAACTTTCAAAGAGTAAATTTTATGGCAGGTGAATTATAGCTCTATAAATTTGTTTTGTTTTATTTTTTTTAAGCAAGGCTTCGAACTTCTGAGACTAGTGGTACTAATGCCCATGTAAGGTTATGAAGGAATAGAATCTGGTTCCGTTACATACTTTAATGGAGTGTGTTTCTTGGGTGTGGTGGCATCTGGACTAATTAGAAAATTGGGCCTGGTACTTGACCTATTAAGAAATCAAATTCCACATGGAGTTATTTCTGGGGTTCCAGGCAGAAATAACCCTGGTACAAATAAGAAAACCATTCCAGCCAGAGAGGGTGGTGCCCTGGTAGAGCTGCCTGTGCCCCACCCCACTCATGGGTACCTCACACCCTTTTCAGCTGTTGATGGCCCCTGGAACAGGTACTCCTAGGAATGAATAAAGCCAAGGAAACTGAAAAACAAAGAAAACACAACAAAACCACAGAGACACATCAGCTTATCTGGGTAAATGGCATCCCTAGCCAGCCAAGGAGAAGTCTTGGCCACATCTTCAATGTCTTCATTTCCCTCACTTCCCCAGTGCCCACTCCAGCCAAAGTCCCTGCACCAAGCCCTATAACAGTGGTTCTCCTACGTCTCCAGAGTCCACCTGCTCCCCTAAGGCTCACTGCCTGCTCCAGGTCAGGCTCCATCAACCTCTGTCTACATGTAGCCTCCTCCCTGCTGCTCTCCCTGCCTCCAGCCCATCCTGGCTACAATCCACCCTGCAGAAGGCCCCAGAGGGTCCATTCACATGCCATCCCTGCCCAGAAAATATGCATTACTCCACTGGGTCTACTTCATCTAGCCCAAACATACCAGGCCTTTCTCACCATCCTCCTATTTCAAAATCCAAGAGAGGAGAGTTTTAAGGAGAAGCTGGTCACCTTGGTCAAGCACTACAGAGAGGCCATGTAATAAAAGGACTGAAATGAATGGCTTGGGATGTGGATACCTGCTTCCAGGGAGGCCCAAAGGGAGGAGCCATTTCAGTAATGTGGTCAGAACCGGTGATGAGTTCAAATGCCAAAGTGTATCAGATGAAAGAACAATACAAAATACGTAAGTCATGCGGGAGACCCTGCTTGCGGTGCCATGTGTCGTGGGCGGCGGCCTGTGGGGTCTCTGCTCCTGCTCCCCACATAAGAATTCAGGATATGGTGAGGCCAAAAAGGAACACCCACAGAGGCATAGGTAGGGGAGTCATACCACTATAGTCTCACTGGAGGCTGGATTCACAGGATGTGCGACCTGCTGTCCGCTTTTCTGCCAACCGATGGACCCCCACTTGCTAACTGCAATCCACGCTTACCAGCCACCATCTTCTTGCTAGCCCCCATTTTCTGCTAGCGTAGCCACAGCAGTTATATTAGTGGCCAATGGCTCACTGGTGACAGCTGACAGCCAATTAGCCACAGCTGATGGCCATCCGATCATAGTTGATGGCCATTTACTACCTGAGCCAGCACCTTTCCACGTGAGACCGAGAGCCTAGAAACTGCACTCCTGGCTCTGTCTCCACAACATATATATATGGATTCTGGGTCCTATGAGATATGACAATCAAGATTGGCAAATGAAAAAAGCACTGATGATGAAGACAGTTTGCAAGCTGCCTTGTTCCATTTGCTGTCAGGAGGGTGGGGCATTGCTTTCACAAAATCACACCATATTTTGCCCTTCCCCTTGGCCTGGCATATGGAAAAGACTGAGGAAATGTTGCTGCTGCTGCTGCTGTTGCTGTTTAAAGCAAGAGGTCTTTCGCCCACATGCCTGCTGAACCAGAATTTTAAATATTTCAGCCCCTGAATGGTTAAAAAAGAATTGCTGAGAAAAAAGGTTGCAAATCTGAAAATTGGAGGAAAGTTATCACTTTACTAGATATTCTAGAGTATAGATTTTCTAAAGAATTATTATCTTACGTCAGATTCTGTAGAGGCTGAGCTGGAGATAGGGGTTGTCGTTCAAGTGATTTATTGAGGGAGGGCTCTTGTGAGGAGAGGGGAGGAAGGGAAGCCAGAGAGGGCAGAGGAAAAGCTAAGCAAGCAGGTGTTCTCAGCTAGAAACTCGCATCAGCCTGATCCCACAAAGGAGCTCTGATGTGAGAATTGCTCCCCAGACATGGTCCCAGTGGTGGTTTTCAAATATATTCTCAATTCTTTGACCTTCCTTCCTTCAAAAGTTGGGGCTTAATTCCTCTCCCCTTCATTGTGAGCAGAACTTAGTGACTTGCCTCTAGTAACTAGACAGGGCTGGGCGATGCCGTGTGACTTCTGAGGTGAAATCATAAAATCTTTGCCATGTTGCCCTGCTCTCCTGGGTTGCTCACTCTATGGGAAGCCAGTCACCAGGTGATGAGAATTCTCAGGCAGCCCTGGGTGAGGCTGAGGTTACAGGAACTGAGCCTTGCCTACAACCAGCACCACCTTGCCAGCCAGGTGAGGGAGCCACCCTGGAAGCAGCTTTTCCTGCCTCAGTCAAGCCTTCAAATGACTGCAATTCGTGAGAGACCCAAGTTAGAACCATTCAGCTAAGCTGTTCCAGAATCCCTGACCCACAGAAACTGTGAGGTAATAAGGTTTATTGTTATCTGAAGCCACTACATTTTGAGAAATAGATAACTAATACAGCCCTGATGACACTCAGTCATTGGTTGTGGGAATGCCAGGGAGTGGATAACCTCTCGAGCATGGTGGTTCCTGTTCTACCAAGGGCAATTCTTCAAGAAGGGGGCAGCTGCTCTGAGCCAACACTCACAGAAGCTGGGAGATGAGGGCACCTGCCCAGTAAATGGGACCAAGAGCATCCACTGTAGGTGCTGATTAAAACTAAATATGATTTTGATAATTCTGTTTACGCACACACACACGATTATGGAAGTATTTTGCACTCCTTATGTGGGTACCATCTCCTCAGTTTGGGTAATCAGGAGGCACACAACTAGAATTGCTCTCATAATGAGCGGCAGCAGAGATGGAGCAGTGGGAAGCACCAAGGTGAGATGGAGGCACTTTATTTATCACTGAGCAGGTCTTGAAAGGTGCTCGCAGATGTATAAAGTGCATTCAGAGATGATCCAGAATCCCTAACTATAGTGTTTTTCTTTCATTGCTATTCAAGTCTTGCTTCCGAGTGTGACACCTCGTACGTCATTCCTAAGTGTACTGTGAGAGCCTGGGAGGGGCTGCCCAGGGAGGAGGTGGGAGAGCAAAGAGAGACTCTACATTGCGGTGACAATGTCTCTGTTGTCACTTCAGGTTCTGATTGCTTTCTCCGTGGGACAGCTCGGGAGAGCCACTGAGTAGGGGGCAAACTGTCCTCCAACTACCCCACCCCTGCTCCAATGCACTCACTCTTTATCCCAATCCTGAGGTATAGAGACAGGAGTTCCTGGGCATCTAATGAGTCAGATGCTAAATTGAAACAGCCAAGAGTCTCACTTTCTGGGGGGCCAAAGGAAGAGGCATGTGCCACGCTCTGCTAGTGATAAGTCAAAAATGAAAAAGACAAAATATTGTGCGTGGGTGGCAAAGGCTGCTCCAGAATGCACAAACTTGGGCTCGACAAGCCTGCGGTAACCATAGTGAGCCAGTGACGGGGCAGGAAAGAGGAAACTTTTGCCTTCGTACGGATTTGTGCCCTGGCAAAATAGTACCTGGTTGGGCAGCCAAAGTGTCTCCACCCATCTCTCTGCTCTGATGTGCATATTTAGAGACATCATTTGGGTTTCTCCAACAGTCTTCCGTGTGTGTGTGTGTGTGTGTGTGTGTGTGTGTGCGCGCGTGCGTGTGTGAGTGTGTGTGTGTGTTTAGAAAACAGGACCTTGTCCCCAGAGGCTCAGATGCCAATAGCTCCTAACAAAAATGTGTTCGCACTGGACAAAGTGCCCAGGAAGTGAAGCCCAGGACAGTGTCAGTGGCCTTTGGCTTCTGGAAGTGCAGGGCTGCCTGCTCTTCACCGTCACCATCGTGGACGTGTTGATCACCTGTTGGCTGGTTTGCAATGATAATGACAGCGATGATGATGATGACACCCACGACGATGGTGTTGATGAGCCCGTGGGCCCGTTTCCCTGCTGCCTACTTTAGAGTTAAGGAATATGCAATGGCAGGAAGTATATTCAGGGAGCACTGGGCTACAGGCTGTTGACTAATGACTGCTTGTCAGCTAGCTTATACGCAGTTCTTGTGGTGATGAGGTCATTGCTGTTGTGGATGATGCAATGTCGATGACGATGATAACGATGATGATGATGATGATGATGATGATGAATAAGAGGCAGATCTGGGAAAACATCACCTGGCCTCCAGAAGCTCATGGATCATAACGGATAGTGATAATGGATCGTTTTCCCCTGCTTTGAATAGAAATTACTGGTATGAGCATGGAAAACGGGAGGCTCTAGATCAAAAGAAATAAAACAAGCATGGTCCATTTTCAGGGTAGTGAAAAGTAGTGGTGCTGAGGGGGAGACACTTGGATCTTATTTGCTGGGTAAAAGGTGCTATCATCACCAGGGTTTCTTAACCTGATCACTACTGACATTTTGGACTGGATAATTTTTTCTTGTGGGGGGCTCTCCTGTGCACTGTAGGCTGGTGAGCAGCATCCCTGGCCTTTCCCCACTTGATGCCAGTAGTGGCCTGTCCAGCTGTAACAATCAAACATATCTCCAGATTCTGCCAAATGCCTCCTGCAGGAGGTGAAAATCACCCCTGGTTAAGAACCCTAAGAGGAAAGGTAGACACCGCAAAGAAATTGGTGGAGAAGGTCCCTAAGCAGGAGAAGAAAAGTCAGGCTGAAGGTGGCTTGTGCAGGGAGAAAAGAGAGTGTCCTCCTGGAGAAACGAGGCATCAGCAGGAGCAGGCCCCAGAAGCAGGACGTTAAGAACCACAAACACAGAGGTGCATGATTTCAGAGCGGTCTCAGCACCTGCTCTGAGTCCCACTCACCACGTGGGCTGCATCTGCACCGGACTCTGTCCCCAGCTAGGGAGATACCTTTGCCATCTTGGGACGCTTTCGTTCGGACAGCATCTTCTTCACGGCATCCTAAGGGAGGCCTGGTTCCTCTTCAGCAGCTCTCTGAGATTTTCCCCCTCTGTTCACAAAGGAAGCACTGAGAATGCAGAGACGAGGGGCAAGTCCTGGTAGCATTCAGCCTCCACGCTGGAAATGGAGTCCCGAAGTGCAGCGGCCACCACGGGACACCCCCCAACCCCTAGGTCCCTGTAGGGACTCAAGGCCTCTGCATTCTAGGAAATGCAGAATGCGATCTCAGGCTTTGTAGCATTTAAAAGACTGCACTCTGGTCTCCAAAGAGACAGGAGATAACTGTGAGAGACGCTGTCCTCCTTATCCTCAGTTAGTGTGTGTTTGTGTCTGAGGAGAGCAGCCTGTGGCACTAGCTGGAGGTGACTCAGCAATGACTCAGCTTTCTTTTCCTTGAACTGGATTGATGGAGGCAGCCTCATTTGTTGTTCTGAAGCAGACAGGTTGGTGTCTAGCTCAGATTCAGATGCAGAACAAATAACTCGCCAAAATGAATCACAGCACTGCATTGCAGAGGTAATTTGGGGGTCCAGACTTGAGAGCCAGTTTGGCTTTTCACAGGCTATGTATTCTTGAGGGACTGAAATGACCTCCCAGTAAATGGGGGGCCTGGCTTATTTCCTTGGAGATAGAGCTAGGGGAGCAGTGGGCAGGGCTGGGCTCTTTCTGGGGGTGTCAGAGCAGAATTCCCTGGCAAAAGTTAACTCTCTGGTGCACTGAGGGGACTCTTTGAAGCATCTGATTCAAACAGAGACATAATCTCTGAACGAGGACATCCAGACAGAAGGGTGAATAATAGGGGACCGAAGTGAAGCACTGAAGCACCCATGTGAAGTGGGGGTAAATTTATAGGGTTCTGATAGCCTCACCAGGGCAGTTCCTGGTGCCCCAAGCCGATTTAGACACCCCAGTGAGTGCCTGAAGCCCCATGGCTTCAAGTTTCCTTGCATGAAAAACTAGGATGATGACACCCACGTGTATGAGAAAGTTTTTCATGAACTCTAAAGTGTGATGTAAATGTTGCCTATTATTGGCCCAATTCCACATGCTTTACAAATGGCACTTTTGTAATGAAACATCTGTGCTTCTGTAGGAGAAGTTATAGGGTTACTTTAACTCCTGATGAGAAGATATGAGACAGCCTGGCCCTAAGGCATTCAAACAGTTTGCAAACAGGCCTGGGCTCCCTGTCTGAGCAGGCAGGCATTTTCCCTGGATGCCAGGCCTTGCGGTGGTTTGACGGACAGCAACTCAGCCATGCCAGCCCTCCTGTACAAAAGGTCCCTGTGGGTTCCTGGGCAAACACCCAGCTGACTTTTGATGCTGGACCAACTGTGGGAAGAAAGTTACATCCTGTCCACACACCAGCAAAGGCAAATGAGCTGGAACTCCACTTCTTTCTGCCCTTCCTTTTGGATTCCATCGATTCAGAAAGGCCTTGGCAACATTCAAGAAACACCTTCTGGGGTGGATTGTTTGCCACGATGACTACAACCATCCTCCCATCCTGCACAGTAAGTGTTTCTCTCCTCTCACCCAGAGCGTGAATCTGGGACAGCGCTGTGACTTCTGCGACCAGTGCAATGCAGCGGAAGTGACGTGGCACACCGTCCAAGCTTGGGCCTTACGAGACTGTGCTTCTGCGCTTGCTCCCTTCATCTGCCCTTGCCATCACTTAGGAAGGTCACCCTAGAGCCCTTAATGAGACCATGCGGTGAGAGGCCCTGAGACCTGTATTTACCATTTCTTTTGTTATCTGTATTCTGATACTTTGACATAGGAAGCAACTTTCCCACCATGTGTCTTTCATACGCAAAACCAACTAATCCAGAACCCACACACCAACCACCCCCTTTATCCAACTCTCCCAGGGCCGAGTACCAGACAACTAGCGATAGTCCCTATGCCCCAGAACCTGCTGAAATTATTCAGACTTGTCCATTGCAAACACGCCTACCCATTCACCCATTTCTTCCCACAGAAACCACAGGGAAGGTGCTTGACCACCGTTCCCATTCACTCCCTCTGCTTCCTGGCCGACCCTGGTGTTTCCCCATGTGCGGGCATGGCATGTCTCCTTTTGGGAACTACGAGTGTAACAGCCCTTTCAATGGCAATCATCTCCTGACGTGTTAGCGTCAGCATACCCGTTTGACGATAAAACCTATATTTTAACACAATGCTGCATAGAGAGAAAGCCCAGGTGACCCAGGATCCCAGCTGCACCCATCCCCAGGCTGAACCCTCCGCTGGACGCAGCCACACCAGTGAGTCCAGGCGAGACCCACCAAAGAACCTCCCAGAGTCAGGAATAACAAATAATTGTTTTAAGTCACTGAGTTTTAGGGTTGTGTGTTAAGCACCCACTACCTTATCACGTTGGTGTGTCAGTGTTTTTGGTCTGAAATCATTGATTTGAACACTTGACTGAAATTACTCCCCGTGGCAAAGCCTGATCAGTAGTGTTATAAATACAATTCAAATTTTCTTATTGACTTTTGCTGTATTGAAAAGATGTTTACTTAGCTCTTTTCAAATGAGACTATTATGCTTTGCATATTGAACTCTCCAGGAAAGAGCAGAGTGGCTCACCTCTGCCTACTCTGTGTGCAACCAGAACTTGCCCACCCCATCCCCGCAGGACGGCCTGAGGCACTTAGAAGAGTGCTGGCCCACCGTGAGGGTTCCTCTCACCTGTCCATGCAAGCTTAGCTGCTCGGTGCCCCCTTTCTGAGACCCTACACCACCTGGAACACGTGTGATGTACTGCCCTGCACTGAGTTGTCGTCCCCACGCCTGCACGTATCCTCCACTCACCCTGAGGGCTCACTCCTTCAGGATGAGAACCAAACTACCCAGCAAAATGTCCTGCACGTACTAGATGTTCTTTAAATATGTATGCTTAATCGGTTTCTGTAGGCCTCCGACTTTTCTTTGCTAGGCACCAGTTTGCTGCTCTAAAGCCTGGGCCTGCACTGACCTGATGGTGGACATTCATATTAAACGTGTCCTGTCATGCCACTCCGCTCCCGGGGCCCTGCCCAGCTCCCTCTCCTTCTCTCCTGCCACGGCCCCACCCCTCCCTGGACACAACAAGCACACAGCTGCCACGGCTTTTGCACATACCGTTTCCACTGCCTGGAACACTCTGACTTCAGGAATCCACATGGCTTACTCCCTTGAGCATTTGCTCAAATGTCACCTGACAGTGTGCTCCCCAAACCCCACCCGACCCCTGTTCTCACTGTCTCATTTCCTCCTGTGGTCTTTCTCCATGGCCGTCTGACCAACCACAGATATACTTGTCTGTTGATTGTCCCCTCCCCCTAGCATTACATAAAGGCCCAAAAGGGCAGCTATCCAGATGTGTTCACTGCTTGTACTCCCAGAATCTAGAACAGTGCACCTAGCAAGTGTTGCATCAACACTTCCAAGTGACTGAAAGAATGAGCGATGCAGGGCTCCTGTGACCAGTGCTTTTGTGAGTTTTCTTTGTGTAGCTGCCTTTGGCTGCTCTACAAACAGCCTTCTCCGTCTCAGGTGGGGGCAGCCGCCTCCCACAGCAGCCTCCAGTGTCACCCATGCTTTTTTGGAGGCAAAGGTCAGCACATGCTACGCTCCCAGCCCATGGTGCATTCAAGGAAAATGGATCTCAAAGTAAAGACTTTGAGGGAGATTGGAAAGAAGGTTTCCACAGGCCATGAACTGGTCACACTTTTTAAAATTTCCCTTTAAACATCTTTATTCTTTCTCCAAAGCTCCTTTCTAGGTAGCCCCCACTTATTTACGCAGGTCCCGTCCAGGAAGCCTCGTCTGCACCCGGGATCCTGGGCTTCCCGACTAACTGCTCTGTCTGCACGTCTGCCTCCCACACTGACTCATAAGCTGCTGGAGGGCAGGGACGGTGTCCCCAGTGCCCAGTGCCGTCGTGGCACTTAGTTCACATTTAATGAGTGCGTGCTGCATGGGTGCGTGAACACACGAATGAATGAAACCGAAGAAACAGTGTGGAATCTGCAAAGGTGGACTGATGGGAGCGAGTATGAGAAGGAACTTGCGAGTTATGGGATTTATCCTCTTGGGCTCAGGGTTCTGTCTGTCACTGGGTGCTAACAGGTGTCTGTTAAACAAAGCGTTCCAGGGAAAGGAATTTCACAGCTCTCCCTCTTCCTGTTCTGGCGAAAGCCTGTTGATTCAGACACCAAATTAAGAAGCAGATGAATGGGCACGCGGCATTCCCAGGGCTCAGTCTGTGCTGTTGTCGTCCAGAAGCTAATACTTCACATGGAATACAGTTGAGGTCATATCCTCCCTTTGTTCTTGGACTCCCCTTTCCCCCAAAGGGCAGGGCCAGGAGCATCATTGCAAAATATTTCTAATGAGATACATAAAATCCTAAACAAGTAACCAAGGAACTAATTGAAGCAGTTTGCTTCTTCTACCTGTGGCATTTTGAAATTCACCATGTTTTTTTTTCCTTTTCTTTTCTTTTTAATTGTATTGGCACCAAAGAAATGGGATGGGTGCCCCCAAAGGAGCAATTCCGCAGAATGAATCTCTTGGAGTGACTGTAACCACACTGTCTGCCTGTTCTCTGTGCCAGTGACAGCGTGTGCTTAGCGAGCTCTTCCCTGGTGAGTGGGTCTTGTGTTCCTCTTTCTCTGGGTTTGTAGCTGCATTGCAGAGACGGCTTAAAATAACGCAAATCCAGGCCAGGCTGCACCTAGTCGTGAAAGTCAAACCACAGCACCGACAGCCCGAGCTACAGAAACCGAGTCAGGACCACCCTGAGCCTGCAGCCATTATGGTGCATGTCAGGGGGTTGCTGCTCGACAGAAGCCGCCCTCCAGGGGATCGGGACAGCTAGGAAACACAGCCTGCCGCTATGTGTTAGCATTTTCTCCTGGAAAATGTATCTATAGGACAAACGTCTGAAGTATCTGAAAAAAATATTGCTACATGTGCTCTAAAGACAACAAATAAAATCACCACAGCGTGTTGTCACCAGGTGGGCCTGTGGCGATTAAGCAGTATGCCAGGGGTTTTTGGCGCATTGGGGAAGACCAAGCCAGGAAGAGAATGTCAGAGGCTGTCAGCCTGCTGCACAGCTGCAAACGCCCTACGAGAGTCAGACAGGAAAACCTGACATCTGCCAGCGAACAATTAGCCGCCATCAAGAGCTTAGCCTCTGCCCAGCTCTCTGCAGAGCTAGAGATGTCTCCAGATATCCTTGTGTTCTAATGCCGTCTGTTCTTAACCCATATCTGGAAGAAGGAAGCCCAGGGTACATGTTATAAGGAGTACCCACTTGATTGCCAAGGTCAGCTTAGCCCAGAGACAAGAGTGACCACTTCCGCATTGGCTATGGGCAAACATGAGTAATTTGTCATATAATGCCTCATTTATTCCCCGTAAAACTCTGAGTTGAGTCATATTAAGCCCATTTAATGGACAAGAATGAACTCAGTGAGGCTAAGGAACTCTAGCCCAAAGGTGGAGAAAGCCAGGCAAATGGAGATCAGCCCAATCATATTCGTCACATTGGAAACTCCAGTGTTCACCTGCTCATCCTGCATCTCTTGAGGCTGCACGTAGGGACAGTCCTAAGGTGGAGACTGGAGGCAGGAGAGGTGTGACCGGCTCTAGTGAGGTAGAGAGTCCTCACTTAGCCCGCCTGCCACCAGGTATGTGGGGTTGGAGATGTGAGTTCTACCACCGACCTGGCCGCCTCTGGCAAGTCACATGACCTTTCTGAACAGCAATGTTCTTGTCCACAGATGGAAACACGCCCCTTCCACAGGAAATACTCAGCCTGGGGTAGGAGCTCCATGAAACTGTAAGAGGGAAGTTGGGTAGTGAAACATAGTATTCAGAAAACTTCTTAATGCCAAACACGTCTCCAGGCTAGAGTGAGGGGAAAGGAATTGTTAGCGAGGAAATTGGGTGAAATAGAATCTATTCACAAGGAATTATAGTGACTGAATCACCCTGCATGAGAGCTAGCCAACTGCACATCAGCTTAGAAGCCCTGGTTCCTCAGAGTGTGGCCCACAGAATAGCCCCGCTGTGCCATCTAGGCCCCAGCCCACATCTATTGAATCAAAACCTGCGCTTTAACAAGAGCCCCAGGTGACTGCGTATATGTTGGAGTCTGAGATGTAACGTGAGGCCAGCACTTGGACTCTGGATTCATATCCTGGTTGGGCCACTTAGTGGCCGTGATTTTGGTTTGTGGCTTAACTATTCTGTGAGAGATAGATCCAGGTTTTGTGGGGCCTAAAGCATATATGGTTGGGTGCATCATCTTTAGGAAAAAAGATTATAACGTGACAAATACAAAATTAGGTGCTGAACACCAGCTCTTCTTATCGTCCTGCAATGACCTCCCTCCCCTCTGAAGCCCCAAGGTACCTTCCTGCATCCTTAGCTCAGAAGGCCATACAAACCTCATTTTCCCTTTCTGTCCCTGAACCTCTCATGTATGGGAGTAGTGGGTGTCTCTGACTCTTTCTTGAATGTGAGGTTCCCAAATATATGAGTGTAATTAAATTTGGTTATTTTCTCTTGTTAATCTGTCTTGTGTAGATTTGATTATTAGACCGACCAGAAGACCCTTGAGGGAACAGGACAACTTTTCCCTCCCCCACAAAAATGGAGAGAGTAGAACAGGAACAGGAACTCCAGACACAATAATAATTCAAGAACAAAGACAGAAGGGATCCCTAATTTCCTAAATCCCTCAACCTTCAGCCACCTCTGCACCATCCAGGTTTCCAGGTACCTTGCATACCTGAGTCAATCCATCTGGCTGTTTTCTGGGAGCTGAGTGGCACCCCCAGGGCGTCCTGCAGTTCAAAGACAGTGGGCCCCCAGGGTTGTGTGGAGGAGCACGTGGTTTAAGAGCAATTCTGCTACTTACTCAGTGTGTGTGGGCAAGTGCTTAATACCCCTGAGCCCACTTTCCTGAGCTATAAAGTGTGTAATGAGGATTAAATGAGATCAGGAATGTGCCTGATTTATAGCAGGTGCTCAATAAATCACAACCCTGGCCTGACCCCTCGTCTCTTCACCCTCAGGGAGCTCCAAAGTGCCACATACCAAACAGCAAGCTTGGTGTCCTGGAAGAATGCCAACCGTCTCTCCTCCCTTCTCTACCTAGATGTGTGAATAATTTCATTCCTGTTTATTGAAGAATTAACCTAACTATACTTTTTCTCGCACTCACTTTTGCCCTCCGAAAATTTGCTCCATTAATTTTACTTCCTTTTTCATATCTGTCATCTGAGGCTCCAAATATTGATCTCTCTCCATCCTAAAAACACTTTCCTCATCCTTGTCATCCTCTTTTTCTTCTTTTTTTTACCATTACACTTCTCGAAATGATGAGTTGCATTTGTTGCAGCTGGTTGTCTCAAAGGCCCTCCGTGAACTCCTACTGCCAAGCCCAGCGGTGCCCCCGGGGCCAGCCTCCCTTCCTGCCGCTGCACCTGAGGGCACGCTCTGTCCTGGCACCTGGAATTTTCATGACAGCCCCTCCTCATCTATCACAGTAATACAACTTTGATGTTTTAGTGTGAAAATAACCATAGACAAAAAACATGTATGAAGTCTGACAATTCAGTTCACGAACTCATCCTAGAAAAAGTGCTCCATACCTCATTGCTGAATATCACTACGGTCAACTTTGAAGTCCTCCCCTTGGGAGGCTTTGCACCGATGCCAGTGCCTAGTCCACCCTTCAAAGCAATTTTGGAATTATTTTTCTGGAATGGCCATCAGAGCTGTCGTTGTATTACCCTTGATGTCCTGAATGACATCAAAATGTCCTCCTTTAAATATTTCCTTTCTCTTCAGGTAAAGAAAGAAGTCATTGAGGGCCAGATCAGGTGAGTAGGGAGGGTGTTCCAATACAGTTATTTGTTTACTGGCTAAAAACTCCCTCACAGACAGTGCCCTGTGAGCTGGTGCATTGTCGTGATGCAAGAGACATGAATTGTAGGCGAAAAGTTCAGGTTGTTTTCATCTAATGTTTTCATGTGGCCTTTTCAGCACTTCCAAATAGTAAACTTGGTTAACTGTTTGTCCAGTTGGTACAAATTCATAATGAATAATCCCTCTGATATCAAAAAAAGTTAGCAACATCATTGCAACAAGTTTGCGAACTTAACTGTCATACCTTGTACATATATGAAATATACCTAAAAATATGGAGAATGAAACAAAACCCATGTATCATCCGCCACCCAAATTTAACAAGTGCTGACATTTTGGATTATTTGCTTCATAATACCTCTCAAACTCTCCCATATCCCTTCTCTTCAGAGGAGACAACTGTTCTGACTTGGTGTGTATCTCCTGACCATGTTTCTAGTCTGACTACAAAAGCCTGTGTCTACAACAGTATATGGGAATGATTTTGTTTTTCCAAATTTACACAAAGCAATTTCATTATATGTGTCTGTCTGCAACCTTTTTCACTCAACATTGTGGTTCTGAGAATTACCCATGTAACTCTACATGCAGACCTAGTTCATTATTTTGAATGTGGCAGATTATTTTTTAGAAGACACATGCCACAACTTTTCTGACCATTTCCCTACTGATGGAGGTCTTGGCTGTTTTCCTGTCCAAACAGGGGTGTAGTGACTATCCTTTGCAGGTCTCCTTCTATATAGCTGCACAAGCATCTGCTTTCCTTATATGTCACCTACTAACGGCCCCTCAACACTTTACTGTGCTTGTTTGCCTTTCTGATTCCCCCACTCGACCCCAAGCAGAGAGTGCATTCATTTCATCTCTATGCTCTTAGTACTCGTACACCATACCGGACTCATAGTGGATTAACATGCAGTGAGGAAGGAAGGAAGGAAGGAAGGAAGGAAGGAAGGAAGGAAGGAAGGAAGGAAGGAAGGAAGGAAATAGAACTTTCCAGCACCAAGGTCAGGATCAAGGGACTAGCCAGCCATTGGCAATATTTTGTGGAAATCCAGGTATGAAGTTGGAAGTGAGGATTCCAAAAGGCATTTTAATAATGATTTATGTGCCTGGGATCAAAGAACATACTCTCAGCACGGTTTTCACATCTTAGAAAAATGAGAGGCACCTCCTGTATTTTGCTCCAGTGCTTAAGCAGGCTTTTGATAAAAGCCCGTTACAGGCTATTTTGTGTAGTTTTTCAGACGAAGTGAAACTTAATTACGTTAAGCCAGCTAAGACTAGACAGATAACAGACCAGACTTTTATGGTAATTCAGCAAACATGTACTTAACATCTGCTCTGTGCAGGTGCAGCACGGGCGAGCTCTGAGGAGGGCCTGGGTGAAGGCATTGGGTTGGGAAAGTGGGGAGGGGATCAGTGTGAGACTCACTGAGCTGTAATTGACTGGCGGGCAGTTAGCGGGAGGTGCTCGGGTTGGACTTGGTCTTGGGCTTCTTCAGGGCTCTGCTAGGTGGTGAGGTCAGCCATTAACCTCCTGCAGGTATAGCCTTAGCTCCTGGACAAGTGGGGCCTGGGGCATCTGAGCCACAAGAGGTCTAACGGCTGGGGCAGGGGCAGGACTGCTGGTGAGCCCCGTGGAGATAGGTGCCCAGTAAATACTTGTTACTAAAATGAGAGAGTGGGTTCCTGGTGGCCTTCAGATTCTCAGCCCCCATTTTTCCTGAGGCTCATTATGTCCCTGCAACACACCGACAGACCATTTATAAGTTCCCCCTTGGTTTGAACTTGTTTAATTTGGCTTCTGAATGTCGCAATTCACAGTCCCACCAAGCCTGGAGGTGGAGAAGCTGGCAGAGGGCTCTCAGGGATGGAGAGAGAGCTGTTAAGCGTGCTGATGCTGGCCAACACTCAGGCGGTTGATCTAGAAACTGAGAAGCGGCTGCAGAGCTCTTAGCTGTCAAGTATCTGTGGTGACTGTGAGCAATAAGGCATGTTTGTGTCTGTGTGTGTGGGCGGGGAGCGGTGTGCAGCCTGGCTTTCTCCTGCAATACCTGGAGCAGAGTAGGCATTCAGATATCTAGCAGGTTTGCCTCTCAATCATAAACTTGGGTTTGCCAGGTAATTGCTTTTCCAACTGCCATTTTCACTGGGCTGGGAATTACACGTTGGTCATTACTGGACTTCAAGCAGTTCCCAAAGTCACACAGGAATCCAGGAGCCTTAAATGATCCAAGAGCATGAGAGAGGACCTGCCCTCCCCAGCCTAGCAGTTTTGCGCCCCAGTTTTCAGTGTCTATGTTCAGAGTGATTCCTGGGAGTCCACTTGTAGGCCATATGTGGGCAGGGGAATCTGCTGAGACCAGGCACCCCGGACTCTGGGGCAGGCCCTCTGTAAGTCATGCCATGTGACCTCTGCCTCAGAGCTCTTGCCACCACAAGCCCATCTGACAAGACATTCAGACAGCACCTGTCTTTTGCTAGCCCAGGCCACACAGAAAGTTCTGAGCAGCTTGCTGCCCCCCAAGCCATAAACACAGCATGCAACGTGATACTCTGCTCTATTTTCAATCCATCACTTTAAAAGGATTCAAGCATTTTTCTCCCGCAAATATATGCCCCCTCCTGTTCCCTCTCTCCTACTCAGCTGGGACAGGTGGGGTGGGGGCAGAATGCAAAACATTTTCTCAGCAACGCAACCTAAAGCAAGCTTTCTCACTTACTCCCCTGGCCAGTGTGGAGGGTGTCATATATGTCGTATATGTGTGTTGGGGAAGCAGTGCTGGTTCAGCCTGACCAGCTGTGCACCTGGGTTGTGCCTTTCTGAAATGTCAGCGCTGAGACTTCTGCCTTTGTTCTCTGGGTCTTCTATTACACCTCTCTCCAGGCAACGCTGGCCCAACACAGGGGAAGTCACAGGATGAAGAAAGTAGGCTGGGTAGAGGTGGTTAGTCCTTCATAGACCACCCAACCACAGGAGTTATCACTCGGGAAAGGGTTTCAGTTAGAGCACCGGGAACCTCTGCACATACCCTTTTCTTGAAGACTCACTAGACAGATAAACACTTTAAAGGTTTTGAGAGGTCACCTCCATGAAAGAGTCTTGTTTACACACCAGCGTCTTCCAAACTGACTCAGCTTCAGGAGCTTATCTTGAGGAGCTTGCATGGGTCGGGGGCAGGCTTAGGCTGTTACCCCTGGAATTGGTTGGCTCAGGGGCCTGCAGAAACCTTAGTGCAATGGATTAGTTTCCTATAGCTGCTGTAACAAATTACCAGAAACTGAGTGGCTTAAAACAACACAGACTTATGCTCTTACAGTTCTGTAGGTCAAAAGTCTGAAATGGATCTTATGGTCTTATAAACAACGCAAAAGGAGCCACTTTAAAACAGAGCTGGTGCTGCCATGCCAGAAGGACTGCCTTACACATCTTATACCTCAAACCCTGGAAATGTTAAAACAGAGCACAATTATCTTTGGACTGGGCCTAGGGCAACACTACAAAAAACAACGACCAAAAAAAAAAAAAACAACCTGTTTGCAAGGATAACAAGAAAGCAGATATGACCACTGGACTGACGACTATCAGACTGAAAATTAAAAATCATTATTTAGAATTAACATCACTATATTGTTACCTACACCAATAGAAATGCCTTCCTTCTATTGATGTAATTGTTCCCTTTCCCTTTCTCATAAATACCTCTGGCCTTTGTCTTCTAGTAGGAACACTGTTTGGGCTTCTGCCTGCATCAATACATTCCAAATAGCTGTTCTTTAATCTCAAATAAATGCTTGTGTGCCTCTCATTGTGAAAGGGCTTTTATTTTTAAGTTAACACGCTAAAATCAAGATGTCAGTGGGGGTGGGTCCTTCTGGAGAACTGAGGGAAGAATCAGCTGCATCACCTTTGCTACCTGCTCGAGGCGACGTGTATTCCTTGGTTTGCGGCCCCGTCCTCCACGTTCAAGCACAACGTTCCAACCTCTGCTTCCATCATCACACCACCTTCTCTGAGTCTCCCCCTCCTGCCTCCCTCTTATGATGACCCTTGTGGTTGTATCAGCCCCACCTGGATAACCCAGGATACTCTCCCCAAGACCCTTAACTTAATCACTTCTGCAAAAGTGACATTCACAGGGTTTGAGGGTTAGGATGCAGAGATATTTGGGTGACATTGTTTTGTCTACCACAGTGTGTGGTGTTAAAAGGATGGAGTGGGCTCTTTGAATCCTTGATCAGATTCAGGCAACGGTCTGTCACGTCACGTGGAACTGGCTAGTCCTTTTCTCAGACAGGCCTCTGTTAGTAAATCCAGATGAGCCCCTGGGAATTCTGCCCACCAATGCCAGCAGGAGTGGGAGGACAACCTGTGGACAAACCCACTCCAGTTTTAGACTCTGAAAGCTGAGCTGTGATGTAAGCCGCCCTGCTTGGCTAGACCTTGCATCCAAGCCATTCGATGAAGCCTCTCAAGAAAAAAGATAGAAATGGGCCAATGAGGAACCGGCCTTGTGGCTCTGACACGGCCTCAGTATTCCCAGTCACGACAACCTGGGGAAGCAAAGAAATTCGTGGCTTGTTAAGATCAGGAAAAACAAAACAATACTAGCTGTGCCAAATCCACAGAGGTTTGGGGAATGGCATTAACCAGCTGACAGAGCACATTGTCTCAGGGGTCAGTGCAGGTGGCTGCCTGTTTAAAACAAACTGCCTGTTTATAAAAAGAAGAAAAGAAAGAAAAAAGGGAGAGAAGAAGGAAGGAAGGAAGGAAGAAAGGGAAGGGAAGGGAAGGGAAGGGAAGGGAAGGGAAGGGAAGGGAAGGGAAGGGAAGGGAAGGGAAGGGAAGGGAAGGGAAGGGAAGGGAAGGGAAGGGAAGGGAAGGGAAGGGAAGGGAAGGGAAGGAAAAGACAGGAAAAAAGAGGAGAGGTGAGGGAAAGAGAAGGGAAAACTCCAAACCCATTTAGGCTCTCAGTCCATCCTCCTGCCAAGATGACAGCCCCTTCCTCTGAAGCCAGGAGTCTCTTCAGTTTTCGTTGCAGGAGGATTTCCTTAGAAAGGCGAATCCAGCCTATATGCATCCATTTGGGTCATTTTTCCAAGTGGGTATCTGCTTTTTTGCATGCTTCCAGAAGAAGCACCCTTTGGGGGCTCTGTGAATTATCTGAATCGATGAATAAACATCAGCGCTGCTCCAGGGGCTTGAGGCTGAGTGGGGAACAGGCGCTTCCTATTCTGTTAGGTTTGAAAAGCACCCCTTCCTCAGCCTGTGATCCCAGACGGACGCATGGGCCGCCTTCCCTGTCCTCAGTCTCCGTTGCCCAAAACTGCTGCACACGACCCTCGGGGAGAGTGGAGCCCCAGCCGAGGTGCAGCTTGAGTTCTCCTCCCCACCTTTTTTTTTTTTTTAAACAACCCCTCTCTTCCTCTTTCCCTCAATTCCAAGGGCAAGTGGGCTGGACCTTTGGAGGGTCTTCATAATCCTGGAGTGGGGTTGAGGCCAGGAGGGGCCAAAGTTGGCACTAGTTATTCTTCCAAGGAACCCACACCTCTGCACTCTTGGGTCCACTGTTCAGAGTAAGGGGGTGGGGAGGGGGAGGAGAGAGAGGAGACCACGTATTTCTGTATAGACATACATCTACATATAATACAAATACATAGATGTTACATGGGTAGGTCCCAAATGTCCCCTAAATCCAGTTAGAGAGAAACAGAGATGTGTACCAGAACCTTCCCTTATAACTCATACCCCTCACACATTGGCCCCCGCACACACTTGCCAAGGACTGGTATGAATGGGATTCTACCCTTTCTGCACCTTCAGAGGTCAATCCAGGTCCTTGGAATCAAGTCAACAAATGTTTGCAGGCCAACTTCTAAGCTTAGCCCTCGAGGGCCATCTTTAATTCACCCAGGCCACCTTGCCTCCCAGCACAGCCCTGACCCACCAGGCTGGTCACCTGGCTTTCCCTGATTCCTCTTTGCTCCTTCAGTCCTCTCCCTGCATGTTCTTCCATGAAATTACAACCCACACTTCAGTGGGCAACCCAAAGTCTACCCTCATCCCAACACAGGGACCACATGCAATTTCTCTCTCCTCCCCAGGTTCTTCTCCTAAGACATGGGATGTCCTTTGGCCC
Organism: Rhinolophus sinicus; assembly: GCF_057876585.1. Classification (NCBI taxonomy): domain Eukaryota; kingdom Metazoa; phylum Chordata; class Mammalia; order Chiroptera; family Rhinolophidae; genus Rhinolophus; species Rhinolophus sinicus. Next base: position 107,422,003 of record NC_142516.1, read on the forward strand.
AATAGGGGTGTGTGTGCGTGTGTGTACACACACACACACACACACGCACGCCCATGCACAGGTGTCTGTGGTAGGGAGGAGGGGAGGAAGGATGGGAGGTGAGGAGAGATGGAGTCACTTGCACTGAATGTCCTTAGTGGACAGGGGAGCAATGATAATTGGCAGTGAAAGTGTGTATCCGTTAAAACATTATCTAGAAATGGGTGAAGTTTTCAATGGAAAACAAATCCCTTATCCTGAGGTGTCTAGTATTTTTCATACTTTTACAGAAAACCCCACTAGATCCAAATTTAAGTGAATCTCAAGTAAGAGAATGGTAGTATTAGCTTCTTTTAGATTCCCAGAAGTAATACACTTCAAAACCTAGCTGGATTCTTAGTACATATGGATTTTAACCTGAACTCTCACCATTAAACAGGAAGGAGAAAACAGAAATTTATAAAACATGTGTATTCCTCCAAAAACCCAGAAAGATGTGCTCTCTGCCCTACTCCTTCCACGGCCACACCACTTGTGATGGACATTCACCTGTGTGCTGGGTTTATCTTTAGCCCCCAAAGCTGAGTCATCAGAAATAGCAGAGCAACGTGATTCTATTTTAATCAAATGTTACTATGTTCTCTAGGAAATCATGCCTGAGGTGATGTAATTCTACCCTGGAGAAGGGAAAGACATCAAAACTTATTGGTAAAAATGATCAGATTCCTAAATAGAATGTAGATAGGTTGAAGGAGACAAGACCCTGTCCTCTAAATCAGACTGAAATGACACGTTAAAGAGAAACCACTTTACTTTATTCACAGCTCTTGTTCACCAGCATCCTTTATGCTCACTTTCCTCCTTCCCACTGTGCACCAGCATCATTCAGTCAATAAATAGCTTCTAAGAGACGGCATCCCATTGTCAGATAACCCCGGAACTGCCGAGGGAGTCATCACCACACGTTCCCTGGGAGTGGGGGAAATGTCACATCAGTGCCATTCTATGGTCTAGTAGCCGCTCCTGGGGCACGTAATTCCATTTGGCCTTCACAAGCCAGTGAAGGGGGAGTGCACGCCTTCCAATCCGATTCAGAAGCTCAGATCGGATGAGTGACATGCCTCCAGGAATCCAGCCAGGGTTTGAACCAGGTCTGCCCAGCTCTAAGGCTGGTGCTTTTAACCTCTGCACCACTGCTTTGGCTGGGGCGTGCTTCCTGGAACACAGAGCACACTGCAAAGGAGTGTCAGACTCTAGGACCACTGGGAAAAAGGAGAACTGGAGTCCAGCCTGGTGCACCGTAAACAGGACCAAGGCCCCTCCTTTTAAAGCAACCTGCCCAGTGCAAGAACTCTTAGAAGCAGACCCATCAGTAGGTGCTTCCTCCTGCCCAGCAAAGGAACACACAAAGATGGTTTTCACTTGCTTGGAACAGAAAGGCTAGAGTTTTTCTTTGTGTTTCTTGTGTCTAGAATACAGCCACCTTCACTCATAATAACAGCAGTGCCAGCTAACATTTGTTGGGGGCTCATGACGAGCTTTCCCCAGATGACCTCATTATATCCTCACAACCCTGGGAGGTAGAAACTATTATCATCCCCACTTTGTACAGATGAGAAAGCTGAGGCCCCAGATCACTTTATTTTTAAAAATTGTGACAAGGTTGGAAGACCTAAAGGAGATTGGATACCATGTCCATTGCCTGTTGAGGTTACCTGAGTCCATCGGCCACCTTGCACTTTCATGGGGGGTTTCCTATGGACTGCGCCTTCTGTCCTCCTCTCTCAGGACAGTGCTTCTCATCACCAGATGAGGAAATAGAGGTCCGGAGCAGGTAGGCCCTGGCCTGGGTGCCAGCACTGTATGGACACAGGTGGGGACAGAGTTCTGCCCAGGGGGTTGGGATAGAGGTTTATAAGCCCAAGCAAACCCAGGAGAAAACCACTAAGTCCTTAAACACCTTTTTTGTTTCATGTTCAAGCTTCTTTTTAAAAAAATCTAAGCGTGCCAGAAGGTAATATGAAGCTCAGACGCATGTGATATAATAATAAAGGAAATTGTCACTGTTGAGTCATTCCCAACAATGTGCTCTGCACGGCTAAATGCACATGGAGGAGCCGCTGAGCCTGGGCTGCAAGCACACATATAAATACATCGTAGCTCAAGGTACGCCAGCCCCAGGGCTGAACTCCTGCCTCCCACTCTGCTCCATCTCCCACATTTTCATGATGCTGTTTATCTGGATTTCCAGATGCATCAAAATGATCAAGAGAATTTGGGCTCTGGCTGCAGAACGGGAGGTTGGTTTTGGTCAGAGAGACACCTGGTGGCTCTTGAGATAAACCACACAGTCCTGCCCAGCGACACTGGTGCTGCCCCAAGCACGTCACCACGGGGTGCCAAGGAAGCTCAGCTTTTGCTAAGGAGAGTGCCCAGCGTCCCTTTTGCAGGGACTGGGGTGGCCCAGAGGGGCACAATGGAGTGGGCTTTGTGGCCCGAGCCAAGTGGGCTTGAACACCTGGCCAGCTGTGTGTGCTGGACAGTGACCCTGACTCCCCTCAGCTTGGTCCCCATCTGTGAAAATGGAACAGTGATGCACATAGCTCTTAATGCCATTGTGAGAACTACGTGTTTCCCCGAAAATAAAACGTACCCCGAAAATATGCCCCAGTTAAGATCGTCAGTCAGACGGACGCATTTAGTACGTTATGACGATGTTCCAGAAGAAGATGACATGACTGTAGTTGAAAAAATGTAGATTGTTGTACATGAAAAATAAGACATCCCTGAAAATACGCCCTAATGCATCTTTTGGAGCAAAAATTATATAAGACCCGGTCTTATTTTCGGGAAAACACGGTCGCTGAGCAAGAATGATGGAACCTACTGCAGCACCCATGGTATTTGTCTGTTTCCTGCCCTCACTGAGACCTGGGTGCCTGTCAATTCACAAAACGTCCATCCCAGGGCCCACGACAGCACGTCTGTGCTCAGAGGGTTACAATTTGGTCAGGGAGTTGGGTCTCCATGGGCAGCCAGGCTTTGCTCCCTCAGGGTCCTAACGCAGTACACCCACAAGGGACATCCCTCCATGAAATCATATCATGGGGTTTCCTCTTGAGAGCCAGGGGTGCTGCTATTAGGACAGCCTTTTTTCCCCTTTACATATTGCAGTATGCTTCAGTTTTTGCTATAAGCAGTTATTTTTATATTAAGAAAAATAATAACCATTTCCTTTACAGAGGGAAAATATGGTAAAACTTCCATCATTCTTGTTTTCATCTTAGCCTTTGGATGATTTTACATGTTTATTCATCTTTTGGAATAGAATAAAGGAGACCCTGGGATTTTGTAGCGTTATTTAACATTCTCATATTCTGTCCTTTAATTTCAACTGTGGTCATTGTCTTCACACAAGGGAAAATAGCACACAAGTAGACATCTCCCTCTGGAACGAACCCAAACAGTGGTGTCTATGTATTTCCCTGGCCAAGTTGAGTTTGAAAATGAGGAAAGTAGAGTGATTCCATTTCTACCAGATCCACAATACTTTCCAATACCAAATCAACTTTCCTACACATCAAGGTAATCTGAAAGGGAAACTGAGAGTCAGAGCACAAGTGGTTGCTTAAAGCATTTTTTTGCTCTGGCCCTTACTCTCTCCCTTCTCTCTCTCTCTCTCTCTCTCTCTCTCTCTCTCTCTCTCTCTCCCTCCCTCCCTCCCTCCCTCCCTCCCTCCCTCCCTCTCTCTCTCTCTCTCTCTCTCTCTCTCTCCCTCTCCTCCACCTCACTAGGCCCATTCTCTTCCCTGAGAACGTATCACTAACAAACCCTGCTTGCATATTAATCAGCTTGCTGACCTTGGATTCTTCACCAGATTGGCAAGAAGAACTGAGACTCCCGTGACATTTTGGTGCCGTGACTCGGAGTGCACCCTTTGACTCCAGCCATTTGGAATGCAATGAGTATGGATTAGAAGCTTTTCTTGCCTTTCCCACCTTCAGAGGAGATTCTGGGCCTTTTCAGGCTTCTTTCTTTTACCTCTCAAATTTGCCTCTCCAATCCCTTAAGGCCATGCTCTTTTTGAACACTATTGCCCAATAAGGGGTAACGCTAATACCAGCAGACGGGAGGTGGAGGAACAAAGGGACAACTGCTTGCAGGAGGGCTTGAGTACTTCGTTCTGGGTGGAATAATCAAAATCAGACCCTGGGCTTTCCCCATTAGCCCTCTATAATTTCTGCCTCCTGATCGAGCCTTTTTTGACTCCCAGAAGAATGTGGGAACTACCAGGACCCTTTCTCAACCACCAGAAATCCAGAAAAGGGGTGGGACAGTCTTGCCATTGTCCATCCCCCAGGGTGACCTGTCTCGTCCAGCGAATTTCCCTTTTCTAGTTGGGGAATCAAGAGTCCATTCCTGCTGGTACCCCCTTGAGATGCATCCTTTCTAATTGGTCACAATTTGGTCCTCAAAATTTAAAAAAAGGTCAACTAATCTTTTTTTGTAACACAACTCAGCCCCAATACCAACTAGGGGAGGGGAGATTTGGCCCCTTAGTGGGACCTTAAACTATAACACAATTCTACAACTCAGCCTCTTTTGTAAACGTCTTGGGAAATAGTCAGAGATTCCTTATCTACAAGTATTTTTCTATTTGAGAGGCCGTAGATTTATGTAAAAAGTGTGAACTTAGCCCTACTAATGAGGTGCTTACTGATCCCCAAATGCTCACTGAACCACCCCCAGTACCAAGGACACCAGAGAATGCCCTTTTGCTGCCTTCTTCGCTACCTCTGTACCCAGGGTCCCCAGCACAACCATAACCACTAGACCCTGCTTCTCCAGCCCCTAAAGCTGCTCTGACTATTAAGCTAAAAAAAAAAAAAAAAAAAAGGCTTTTATTTATATATATATATATATATATATATATATATATATATATATATATGCCTTCTTTACTTTTAAAAAAACACACAAATGATGAGGTTAAGAAAGAGTTGTATGCAAAACAGTAACTCAAGAATTTTACATACATTAGGGAATTTATCTATTGAAATACTGACATAAATTTTTTAAAGCAAAAAAAAATCCTTCTGTAATCTAATAATCTTTTTCTAATTAACCTCTTTGGCTGATTTTACTATGCTGGATTTTCTTAAAATAAAGGTCACCTATTAACCTTGATTTCTTAGTAAACAGTACAATTTTGGGTGATATATTTTTTGATGTGTCGATTTCCAGTTGTCATTTAAAAATATTCGAATTTGGGGAGGGCGGTTAGCTCAGCTGGTTAGAGCACGGTGCTCTTAACAACAAGGTTGCCAGTTCAATTCCCACATGGGCCACTGTGAGCTGCACCCTCCCACAACTAAATTGAAACAACTACTTGACTTGGAGCTGATGGGTCCTGGAAAAACACACTTAAATAAATAAGTTAAAAAAAACAACACTAGAATTATTACATTCATTTATTTAAAAGGAGATCACACCACAATTCTTCACTACGGTCTTAAAGGCTGAAAACTTATAAAAAATGGGCAGATGGTATAATTTATTCTGGTACATGTGGAATCATATCAGGGACGTTTGCTCAAGTTTTAGAAAGCATCTATTTTCTAAAGAAATGGAATCCCATAAAAGGTGGTACCAACCTTCCCTTTCCACAATGTGACAGGCATACATGAAATTCCCATACCTGGGCATCCAGAAAGAGAGCCAAGCAGGCCTAGCGCGATTCCTACGGGGCACGCTGAGTTTACCCGTAGGACGTTGGCAAACAGTGCAAACCCATGACTGACGTCCTAGCTGTGTGATCAACCTGAGCCACATGACAATCACCTCGATGCTTCTACAGAGAAGTGTTGGTATCAGGATGTGTGTGTGTGGGGGGGGGATCTCAAAATTTGATATAGAATTATGTCACCGGTGCGTCTGTGAAACCTCCAGTTAGAGCAAAGTTGTTCTAAAGTGATACAGTTTGTGTCAGTGATGACTTCATATTGTCTATTTCTCTTTTAAGGAAGGTGACCTTATGGCCCAGTTTGCCTGCATAGTCCTGGTTTAGGCCAGTTTTCCTGGAATTATTATTAATAGGAACCTTCTTTCATTCTTAAGTGTTCTGGTTTGGATGATAAATGACCCTGTCACCTCACCTTTAGGTGTAGCTCACGACACGCCCACCTCTCCCTGCCACCCCAAGATGCCCACAGAGCCTTCCCAGCAAAGCCCCTTGGTCCAGATTTTTCTACTACTCCCCACACCAGAACTCCTTCAGAGCCAAAGAACCCAAAACATAGCCCTCCAAATTAAAATGTGTACATTTGAAATTAGCCTTTTGTGACAATCACCCTCAACCAGAGAAGTGCATCTAATGGGCTGTCTGACCCGTTGGGGGTGGTCCTTCAGAGCTCACCCCACACTCCACTGAGGCAGGCATTTGGGAGGAGCTCACACAGCGCGGGGGATGGCCAATCAGAGGGCTCTGGCCACCCTCACCTGAGGAGATGCAAGATGGCAGAGTAGATAAACACTGTGCTTGCCTCATCCCGTGAACACATCAAAATTACAAATAAATCATAGAACAGTCAGCCAGGGGAACCATCTGAAGTCTAGCTGAACAGAAGTTTTATAACAGGATATAAAGAAGCCAGGTTGAGACTAGTAGAAGCCGTGGATACGCGCAACAGGCTGGCCCCACACGCACGTGTAGCAGTTGAAAATCAGGAGCGATATCTCAGCCACTGAGGTTCCTCACGAAGGACCAAGGGACCCCAGCCCCCCACACTAGGCTCCCCAGACCTGAGTACTAGTGCTGGGAAGAGGAGTCCCCACAGTTTCTGGCTGTGAAAAATAGTGGGGATTCCGACTATCTAGGTGGGATGTAAGGCTGCGGGAAAACCAGACTTTCTCTTAAAGGGCACGTACAGGTACTCACCCTGGACTCCGGAGGGTGATTCTGGGGGCATCCAAGACATATGGGGAGAGGCTGAGTTAATGTAACTTGGGACGAGGACAGTCCTAATTTTCCCTGTGTGGGGCCGTTCTCCTGTGCAGCCAGCAGGCAGGTGCCATTTTTACTGTGTTGAGCCCGCCCCTACAGGCCAAATCTGAATCTGATTGGCCTGGTGAGCTCTGCTGCTCCACCCTGCTGACTCACTGAAAACTTGCCTCACCCAACATGCTTACTGTAAGAGGCTTTATCAGCGGCAGAACCCTACAGGAGTAGGTAGGTGGCAGCAGGCCTCGGAGTGTCCTTTTTGTGGAGCTACCCCAGACCTGGTACTGGTGGCAGCTGTCCTCAGTTTGCAGCATGGCCTCTCCCACGTACCTCTAGGTTCAGCAGAGGCAGCAACCAACCATGTATTTCTTGGTAGCTCCTACCAGGTATTCCTCAGCTAGTCACAGGCAGTAAGTGACCTGGGCCTGCACTGGAGCCCCTCCCAAAAGGCCCCAGAACCAACATACTTGGAGGTTGGCTTCAGACAGCACCACCCAATTAGCCCCACAAGCAGCACACACAAAGGGCAGTTTCAACAGGCACCAGAACCCACTGGGGCAAATTCCGCACCATGGGGTAAGCACCCCACACAGCAGCCCATAAGCTATGGACATGGCTAAAACCCACAGCCAGTCAGCCTTAGGGTCAATACCACCCACTGACATGCCAACAGCAATCAAGGCTCAACTATAACAGGAGGGCACACACAACCCACATAAGGGACACTCCTGGAGCACTAAGCACAGGTGACCAGGGTGTCTGTGGCATCAGTCCCCACAGGGCATCTACTACATAAGGCAACCCAGCAAGACTAGGAGACATAGCAGATTTACCTCATACATAGAAACAAACACAGAGAGGCAGCTGAAATGAGAAAACAAAGAACTACGTCCCAAAGAAAAGAACAGGAGAAAACTCCAGAAAAAGAACTAAACAAAATGGAGGCAAGCAACCTACCAGATACAGAGTTTAAAACAATGGATATAAGAATGGTCAAGGAACTTGGTGAGAACTTCAACAAAGAGATAACAAGGAATAGAAACCATAAAAAAGAACCAGTCAGAAGTGAAGAGTACAATAACTGAAATGAAGAATGCACTAGAAGGAATCACCAGCAGACTAGATGAAGCAGAGGATTGAATGAGTGATTTGGAAGACAAAGTAGCAGAAAACACCTAGTCAGAACAGCAAAAAGAAAAAGGATCCAAAAAAATAAAAAAAGATAGTTTAAGAGACCTCTGGGACAACATCAAACGTACCAAAATTCACATCATAGGGGTACCAGAAGAAGAGAGAAAGCAAGAGATTGAGACTCTATTTGAAATGACTGAACATTTTCCTAACCTGGTGAAGAAAATAAACATACAAGCCCAGGAAGCGCAGAGAGACCCAAAAAAGATGAACCCAAATAGGCCTATTCCAAGACACATCATAATTACAGTGCCAAAGGTTAAAGACAAGGAGAGAATCTTAAAAGCAGCAAAAGAAAAGCAGTTAGTTACCTACAAGGGAATTCCCATTAGGCTGTCAGGTGATTTCTCAACAGTAACTATGCAGGCCAGAAGGTATTGGCAGAAAATATTCCAAGTGATGTAAAGCAAGGACCTATGATCAAGATTACTCTACCTAACAAGGCTATCACTTAAAACTGAAGGAAAGAGAAAGAGCTTCCCAGACAAGAAAAAGCTTAAGGAGTTCATCAGCACCAAATCAGTATGACAAGACATGTAAAAGGGACTTAAGATAGGAAAAAAAGGATAAAAAATATAAATAGTAAAATGGCAATAACTATATATCTATCAACAATTGCTTTCAATGTAAGTGGATTAAATGCTCTAATCAAAAACATAGGGTGGGCCGGCCCGGTGGCTCAGGCGGTTAGAGCTCCATGCTCCTAACTCCGAAGGCTGCCGGTTCGATTCCCACATGGGCCAGTGGGCTAACCACAAGGTTGCCGGTTCAACTCCTCGAGTCCCACAAGGGATGGTGGGCTGCACCCCCTGCAACTAAGATTGAACACGGCACCTTGAGCTGAGCTGCCGCTGAGCTCCCAGATGGCTCAGTTGGTTGGAGTGCATCCTCTCAACCACAAGGTTGCCTGTTCGACTCCCACAAGGGATGGTGGGCTGTGCCCCCTGCAACTAGAAAACGGCAACTGGACGTGGAGCTGAGCTGCACCCTCCACAACTAAGACTGAAAGGATAACAACTTGAAGCTGAACGGCACCCTCCACAACTAAGATTGAAAGGACAACAACTTGACTTGGAAAAAAGGCCTGGAAGTACACACTGTTCCCCAATAAATTCCTGTTCCCCTTCCCCAATAAAACCTTAAAAAAAAAAATAGGGTGGCTGAATGGGTAAGAAAACAAAACCCTTACATATGCTGCCTACAAGAGACTCACTTCAGATTGTGACACACACACAGATGGAAAGTAAAGGAATGGAGAAAGTTATTTCATGAAAATAGAAACAAATGAACAACAACAACAAAAAAACTGTGGTAGCAATACTTATCCCAGACAAAGTAGACTTTAAAGCAAAGGCTATAACAAGAGACAAAGAAGGACCCAGTAATCCCACTTCTGGGTATTTATACAAAGAAACCCAAAATGCTACTTCGAGGGGACGTGTGCATCCATATGTTCGTTGCAGCATTGTTTACAATGGCCAAGATGTGGAGGCAGCCTGGGTATCCCTGAATGGATGAATGGATAAAGAAGAGGTGGTACACATATGCAATGGAATATTGCTCAGCCAGGGAAGAGAATGGTTCTTGCCATCTGCGGCGGCATGGATGGACCTGGAATTATTGTCCTGAGTGGAGTATTCAGACAATAAAAGACAGATGCAATGTGATTTTCTTTATATGTGGAATCTAAAGAACAAAATAAACAAACAAAACACAAACAGACTCGTAGATACAGAGAACATTTTGATAGTTGCCAGATAGGAGGGGGGTTGGCAGTGATGGGTAAAAAGGAAGGAATTAAGAAGTACGAATTGCTTGTTATAAAGTAGTCATGGGGATGTAGGGTACCACATTAGGATTACAGTCAATAAATTTGTAATAACTATGGATGGTGTCAGATGGGTACTAAATTTATTGGGGTGATAAATGGGAAGGGATTAATAAGTACAAATTAGTAGTTACAAAAGAGTCATGGGAACGTAAAGCATAGGGAATGTAGTCAATAATATGGTAATAACTATGTATAGTGCCAGGGGGGTACTAGACTATTCAGAGGGATTATTTCTTAAATCATATAAATGTCTGACCACTAGGCTATATACCTGAAATTCATATAAAATAATATTGAATTCAACTGTAATTGAAAAATTTTTTAAATGGGGGGAAAAAGGTAAAGGGGAATGAGAGGTTCAAATTTCCAGGTAAAAAACCAGTAAGTCACGGGGATGTAATGTACACCATGGGGAATATAGTCAATAACATTGTGATAGCGTGGTACAGTGTCAGATGGTGGCTGGACTTATCGTGGTGATCACTTCTTGAGGTATATAAATGTTGAGTAACTCTGGTGTACACCTGAAACTGACATAATATTGTATGCTAACAATATTTTTAATAAAAATCTTAAAAAAAAAAAAAAGAAAGAAACCATCCCTCTCTCCCCAGAAAAGTCACCGAGAGCAAAGCCAGCCCCTGGCGGTTCTCACTGAGGACGGCACTGCTCCGGCCCCACCACACTCCTCACTCGGACACGACCAGCCAAAAGCATGTTTTTTTGATGAAAAAGAAACTTTATTCTAACACAGCACTCATAGGTTTTGAAGTAGAAATGGTTCTTATCTGACCAAAAAAAATTCCTGCACTTTGAACATCTAAAAGGCAATTTTCTGTACAATTATATAAATATCTTTATGTCTATATAAACATGATATTTACGGTCCTAAAAGCTTTTTGAAAAAATCAATACAATTAGATTCTTTAGACGATTAGCCTAGTTAGAAAACAAGAAATATTCCCCAAGCACAGCAAAGAATAAAGAGGACACACGGTAGGAAAGTGCTGGGAGGAAAAGGAAAATTGACAACAATAAAAACAGAACCCTGCACTTTGATTTTAGAGGATAAGACCCAGCAAAAACCAAATCATATGCACAGGTGAAAATGAACCATCCAAGGGAAATGAACTTGATCATGAAGTCATCAAGTGAGATGACCTCATGCTCAAATCTCATTCCAAGTTGATACAAAAAATACACCACCTCACAGATTTGTTCTTCCAGGGGCAAGGGGCTTTTTCTTGTACGTTCTTTTTTTAAAAAAAATTAAAGTTTATTGGGGTGACAACTGTTAGTAAAGTTACATAGATTTCAGGTGTACAATTCTGTAATACATCATCTATAAATCACATTGTGTGCTCACTACCCAGAGTCAGTTCTCCTTCTATCACCATATATTTGAATCTTGTACATTCTTATGAAGCAAAAGATTCAAAGTGGAGCCGAGAAAAAGAAAAGACTTCAGAGCCAACAGACATGGATTCAGACCCCTGTTCTGGCATGTATACTGGCTGTGGGATCCTGGGCAGTATACTTAGCCTCTCTGAGCCTATTTTCCCACATGTGAAAAGTGGACAATAATATCTACTTTGTTGGGAGGATTAGAGATAACATAAAAAGTGCTTACAGTCCTTGGAAAACAACACACTCGATAAATAAAATTATTTTGTGTGTGTGTCAAGGGATTCACCTTAGGATTTAGAACAGGCAGCACATTTAGAATTTAGAATAGGCTTTGCTCTGCCTATTCCAAGATTCTAATTCTACTAGTCTATTCTCATGAGGTCTGTCAATCAACACCAACTTCGGAGTCTAAAACTAGCCACATTCCTGCTGCTCCAATGTCATACAATCATAAAGAGCCACTGAAAGTTAGAAACACTGAAAGTTAGAAATTTCCCTTTGGGAAATTGTAGTCACCCCTTTCCTATGACACCAACTCAACGTGCAGAAATGGAAGTCCGTGAAAAGTACTGTGATTTCCTCTAATTTGGGTATCATTGCTTTCCTTGGAGGCGCACAATGCCAGGGGCACCGCTGACATGAATTCTATATTGAACTCCATTCACATAGCAGACCATGTAACCCAAGCGCCCGGAGCCATGAAGGAGGTTTCTGCACACACAAGCCTCCCCACAGGACACCTGCTTCAAGCACCACAGGTCTCCCCAGGTCCCAGGCATCTGAACCCCACAGGAAGCTGGATTTCTCAAGTCTCAGGCTCTGAGACCCTTACTCCAGCTGAGCAGCCAGAGTCAGTGGGGTGAGAAGCCATGACTATGGAGAAGGGTCTCGAAAGCAAGAAAGAACTCTCCTCCACCTGAAGAGAAGCCTGACTGACAAGCTGTCTGGCCAGGCGTGTAGTGAGGAGATTCAGGCAGAAGTACACACACGTGTCTGCGACTGGAGAAGCACCTGAGAGCAGCAGCAGGGACCGCGAGGATGTGCGTCGTCCTGACCTGACAGAGGATGGGGGTGCCGCGCCCCCAGTATCAAGGACAGAAAAGGAAGAGATTGGAGCAGCAGAAATTAACAGTGCACTTGAGGTAAACTGTGGTCTCAGATACGTGACGCATGTGGTCTTCGTAAAAAACAGGACAACACTGAGGTTTTGCATGCATCCTATGCAAAGGCCCAGCTGAGGTTTTGGTCTTGATGAGATTTTCCTCATTTCACAAGTCGTCATCTCAAACCCTAAAGTCTGAGGAGGGCTGGCTCGAGTCCAACAAGGTTTCCAGGAAGCCCACGCCAACAGCATGGCTGAGGTCTCAGCCTCGCCTGTGGGATCCAGCAGGGTGGTCCTACCTAGGAGCCGCATCTGGACAAGGCTACATGCTGCAGGGAGGAATGATCTAGAATGTCCAAGGAATGGAAGTCCCCAAAAGCTTCGCCCATGCTGCTGTTGGCTGCTGGAGCTGCCCCTGTGGGGCTCGAGCTGCTGCTCAGCTGGGAGATAGGCCCTGGCTCTGCATCGGCCTGGAGCTTTCAGATGCACTGCTCCTCGTCTCTGTCATTCAGGAGCAAAGACCACTTGTCCCCACTGTTGTCAGCTGTGGCACTGTGCCGAGACAGCTTGTCGGACTTCAGGGAGGACAGAGACACCTGGCTGATGTAGCTGACCTGGTCCCAGGGCGTGGCTCTGGGGGAGTCCCGCCGCCGGTCGTCCAAGCCGACGTGCACGCTGACCTGGGACTCCGACAGGCGCTTCATGCGGCCCTGGGCCTGGGCTGCGTACCTCTCCAGGTCGGGCTTCTTATAGCTGCAAAGCAAGAAGCCAAGAGCATTTGAACTACTCTGGACACTGACTTTTTTTTTTTTGAAGCCTGATTGAAGGCCTTTCATTCAAGTCTTTCAATAACATGAGTATCAAACTCCTAGGGTTCAGGTACAGTTTGCCCAATTTAGAAACGTCCCATCCAAGTGCCTGGCACATCGTAGGCTGTCATTCATTTTTGTTAAATGAAAGCATAAGTAAATAAACATCTATTTTAAAAAAGGAAAAATGTCAATACACAGGGATCCCATGTCTACATACAGTCATGAGCCACATGACCATGTTTCGGTCAACGACAAACCGCATATACCACGGAGGCCCCGTAAGATTATAACGGAGCTGAAAAATTGCTGTCACCTAGTGATGCTGGAACAGTCCTAACGTCGGGTAAGGCATTGCTCCTGTGTTTGTGGTGATGCTGGCCTGCCAGTCTAAAAAGTGCAGCACTTACAGTTACGTGCAGTACACAACACTTGATAATGAATAAATGACTGTTAATGGTTTATATATTTACTATACTTTTTATTGTTACGAGTGTATTCTTTCTACTTACGATAAAAAGTCTGCTGTAAAACACTATGCTGTGTTACACTGGCAGCAGCCTCATAAAGCTTGTGTTTACCACGAGTCTTAATTGCATCATTTTCTCGTGTGCTTATTTAATCTCACGCTGTACAGTAACATGCTGCCCAGGTTTGTAGTCCAGGAGCAACAGGCCATACCACGCAGCCTAGGTGTGGAGCAGGCTGGGCCACCTGGGTGTGTGTGAGGGCGCTCCGTGATGCTCACACGGTGATGAAATCCCCACGCTGCCTTTCTCAGTAGCACCGGCATCACAGCGGTTAGGCGGCATCACGGCGGTATTTACATAAGCAGCCCTTGGGCAGAATAACTAGAATGGCCCAGGTGATGACTGCTAGGTGGTAAGTAATTTTCTCATGGTAAATCATTAGGCAAACACACACTTGGCTCCACTCAGGGCCGTCCCTTCAGTCTTTGCCTTTGCTGAGTGAATGAGGAACCTGAGCACAGCACACACCCACAGCTAGCCCAGGAGCAGCACCGGCAAGCCCAAATCTGTGCCCTGTGCGTGCAGAGCAAAAGGGCCTAGCGAATGCCGCCTGCGGCGTGTGCTCCCGCCACCTGGGGACTCACCACTTGAGCTGCAGCGACGAGAGAACCACAGACACGGAGGAGGCTGCCATGGCCGCCGAGCCCATCCATGGCTGCAGCACGATCCCAAAGGGCATGAAGACACCTGCCAAGGGGAGGACAACATTCGCACTGCAGCCCAGAGGAGAGAGCAAGGAGAGGGCCCACCATGAGATGCTCCGCAGGGTGGCTCAGAAGCTCATGTGCCTGCAGGCCTCTGAGGCAGGCAGCGGGGGCGCTATCAGGGGACTGGGGTCTCCGTCTCCCTACGCCCTGACCTTCCTGGGCCCATTCACAGCAGCGTCACCCATTTCAGGGGACACTCCAGGGGAGCAGGGAATGTCAGGGACCTGAGGGGCAGCAGCAGGGCGCGGGGAGCCAGCTTCCGGAGGCACCGCGGAGACGCTGAGTGCTCAGACAACACATGCTAGTGACCACAGGCCTGTCGGCATGGATTTTCTCCCCAGAGGGCTCAAAACACCTTTTTAAAGGGCAGTAAGAGCCAGGCCCCAGGACAGAGCCAGGAGAATGCGTCCACGTCCGGGAAAAGACTTGGGGCAGAGGCACCAACACAGGAGGAACCAGCTCTGCAAACAGAAGGTACAGCTGCCTGGCCCAGGTGACCCAGGAGGCCACGGCAGACAGGTCACCCTAATCTGTGACATGAGTCCCCATTAACAGCTCATGCACAACAGGGGGCCGGAGGGGGGTGAAGTCGTGTTTAAAAACTTCAGGTCTCAGTCCATGTTGGAGCCTTTCCTTGCCGACGCGTCTGAAACTTTGCCCTACCTGGTGACTATATTCAGCGGGGAAGGAAGGAGTTATAAAGTGGAAAAGATCTCTCTCTTTCCGTGATAATTTCTGTGAGACTGGGTAAGTGAGGCACCATGACGTTTTACGATACGGTTCTCAAACAGCAATCACTGTGCCCTAGCAGGTAGCAGGTGCCCCCTACCTGTTCATAATGGTTGTGTTTCGGACCATATGCCTTAATACATGGTTCAGCAGATAGGGCACAGCACACAGCGAAGCATCCTGCCGGCGGGCAGACAGCTGGCGTCACCGTCACCTACCTGCTGCGATGGGAATGCCAACCATGTTATAAATCAGCGCCAGCACCAGGTTGAGCCGTATCCTCCACACGGTCCTCTTGGAGAGGAGGATGGCAGTGACCACGTCGAGCAAGTCGTTCTGCGGCAGAGAACACGTGGTGAGCCGGGAGCGGGGCCCACGCCCTGACCACTCCCACTGCCGGGGCCGGGGAGGAGGACACAGCAGCTCACTCTGATGAGAACGATGTCGGCCGCCTCAATGGCGACATCTGTGCCTGTCCCAATGGCGATGCCCACGTCGGCCCGGGCCAAGGCCGGGGAGTCGTTAATGCCATCTCCCACCATGGCTACTTTCTTCCCTTCCTTCTGGAGCTCCTGGACCTTGGCCACCTTGTGAGAAGGCAGCACCTCCGCAAAGACTTTGTTGATGCCGACCTAAAAGGAAAGGGAAACAGCCGTCAGAAACAAATACATGACAATCCCCGGCGCTGGCAAAGGACAGGAACAGCAGCAGAAACCCCAGCCGTCCTGCCCCTGCCCCACCCCCTCAGCCTCCAGGGCCAGTCATCAAGCAGGACAGGCTCTAGGTCACATGGCAAAGTTATCCCCTGCTCGCATCCCAAGGCCTGGCAGTGGTCTGGGTCCCTCTCTGGGCTCCTTGCCCACAGCCCCGCCTCCCATTCTCTTCTTCCTGTGCTGTCCCAGTGTGTCTCCAAATCAAAAATCATTTGGTCACTTTACCCTCCTGCTTAAAATCCTCCAGTGGACCCCAGGTCCCTTAGGACAACATCTAAACTTCTCAGTCTGCCTCCCAAGGTCCCCTTAGATCAGCTCTCTGCCCGTCTGCAGCTCCCTGCCTCGGGGCTCCCATGGACTGTACCATTCAGCTCCCTGTGCTCCCCAACTCAGAGCTGCCTGTTCTGCACTGGCAAGGTCAGCTTGCCGTCCCTCATCCCTCCCCCTCTTCTTCCTTGGACCACTTGTGACTCAAACATCCTCTCTCCTGGAAAGGCATCCCCGGCCCCTGCCAGGCTGGAGGGTAAGTTGGTGGCTCCCATGTGTCCAGTGCTCTCTTCTGTTGCAGCACCAAGCCCTCAACTTATTATACACGGTCCCTGGGCCTCCCTCCCCATAGGACCGTGAGCTCCTCAGGGCAGGTGCCCTCTTCAGCCCTCTCTGCAGCCTGCCCATCACATGCGTGGTGCTTAATAAGTGCTTGCTGAATGGATGAACAAGTCTGAACCAGGAAGGGGGATACTCAACACATCTTTTTTTTTTTTTCATTGCAAAGCCTGGGAAACAGAAAATGATGGATGCATTGCTTTTGCAGGGTTGTAGCCGGTCAAGCATGAACACAGCTCCAGGTCCCAGAGATGTGATCTTTGCTGTGGCAGCATGGTGGTCCCCTGTGGGATGCTGCATGGCTCGGAGCAGATCAAAGCACAAGGACGGAAAG
The DNA here is from genome assembly GCF_057876585.1 of Rhinolophus sinicus. Classification (NCBI taxonomy): domain Eukaryota; kingdom Metazoa; phylum Chordata; class Mammalia; order Chiroptera; family Rhinolophidae; genus Rhinolophus; species Rhinolophus sinicus. Next base: position 107,438,941 of record NC_142516.1, read on the forward strand.
TCCCCAATGAGGGGGAAAGCGCAGAAGAAAAGCTGAGCACTGGATGCACAGGTACTTACTTTTTTTTCTGCTTCTGCAAGCTTAAAATCAGTTTAATTTTAAAGGGAGACGATGGCCCCGGATCCTGGATCCGGCCCCTACCTGGGCAGCAATGGCTCTGGCTGTCTTGCGGTTGTCACCCGTGAGCAGAACCACGTCCACACCCATGCTCTCCAGCGTGTGCACAGCCAGGGCGGCCTCCTGCTTCACGGCGTCTGCGACAGCGAACATCCCGCAGAGGACCCCTGAGGGAGACACCACAGTAAGTGCACGGCAGCGGGCCACAGGACGGCCTGAGGAGCACATCCGACTTCATGAATGGGGACGTCATTACATGCAGAAAACAAAACACCCAACTGTATAACAAACTATGGCTTTGACTTGTTTTCTAAAATGTAATAACATTGACAGATGCAAAGAGAAATCTGGAAGGACTATCAAAATGTCAAGTGACTCCATTTTCTTCTTTATAGCTCTAGAATTTTCCAACTTCTCTACAAGGCACAGTTATCACTTTGCACAATGCCTGGCTCATAACGCAATACATGTTATCTATTAAAATATGAGAAATATAACAAATACAACAAATGCTACTTAGAAAATGATGAATGTCCAAACAGCTAGAAAAATCAATCCTTCCTTTTCTTTCTTCTTCCTACAAAACACACTTGCATAGAATTTTTCTTTTTTTCAGTGAATCTTTTAGATACTGAAGCAGGATGGCTTTCAAGGCCTGAGGTGTGATCGGAGCACAGTAAGGGGGCACGACTCCTTTAGTTCAGCCAATTCTGGTCTGAAGAGCTGAGGGGACTGTGGCTTTACAAGGACTTAGGACAAGGCCTGGTGGTGGGAGCAGTAAAAAAAAAAAAAGAGAGAATGGGAAAGAGGACATATTTGCCTGGAGCATTCAAAATACAGCAACATAAATTGTTATTTATTTGCATATAGTTTTATTTATATTAGCAGAAACTAACACTAACAAAGTAAGATTCTAATCTATCTGAGACGTAAAGTCCAACATACAACGGAGTACTAAGACACATGCAATCTTGAAAAGCTGAGAAAAGTTGCAGGGATCTCACTATTTAAAGCCGCAGTTAAACCCCTTGGAAAGTGAACTGTTTTGTCTGCAGGAATGAACGAGAAGGATGACGCCGAACCACCAGCTCGGACAGGTGCAAACAATGATGGTGAAGACACCGGAATTCCAAGAGCAAGGAGACCAATGCCAGAGCTGGCTCGGGGTAAAGATGGAGAGAGCGAGCGAAAAAGGGCCTCGGGACTGAGAATGAAGTGAAAAAGATGGCAAGGCAAGCTCACAGAATAGAACTGAAATTAATAGGGAGGAAGATGTATTTTTTATTTATTAATAGGGAGGAAATTAATTATGGCCGGATGTTTCCAAGCAACGTCATTTCTGAGAGAGCAGACAGAAGGCGTGAGCAGAGCCATACCGTCAATAGCCACCAAGATGGCGGTCTGGCCCTTCATCTCGTGGTCTGTCATAGCGTCACTGATGTCGCGGGAAATGGCTAAGCCGTTGCGCCTCATCCATTCTCGGTTTCCAATCAGCACAGAGAAGGTCTGGGGGCCCACATCTGTTCAGAAGAGTTGTGGTTATTCCCAAATAGTCCAATTTCACTGTGAGAAATTACTAAAAACTATGAAATCCTTGTAACAGCAAAATAAGCATTTAACTGTTCCGAGAAACTATAACTTAGTAAGCACCACTCGGAACATCACCCTTAAAAAGGACCAGGGTAAAAAGTATAATTAATGTGTAGAACATGTGGGTCTGGATGAAAACGGGTGTTACAAGGCACATGCTCCAGGCACGAGAATGTCACCCACATCCAACACGATGTGGTGCCCTCCACTGGCCTTGAGCGGGACCTGCCGCTTCTTTTCCTGTGGGGATGAGAAGCACGTGCTTCTCTCTTCAGCACCAAATGCAAGTGCTGATTAGATTCATTACTGCTCGGCATGGATGACCCAAGGTGAACTTGCAAGGTGAGTCTTTCACCTGTCACCTTCTAACTACATACGCCACTAACAGGTGTCATTATACAGACTGGTCCCTGGACGCTCTAAGGAAAGGTCATTCTGGGGCTTTAAACTGCCAGGTGGTAGATGGTTTCTAACCATAAAATCTGTGTCAAGATTCAACTACCAACATACCAAAGAGAAAACCCTAGACGCAGTTGTGTGTGTGGGCGGGGGCGTGGTTTCCACACCCTTATGCTGGTGGCTGCCAAGCTATCCTTAGAATAAGGCTGTTAGTCAAATGCAGCTGTCACTCCAAGCAGTGTCCCTTCTCAGCTTGAGCAGAGCATTTCCATCTGCTTTCCCTGACTGCTGCCAGCTCCGTAAATATGAAATATCCCGTCAGAGTTCTACTACATGGGAGGTTTCCTGTTTAGGGAGAACAAAATAGGAATCCCATCTGTCTACTTTGTAGCTTATGAGAAGCAAGGCTAACTTGGGATAGGAAAGAAAAGACTCAAAATTATGGAGCAGATAAGCAATACTCTATGGATTGAAGTAATATACTACTTTTGTCTACGATCGGCATCAAGATTCAGACGTAGCAAAGAACACCAGGGAAACTGCAGGCTTTTCCTGGCGAGGGAGGCGCACAGCCCTCCAGCCCACACCGGAACCAGTGCGAGCGGCAGTGCTCTCTGTGGTTTGGCACACCGCCACTTATCCCAGCTGGACCCAACCCCTGGCAGACCGAGTGGCAGAGACAAAGGCCAGGGATACCTGTTTCCACGGGAACACTGCCAACCCCGTTCAGGGGAGCGGCCTGTTCGCTCAGGTGCTTGCTGGGGGCCAGGATGCCTTCCACGTTGCTGACTTTACAGCCGATTCCACAGCCTGGCACTGCCTGGAAGTCAGTGCAGTATCCCAAGGCTTCTGTTCCAAGTTCCTGTGAAGGAAGGGAGTGGGGAGAAGAACGAGAAAATGGGGGATGGGGGGTGGGGTGAATTGAGAGAGAGGCAGGACAGAGACCAGAGACAGAGTGAGGGCAGGAGAGAGAGCAGCACCAACCAGGAATTAAGAGGAAAAGGAGGGATGGGAAGTAGAATTGCAGGGAAAGGTGAAGAGATGGACTATTAATTCAGCAATTCTTTTTCTCTTCTCTGACACAGACATTATAATTAGTAAATTGAACAAAATTAAATGTTTGATTTAATTTTGGCCTAAACTCTGTACTTAGGTGGATGCCTCGTAATACTGGGCTGGTTGCAGGAGAAAGGCAATTCACACCAAACAACTCAAAGTAAGGACGGAGGAAGGGGGGGCGGGGGCGAAGGTGCCAAAGAGAGTGAAGATATTATTTTCATTTTGCTAATAATTTCATTAAAATGACGCAAAAGGAAAGTGGTAGCAAAGCTATTTTGAGGCTATCAAGACAGAACTGCCCATTTACAGACCCTGGAAAGAGGAGGGGTGATGTGGCAGGAGGAAGAAGTGAGGGACTGTTTTTATTTGGTTAACACAACAGCAAAGGAAGGATGACTGAGGGTGAGCAGAGTTCTCCCTGAAACGTCAGAAAGGTGAGAGGTGAGATGGCAGTCTGTCTGATCCTACATGAAAGACAAAACCACAAAATGATATTTCTGGAAGGTTCCCGTCCAAGACGAGTTGTCAGCTTTTTCAAGGCATCCATGTCACCTTCTATATTTACTGAAAATTGTTATTTGCTCAGACCATCTACATTTTTTCAGGGGAACACTCTGGCACATCCTGCTGCCTCTAAACTCAGATTGAAAACAGAGAAAATTAAATAAGACCTTTCATCTGGAGAGAGCAAAAGATGAATGCTTCCTCCTTAACTGTGCCAAGAACCCACTGGGCTTTCGGCTCACTTCTGCTGGTTTCTCTCCACTTCAGATGTCGCTGATTGAGTGGATTTCTCCCTCTCTCACCCCAAGACCCCATTCATTTTTGTATCCCTTTGCACTAAGGGCTCATCAAGTACTGAATTTATACACCATCTGTCTTCCCCACCCGACCATCAGCTCCCAGAGGGCAGAGTTCACATCTTACTAGTTGTCCCAAGTATAGATGCTCAGTAAAGGCTCAATAAATGACTGAGCTGATTTTGTGACAATCTGGAAATGTGACAAGGGACTGGCTACTGTGAGCCATATCTCTACCTGCTCCAGGGGGGCTGCTGGGAAGTTTTCCAGCCCATACAAGCCAAGGCCTCCTCGAAGGAAGGAGCTTGGGGCTTCTGGCCCAGCTGGGGAGAGCAGAGGCGGCAGGAGTGAGGAGACCAGCAATGCCAGGTCTACATACCTCTTTGCAGTATTTGGTGACAGCCACGCCCAGCGGGTGCTCGCTGCTGGCCTCCGCGGTCCCCACCACAGCCAGAACCTTCCTGAGGGGCAGAGTGGCCGTGTCCACGAGTAGGAGGACGCGCATGACCTTGGGGACCCCGTGGGTAACGGTGCCAGTTTTGTCAAACATCACAGTATTTATCTGCCAAAAGAACCACATCTTGGTGACCACATATACAGATGGAAGGGACTTTCAAAATCCACACAATCTTGAGGCAGAACTTCATTCAACCTCCCTCAAGCCGATAACAACACTCCCGCAAATTCCGTGACATAATGGCCTGCAATCAATCCCAAGGTTCAACCATTCCCCCTGCAAAAACATTGTTTCACTCTCCACCCAGTCAAAACAATCCACATTGTGGCTCAACCTTAACCAGGCTAAGACAGAATTTCTCACTCCAATGTCATGGGAGATGGCAGGCCACCATCTCTTGGACAGCAACACTGGTCAGATCAGGAGCCAGGGCCCTGGGAGCTGGCCCAGCTGTGTCCACTGCTATCTGCTGAGCCAACCATGGTTTTCTCTAGCCTGCGTAAGGGCAAAAGCCTACTGAGAATAAAGCTCTTGCACTCCAAGTTCAAGGAAGGACATAATAACAAGTAACCACTGGAGCCAGTTTGTCCCACTTGGTCAATGGCAGCTTTGCACCAGTCCCCACGGGTCTGGGCTCAGCCAGTCAGCAGCAGCCACGATCGGGCTGCAGGCCTTTGGGCAAGTTAGCGCGCCTCCTCCTGCCGCAGTTCCCTCATCTGTAACATGGGAATAAGCACCATCTCAGCATTGTTGATGAGATTCAATCAACTAATATTTATAAAGCATCTAATTCTATTAACTGTTGGCTGCTGCTGTCATTCTATCAACCCTGACTTCCTGTTTTAGTTCATTAACAGTGCTACCACCCCAGGCCTCTCTCAGGTTTTTCTCTTAATATGAAATTTAAACAGATACTATTTTCACTTGACCTCTCCAAATTAAAAAAAGAAAAAAAGATTGTGTAGTAAACAGCTCCAGAATCCTCCCAGCCAAGACCCCAAGGGCGGCAGGAGCACAGCAGCGTGGGCCGACCTTGTGGGCCATCTCCAGGGGCTTGCCTCCCTTGATGAGGATGCCGTTCTGGGCGGCCACACCGGTGCCCACCATGACCGCCGTGGGCGTGGCCAGGCCCAGGGAGCAGGGGCAGGCGATGCACAGCACGGTGATGGACGTCTGGAACGCGAAGCGGATGATCACCTCTGCCTGCGAGATATGCTTGCTGGGGGTCTGAAAAGAGGACAGAGAGGCAGGTGGAGCGTGAGATGAGGAATCACACAGAATCCTCTTCACACAGAACATTCCAGTGCAGGCAGTGGGGCCGGAGACAGCGTGAGGAGTGGGGTTTAGGAAACACGGCATGTTCCCCCCTGCCTTGGGGATATCACATGGCTCACTCTAGGGCTCCACGTCCCAGGTTTCTCACCTGATCCTACAAGCTTTCCTCAGGGAAAGACATTAGGAGAGCAGAGAGTCCTATAAAAATCCCTGATCGGGGAAAGAGCACAGACCAGGTACATCCATATCCTGGCTCTGACACGAATGGAACCTCTCCGTGTCTCAGCTTCCTCACATACAAAATGCAGGTAATAATACCCACCTCACAGGATGTTGTAAGGATTAAATGATATACATCTAAACATATATATTATATATAATACCTATCTATATAATATTAATATATATATACACAGAGGGTGCCAAAACAATGTATACACATTTTAAGAAAGGAAAACTGTATTAAAATTGTAATACCCAATAAACACCGATAACAAAAGATGAATACAAGTCACGTTTGACTTCTGCAATTACAAGAAGTGCTCAAAGTGGTTACCATCAGCATCCAGACACTTCTGATTATGGTGAACTACTGCTTGAGCAACGGTGACCAAAGTGTCCACTTGTATATATATTTTGTATATATATTTTTTGGCACCCCCGGGGTGTGTGTGTGTGTGTGTGTGTGTGTGTATAGGCTTTTTATCAACAATAGTAGAAAGATGTTCATCAAAGTGTGAAAAACAGCTACTTCTAGGAATGGGATTGGGAGCCATCTTTACTTTCTTCTATTTTTCACTATTGTTTTCTTCATAAATCCAAAACAAACAAATTCTGGGTTTCCTTTCAAGTTACCTGGTGGCACATATTGGTATTATTATTTGCATTCTGACATCTTGAGTTATCTTGGTTTATTTTTCAAAATGGCTACTGTCTCTGGAGTACAATCAGGAGATACTATATTTACTTAATTACAGTAAATGCATGTTTTCTAAGCAGGAATATAGACCATAATCTCTTTAGCTTCTGTCTACATGTTATTCTTTGATTTTTTTGAAAGGCAGGATTCTAAAAAAAAGATATATTATTAAAGGGGTCATTTAATTTTCACAGAAACAGTTGGATTTAGGTAGTGGGGCATGTTGTTTAAGACATAATGCAATTCTTAGAGGTAAAGATGTGGTTGTTTTGTGTGTGATTTTTTAAAGAACAAACAAACAAGAAAAAAAAAAGACAGTAATTCTTATCAAAATGACACAGGCATTCAGATGGGCCTGGGTAGACTTCTAGAAGTTAACATGAACCCTGTCCCTACAATAACTTTTATATAGCACAGTGATAACAATATCTTAAAGGAACATGCAGTACCTCATTTGCCAGCATCCTCCCTGATATTGCAGATAAAAACAAAATAAGCCAAAGTAAGATGGAAAGGCAGGAAACAGCAGAAAGCCACAGATTCCAACTTGTTTAGGACTGAGTTTTCCCACAGCTACATGTTAATGAGCTGCTCCCCACGAAATCAGAAATTTTAGGCAGTCAGGTGCCATAATAGCTACTGGCAAATTCTAGGAATACAGTCACAAGTTACTCTTAAAAGCACTGAGATCTCCTTTGATGTCAGAAAGTGTATAACTTGGACGTTTTTCATTTTAAGATAGGAAATTTGAGGGAGAAAAATGACATCTTAATGGATGAAACATACCCGAAGAATATAGCATATGCCTTTAGTTATGGGTTGAAATTTTTTTAAGAGGAAAAAAATTATCCATTCCATATTTGCGGTTTCTTAGTCTATGATTCTAAGGTAAAATGCACACTCCACTGGGCTAAGTATGAGATATCTTAAAAAATAAAGGAAAACATTATTCTACTCACTGTATAGCTATCCTGTACTATTCTAAGTGGGCCATTAGCTTTTTATGTACATTTAGGTTTCTCAACCTCAGCACTACTAACATTTGGGGCCAGATAATTCGTTGTTGTGGGGTCTGTCCTGTGCATTGCAGATGTTTAGCAACATCCCTGGTCTCTACTCACTGGATGCCATAGCATCCCCTCCTCAGTCACGAAAGCCAAAAATGTCTCCAGACATGGCCGAATGCCCCTGGGGCAGCAAAGTTACTCCCAGTTGCGAATCGCTGATGTTTATAGTTTTTATTTCTGAAGCACAAAAGTTCTGTGTTTTTTTTTCCATCTTTAAAAAAGTTTGATAAACCTACATTTCTTAAGACAATGTACTTCATCCACTTTTTAAACTCAAAAATGTATATTCCTTTGCCTCATATATAATGATTAATAAATATTTACTAAAAAGCTATTAACATTGCTTGGGAAGTTGCAAGGTTAAAGACAGTATTTATTGACGTAAAGGACAAAAATTCATTTTTCTTAAAATTTGTTAATATTATCATGCCATCAAAATCAGAAGTGAACTATCCTCTATGGTATGTGACTCATAACCCCCCAAATGGACAATACTGCATCATATAAATGCTTTAAGCAGTTTCACTGAGAGCCAATGGGTTTTTGTGAAATTATCTAACTAGAAAGCAAAAGTCATCTTTAATAAAAAAACCTGCAGAAGTAGAGTAACTGATTGTACTACCCTGGCTAAGATGTTGCTGCCAATGAGTGAAGTAATCAAATAAAATGTAATGAGTAATTAAAGCCCAATGAATCTAAGACATGAAAGGAGTAACGGTAATAGATTATTTGAAACACAACAACCACAGCATTCAACTTACAGGAAAGTATTTCTGAACAACACCAAAATCGATAAAACCGATTATAATCCATACCACCAACGTCAAAGTTGAAATGATGATGATAAATGGGACAAAATATCCACTAAACCGGTCAGCCAGTTGCTGAATGGGTGCCTATAAAAATAAAACACAAAGACCATGGGAAATTACAATCTGCAAAGAAGTCAAACACCACAAGCATGGATGAGGTCCAGGACTCTCAGCTTCCTCATTCACTCCCAAATCAGTAAACTCTGCCTGATTCTATGGAACTCTTGGAATGAGTTCTAAAACAAGGAACCTAAAGTGATAGCATTTTTAAAATTTCTTCATTACCTTTGACATCTGAGCCTCTTCCACCAGTTTCACGATCTGAGCCAAAGTGGTGTCGTTGCCCACATGGGTGGCATTAATGAGCACAGAGCCATGTGCGTTTATAGACCCGGCAATCACTGTGCTTCCAGGTTTCTTGGTGACAGGCATGGCTTCTCCTAGAGGTGAAGAGAGACAGACCGTCACATGCTAAGCCCCATTCAGCATTCATGGGACCTAGCAACTGAGCTGATCCCCACCCGAAGGGAACATGAAACAAGTCACCTAACCTGTGATGAGGGACTCGTCGGCCATGGAACTGCCTTCCAGGACTTTCCCATCCACTGGGAACTTTCCCCCGGGAACGACCTTGATGACATCACCCCGCTGCACCAGCTCCATGGGTACTTGCTCTTCTCTGCAACAAATGCCACTCAGATTACACACATGGCCACTCACTGGAGCTCATCCTCTGGCTCTGTCACCCAGGCCGGCTTCTAGACACACTGTCGGAGTGGTTACACTATATTTGCTTTACATTGAGCAGCAGTACTCACTGTATGTGTCATTTAGAGATTGGGTCAATATTTATTGTGCAGCTAGTAAGTGCCAGGCACCGTATTAGGCACTGGGACTATAGCATGACCAGGACAGCAAAGTCTCTATCCTCATGAAGACAAATTCTATGGAGGAAACAGACAACAAACAAGATAGTTCCAGTTATTAAATAAGTGCTGCGATGAGAATGTGACTGGGGGGGGGTTCTTTACGTGGGCTGGGGAGGAGGAGAAAAATGAGAAGTCCTCTCACTTGGATGATGACATTTGAGCTGAGATCTGGATGACAAGAGGGGCCAAATTATGGGGAAAGACCACTCAAGGGAGAAAAAGCAGCTAATGCAAAGGCTCTAAGGCAGGCAGGAAGGGTGCCTTGGAGAAACAGGAAGCCCGCAAGCATGACTGGAGGGAAACGAGTGCAGCACGCAGAATCCAGATCACAGTCGGTCTCACAGAGCAGTGTGTGCTTTGAAAGGAAGGTTTTCAGTGGGAAAGTGACACCATCTGGTTCACATGTTCAAGCCATCTCTCTGGCTGCTGCATGAGAATGGGCTGTGGGGGTAATAACACGAGTGGAGGGAAGATTTAGGCCACTGCAGCACCCCAAGCAAAAGGCATCAGCAACGTGGCTAGAGATGGAGTGAAGACAAATCCAAGATGTTCTCAAGGCCGCAGCGGCACTGAATGCACAAGGAAATATCAAAGATGAGGTCTAAATTTTCAGTGCGAGCCACTGGGTAGATGAGAAATCATTCATGAGATGGAGACAACTAAGAAGCAGCTGAGGGAGGGAGAGGGCAGAGGAGGTGAAATGAAGATCTTCGCTTTAACCTGCCGAGTCTGAGAGGCCCATTCGACTTCCATCTAGAAATGTTAGGTAGGAAGTTAAAAATATGACTGGAGCTGGGAGAAGAGGTCAGAGCTTGACGTACATACCTGGGAACAGACAAAATAGAGACGCATTTAAAGCCATGAAATGGTTTTATTTGTTGTAAGCTCATTTGTTTTATGAGCTTACCTAGAAGAGTAACCGGAAAAGAGAAAGAGCCCTAGAACTAAGCCCTGGGACATGCCAGTATTTGGAGGTTGAGCAGGAGCAGAAGGGCCCACAAGGGAGATGCAAACAGCCAGCCAGGGACGCGGAGGAAACGCAGAGGGAGGATCCAAGGGAGCGAGCAGCCAGCCCATCCTACCAAGTACTGCAGACATAGTTACACAGATGCAAACGTGTAAAATTCATCACACTCTCCACTTAGAATTAATTTGTGTATTTCAGTGAATATAAGTTATATCTTAATAAAAAAGAAAGAAAGAATTTTAAAGGGTAAACATGCTGGTGAGAGGTAGAAATGAAGATTAAAAAGACGCAAAGGTTGGATTTGGGTACATGGAGATTACTCGGTATCTTTGGCAAAGGCAATTGCAAAAACTGGTGACGGCAGAAGCTCAACTGGAATGGGCCGAAGAGAGAATGTGAATCGGGGAAACAAAGACAACAGCTAAAGACAACTTTTAAAAGAAGTTCTGCTGTGAAAGGGAAGAGAGAAACAGCAGCAGAAGAGGGAGTGGATTAGGATAGGAAAGTGTGACTTGTACATGCTGGTGGGGATGGTCCTACAGAGAGACAGAGACAGAGACAGAGATAGAGATAGTTAGATAGTGGAGGATGGAGACGGAAGAGTAGGAACAGAGTGAGAAAATGCGAAGGAGGCCATCTGGTGAACCATGGGCCAAGTACACTTACTTGTATAGAGAACACTGGCTCATGAACAAATGGTGACAAAGTCAGAAAAGCAGGCATGTACAATAATACGCAGAACTCTGAGGTCATTTTATACTTTCCTTTCATTCTACAAAGGCTACATTTAAACTACCAGAGAGGAATGCACAGGATGCCACCTTATTGGTGTGAGAAAGAAAAAACAGACATTTACTGAATGCAGGGACTGTGCTAGATTTTTGTTATGTCTGATCGAATCTTTCCAAAATCCTAGGAGCACAGTAAGTGATATTTGCCTATTTGGCAAAAACCTGAATATTTCTTAGAAAGGCACAAAATTGAACACGCATGCCCATTTCTTTAAATGTTGTTATGTATGAAGGCATGAAACTTAGGAATCAGCTTGCGCAGACGGATGTTTCGTACGTTTACATCAGTGCTTTCTTTTTAAAAACCGATTAGGAACGTCCTCAGCCTAGTGACAGACTCAACGCCCGTCTGAATCTGCAGGTCCAGCTCCCCCCACCACGGCGCCCCCTTCCTGCAAGGGTGTGAGGGCACACTGCTCCCGCAGTGCAGACGTGCAGGCTGCAGGGCAGACGACGTGCCTGAGACGGACAAAGTGCATGTGTGCCACTGTGTTCACCAGGGGCTAGGGACACAGCAGTGAACAAGGCAGACATGGCCCTGACCGTGGGTGCTCAGAGCCCTCGTCACAGAGCAGCAGTGCAATCTGGATCGAATCCTGCTTCAAAGCCACAATGTCCTCCTTTCTATAAGGCCGGTTTTGTTCCCAGGATTAACTGAGATGACATGTGTCCCAAGTGGTTAGCACAGTGCCTGACATCCAGGAAGTGACCCGTGAATGTTGGCGACTTTCATTACCACCTAATGGATGTTTTCACTATCTACTGCCCTCTGTGCAACAGGCGCTGTGCTAGGCTGGGATTATCAACAGGGAAAATCACACCTTCATCTTGTGAGGTTTACAGCCTAGAAGCTAAAAGGAGACTCGTATATGTACGTAAGTTTAATCATGACCATAATGAAATAAAGGGAGTACTGAAAAGGAGAGACCTTTTAAGGGACAGTGGGCATCAGACTGAAGCCCTGAGCCCTGGGAACAGATGTGTAACAAGGAGAAGGTGAACAAGGAGAAGGGGAGGATCTCTGCAACGCGACAATACTCTGCTTCTTTTTAAAGTCTTCCAGTGATGGAGACACCCAGGCTCCAACAGCGCCCTCCTAAGGCCTGTCTGCATGACCTGGAAAGGACCATCCCACAGAGGTCTCAACGTGGCAAGAGAAGCCTGTGTCAGGAGAAGGAACGCCTGCTCGCTTCAGAAAAGGGGGCTGTGGGGGCTAATGGGCAGACTCTCCCCTCCCCCATAACCTAACCACGAAGCTTTAAACTGTTTGCTTAGATGGTGATACTTGGCACATATGTCCTCTTGGGCACCTTTCTATTAGTAATGCTAATCTCTGCTTAATCTAACTTTGAATTTCCCCTTTGATCTGACCCTACACAGCTTAATTTAAAGTGAAGAGCCCTTTTGGGGGGCAAGGTAGCTCCCTCTGGTGAATTACCTGTAGTATTTCTTCCTCGGAAACGAATGCCCCCAAAATCCCGAGGTGTAGGAATACGCTTAAGACAAGTTCTTTCCCCTAGCATTTCTTCAGCTTTAAGAGCTTCTGCCAGCAGTCTGTTTACCTCACCTGTCTTTACCTCATCTCTCACAAGTTAAAAAAAGACAAAGAAAACACTTAGAATGGCCCCTGGACTAGATAAATTCTTAACTTGCTTTCCCAATTATAAGAAACAAAAAATGTCAATGTGGGAGACTGGGGTCTAGGCTGTGCAGGCCTTTTAATGTCCAGCATACACACCTGCACAATTTATTTCTTTAACAGTTGACAGTCGTTTCATTCCTTCAACTAGTCAGCGTCTGAGCACCTGTCACGTGACTGCAGTCACCCAGTGCTCCGAGAGCTCCGAGGTGACCAAGCCAGGCCTGGGGGACAGGAAAGCCTCCTGGGGACATGACACCTCCACCAAGACCTGACGGACAAGGAGCCAGGCGAAGGGAAAGGAAGACAGTTGTCTGGGGGCAGGGATGGTGTGTATAGAGGCCTGGAGGCAGGAGAGCCTCTTCCTGGGAACGGCCAGTGGGGGCGGCTGGAATGACGGAGGAGCAGCTGGACAAGAGACTGAGCCCGAGAGGCACATGGGGCACATGACAAGTCTCACATGTGTATTAAGGAACGTGCATAAGGACAACAGCAAATCACCGGGAGGTTTTCAACTACAGACGAATACAATCAGATCTGTGGGAAGATATGTGGCAGGAGACCAGGCTGGAGGCAGGAGGGCAAGGAGGAGACTGTCACAGTGCTTCAGACAAGAGAGCTGTGGCCTGAACAAGTGTGGGAGCAGCGGGAGGGGCAGTGTGTGAGGCCACCAGCGGCTGTGGAGCTAGAAGCAAGAGGACAGAGACAGGATGTGCGGATGAGGGAGGGGAAGGAGTCACAGAGGATGCCCAGGCCTCTGCCTCAGAAGCTGACATGGGACGGTGCCGTTCACGGACACCGTAAGGCAGAGAAAGGGGAAGAATCCGTGAGGGGAGCACAGAGGAAAGCTGATGGGCAGGACAGACAGTTGACGTTGAGTCCTTATGCTCACCCAAGAGCCAGATTCCAAAAGGCAGCTGAATGCTGAGATCTGAGGGAGGTTTGAGAATGAAGATATGTGGCGATGAGGTGTCCCAGCGACAGTCTATAACACACCAAGACAGCAGACAAGAGCGCCAACATGGAAACCCCAAGAATCATCGATATTTAAGGAATGAGGAGAGCAAAGCAAGTCCATGAAGGAGACAGCAAGCAGCAGCTAGGGAAGAAATTATCATGTGCCAGATTGAGCACCCATGCAGACGCTCCCATCACCCGAGACTTGGGATGGAGAGAAAGGACACATATCCCCAGCAGAGGGACCAAGGAATAGGCCCATCGCTGAAAGGAGCCAGGAGAGGTGAGAAACTCCAGTGTCCTTTAGAAGGCGCCACACACCTGTCCATGCCAGCAGAGGCCCAGACGCAGGAGGGCGCTGCAGGAGGCGAGGCTGACTGGGGGCCCTGGCACCAGCACGCCTCATGTTACAGAGAGTTGAGCTCCTCAGGAGGGGCCGAGGGAGTGGCCTTGGCCCCGGGAGAGCAAGGGGTGACGCTGGGCCCATCTCCTCCCAGCAGCCCGGAGCACCCTGTCAGGAAGGTGCAGTAGGAACAATAGGAACAACCTCCCATTTGACAGATAGGAACTGTACCAAACAGATGTTAACTGATGTGCTCCAAGCACACAGCCCATCTGAGGAAAGCCAGATGGTCTTCTAGCTTAAAAAATGGTACCGCCACATCACGATGGTAGTACTCAGGCGCACAGTGTGTCCACAGCCAAAAATTAATCACTATCTTTGGAAAAGAACTGAGTTATGTGAGGTTAGCCCCACAGTCCTTTGGCATTTCAACTAGCTTTCGCCTTTTGGCAAAGATGCACCTCTTTGGTATTCAAATCCATGGAGCAGTCCATACAATTATAGGCCACGCTACCAAAAGCACTTCCAAATGAAAGGCGGACAGCAAGTGCAGATGCCCACAGCTTTATTTCCATTCTGAACGTTTTCACTTCTCGGAAACTCGCATGTCATTAATTTATAAGAAAAAAGCAGCCAAGGTGCATTACTAGTGTAGAAGCAGCCAACTGCACGTAGAAGCCCACAAGTGGCAACGCCTTTGTCACACAAGGTCTTCCTATCTGGGAGACAGTTTAGCAGGTGGCTGGGAGGGTGGCTCTGTGTCTGCAGGGCTCCAATTCCAGCTCTGCCACTCACCTGCTGTGGACTTTGGGCAAGTTACTTCACCTCACCAAGCTTAAGGTTCTTCCTAACGAAAGGGGTAGCTATCAGGGTTAAATCAGACAATTTATGCACACGCTGAGTTGTGTACCTGGTACACAGAAAGTTCTCAAATCTCAGCTATCACCACCATAATTCTGAGTATTATTTAAAAGCCAGCATCCAGCCAAAAGCCAGTGCTGTAGTCAGTCTGCGCCTCATTCATTTTTATTCATTCATGTCTCCCTCACTGGTTCATATTCTTGACACAGGCTCACTGAGTGCCCCACTGGGAAGCAAGCGACCTGTGTCCGCCTCAGAGGGCTGTCTCTCAGAGGACACAGCTGGTGAACTAGCACTGGCAATAGTGTGATGAATGGGCAAGTGCACAGTGGGAGGGGCTTAAATAGGTGCGTTTTGGGTATGTCATACTTGATGGCAAGAATCTGCAAAGGCAGAAACATTGAAGATCAACGAGAACTCGACTGAGGAAGGCTCCCGAACAGAGGCCCAGAGGGAGAGACGCCTCTTCCATGGGCGTGTGCGGGCGGGATTTCAGCAGTGATTTCAGAAGTGAGATCACAGCTTAAAGGGGATCACAGTGGTGGGGCTGGAGAGATTTCAGGAATGTGAAGGCCTACAAATAACCATTGCCTACAATATGAAAATGAGGCGGACCAGGGAAATATTTGCACAGAAGCCTCATTTGTAAAAATATCCACATTATTATATATGCTCTAAGAGTCAGCATACGTAAGGGTAAAGAATGTGTACTGTGGAACCAACGGCCTGGGCTATATCCCAGCTCCACTTAATACCTGTGTGACGCAGGCCAGTTGCTTAGCCTCTCTGAAGTTCAGTTTCCTCATCTTTAACATAAGGGAACTGACAGTCCCTTCCTCATAAAGTTTCTTTTTTCTTTTCATTTTTTGGTTAGATTAAATACAGAGGTTAGAAGAGTGTCTGGAAAACCGTAAATGCTATATAAGTTCCAGTAATAATGAAAATAAACATTATTATTTTTAATATCTGCCAACCTTACGAAGAAGAAAAACACTACTTCCATTTTCATTCTTTGGCAAGTTGAAACCCTTATCCCTCAGCCTGTCTGAATCCTCCAGGTCTTGAGAGAAAGGCCCAGCTCATAGTCCACGTTCCCCGTGAAGCTTTCCTTGACCACCACAAGGCTTCCTCTTCTAAATTCCAGGGACGGGAATCATCTGTGCCTTTCCTCTATCATTCAGCACACGTAACACCACTGTGAACTCTGGCTTATCTTTGGGTATTTAATTGTCTGGTTTACTTAACTGGATTGAAGAAGGGATCTTACTGTACAGTCTTTGCCACCCCTCACAAGATCTAGTATAATGTCACATACCTGGTGGGTGTTTGATGGGTCTTACACAGAATGACATAAGTTAATCAAAAACTTTGGATGATGATAACCCACCTGATGATAAAGTTGTCCTCGCCAAGGGTCACAACGGTGGCTTCTGTGGCTTGGAGAGACATGAGTTTGGCAAGGGCTTCTGAGGTTTTGCTCTAAGAAATAACCAGAATGTAAAATGAGAGCTGACGCCTGCAAGAAAAGGCTGCCCCCTTAACACAGCCACAGCGCGCCCCAAGGGCTCTCCCTGGACAGTGTGACTCCTGCCCATCCACACGCAGCCATGTCATCGCCACACTGGATGTACAATGCCACTTAGTTCAATGAATTACATTTCAGACTGAAAAAAACAATACCAATCTACCCACTGACAGTTTTCTTTTAGGTTCAATCGAATTTCTTTCAGGGCTGGAGCCCCACGCTTTTTATAGGATACATTAAAATGCTGGGTACAATGCAGTGTGTTAAAAAAAATGGCATGACCCACAGGTGGAAATGTGGATTTCTAGACTAATAAGCTATATCCTCAGTTATGTCCTAAGAGGCGGTGTGACCTCTGACCTGAAATCCGGGGTACTTTCCATGACACGATACACCTGAACAAAGGTTTTAATAATTAGCCAGATTAGCTGGGATTTCGGAAATAGCGACAAATTTGGAGATTAGTGATCAAAGCACCTAATTATATGTACGGTTCACATTTCTTTAAGTCTTTCTCTAGGTTGTGTATAATTAGTAATTCTAAACATGGTGTTCAGATGGGTTAAGATTTGTATTACTGAAGGAACAGTTCTTTTAACGTGAAACGGCAGTTACCTTTGCCACGTGTTCCAGCCACCGCCCAAGGGCAATGAACACAAAGAGCATGGGAGGTGTATCGAAGAATGTCACAGGGCTCTTCTCAGCCTTCTCAGCAATGGCCACCACCAGGATGATGAGAGAGTAGACATAGGCGATACTCGTGGCCAGCACAATGAGCACGTCCATGTTGGCTGCCCCGTGGCTGAGAGATTTGTAGGCCTGTACATAGAAGTACCACCCACCGAGGAACTAAAAGACAGATGAAGGAGAGTGATGGCCATGATGAGCAGGGCTCTCATTTTACATTCTGGTGTTCAAGGAGCAAACGGGGTGGCAGATATTCTAGGCTCACCCACAATTTCGACATGAGTTTTTCCTCTGTAATCAATGTTTTTTAAAACCATTTCCTGATTCAGAGGACTAATGGCCACAGGAATAAATAATCAAGGGCAGGGGAGAACTTTAAAACTCAGAGCATACAACCTAAGTGTCCATCAACAGGGGAATGGTGAAATAAATCACATGTCCTTATTACTGTGACTAACACTGTGCAGTCCCTTCAGAGAATGTGCTACATCTAGAAACCACTGGAGTGAAAGATGCCTGTGTTACATGAGTAAGTGAAAAAGCCAGTCATAAATCAATACGTCTAGTATGTGTCTGACTTATGTGAACATGTACACACACACGTACATGGTATTTTCTCTACGTAGATGAAAGACACACACCCAACTAGTAATAATAATACTAAGGTGAGGCTGGGAAATGGCAACGGTCTGAAGGCAGGATGTCCTTAGTGAAAGAATATCTTCCTCTTTCCAAAGACTTCAGTATGGCTTGAATTGTTTACAATTAATGTACATCACGTTTGGAATTAAAAAGAAAATACAGGAAAACACAAATTCAGCTTATGAAGACTTGCCCCCAGACAGTCCTAAACTAAGCATTTCAATATTAAGTCAAGAGTTTTATTTTTCTATCCCAAAATAAATGGAGACCACACTTCCCACTAGAAATGCAGCTAATTCCTTAATGTCGCCCCAGACTACAAGCTCCATGAGGCTTGCCTCTCTTAACTTACAATTTCCTCAGGAGCACATTTCTGCCATTCACGGTAAGACATTCAAGAGAAGCATAAGCTCCAGGGTGATCGAGCTGCTGCTTCTAACAACAAATGTAAATTAAGCTAAACAATAAGCTAAGTGGAGACAAACTGGTTCACCAATCTTTGTAGCAAGGTGGTTGCTGTGCAATCAAGTGTGAAACTGACAGTGAAACCAGGTCCTTTGATGTGCCCTGGGCTAGAGGACACCCCGCTGCTGGTAATAAGATGGAAAAAAGCAGCACCTGGCTGGGCTGGGTCAGGAAAGCTGCAGTAAAGCACTGGCCACATACAGGCATGGAGTGCAGAGGTTTTCCCCTTTCGGATACGTACCTGGACAAAGGTACACAAGATAAAGAAGATGAGATTTAGAATGGACAGTCCCGGAATGATGTTGTGATCCAGGACCATGGACTCGTGGGGTTCACTGCTGGGTATCAACATATAGATCATTAAACCCATAACCGGGATGCCAAACACCAGGCTGCAAAGGAAAGACTTCTTCCACCTGGAAAGCAACAAGCAACACACAGATTAGGTTCTTCCTGCCACTCGGACTATGGGCCGGTACCCTCCTGAGGACTTAGCTTTCAGACTTTGTCACATGTCTGGGACAGACCACCAAGGGCAAAAATGAAAGGGAGGCCCTCTCCTTGACACTGGCCATCGGAGGGAGCATGCAAGAGTCTAAACTTCGCTGCAAGGATATTCCTGAGATGTTTAGAACTCGCCTGTACCTGTCTGTGGCTGATGTGTTACCTCCGAACTGTAGGTGAGGCGGCCGGGCCCAGAAGCTGAGAATCCAGCCCCAGAGAAGTTTAACATCTCTGCCCATGCCTGCCTACTGCTTTTTCCAAAATGCAATCTTACACAGGTTCCTAAGAAAAAAATAGCTATACTATTGTAGTAGTATAAACTTACTTATGCATTTCCTTTCTAAACTATTACTTAAAATAGAGTCAGTGAGACTTGTGAGTCTGTCTTGAACACCACAGTACGGGATGGGGGTGGGGGGACCATGGGTGACAGCGGTGGTCTTGTTAAACATTAGCTTGAGCAGCCATGAAATTCTAACCAAGTGGTGTGGACGCTCTAAGGCACCTTAACCCCCGTCGGAAAACTACTAGCCTGTGAGATTAAAGTCTTATACCCTCAGGCTGTGGCCCGAGGCCCCAAAAATCCAGCCCCTCACTAGCATTCCAGACGCCTGTCCTGCCAGCCCCTCCAGTGCTGCAGGCATGTCCCCCAGAGCAATCCACAGAAGAGTCCCGAAGGCTGTGCCTCTGTGCCCCTAGAAGACCCCCACTTCCACACCCACCAGACTTCCTCAGCCTAGGAAACTCCCACTCATTCTGTGAGGCCCAGATCCCGTGCCCTCTGCTTGTCAGCTTCGCAGACCACCCAGAACCCACTTGAATCACTGCTCATCATCCATTCTTTCCCAGCCAGAATATGGGCACCGTGAATAGACAGCATTCTGTTCACGCCCTGCCGCTGGCACAGTGCCCTGCATACAACAGCGGCCTTGTGTTTGTTGAACGAATAAGGGAATATGTGAAACAATGAATGAACCCAGGTCTCCGGCTTCCCACGCCATTTTCTTTCCACTTGGCCATGATTCCTGCCCTTGGATCCTAGTTCTAGAACCCATTCAAATAAAGTCTTAAAATATTGTAAAGGAAGAAAATCCACACTCCCGTCCAACTTCAGTGCTGTCCCACCTGTTAGCTACCAGCCATAGGTGGTTATTTAAATTAAAATTAGTTAAAATTAAATGAAATGAAAAATTCGGTTCCTCAGTCACATTAGCTGCATTTCAAGTACTCGGTAGCTAGTGGCTACCGTCCTGGGCAGCACAGATAGAGAACGTTTCTGTCATCACAGGAAGTTCTACTGGACAGCATTCGAGGGTGAACATTGCAGGCGGAAAGGCAACTAACCCAAGTGGGAGGCACCACGGGAAGCAGGGACAGTGACAAGCACAGGATGAGGCAGGGTCAGGCCCGGGGAGAGGGAGACACTTAGACGAACGTCTCAGTTTATATTTTCTGTTCTACTTACTGCTTTATTTCCACCTTGTGGTCCAAGTGGTGAGCGTTGGGGTTCCTCTGGGCCGGGGAAGCATGAAAGCCGATTTCCTTGTCATTAAAAAGAGAGGGTGGGGAAAGAAAGAAGAAGGCACTTGGTTAAAACACGCATTGGTAGAAAGCATTTTACATCTTTTGAAATTAGAAACTTAATCTAAAAGCACCTCAGAGGAATGTACCGGTTTTTTCCTCCCACAACTTTACCCAAATCATTCTACAAATCCTGTCACAGCTTCAGCACCATCTATGCTTAGAAGCTGTATCATCCCCAAGGAGATGGCTTCGGGTGGCAATTTCTGTTCCTTCTGTCAACAAAAGGAGCAGGTTCTGGGAGATAAGGTCAACAGGTCCCAATGCTCATCGGTGCTGAGTTGTAAACTCAGAATTTTTGCATTAAGGAAGCCCAAACATCCAGTGGTCTGCTACTTTCATTCTCTGCATGAGGAAACTGAAGGTCAGAGAGGTTAAATACCCTGCCCAAATGCACAGCAGGAGCAGAAGAACTAGATCCAGTGCCCAGGTCTCCAGGCTGCCAGCCCAGGCCTCCTCAGACCGAGCAGAGTGGGGCCACTGCAGCATCTGACAGCCGTAGCTGCCACTGAGGCCTCAACCTTGTGTTGTTTCAGATCAACTCAAGCATTTCCTTTGCTGCCTGTGCCCCTTGCACTCTCTGCCATATTTGACCTGATCATGAAGTCGCTGATATCCTTTATGAATATACACAGAAAAAGCTGCCAGGAAATGTCCTGTCAGCCAGCATGACATACAGAGGGGCCCCAGAACCCTGGTGCTGGGATTTTACACAAAAAATTAAAAGTGATGGTGGGAGAAAGAGCCCCTAAGATTGTCTAAAGACAGATCCTTTGACAACTAATAGCAGCCTAATTTAACTAAGAAAAGATGCCCCAAGTCACAAGAAGGGAGGCCAGACATTGGCAGTAATCCTCTAATAAGGACAAAGGGGCTGTGCTGAGCTCAGCGGGCTGGGTAGAGGCCAGCAAGGGCATCATAAGTAAGAGGGGTAACTGAGCCCCTCTTGTAAGTACCACCTCGACTCTCCCTACTACTTAGTCTGACTGTTGAGCCTCATCAACGCCATAGCACTGCTGTTCTGTAAGACCTATGGTACAGTAGCAACAGGAAGGCCGCCGAGCTTGGAACGGAAGAGCTGAGTCTGAGTGCCAGTTTTGCCACCTTTGGCTGGGCACCGGTAAACAAAGTACGTAACCCCTTTGGGGATCTTTGCTCATCTGATAAAGAAGCTGTGTTGTCTGCTTCTGAGCATGAGGCACTCACTGTCCAGCAGCAGCAGCTGCAGCATTCTTTGCATGTCAAAAAGCTCTGCCAGTCCATTCATCCTCTTAAAACACGTACACATGCACACACAAAATGAAGAGAAAATGAAAGACAGCATTAAAAACCTGCTACAAGATGTTTCATTGCCCAAGAAATTTTGTAAGTAGTGGTTTCCGCTAAACTTCGTTTATTCTTAACCATTAGTTGGTACAAGTTAATCCTGTTTGGTTTTGACTGTCTTAACCCATTCAGATCACCACTAATGCTCATCCTCGTATGGTGCAGTATAAGATAGACTTTAAAAAGTATGTCTGTGGAGGGCAGGCCTGGTGGCTCAGGTGGTTGGAGCTCCATGCTCCTAACTCCAAGGCTGCTGGTTCGATTCCCACTTGGGCCAGTGGGCTCTCAACCACAAGGTTGCCGGTGCAACTCCTCGAGTCCCACAAGGCATGGTGGGTTCCGCCCCCTGCAACTAAGATTGAACACAGCACCTTGAGCTGAGCTGCCGCTGAGCTCCAGGATGGTTCAGTTGGTTGGAGCACGTCCTCTCCAACCACAAGGTTGCTGGTTCGACTCCCGCAAGGGATAGTGGGCTGTGCCCCCTGCAACTAGCAACGGCAACTGGACCTGGAGCTGAGCTGCGCCCTCCACAGCTAAGACTGAAAGGACAACAACTTGAAGCTGAATGGCACCCTCAACAACTAAGATTGAAAGGACAACAACTTGACTTGGAAAAAAAAGTCCTGGAAGTACACACTGTTCCCCAATAAAGTCCTGTTCTCCTTCCTCAATAAAATCTTGAAAAAAAAAAAAGGATGTCTGTGGAAATAGCATGTCTGTGGACAAAATGAAAGGGAGTGTATGAACACTATTCTAATTGATTTTTCAAAGGAGAAATTACCAAACTCTCCCATTAAAAAGAAGGCTTAGTACAGTGGCAAAATGCAGTATAATTGATTCCAATATCAACATTTTTTTGGTCTATAGATACTTGGTACAGATATAAAGCATACCTAAAAATTACATTGAGGTGATTTAACCCTATGTACCAGGTATTTTGGCAATATTGATGTTTCTCAGGGAATATCTGAAATTAAAACAATAATGTCTTTTTCCCCCAACTTTTTCCTACCCATTCACTGATTTTCCCTCTCAGAATATCTGTTATTTACTTAACTTCATAGTTTATTTTAAAACGATTCACCCGATGGGAAAAGTTGAAGGATTTTAGGTGACCTTTTGTTTTGTTTTGTTTTTTTGCTTAGTTATATTTTCTCACTTTTCTACAATGGTTATAAAATGACTTTTTTAAAAGGTGAGTATAATTTTTTTAATGAATGACTTACCTCAATAATTTTGACAATATCTCGTGGACCGATAATTTCAGGATCAAACTTCACCTGGGCTTTGCTGGTTGCAAGGGATACGGAGGCGTGGGTGATGCCATTCATCTTTGCAAGTTTGGACTCTATGTTGTGAACACAGGAGGCGCAGGTCATCCCGGTGATCTGCAGCACAAGACGACAAAAATCCCACGAACCCAGGATCGAGAGGATCATGTCAGAGGAACACAGGCAGCCACAAGCCTCGGAGCCTCTCCTCCTTCCACAGCACCCTCCCCAAGACTCTGGATGCCCATCTCCAAACCCCGAGCCTTCCCCCAGGGGCTTCAAGGATATAAACAGTGGTTCTTTCCCAATTCAGGTATAGGAGACGTAGCCACTCTACTAAGGCTTGACTTCCGGCTCTGATGATGATGGGCTTTCATAAACTACCTACACTCTTCTCAGTCCCCTCACCAGTAACACTAAGGTAATAATGCACGCACCTTCTCTGCCTCTAAAGGGTAAGGGTGTGCAGCTCTGCAAAACCCTCTGAGATCCTGCAATACTCTCTATAATCTCAAGTGTCGCTGGTGTTTGCGCTGCAGTTGTTGCTAAAACCCTCCCGACTGCAGGGCTCTGCTGGTTCATAGGGTAATAATGTCAGTAGCTTATTATCAACAGGAGGAAAGGATTTAGGAAGTGACTGACTGAGGCGATGGATATGGATAGGGTATTTCCAGGTGAAAGTAAGAGTAACCACAGAGGGAGCAGCAGCATGGGAAAAGACAAAAGGCAGGACAGCACGGGGTGTACAGTTAACCACCAACAGCCAGCCTTGGCTGGGCACAGAATGTGCAAGGAAAGGAAGAGGGAACAGCCTGACACGTTGGCTGGGTCCCCACGAAGACACCTGAGCACCCAACTACAAAGATTGCTAAGCCAGCACTTGATGGGAAGTCATCAGAATGAGGAGACAGAAGCTGCCCTTTGCAATGTACATCGGTAATCCCAGAATCAAATATCAGAAGAGATGGGAGAGTCCCATGTGGAATTAGGGAGGAAGGAGAGGCAAGCCCATCTGTAATCGGAACACATTCCCCTTGACATGGGACCCAAGGAAAAGGTGGGAAAAGGAGGCCCATTCACACAGATGAGGCACTTACTGGCTGGCAAGTAGCTGTGCAAATAGAACTTTACAAAGTCTACAAGTATTTCAACAGTGCTTCTGAGCTCTCGTTTACCTTTATGATAACACCATGTTTCCCCGAAAATAAGACCTAGCCGGACCATCAGCTCTAATGCATCTTTTGGAGCAAAAATTAATATAAGACCCGGTCTTATATAATATAATATAATATAATATAATATAATATAATATAATATAACAGAGCCAGAATTCAAGCCCAGTGAAAGCTGCCAGTCTGCCACGCCATGCTGTATCTTATTGAGAAATAGGAGTGACACATACCGTCCCTATAATATGTATTAGGCAAACCAGACAATGCACTCTTCCAACTATCAGTGGTCAGCATTTTCCAGGATACAACTAAATACAGACATAAAATGTCTGAACATGTGATGACGATATAACTATTGATATTGCTTAGTTTAAAAAAAATTTCAATAAAAGATTGTTCAAAAAAAGTTTCCCTTCCCCAACAATATTCTTGTTTCAGATTTTTCCACATGTAGCCCATGGTGGTCTGAGTGAGCATGCAGAGATGTCCACATCAGGACCTGGGGGTCTGCAGCGGGCGCCCTGCTTGTATCGCAGGGGCCGATTTGAGCTGTAACCTAGAGAATATTACCCTTTGCCCCTCAACACGCAGGGAGGCCCGTCCAAAGGGAAGGCTTTGGTCTACAAAGAACACTTATCAGGAGCTCAAAGTGCCTCTCGTGTTCTCAGTACCTTTTCTTCAAACATTTACTTAGTATTAATGGCAGCAACTAAACACAGTAAGGAAGTGAAACTCTTTTACCCCAGTAAGACATTCCTTTGGGGGTTTATTCTATGTTTCCCCTTATATACACAAAACGAGCTTTGTACATTCAGTGCTTGTAAACATATCATATTCAAAATACTGACATACCCGTTGTTTCAATGGTTTGTTGACGTGCAGCTGGTAACAGTAGATAGAACACAGGAAACACCACCACCGGCCCCCGCCACACCCCTGCCACCCACCCACACTGGGAACAGCAACCACCTTCAGCGCTCACCTCAGACTGAGCGCTCTGGGACAGTCTCGTCCCCGATTACCTTCTAGACGTCCCTGTCCCCACGTACAAGCCCCCTCCATCTGTGATGGCACTGACTACCATGCTGTCTCAGCTCATCTAGCCTCAAGACACCGCCGGCATTCCAGCTTCCCTCTATCTGCTTCATGGAGTATGTTCATATTCGACTCTCTCAAATCACTGATTCACGACAATTGTCCTTTTAAATTCCTCTTCCTCCAACACTCCCACCACCTCCTCCTTCTCCTCCTAATATCCTGAATGTACCCAGTGGGATCCACGCCTGTG
Organism: Rhinolophus sinicus; assembly: GCF_057876585.1. Taxonomy (NCBI): domain Eukaryota; kingdom Metazoa; phylum Chordata; class Mammalia; order Chiroptera; family Rhinolophidae; genus Rhinolophus; species Rhinolophus sinicus. The sequence goes on from NC_142516.1 coordinate 107,464,384, forward strand.
ACTTTCTGACATAACGGACATCCCTTCACAAAATGAACAGGTCCTTGTTGGCTTCAATGCAAAACAAAACACCCAACAGCAGCAAGATGGCGGAAGCTGACTGATCACAGCCATGGCTGCTGTCAGAACACATCTGCAGGTTGTCAGAGGCCTGCTGTCCTGTAGGTCCCAGCTCTAGCTCAGTCACCATACTTACGATCAGCTCAATGTCTCCGTCGGAGCCTGCGTAGTCTTCCATTACTGCTGCCTCAAAGCCCAAGTCCTGGATGAGCTGAGCTATCTCGAGTGGCTGGATGACTTCTGGATTATACTTCACCTCTGCCTTTCCGGCCATTAAGGCAACCAGCACGGAGAGAATACCTGAAACCGTCAGGCCACAGCTGTAACACTCTAGGCAAGGCCTCTGGAGTGACATGTTCAACATAACCAAACAAAGAAAAACATGTGCCCCAGACATCTCTAGAACAGTGGTTCTCAAACTTGCCTGCACGTTAGGATTGCTTGGGGGAGCTTTTAACTATCCCCATGCCTGGCCCTTACGCCAGAACAATTAAATCAGAACCTCTCAGGTGGGTTCCAGGCATCTTTTTATTTTTAAAGTTCCCCACGTGATTCTAATGAATAGCAAAGCCTGTAACCACTGTTCTAGAACAATGTTTCTTACACTTTAAAGGCCATATGAATTAACTGAGGACCTTACTAAACTACAGATTCTGGTTCAGATGGTCTGGGGTGTTGTCTGAGGTTTTGCAGCTCCCAGGTGATGCACAGCCTACTGGCCCAGGGCCACTTTGGGTCAGACTCTAGAAAACACGGATGGGTGTATGCACCTCATAGTAAGGGCTCTAGTCTGCAGTTAGCAACTACTGTTACATAAAAGACAGGTCTTTTTCTCTAGTTGCTTTTCACATAGAGAAAAATAATTTTCAAAAGTGGTTTTCCTTACTCTTTTTCAGTTTCTGATCACTTTTAGGAGTGAAAAAGAACTCACACAGGCTATGTTGCTAACACTATTGTGTTAGTTTAAGGGGGATAAAAAGGCTCATTCAAATAAATGAAAGCAATGATGTGCTGTAGAAAAGATGCTGTAAGGGATAAGAATGAAGGATTCGAGCCAGGAACAGAAACACAGGCACTGTGATGTACAGGTTACATTTATGAGCAGCCAGCCCACGGATAAGAAAGGAAGTCTTATAACACCTCCGTTTGAGAATGGTCATTCTAGAGCCCCAGGAAGCAATAAAGCACAGTGAAACAGAGGCTGAAAAAAATGTCATCCCAATTTAGGGTTGATTCTAAGGGCCAAGTGACCAATCAGAAAGACATGGAACCACTGGAGTGAGGAAAGAGAGAAAGTTTTCTGACTCTGGTGGTAAGGGAGAGTCATGGTTAAAATATTTTCCAAACAAAAAATTGGGACAGGATTTTTGTTGCACTTTCAGGTTTAAGAGTGTATTGGAAATGTAGTTTGGAGGAGAAGATTTTGGCAATTCCATAGTAGTCTAGTTTAGAGGGACAACAGGACCGAATATTTGAAATTAGAACTTCACAAAATGCAGTCTGTATATGCACTTGATGGTGAGAGGTTAATGGGGTTGGAGGGGACAGATAAAGATACTACTAGGACAAGCTACTTGAGGAGGCCACCCTCTAAATTGGATTTCCCATGGTTAACGTACTCAGAGACACATTTCACCTCAAACAAACTAAATACTTCTTAAAGAACAGATGCCAACTACCCATGAACATTAGACAAACCGCTATACTATTGCATTATGAACTTGCTACTGGATTATCAGGGCTACCGATAAACACAGTCAATGGAGAGTCTGACAGCACGGTGCCCCATTTTGCTGACTGCAGTGTCTGACAGCCCACACGTAGCATTCCCAGTGTAACATGGGTGTATGTCTCTTACCAGCTTCTTTCTGCAGGTTTCTCTCTATGTTAGACACGCAGGACGCACAGGTCATGCCTCTGATCTGTAAAAAGCACCTCTGTGGTGCCACTGTTGCAGAGGCTTGCCGGGACGTTGCCGAGCGGACAGGGCTGTGGATTTTAGGGGTACCCCCAGCATGGAGAGACACTTCCTGTGTGGACACAGGTGTGCCAGCTGCTGTTTGCGCTGTGGTACTCACCGCGCTGTGGTTTCCAGAACCGTTTGCTAGAATAAAATGTCAGAAATCATTCAAATTAGAAGGATAAATAGTTGGCTTTTTTTCATAGCAGGAGGTTCAAGCCTGACAATATTCAAAGGAAAGCTCTTGGAGAGGATGTATGGTTGGTGCTTTCATCACTCTCTCTCTCTCTTCCCACAACCAGAGACAGATGCACACAATTACAGACACATGAAAATATGCTGACACTTCAGGAATGGAATGTCTGGCTAGGTCAGGGGTGTCCAAACTGCGGCCCGCGGGCCACGATCCATTGTTAATTGGCCCACAGCAGATTCCAAAAATATATTTAGTTTACTTAAATAAGCCAGGTGAGACAATACATACTTCACCTCGAGTGAGTGGCCCGGCTGTTCGTGTATTTTAATGCATATGGCCATTGGTGGAAAACATTGAAAAAAGTTTGGGCACCCCTGGGCTAGGCGATGCTCTAACTCGACGACGATGACCACAGTAATAAGAACTCACCAGGCACTCCGCCACGCACACGTATGACCTCCCTTAATTCTTAAAATAGCTCTGTAGTAAATACTACGATCCCCATCTGATCGGTGAAGAAATGAGTCATAAGAAATTAATTTGCCCACACTCTTCAGCTCCTAAGTAGGGAAGTTAGCTTTGAACCAGGCCTGCTGAACTCCAGGATCTGTCCTTTTAACCACTACCTCATTCTAGCCAGCAGAGGTTCGCTCACTCCCCATGGGAATCAGAATGACCCAAAACACCTTGATTGAGTTGTTTGCTTTTTTCTTATTGTTTGTAGAGTCCTGTATACATTCTGGACATGACTCCTTTGCCAGCTGAATGCACTGCATATAGCTGCTTCTAGTCTGTGGTCTGTTTTCACTCTTATCTGATGGTGTCTCTTTTGATAAAAGAAGTCCTTAATTAATGAAGCCCAGCTTATCAATCAACAAAACCAACTTTAATGATTAGTGTTTCGCTCTATTCATATATTTGTCTACATCAACGTTGTGAAAATATTCATGACCTTTTCTTCTAGAAGCTCTATTATTTTAATAAATGTTCACATTCAGGCCTATGATATCCTTCACATCTTGAGATGTTTTGCACATTTTCTGGAAAGTGCTAAAACTACTTCTACTCACAGTCTAAGAGTCTCGCTGATCGACATTTTCAGCACCTTCATGGAAGACCCTGCAGTACTCTGGCCTCACAGGATCCCTGCCTTGTTGAGCAGAGACCATCACCTCACCCATCAGCACAGCTTTAATCTCTTGGACTTTGTCATTGCTCAAAATGATTCTATCCCTGGGATCTCTAACTTACAAAATCTATTCTGTGGCCACAACGTCTCAACACTCCACCTCCCGCACCAATCGTCTCTCCTGCATCTGTCCAACCTGTCCCTATTTCCTCAGTCCATCACCTGTTTTCTGGATTCACCTTCCTTTCTACCCAAATATTGTGGTCAACAATTTCAATAATATTCGTGCGATCACAGAGAATCTCATATGCCCTTAGCAACCTACAATGTACACATTGCCAGTCTCCAACATTGAGGTATGAGTAAATGCTGGGTCCTTCATCAACGTATGCTAACACTATGGGTGGCATATAAATTCATTAGGCTTTCTTTCTGGCCTACGTGACAATACGCATTATTAAAAACCATACCTCTAACTACCTGGTACTTAGTCGAGGCAAAATAAATATTTGTGATGGAATAAAATAATGTTTATACCCTGTGACTCAGCATTTACTCTTTCAGATATTTATCATAAGGAAATAATTAAGTATGTGCATAAAGATTCAGCCTCAAAGATGCCCATCAGTATTATTTACAATTACCTGCACACAAACTAGATGGGAACAGTCCAATAGGAAACCAGGTTACGGTACATCCATATGACGGGATGCTGTGCAGCCATTGAACACGGTGTTGCACACACAAGCATGGACTTAAGGATGTTTATGACAAATTGCAGAGGGAAAAAGATGACAAAACTATGTGTAATACAAACCTACATATTTCTAAGTATAAATTCTATATGCTTTGAGAAAAGTCTAGAAGACTATGTATGAAACGAAGTGCACGGCGGGACTTTGGGGGAAGAGAATTCCAGCCGGCTCTAGAGGACAGCAACTACAGCCCCTGAGGTGAGAACCGGCCTGATATGAGGAATCCAAAGGGGTCAGAAATGTAATGGGTGAGGGAGGGGGTTTCTAGACCACCACAAGGACTGTTCCTCTTACGATCTCTGTGAATACTGGGCAGGGAACACACTGCAAGGCTGAAAACCAGGAAGCAGAGACACCCGTTCAGATCTTCCAGGATCTGGGAGACAGATGACGGTGGCTTGGACCAGGGTGCTGACCTGGCCAACCTCATCTCCCACCATCATATCCAAGCGCCATCCCAGAGAGACAGCTCCCAAGACATTCCTGGAGACTCCTGCCTGCGGGCCTGTGCTTGTATCTCCTGCGCCCTGTGTGCCTGCTGAAATCCTATCCAAGCCCTGCTCCAACATTACCTCTCCCAGTAAGTCTTTGGGAGCCCCCCAACCACATGCTGGATTTTCTCCTTATCTTCTGAATCCCAAGAGTACTTTACCGCACCTTATTTGTTGCAGTTATTTTAAACCTGCCTTGGATAATGGGTCTCTGTGATCTGCTACGCTGTTCGAGTGTGAACCGCATATGGGGCGGGGGGTGCTGACCTGCCTCTGGGCAACTCCTGGCAGCCAGCACAGTGCCTGGGACCCAGAAGAACCTCAACACAGGCTGGGATGAGAGAACCATGCCTGGGAAGTGACATTAGCCATTTCCAATGGTGAGAGAAGACTGTCATACGGGACAAATGACTTCCTCACACTATATTCATATATCCATTCATCCGTTTATCAGTCATTCAAAAAATAGTTACCATGCAAACCAGGGAACAAAGGCAGAGCTGCCTTCTAGATAAAACCAGGTCTAAATGTATTTTTAGCTGTCGAATAAGCTGACTGAAATTCAATGCCAGTCACTTGCCTATGTGCTCTCAGACCATTCCCTTCCCTCCATTATCCATTATCACGGGATGTGACCCCAGCAAACCACTTTTCCCAAGCTCCCTCATCAACTGGTTTCTGATTAAATTTGGCACAGTGGAGGTTAAAAGTGAAAAATGATAGGACAGAAAGGGGGGAAAATGAAAGTGTTTCCCATCTGTCTACTGGGACCCCAGCTCCTGGCCACAGCCCTCCCATTGTACTTCCAGTGGCCACCATGCGACTTGAGCCCTCTTCCCTCAGACCCTCTTCCCTCAGACCCTCCTGCCTGGGGGGGGGTGGCTTTTGCTATTATTAATCTCTTGGGTTTCCTTCCCATTCTGCTTGGTTTTTCAACTCTCTACAATCTCTGTAAATAGTTCCCCAGATTAAAGCCCTCCAGTCAGCTACCCTGTGAGACCCTGCTATTTTCTTTCTCTTTCATTTCCTTCACAAATGCCTACTATGTGTCGGGTGCTACTGAGTCAAAGGAGAAACAAATCATATGGTTTGAAGACTGTCCTCAAGGAGCTCCTAGTCAATCCAGAAAGAGTGATCAAACACAATAATGCCTTTTTAACATTTATATGGCTATCAAGGGCAGTCACCAGCACATGTACGGTTTATCCTAAATTATGACTGTCAGGTCAAATACAGAACATCCAGCTACATTTGAATTTCAGATAAATGACAAATAATTTTTTTAGTATAAGTATCTCCCAAACAGTGCACGGGACATCTTTATACCAAAACATTATTCATTGTTTATTTGAAATTCAAATTTAATTAGGTATCCTATAATTTTATTTGCTAAGTCTGATCCCTAAATACTTGGGATAAATATAATTCTCATAATTCTGGGCAACAAAAATCACTGTTTAAAAAAAGTTTCCCTTTCCCAACAATATTTTATGTTTATTCAAATCCAATTATACTGGATTATGTAATTCAATGTAAATTTCTTTTTACTTCCAATAACCTGATTCCTCTGTTGAAAGACCTTAAACCTCACACAAATACAGCAGACGACAGCTCGGTACTTAAACTTCTTACCTTTTGAGTACAGGATTTACTGTTCTAGTGTTTTCCTTATTGATTTATTTTTTTTTTTTAATACACAAAGGAAGAAAAAAAACCCTCCTTCCTGAAACTTGGTACAAAGGACAGAATGGGGCCAGGTCACTCCACACGACTTACGCCCTCTTTTTAAGGGTGTGTGTGGGCAGAACACATGACAGCAGAGCAAACTTTCCAAGGAGACATACTTTATCTCAGTGGCCATTGGAAAGTGATGTAGGAAACTCACGTCCAGCTGGCCCTCAGCGTGGCCAGTGGGCTTTGCCCACGAGCTCTTCTTAGTGCCAGGCCGGCCACTTCCCTGTAGCATGAAGCTGCAACCAGACGCTGAGGAAACTGTCCATGTCCTTCCTAGTCCAGTCTGCACTTGCACTGACATACAGGGCCTGTGTCTTGGGATCTAAACACGCACAGAGTTGTCCCTCACAAAAGGTCCCACACTCCATCCTTTCTTCAGCCTCTCCCTCCACCACTCCTCCCCATCTATCTACATCCCCATCCCTCCTGGGCCTAAGCTACTGGACGTCTGTCCTTCCTCACCACCATGCAGGTGGGGCTCCTACCTGACATGGGCCCTGAAGCAACTCCTACCATGGCCTCCTCCTAGCACACCAGCCTCTTCTTATATCACTTGTCTGCGAGGTCTGCCAGGCACCCTTCATCCACACCAGTGCCATCACGTTCCTCCTCTGCTCCTTCCCTTCTCACATTCACTCTTCCCGGGTCTTCTGTCATCCCTCCTGGCTCCCACCACTCAAATCTGCATTTCCCGCCCCACTCTCCCCAGACTTCAGGACTCACAAACCCAACCATCCTCCAGCATCTCCCTCTGCTAGGGCTTATCCCAGGCTCTCCCTTCCCTCCCTGGCCCACCCCCATCACACACACCCTTAACCTGACACTGAGCGGGTGGGTCTGACCTCTGGGGTGTTTTTCAAATCCATCTCTTGCTCTCCAGCCCACATCAGGACTCACCCAGGCTCCTACATGGTCTCACTGCCTCAGTCCACACTGCACCCTGATACCGACTGGTCTAAAATCGAATCGGACCTTCGCTTCCTGATTAAAATCCACTGGTGACTCCCCTTGCCTTTACAATGAAGTCCGAAGTCAGCCTGACATGTAGGCCCCATTGGAGGCGGCCCAGCCAGTCCCCCTCGGTCTCACCGCTTTCCCTGAGTCCTCACACTCAGGCCACTCTGCTGGCCTCTGCAGCTTCCCCAGCACACTGCGCTGCCTCTCGGGCTTTCAGGCCACTGCCCAGGTTGCTTCCTGGGCATTCAACGTGCCCGGTCACCCCCGCCCCAGTCCGCTGCCCTCCCTGGCTCACTCCCATTCACTCTCCCAGAGGAGTGCCTCCTACGCCCCGGGGCTCGGCTCAGATGCCCCTCACCTGTGTTCGCACAGGACTTGCCCCGCTACACTGAATGCTTTCCTTCCCCTCGGTCCCATTCTCGTTACAACCTAAGCTCCCAGGAGAGAGCATGTGGCACTCATTGAGGAGCCCACAACTCACAGTCCTGGTGCATAGATATGCTGCGGCATTTTCTGGGCTCCCGTGTAAGGGCCATGAAAGAAAATCAGCAAGTGAGAGGAGGAGGGAGCAGGGATGGCCACCGCCCTGGAAACTCTGCCTAGTGACATCAAGGCATGTGGGCACCTTGCCTTGTGTAGATTGTCACCCACCACAGTTCTTCTCACAGCCCTCAAGTGAGAAAAAGGAAATCATCATTAAATCCTTTCCTTAATTCCCACTTTCAAGAGAATGGGCTCCAGGTGGTGAGACTACAGTTCTGTTTTTATTTTGTTTTGTTTAGCAGAGAATCTTCAGAGGAAGCAATGATAATTCCTTTGGACAGAGAAGGATCTGATGTTCCCACGGTATTCTTTAAAAACACACAAAAAAACCCACACAGAATCAGAGTTCTCTTTAGAAAAGAAGCCAAGAATACAAGGACCTTATAGCATTTTAGTCCCAGCTACATGAGAGGCAAAATCTAAACACCTGGAAACTCTATTTCCTCTATCCTGACAAACTTAACACATGAAGTTGCAGAATTCTGTTACCAGGCTCGACATGTGAGGCAGTGAGTGTGGCTCACCTGTCCAACCACGCAGGTACTATGGCATAAAACACAAAGAGAAAGGAAACAAATCCAGGCTGCACGTCAACCGGAGCAACTACGTACCAGAAACGACCGAAGCCTCAAATCCCACGTCTTCTACAGCAGTTTGTAGTTCTTCTGCATTAATGACAGAGGGATCATAGAGAATCGTTGCCGTCGCTTCCGCCAAAGAGACTGATATTTGCTGCACCCCCTCCCTTTGGGAGATCAGGCCTTCGATGGACTGGACACAGGACGCACAGGTCATGCCAGCAATGGCAAGCACCAGGGTACAGCACGAGCGTTGCACCTGGCTTCGCTGGCGGGAGACAGGGGCGTGGTGTGCGGAAGACGTGTTATCTGTCCCACTTCCTTCAGCTCCGTCAGGAAGGGAAACTTTAAAGTTCCCTGGTGGAAGAGCCTCAATGGCCCTCTGCAGGGCCCCTGGGGAGACACGAGAAGGGGCGTACTGTACTTGGGCAGTTCTGTTCTCCAAGGACACTTGAATATTTTGAACTCCTGGGAGTTGGCCAATATTTTCTTCAATATTCTGGACACAAGACGTACAGTGCATTCCATCTACTCTCAGCTGCAGGGTGACCACATGGCTCCCTTGGTGCCCCACGGTCTTCGAGTTATTGACATTCCGGTTAATAGAAGTTGAAGGTGTCTTTGGGTTGGTGCTCTGCAACCGCCCAATATCTATTGGTCCCAGGCTCACGGGAGCCACTTTGTTCTTGATGACAGCTTCAAAACCCATGTCGTTTACATGATCCCTGAGGGCTTGGGGTTGAATAAGATAAGGCTGATACGTGATGACTGCCTCTTGGTTGCTGAGTGAGACTCTGACCCTCACTACGCCTTGCAGTTTCCCGACCTTGCCTTCTATGGAGCTGACACACGACTGGCAAGTCATGCCCTCCACTCGCAGCTTGACCACAGCCTCCAGGGTGGGCGCCGACCTGGAAGGCCAGGAGCCAGCCTTTCCTTCTGCAATGCTGGCCTCGAAGCCCATGTCCTCAATCTGACAGCAAACTTGTGGGAGGCTCACGACCGACGGCACATATTTCACAGTTGCGCTGCCTTGTTCCAGGGAAACCTTAATGCTCACGATGCCTTTCAAACTGGAAATCCTGCCCTCAATAGACTTTACACACGACAGGCAAGTCATGCCCACTATGTTGACGGTGCTGGTGGATGTTTCCGAAGGGCACACACCGTCCAGACCACCTTCGTAGCCAGCGTTGTCAAAGGCAAAACTCTGCTTCATCGCTGGTTCCCAGCCCCGAGCAGGCAAAGGAAGCTTAGACAGGATCTAAAAGGAAAAGAAATACATACCATTTTTTATCCTAAAGACAAAATTTTTTCTCAAATACCCCAGCATGTCCTGCACTGAGGAAAAGGAAAACAATGCCACTGGTGTCAAAACATCCCAAGGGTCCAAGAGCAGAAAATGCAGGCAAAGAAACCTATAAAGACATTATAGCTCACACTTGAACAACTCAGGGGTTAGGGGCACCAATGCCTCTGCAGTCAAATATCTGCGTAGAACTTTGACTCTATAAGCACTTAATTACACTCAGCCCTCCGCATCCATGGATGTAAAAGTTGGTCCTTGGGGGCCGGCCCAGTGGCTCAGGCGGTTAGAGCTCCATGCTCCTAACTCCGAAGGCTGCCGGTTTGATTCCCACATGGGCCAGTGGGATGGTGTCCTCCTCGAGTCCCGCAAGGGATGGTGGGCTCCGCCCCCTGCAACTAAGATTGAACATGGCACCTTGAGCTGAGCTGCCTTCCGGATGGCTCAGTTGGTTGGAGCGTGGGCTCTCAACCACAAGGTTGCCAGTTCGATTCCTCAATTCCCGCAAGGGATGGTGGGCAGCACCCCCTGCAACTAAAATTGAACACGGCACCTTGAGCTGAGCTGCCACTGAGCTCCCGGATGGCTCAGTTGGTTGGAATGAGTCCTCTCAACCACAAGGTCGGCAGTTCGACTCCTGCAAGGGATGGTGGGCTGTGCCCCCTGCAACCTGCAACTAGAAAACGGCAACTGGACCTGGAGCTGAGCTGCACCCTCCACAACTAAGACTGAAAGGACAACAACTTGAAGCTGAATAGCACCCTCCACAACTAAGATTGAAAGGACAATAACTTGACTTGGAAAAAAGGCCTGGAAGTACACACTGTTCCCCAATAAAGTCCTGTTGGCCTTCCCCAATAAAATCTTAAAAAAAAAAAAAAAAAGTTGGTCCTTGAACAACATGGGTTTGAACCACACAGGTCCACTTATCTGTGTTGCTGAAGGGTCAACTGTATTTATCAAATGAACGGTTCAGATGGGTTCCTTTTAGCTCTGACATTCTGTGATTCTGAACCTAGAAATCAACTTGCCCACCTTAGTGAAATGTTTCTCTTACTCAGAAGACATGGAGGCTTTTGTAGGAAAGGAGGAGAGCATGACTCAACTTCCCAGCACAGAACAAGTATGGTAGGCCCGTGACAGAGGCAGCAGCTCATGGGGGTCCTAAGAGAGCCTCCCCCACCACTGGCTGATACCTGAAACCTACCCCACAGAATTTGGTCCTTTTAGCTCCAATTTTGGGGGCCCAGCTGCAATGCAAATACAAATATTAGGTAACACCTTAATTCTGTATCTCTTTCTAGGGGTGTCCGTCTCAATCTCTTAGCAGGGGTTAACTATCCTTAACAACCACAGACACATGTTCTCAATGCAGACGTCCCAGGCCCCATGGGGTCAGACAAAGTGCCTGTTGAAAAAGGTGTGGAAGTAGGCTCCCTGAGCCTGGGACCAAGAGGGGCAGAAGGGAAAAAGCTGGAAGAACAGGAAGTTAAGTGTAAGTTAAGTGTAACAAACAACGAACTCCTCAGTTCTACCTCCTCTGAGTGTCACTCCTGGGTATTCAGGACAGCTGTTGTCATTACAGAAAATTACAAGTGCATCACCAAATTAAACGGACCCATTTTCTTAATGTACCACAGTACAAGTGTAATTTCCCGATTTCTCCTCATAATGATGTGGCTTCAGCCATTCTATTAACATGACATGATTTTCCTTTCACAGGGTCCCAGCCTCACCACCCTTTTAATTAGATACCAGTACTATTACATGCTTCAGAAATTTGGAAACAGGATATATATATATATATATATATATATATATATATATATATATATCATGATTAAAAAACAAGAAGCATGTCACCCTCCACATCTACACAATCCTACTTATCTCCAGTTATATGGATCGATCTCCATATCCCCGTGCATAAAATGCCTGTCTTTCAACTTTAGCTTTTGCGCAGCTTAACAAGATGAAAGGTCAAACAACTTTTTAAAACAGAATGTAAATATTTACTTGTATATCCACAAAGGAACTCATAAGCTAGTTTAAGATTAATAATTATAAAGAATTGTTTTTAAAAATATTCATTATAGCTTTTCCTAAAATAGTATAGAAAAAAAGGGAATAATTACTAAGTAATTTATGGGCTAGCAACTCAAACGAGTTTATTGAATTCAATAAATAAACTGAATTCATCTATGGTATAAATATGGAAACGGTATATAAGGATGACATGGCATAACAGTATTAATGGACAACTGGGAAATCTAAAGCCACTTCAGAAACCTATCTGGAAAAAGATAAATTTGGAACCTATATATCAAAAGTCATTTCAGATAGATTAAAAGACTTAAAAAGCAAAATAATAAAAATACTAGAAGAAAACACAGGAGAATATCTATTATAATCTGAGTGGGGAAAGCCTATATATGACAAAATAAAAACAAGAAAATCCAGAAGCTATAAAATATAAAAGACTGATAAACAAGTATCTAACCACAATAAGAGAAAAAAATTGCTCAGATCAAGGCAGAAGATAAGTAAGAAGTGAGGGGAAAAACAGATTTGCTTCACATTAAGCAAACTGAAAACTAATTTAATATATAATGAGCTCCCCCAAATAAGAAAAAGGGCAACAAAGCAAAAGAAGCAGTTCATCAAAGAAAATGCAAACGGCTTTTCAATATATGAAAAAACTATTAAAGGAGAAATGTAACATTCCAACTTCACTGTGGCACAGTTTTCACCACTCAGGTTGGCACCCATCAACTGGATCCCCAGAGCCAGTGGGGCTGTCACTTCTCTGGAGGGCAACTTGGCAATGCCTATTAAAATTCCAAGTTCATATATTGTTTGACCCAGCAACTCTATATCTAAGAATTTAGCCAATAAATATGTATGTTTATGTGCAAAAGGAAGCATGCAACAAAGGACTGCAAACAACATAAATGTCCAACTATTAGAGGATGGTTAATTAAATTACTGCATAGCCATACAATGGAATACTAGCCAGCTCTTAAAAAGAATGAGGCAACCCTATAAACACTGAAATAGACTGATATCAATACATCATACAGTGAGGAAAAAAAAGGCAGAAAATATATAGTGTTTCAGTTACCTGTGGCTGCATGACAAACCAAATCTAGTGACTTATAACGAATGCTCACATTTTTCAATTTGGACAGGGCTCAGTAGGGAAAGCTTGTCTCTGCTCCACATAGCATCACCTGGAATGGTCTGAATGGGGCTGGAAGGTTCCACTTCCAAGATGGTTCAGTCACCACATGGCTGACAAACTGATGTCCGCCGCTGTCCGGAAGCTGCTGGCAGGGACCTCAGTTCTCTTCCAGCGTAGCCTCTCTACTGACTAGGCTGGTACCTCACAATTGGTGGTTTCTAGGTTCTGACAGAAGTGTCACAATAGCGAGCATTCTCAGAGAACAGGTCCCAATGTATAAGCAATTATCAGGCCTGTCCCTGCATCACACTTGCTAGTTCACCATTGGCCAAAGCCAGTCACATGGCCAAGCCTAGTCCATATGGGAAGGAATTACATAAGGGCTTAAGTTCACTGGGAGGGCCACCAAACTAAGTCTATCACGGTACGCTAGCATTATTTATGTGAGAAAAAGAATATTATATACATAGATGCTTGTCTACGCACGGATTATCTCTGGAAAAATACGTAAGAAACTGGTATAGAGCTTGAGGAGGAGTGGGCCGCTGAAGGACAAGGTGGCTTGGGCACAGGAGTGAGAAAGCAGAGTTACAGGTGCTTTTCACTGTACAATTTATAGTACAATGCACATGTGTTACCAAATTTTAAAAAATAATTTGAAAATGAAAATAAAATAACATGAGCATAAAGGAGATCCAGAACAGTGATTTGATTGTAATTGGTATAAATTAAATATTTGTTTAACTGAAAAAAATGAAGAAAAAACTAAGACGACATCCAAGGACATTCACTTCAATATAGTATCTTAGTAGTAAGAAGAAATTGCCTCCTTGTTATAAGACATAACCCTCAATCACCTGGTCTGTTGGAAAACTAAATCCCCAATGATTCACTCCCCAACTTACTGTTCTCGGTCCTAGGTCTAGTTACAACTCACCAAACTCCAAATGACAATGCTGGCTCTTAATCCCTGGATTACTGATTCTATGTTCCTACCAAAAGGGTTTGCAGAAGTATTGGAAGCTATTTGTTTGTAGCAAACAATACTCAGAGGCCCCCTTCCAGACAGGCCGGTTTCTAAGGACATGCAGTTAAGGAGAACAAAGCTTTGCAAATAATAACACAACTTTATGAAACACCAGAGTACCTGTTGGTTTACAAGCAATCTCATAACAATTGCTGGGTGTTTGGATATACACACATGGGGTATGTGTGTGTGTGTGTGTGTGTGTGTGTGTGTGTGTGTGCGTATGCTTTTAATTCCATTCCTCAAGACAATCTTTGGTGGGGGAAAAACTCTCATCTAATGAGTTCAAATCAACAAATAAGTTTAGGGTTAAGGGCTCATCAAGCAATCACAGACATTGGAGAGTGGGTCTAGGGTACATATTGTGTGTCCAGGGAAAACCTTGTGGAAGCCCTAGTGTTATCTAATTCCTACTAAATGATATATATACTCCTGAGGACAAACATGCAGGCCCAACACCAGGTTGGGGAAGGACGTTTGCCAGCTCTTGAATTTTAATAAACTATGAATATGACAGGCATCAGGATTAGAAAAAACTGGAAACACAGGAGCAGAGGGGCATTTCACAATCGGAAATCCACAATGAACTCTTTGCTGCCTCTCTAGGCACCCAGGTCACACGGAATTTGCTGAGTGCCAGGCTTTACTAAAAAAAAAAAAAAAAAAAGAAAGAAAAAAAAAAAATCTAATGGAATATAAAGTGCTGATTTACCAAGGCTCAGCCAGGAAAGGAAAATAAGACCTTCACACGGGCCAATTTGCGTGAAAAAACTGGAAATGGGGTGGGATGTTTTGGTGAAAAACTTCAAAGCCAGACTGAAATTGAAACGCCCAGAAATGACATACCTTGTAGAAAATGACTGTGAGCACAAATCAAAGAGCAACACTACCACGTGCACAATGGAAGGCCCAGTAGCCACTTCTGAGGTCGCTCTGTTACACCTGGATCCCCATCATCCTTAAATAGGACACTGCTCGACCACTTATCCTGGAGACTTCTTCTTGAAGGGTATATAACAAACACCATTAACAACTTATAAGCCAAAATGTTATGCATGTATGCGACTTTTCCAATACATACCCTCCACCCCATGCAACTCTATATTCCTGAACTTTCACAGAATTCAAAATACGGAAAATCCTGATTTTTTCACATGTACACAGACCCAATAATAGCAAATAGTTAATGATTCTCAGTGTTATTTTATGAGGATTGCATTTTATATCCCTAATACTGAAAATAATTCTCTAAGTAGGTATTCTTATCACCATTTTATTGTTGAAACGGACTTGGAGTTTTATCCAAGGCTACAATCAATTTAAAAAACAGAGCTGGGCTTTAAATCCAGCTCAAAAGTCTAGCAGGCTGTATTTTTTAAAAAGGTTACTCTTGCTTTTTAGTCATGTTAATTATGAAGAGACTACAGTGCAGAGAAGCAAATGAAGGAAACAGAAAAACAGCCAGTGCAGTGGGGAGGCCAGGGTGCGGCTAAAACCATTGAGCCTGGCAGCCTGAGTCTGAGCTTGGCCTTCCTCCCTCAGGACCTGTCACCTCCAGCTGTCTCAGGCACTTCAGAAAAACTACAGCTGAACACCGACATTGGCTCTGCCTTCTTCAATAGCCCTAATTCTAAGTACACGCAAGGCAACCACATGTAGGAGGCAGGACACAAGCAGAGGCCGCAATGGTCCCAGGACCTTGTACATTCTCCTGAATACATTGTGTGTGACTGAGTCACTGCCTGGCTCTGTCCTTATCTGAGAATTCTGTGGATGTCACAGATTCATAGGGGAAGGAGGCTCAGAAGAGACAGCTTGAAAAGATCCCACTCAAACCACCCGAAGCAGATGGGTGTCAGTCTCTAAAACCCTCAATGAGAAGAATCAATGTCCCCATGTTAAACCTCTATGTATGTCGATTTACAGGAGTATACACATATGTATTAACTCCTGAAATTGAGGTTATCTACAGGTAAGTTATGAAATTCTGATTATTTACTATCTATCTATATTTTCCAATTTTTTAAATTTAAATTAATAAAGCAAACAAGTATTACTTTCCTACAATGTGGTTTTTCAGTTTCTCTAAGGCAAGAAAGAACATGTTTTGTTAAACCACACTAATATAAGCGACAACATTAATCACTGTGATAAAGAGGATGGCAATGAGCTGATGATATAATTGCACGTGGCTCTTTATACACTCAAGAATACTTTCATGTATTTCTGTTTAAATATGTACTTCATTTCTTAATTGTGAATTTCTTGACAGTATGTCTGCCAGTCTGGAGTATGACTCCCGGCCTTGTCGGAGTGAATCCAAGCCTTAGTTTTCTTAGGTATAAAACGTAATAATTCCCTACCTACAGTTTTGCAGGGAGGCCTAAAAGCTAAAAGTCTAATACCATTAATGTTTGAAAATGAATGACTATGAAGACAAACATGGCCTCATCTGATCTTCAAAAGTGGCCCAGGGAGGGATGAAGAACATTAAATGTTCTTCATCAGTAAAATGGTGGAAAATAAGTTAATCATTAAAACTAGGGTACATATTCCCCCACCTCCACTTTAACCCCTTCAAACTAGCCTTTAACATTGTTTCGCAAAGGTCCAGAAAGAACTTCCCATGATAATTATTTAAATTTTACCTACTGAAAAAACAAACTAACCAAAACTCAGGCATTAACTCAAACGGGCTGACTATGTGCCTGGGCTGTGTGTGCGACAATCTGATCTCTACCCTCCAGGGCCACCCCTAGGCCTGGTGCTGACTGCACTTTCTGGGAAATTACATACAAATGACCATTTATATGGCTTGTTTCCTTCTCTTGACACAGAAGAAAAAATATTAACCCATACTGAGAAATTGTATGCAGTATACCCATTATTTGCCCAGGAGGAAAAAGTGAATAAAATTAACAACAAAATTAACAAATCTAGATACATACATACGTCCAACATACGGTGTTTTCTACATACAACAACACAAAACTTAGAAATTCACAAACTATAAGACCTCTCCAAGAAGCACTTCACAGTATTACCTCAGAAAACCCGTTCACTATCTCATTCCACACAGCTTTAGTATCAGCCATTTCAGAGAATTCTGTTGCTTTTAACATGCATTGTAACAATTATTCCATCAGGCTTTTATCAACCAACATTTTTTCCTGCTTCAGAATTTTCTCTGATAACACTCCATATTTCAAGGCTCTCCCAAGCAACAACAAAAAAATTTAAATAACAAGCCTGTCACTATCAAACAACTGTCAGTACCTTGGAATATGTTTTTACATTTGAATGAAATAGTTTAAGTCAGAACCATAAGGTCATAATCCCCTTATGTCATTTCTCAGAATTATAATAAGATCATGATCAAAAAGACCTACATTAGATATGTCCAATATTATCACTGGTTAGAAGAAATGTCCCACCAACAATATTAAGTTAATTCAGACATCTATATTGCATGATAGAAGTCAATGAATTTGGGATTATTTTTGTTGTTAATTATTATTATTGATAAGTTGAATATGGATGTCAGATTTGATGAAATAATGTAGGTAGTATTTTATTTTATCACACAAATGCACACTTTTGTGGCTAAAGAGTATAGTGATTTCTGCCTAGAATTACAGGTATGAACAGCTATACATAAAACAAATATTATTCCTTTGAAATACTTAGGTATAAACCAAATGTTTATTACTTATGCTACTCTATAAATGCATGATAAGTTGCTACATAAAATAATCCTCAGAAAAAGAAACATAAGTGGTTGATAAACCTTATAAAAAATAACAACAACATATGGCCAACTAATTTTGACAAGGGAGCCAAAAATACTTAGTGAAGAAAAAACAATCTCTTCAATAAATGGGGCTGGGAAAACTGGATATTACATGTAAAAGAATGAAACTAGACCCCTATCTTATACCATTTACAAAAATTAACTTTTATGATTTAAAGATTTAAATGTAAGACTAGAAACCATAAAACTCCTAGAAGAAAACCCCAAAAAAGCTCCTTGACATGGGTCTTGGCAATGATTTTTTTTGGATGTGACACCTAAAGTACAATCAACAAAATAAAAAATAAACAGGTGGGACTACATCAAACTAAAAAGCTTTTGCACAGCAAAAGAAACAATCAACAAAATGAAGACAATCTACAAATGGGAAAAATATTTACAAACCATATATATAACAAGGGTTTAAGATACAAAATACATAAAGAATTCATACAACTCAATACCAAAAAAAAAAAAAAAAAGCAAATAATGCAAGTGAAAAATGGACAGAGGAACTGAATAGACATTTTTCCAAAGACATACAAATGGCCAACAGGTCCGTGTTAAAGATGCTCAACATCACTGATCATCAGGGAAATGCAAATCAAAACAACAATGAAATATCACCTTGTACCTGTTAGAATGGCTATTATCAAGAAGACAAGAGATAACAAATGCTAGTGAAGATGTGGAGAAAAGAGAATCCTGGTACACTGCTGGTGGGATTGTAAATTGGCACAGCCACTATGGAAAACAGTATGGCGGTTCCTCAGAAAATTACAAATAGAACTACCATACGACCAAGCAATCCCACTTCTGGTTATTTACCTGAAGGAAATGAAAACACTATGTTTAAGAGATATCTGCACCCCCATGTTCATTATAGCCTTATTTACAAAAGCCAAAACATGAAAACAATCTAAGTGTCCATCGATGGATGAAAGGCTGAAGAAAATATGAGACACACACACAAATATTATTCATCCATGAAAAAGAAGGAAATTCTGACATTTGCAACAATGATGGACTGAGGGCATTATGCTAAATGAAATAAGTCAGACAAAGAAAAATACTGTATTATCTCAGTTTTATGTAGAATCTAAAAGAAAAAGAAGAAAGAAAAAACTAAACTCGTGGAAAAAAAAAAGATGAAATTTGTGGTCACCAGAGGAAGGTGATAGGGGGAGGCTGAACTGAATGAAGGTGGTCAAAAAATACAAACCTCCAGTTATAAGGTAAATGAGTAGTAAGGACGTAGTGTACAACATGATGCCTATAGTTAACACTACTACAAGGTATATATGAAAGTTGTTAAGAAAATAAATCCTAAGAGTCTTCATCATAAGGAAAAAAAATACTTTTTTGGGTTCATGGGGTGTTTTTGTATTTATATGAGATCATGGATGTTCACTAAACTTAATTTAATCATTTCATAATAAGTATAAGTCAAGTCGTTATGCTGTACACCTTAAACTTAAACAGTACTATATGTCAATTGTATCTCAAAAATCGGGGTGGGGGGGTGAGTGAATGAGAAGGAAAATAAGATACTACTTTTCACCCAATAGGCAGGCAAAATTTATAAGTTTGATGATACAGTAAGTAAGCATGTAGGGAAAAATAATTCTCAACCACTGTTTGTAGAAAAATGTATTTGTACAGCCTTTTTGGAGAGCAATTAAGCACTACCTATTAAAATTTTAAATACCCATTGCCTTTATCCCAGTAATTCCACTTCTGGGAATTTCATCATATATACAATTACACGAGAATGTTCATTGTTACATTGGATAGTGAAAACCTGAAAATCATCTAAATATTCTTCTGTAGAAAACTGGCCATGTAAAGTATCCATCCAACAGAATTTTATGCACTGGTTTAAAAAAAAAAATGTGAATTTACATGTATGGACATGGAAAGACATCTATGATAGATTAAAGGGGAAAAAAGG
The DNA here is from genome assembly GCF_057876585.1 of Rhinolophus sinicus. NCBI lineage: Eukaryota > Metazoa > Chordata > Mammalia > Chiroptera > Rhinolophidae > Rhinolophus > Rhinolophus sinicus. The sequence continues at coordinate 107,484,042 of NC_142516.1, forward strand.
TACAGAACTGTTTGAGTATACAGTATACCCTATTTGTCTAGAAGGGAAACAAATCCACACTTCTATATTCTGTTATTGATGTTTATATCCAGCAGATACTAATTTTAGAGAAAATTAAACAAATACAGTAAGTTCTTTAGAAAAGCAAATATTGTAGTGCTATTGCTGCTGCTGCCATAACAATGGGTCGTGACTTCTTTAAGTGACTAGACCACCCCACTACATATAATTTTTTCCCCTTTATTTTAGCAGGAATAGATTTATCTGTGCCACCTGGGTCATCGTAATTTCATCTAGGCAAAAATAAAATCCTACCTAACCACCCCTCACCCAACATACAATTCTGTATCTTACCTTCTAAAACAGTTAAGTCTACAACCTAACAATATAAATCCACTTCCTGTTTATTCATTCACTCATTCAACAGCTTGATTACTGTGGACTGATACACTCTCAGAGACAGGCTAGAAAGACAAATAAAAACAGACACCAGGCGTGGTCGGTTAACTCAGTTGGTCAGAGCACAGTGCACTTAACAACAAGGTTGCCGGTTCGATCCCCACATGGGCCACTGTGAGCTGCGCCCTCCACAACTACATTGAAACAACTACTTTACTTGGAGCTGATGGGTCCCGGAAAAACACACTTAAATAAATAAAAGTTTTAAAAAAACAGCTGCCAAAGCAGTCAGTAGGACCACGGGTAAGGCGTCTTGGGCAGTTGTTTCTGGGAGGAAAGGGAAATTCTACACTCTCCAATTATAACAAATCCCCAGTCACCTCTACCCCACCCACTCTGAGAGGCAAGAGTGGTGCCTTTCCACTCCATTGTCCTGGGCTTGAAAGAAACCATGGGGGGGGGGCAGGCTAGGCACTAAGGCCCCCTGCACTCTAGTCTTTGGTTAGCTCGCCTCAGTTGGGAGAAGTAGGTAATTGTCTAGGGCCCTCACCAGGCTTAGCCCAACCTGCGGAGCCTGCTAATAATACACAAGGGAAGAGAGAGAGGCCCTCTCCAGACCTCATGTTTTTTTTACCAGTTATGCCTTAAAAGACATTTTCCCCCTCTGCCGGTCCAAAACACAGAAGCAGCTTACAGCTTGCTCAACATCATGATCTCGATCTAAATTGTGCTGCATATGCCATGTAAAATACAAGCACACAAATCCACTCACCACAACCACAATTTTGCAATGTGTTATTCATAGGAGCTCCATGCACCTTGTGTGATGCAGCACCTGCAGGCTACCTTTCCATTCACGATAAACTAGCAGCTCTCCAACACTCACATATGCTCAGAACTATCTCACCCAGTATATTGAATAATACTTCCACGTCCCAAAAGAAAAGCAAGGGTCTTGTCTTCAGACAGATCTAGGATTCAATTCTTCCAACAAATTACCTAAACTCTCTATCTCAGCTTTCTGTCTGCTAAAGGGGGACGATGATATATATATATATATATATATATATATATATATATATATATATGTATATATAAATAATTTTATTGGGGAAGGGGAACAGGACTTTATTGGGGGAACAGCGTGTACTTCCAGGCTTTTTTTTTTTTTTCCAAGTCAAGTTGTTGTCCTCTCAGTCTTAGTTGTGGAGGGCGCAGCTCAGCTCCAGGTCCAGTTGCCATTTTCTAGTTGCAGGGGGCACAGACCACCATCCCTTGCAGGAGTCGAAGAATCGAACCGGCAACCTTGTGGTTGAGAGCCCACTGGCCCATGTGGGAATCGAACCGGCAGCCTCCGGAGTTAGCAGCATGGAGCTCTAACCACCTGAGCCACCAGGCAGGCCCGGGACGATGATATTTAAACAAAGTGACGTGAGCAAGGTCCCTTCCACGAACCAAGTACTAAATAAGTTAACTCTCAAGTAGATCCAAAGATTGATTTATAACAGACTTTGAGTCAATACATTGTTAACAGTGAACAAAAACTCAATTGTAATTGACTTGTAGTTCGGCTTTTATCATCATAACCAGCCACTACAAACTTCTGCCATTTGAGGATAATTAACTTAAATTCTTTCTATAAATAATCCTAAATTTAAAAGTGGGATTGTAATGAAAACTGATGATACTGATGTGTGTGTGTGTCTATAACTGTCCACAAAATATTAAGTAAAAAATACAGGGCATACAATACTAGGTATGACTTGATCCTATATTTGTAAAACAAAAAAATAAACTCACATATGCTTACACATATTCTTATTTGTAGTGGGAAAACAGCTGGGGCATTAGGTTGCTTTCAGTTTCTTCTTTATACTTTTCTACATTCTCCTTGCCTCATCTTCAATTTGTTTTGTATAATGAGCATCTGTTATTTTTATAATTTAAAAAAAAGATAAAACTGTGCTCAGACATAGTTCTACCAGATATTCACAGAGCACCAAACATATCTCCAAGGCGGGAATTCTATTGAAAATCATAATTGTGGCAGAAGCAATGCCATTTTGCATTTATTCAGCATTCTACAAAGTATTTTCACAATTCTATGACGTAGGACTTACCCCCTTGGCAATGAGGAATCTGAAGGTAGAGGCGACCAAGATTCACCTGTCAGGTCCCGAGCCTCGAAAGGGCAGAGCATGCAACTACGGCTGCCACAGCCCCTACCTGGCCAGCTTCCAACTGCACCCCTAAGTCATGTGAGATTAGTACTGGCCATTAAAAATCATCAGAATACTTCACATTCAAATACCTCAGACAGAGGCTGGATTTCGTAAAATAGAAGTCTGAACATTTTAAAGTCATGCTCTCAAGCCTTTTCCAAATTTTTTTTTTTACTATTTTGCTATCTTATACACTCAGCTAAAAATATAAAAGCTGACTGTGAACTGCATAAATGCACATTCAATAAATCTCTTTCAACATATGTAAATCTCTTGCACAGTACATTTCAAAAATCTCAGTTCACAAAATTTCCTTTAGTTTGGGGGTCTTTTTGAACAATTAACACTAGAAGAAACAAAAGTATCTCCTAAAGGGGCAGAGTACTTACAAAAAGCTTTCCTTTGTATCTAACTAGTATTTTTTTTTTACTATGTATCTAACTAGTAATTTTTTTTTTGTTTTCACCTACCTATCTCAATGAAAAGACTCCCTACAGACCACCAATCCCACCTGGAATTCCTACTAAAAAGGCACCATTTTCACAAAACGCTATACTGCCTTACTTTTGAAGTTACCAGACCTTTGGGTTAACAAAACTTTCATTTGCTTAAGAAAAGCAGTTTCATTTTGTAGCATCATTTTCAAAATGTTTATTGAGTTGAAATGTGGAGGTTAACAAAATTAAGGTACACATTTAAAAAAAAAGAGGGGAAGATCCATTTTTGTCTGATTTGCATTTTGGAAAACTTTTGCTCTACAAAGGCTTGTAAAATATCCTGAAAATAAGAAGCAATAAAACCCAAGATTTATCCATAATGAACTTAATCTCTGGAGAATTCACCTTGACTCCTGGCTCAGTGCTATATTCAGACTCTTACTCCCCACCCCAGATGCCTCCTATGTAAGACATGGTGGAAACCTCCATCTATAAACCGGATCCAACCCTCTCTTGGCTTTTTAGCCCTTCTGCAATCACACTGACCTGATTGGAACTGATTTCTTGTGTTCCATTCAAAACCTTCTGGGAAAATTCTCCCTCCGGTGATGGCGTAGAGCTTTCCTCCAGCGAAGCTGCTGGCCTGCTGGAGGCCCTGGCCCCCGCGCTCTTCCTGAAGGACCATCGCTGGTAGACAGACAGCAGGGTCACCTGGGAGTCGCACAAAGTTGCCAGGAAGGACTGCTCAGGGCTCCTGTGTGTCTCTCCCCCGGCTTTCTCCATGGCTGCTCCAGTCACACCTTCGCCCCTGCTAAAGCAGTTCACCTTCACCAGGCTACTTGGTCAACAAAGAAGGAAATGCCTAAAGTGTCTTCCTGACTAGCAGGGGGAAGGCATCTTCTGTGCTCAGTCCTGCAGGTTCCCCTCTGCTCCTGAGCACGCCGAGGAAAGGCTGCTGCCGAGTCTTCAGGCTGGCAGCAAGCTTCAGGAGCTCAGGCAGACTGCACACCGCACACCACTGTATGTACATTTGCTCTTGTTTGTCTACACCCTTCTAACCAATTGCCACCCTCTCCCTCATCACACTGCATTCGGCACTGGGAGTCTGTGCACGCAGCCTGCACACGCCTCCACCCAGGGCTGCCAGGACACCCGGAGGCAAGCACAAGAGTCCAGCACAATCATCTCCTGGAGCTGAGCGAGGTTTCCTTTTGGCCACGTGCACTCCCAGAAACGCAGCCTGGAGGCAGCGGAGAAACACCGCTTTTCATCACCAAACTTTGAGCATTTTCTTGGAATAACTTCAGCTGCCTCTTCCATTGCTCCAATGCTGGTGGTGTGCTGAGCACTAAGGGAGAGTATTTCCCAGGCAACAGGACTTGAATTTTCAAGAAGGTGTAAGAAAGTTCCATGCTTCCTGTTTCCCCTTGGACGAACGGTTTGACCTCAGTAAGAACTGACTGCAGAAACTCACTGGGTAACAAGGCTTATCCGTGTTTCACAGGTGGCAGAACAGCCAGGAACGAACAACGCACGATTCAGGCTTCTCAGGCTACTCACTGCTCCACAGGAGGATTAAGAGGAGGAGACACAAGACAGCGTGATAATCCCGGCAGCCTCCTGCTCCACAGGCAGCACTGCCTCCTTTCCCACCCCCACCCCTTCACAGACCAGGGGAAAAAGGTGACCTGGTCCACCCACGGGAGGAACAGCTCAACCAGTCCCTAACCTGGGCAACACCTCCTGGGGCAAGTGCCTGCGGAGTGTCTGCGCTGCACTGCGGATTGCATCAAGTTGGTTGGTAAACAGTCACTCAGCCCTGCATTACTCTCCCCCTCCCACCCCCGCAACAATGTGCTGCAGGGGGATGTGGGTGTCACAGGGCTGTGCACCCACTGAGGACACATCCATTGTGCTCAAAGTCACTGTGGATTCTGCCTCCTTACGGGTTGCCCACAACGACCCTTGCTCCCCATGAAAACTGCCATCACTGCCTCCAAGAACTCCTCACCAAGAGATCTGCTCTTTGAGGGCCCCACTGATCCATTCACCACAGGCCCCTGGAGACTTGTCATTCTTCTCCCTCTCATTTACTCTGTGACCACTTGTTTTCTCCCACTTCTGAAACACACTCAAGATAGCCAACTTCAAAATGTGTCTGGGTTGGCTTCCTATCTTCCATGTGCTCAGCCAAAAAAGAACCTGCCTCCATTTGCAAGAAATGCCATTCAAATCAGTGACCCCCGCACCCTCAAAAAAGGATGTTTGATGCTAAGGGCCTTGGGCCCCAACCCCATGCAGAAGCCAGCAGAGATGAGCCTGGTATGTGTGTGATTTCTTTTTTGCAATCACTCAACTCTTGCTGGCTTACCCGTGGCCTTCCAGCGTCCTGATGGGACCTGTCGGGACCTATGGATGCTTGTTGCCCACCTCACATTTCCTTTACTGGGCATCCTAAGTGGGTTTTCCAGATACCTGAGGCTTATCTCTTTAAGCACCAGATTTAAGAAATATATATATATTTGCCATATTCGGTGGAAATCCTGCCCAAAGGTGTCATTTATCTTTCAGTTGCCTTTTAAAATATGAGTTACTATGCATGTTTCAACTTTTCCTTGGTGCTACAAGATCATTATAAATATAAATGGCTCTTCTGTGCTCTAGCTATGAGTGGTCAGAAGGACAGAATGCTGGCACCGTACATTGCAAGTGCCTTGGAATAGTCTGTCCTGTTGGCACCATGAGTATGAAGACTGAAATACTTAACTGTAAAATACTTTTACGTCTCCTAAATGGTCATTCGGACCCAGAACACAGCTAGGAGGAGGCTGTGGCCAGGTTACAAAGGACATGAAGTTTAGAGTTTGTCCTGTGGACAGTGGAGAATCATCAGGAGTTTTTAAGCAGAGGACGTACATGATTTTATTTATGGTTGAGAAATTCAGTTCGGGCAAGTACAAGAAAGAAGACTCGGAGGAGGGAGGACTATAGGGTTAAAAGGAGCAAAACAATCAATGGTGGAGTGGGATTAAACAAATGCGGGTGTCTTCCAGGCTCAGCGATCGTGATCACAGCAGGTGACGCACAGCACCTGAGGATGACAATGCCATTTCTGGTTTGGCAGAGATGGGGGGGGCATATCTGGGGTGGAAATGGTGGATTCTCCTTCGTTCGCATAGAATCCTGGGAAACAACCAGGGCAGGAGCCCTTTCCCAGGCTAGAGAGTCAAGTCCAAACTCCTCTTTCTGGCACCTTCCCTTTTCCTCACACCTGACCCCCAAGTTTCCACCACCACCCCCCATCTAATCCTCCTTATCCTTTAAGTCCTGCCTCTCTTGGAGGCTCCTCCACCCTGCAGGGCTCCCTCCCTTATCACTTATGCCAAGGTTGCAGGCTGGCAGCCTTCCATCGATATTGAGGACAAGTCTTCTCCCCCCACCGAGGCTGCACTCAGATCAGGCCCTACTTATCGCTATTGCTTAGCATGCACTCAGCACCAGGAAACCCTGTAAGCTGCTGGAAGACAAGGTTCTTACGTCTTATCTGCCCACAGACCTAACAAGGTAATGAACAAATATCACACGGGAAATAAATACTTGCTGGGCTGAACTACAGACAGATCAGAGTGAGCTTTCTGCCTAGAATTTCATGGTGCTTTTGTCCCTCTTATCCCGATGCAAGGGCAAACTCCATTAGTCTTTTACATATTACTCCTAGAACTATAGCTCTTCAAGTGTCTCCTTGCACGAAAGTATTCTGCCTCCCACAGGTGCAAATCTTATCAGCTATTTTCCAAAATAAAATTCACCTTGTTTATCTCCTACCCACCTTCCCAGTCTCTGTGGATCTTTCCTATATAAAAATAAAAATGCCTTTGGTGTCCTAAACAATCCTGTTGCAACCTGAGAAGCCTGGGCCCAAAGGCAGATGGGCAGCTCATGTTTCCATGAGCCTCCAGGACAAAGGACCCTATTTGGAGGAGGGACAATTGGTTCAAATATTTCAACATTCACAAAGATTACCCACTCAGCCCGGCTAGAGGCTCACACTGGGTGGGGCTTCTCAGAAACAACACTGGGTCAGTCCTCCCAGGACAGGCAGAGGATCCCAGGATCCTGTGACTGGTCAGGATGCAGAACCCGACACCAAGCTGCATGCTGGGAAGCAGTGGCCCAGAAGGTTCCCGTACAGAGAACACGAGCAGTAAGAATGGCCCATCCTTCACAATGGGGGCAGAATATTAATAAATGAGTATAATTTAGAGCCTGAGAGACAAATAGTTAAGTGCTGTGCACAAAAGAAGATACCAGAAACACTTTCTGCCCTCAGGAGCTTGTCAGCAAGTTAGGAAACAATTAGAGGACAGTATTAAAATGCTAAAAAAAACATTCAAACTGAGATGCTGGGGTGAGGGAGGGGCTGCTGCAGGCCAGTTACCTTGGAAGACTTGCCAGGAAGGACTGGTGGGTCTGAAGGTCTGGCCGGCTGCTCCTCACCCCCAGGAGCTGGGGACTTCAGAGCTGAAACAGGTAGCTCTGCATGCGTTTTATACTAGTGTATTAACAGGAGACAAACAAACAAAGAAAACCTGGGCAAGCTCACTGGAGGGAGTGTTCTTCAATAAAACTGCACTTGGCTGAACAGCCTAGAGTGGGGGAAAAAAGAAATTATAATGGTTCTAAATTATAAAGAGACTGGACAGGGTCACAAAGAGAAACACTGAGCTCATCAAAGTGTAAAAGCCAGTGCTTTGATTCCAGTTAAGTACCTATATATACCTTCCACCTCCCTGGCTGCCGTCCTCCCCTGGGGACCACCTGGCACAACTCCAACACTGGTATTCGCCAGGTTCCAAGAGCCTCCAAATCTGTCTCCCTGCAGCTGAACAAGGAGACAAAATACATGCAGGCCGGCCGGCCACGCTGAATCACAACCACTAACCCGGGGCAGGCCCTGCTGACACCCGCAGTCCAGCCGTCTCTGCCTAGTTCTCCTTACTCTCCTGGACAACGATCCCAAGATCCCAAGATTCCAAGATCCCTCACCTCCCAGCCTCAGACCTCCACTCCCTGCCCCCCTCAATCGGCACCGATGAGCCTGCTCCCTGTCGACTGAAATAGAAGCAAAATGAATGTCAACTATAAATATATATATATATATATATATATATATATATATATATATTCACAAGAAGCGGGCTACAACATAAGGAATAGAGACAGTGGAAATGTAATGGCTCTGTGAGATGTCAGAGGGGTAGTAGATTGGGGGAGGGAGGTTATCACTTTGTGAGGCATAAAAATGTCTAACTATTACATTGCTTTGTACACCTGAAACTAATAAAAAATAAAAATAAAAAGAAGCTGTGGGGACAGAGCCCCAGAAAGTAGTTTATAGGCTCTCGGCCTCACGTGGAAAGGTGCTGGCTGGGGTGGGGGGTGGCCGTCGGCTGTGGCTGATTGGCCGTCAGCTGTGGCAGGTTGGCCGATTGGCCGCTAGTATAACTGCTACAGCTACCAAGGAGAGCCAAGGACTGCCGAGGATTGTCAAGGAGAGCCAAGGAGAGCCGAGGAGAGTAGAGGAACAGAGTCGAGGAGAGTGGAGGAGAGTCGTCGATCGGTTGGCGAAAAGGCGGACGGCAGGTCGCGCGTCCAGTGGGTCCAGCCTCCAGTGAGACTATAGTGGTATGACTCCCCTACCTATGGCTCCGTGGGTGTTCCGTTTTGGCCTCACCATATCCTGCGTTCTTGTGTGGGGAGCGGGAGCTGAGATCCCGCAGGCAGTCCAGCCTGACAAATGGTGCAGCGAGCAGGGTCTCCCGCACGACAGAAGCAATCGGAAAAGAACTTGCAAACATCTCAATCACCACCTGCCTGAGTGCCTTCCCTCTCATTGCCCAGGGAGCTGTCCTTGCCCCCAGGTCAGCCTCCATGTACCCACCCTCCAGGTTTTCCTCCCACCCTCCTGCCAGCTCTTTCTTAGAGTCCTTCACAAGAGCCAGCTAGTTCCCAAACCTCTGCGTGCTGGAGTGGCTGTGGCTCAGCTCCTGGCTCTATCTCTGCTTCCCTGTCTGTGTTCATTCCTTGGTGATCTCCCTTAGTCCAGCAGACACACCACGTACAGCCAGCAGCTCCCAAGCTCCACACTTACAGACCCACGTGCTCAATCAACATCTATCGGATATTTAATATGCATCTCAAATATTAACTTGTCTACAACTGAGTTCCCAATATTCTGCCCCTCACTTGCTTTTCCCACCTTAGTAAATGGCAACTCCTTCCTTCCACTGGGGGGGAATCTTGGATGGCATCCTTGATAAGAATCATCTCCTTTTAAATCATATGTAAATGTCCAGCAAATCCTGTCCGTTTTAAATTCAAAATACATCCAGCACCCAACCACTTGTCCGTACCTCCACTACACCAATGGCCCAAACCACCAGGACGTTTCACCTTTGTTACTAAAATAATCTCCTAAGTGACCCCCTGGCTTTTGCTCTCACCCCTAAAGTCTCTTCTCAACATAAAAGCCAGAGGAATTCTTTTAAAGGGGAAGTCAGATGAGGAAATCCCTCCAGGGGATTTCCTTGTACTTAGAGTAAAAGCTGAAATTCCTTGCACTGACCTAGAGGACACTGCAGGGTCTGCCCCACCCCCACTACCTTTCAACCTAGCCTCATACTCCTCACCCTCACCCACTCTGCTAAACCATCTGATCCTGCTATTCCTGGAACAAAGCAAGACAAGCTCCTGCCTCAGGGCCTTTGTACTGGCTACTCCCACGTTTAGAAATATTCCTCCACCAATACCCCATATGTATGTGGACCAAAAAAACAAGTCACCTACTAAATCTTACAAGCTCAGGGGAGGCCAGCAAGGGGGGGGGGGGGCTCTACAAACTCAGAGACAGAAATTAACCATGCAGTGTTACCATGGGCAGAAAGCCCAGGGCCTGTGGGAGAGAGCAGGAGGAAGGGAAAGAGAAAGTGAAGACAACAAAGAAAAGAGGAGATAAAATCATTCTTAAGAAAATGTGCAGCTACAGCTAATTGTAATAGATTATAATACTATTAGCATTGTGGGAAGGGAGAAATCTCTACCCCCTGTGCCGCCATGACAGTTCCAACAAGGCCAAGTAAAAACAAGGGAATCCCACTGCCCCACAAAAGAAGTGGTCAGCGAGGACCCACCTGGGAACACCCGTGACACCACCCCTGAATATTTCACGCCCTCATTCAATATAATCCTAAACTTCTTTGTTCTTTGGAGCAGTTCCTCTCCTTCTGGGCCTGTCTACTCACACATTTTGGGAGTGTATTCTCTTTCCATTTTTTAAAAAATCCTCTGCTTGCCTGGCATTGTTTGTGTGGCTTAATTTGTTATGTGCTGGAATTCGTTCCTGTGACATTTACCAACAGCCCCTGCTCTCCAGCAACAATAGGATGGTCTGAACATAAAACTCCTAACTAAAAGCGGGTCATGACCGGGAGTCACGTCCTAGGCCTGTAGCTTCCCTGACAAAGGTCATTCTTTACCTTAAGTGAGCCTGTCTGTGGTCTTTCTTGCATCTAAGATAACATACCCTTGGAATGTCAGTAATCCCTTTTTCTGGACCCGTCAGGGCACAACTCACCCCACCAGAACAGGAGACCACAAAACCCCTCTTTGTTATCTCGTTCCCCAATATCATCTCTGTGTGCTATAAAATGTTAATTATTAACTATCCTGTACCCACAAATGTAAAAGAACTATGTGTCTCTCCATTTTACTTTTTATCCAGTCCCCACTTTGCTTTCTCCCACCCCATTAATCTACCACCAATGGATATCATGTATCCCTCCTTCTGTATAAAATAATGTATTAAATAAGCTGCAAAACGGCCATTCTCCGGAGCATTTTCTTAATCTGTTGAGATTTTGCTTCCTGGCAATTATTGTCAGTTTGGCTCAAATAAATTCATTAAAGTTCTCTACAGATTTGGACTTTTCTTACGTAAACATTTACTTGGTGGGTGCAGTTGGCAGGATTCCAAAGAAGCCCACCTAGGACCACCCTGCAGACCTGCATACGGTGCCAGGTACCAGCAGGGGCCACTGTGTCCCACCAGTTCCCCACTTCGCATTGGGTGAACTTGGGTAAGTTTTTCTTGGAATTCTGAACCTCCCTGTTTTAAGATAGGAGACTCTGACTTTATTTGAGCTGTTTTTTAAAAAAATCCTCCAGGTGGCATTAAAGATTAAGGGTTGAGATAACCCAGACTAAGGACAAGAATTAAAATAACTCAGGGACAGAAGGGGGAAAAAATGGGTGGCTGGTTTTTAATTTTGGCTTTTCAATTGGAATTGCTTACTGCGAGTCTGAACAAAATCTTTTGCTGGATAAATGAGAGTCTGAACCTGTTCAGCTCCAAAGATAAGGGGCATTTACTCCCTCCAGCTCGAATATTGGGTATTGTTAGGTGACTAAGAATCTTGGTGGAGGTGTTTGAGGGTACTCCTCAAAACCAGCAATGGCCCCATAGGGAATTCCAACACAGCTGTAGTTAAATAATTGACTTCTCTGGGGACGCGCACATAAAGGCTGGTTACTTAGCGCTCCAAGTCCTAATGGTTGTACTAGACAGCCGGGGAGAGAAACTGAGGCAAGTAAGAGGGTTGAAGAGACGTGGGAGGTGACGGCCCCTTGGAGCTCAACTGTAAGCCGCACACTTCAACCCATGACACAATATTACTAGGTATTTGTTCAGACTCTGCAGTTCTCAAAAGAAAACTAAAACTTAACATGGGAAATCGTGCCTCCAAGGCCGGTAAGCTCCCAGCCCCCAGCCCCATGAACACTCCTGCAGACATACAGTTCCTAGGGAGCCTTTACTTCCAAGTACTTATGGAAATGGAAAGATTTAACTGGAAGTGATAGTAACTTAAGATGGCCAAAATGGAGCTATTTTGACATCTAAATTAATTTTTTGTGTGCTCAATTAGAAAAAGCTGGCTTTAAAATCAAACCAAATGAATGGGCAAATAGAAAAAAGCCTCTGAAATGGAGCACAGAGAGACGTTCTTCTCTCCAGGAAGATACTAAGAAAATTTTAGAGACTATCCTTGAACTAAGGACGGTTTCTGAAGCTGCTCAATGCCAACACCCCACTTCTCCTTCTTCTCCAACTGTCCCATTGTGCCCCTTCTTTCCTTCAAGTTGTCCAGACTCACTCTCCTTTCCTTCTGCTTCTCCCTCTCCTACACCTCTATGCAGCTCCCCACTGAGCTAGAGAACACTCAATAGAAAACCAGACCAGGACAGACCAAGGAAAAAACAACCCAGAAATTCTGGCAGCTCCTTTTGGAGAAAAGCCAGTCTCAGGCAGAGGGGAACCAGCAGTTGTATACAAACAGACCTAAGGAATCTACTAGATTCCCCCAACCCTTTCCAGGAGCCTGATGAGTTCTCAAAGGAATTTGAATTAACTGTTAGAACATATGATCCTGGTTATTCTGACCTATTTCAATCAACACACCTACTGGTTTCTGAGAGAGAGCAAAGCACACTATTACTAAATAAGGTTTGCTGGGGAAATTCTTGTAGAAGACTCTGATTTATTGTAAAAAAGTCAGGTCACCTTAAGAAGGATTGTAGAAAACTGAAATGGGATTAAGAAAAAGAAAAGAAACAGAAGCAAGCATAGGGCTGCTCCAAGGACTCTGAGGAGACATTTCCCCTTACTAATACTTGGGAAGCAACTGAAATGACCATAAAAGGAGAAACCTCTAAGGCCCTTGTAGATACTGGGGTTACTTTACCTGTTCTTAATACTACCTAAGTTGCCCTCTCCCTCGAGGTAAAGCTTCTATACAAATGGTAGGGACATCTAATCAATCAGTGTCAGAATCTATTCCCCTCCAGCTAGGAAGCGTTAAGGGGCAACATATATTTTTACTAGTCAAATCTGCCTGGACTCACCTGATACAGCGAGACTTTCTTGAAACCAATGACGCCCACATATCCTTCTCCCTGAAGGGTGAAATGTATTTAGAACTAAATGAATCAGATACTGAACCAATTGGGAAAATAATGATTTTAAAAGAAACTACATGAGAGGAAACTCATCTTAACACTGGCTAAATATTTGTTACAGGGTGGTCCAATGCAACTTGAGGGCTTTCCAGTACAGATATTGGCAAGAATAAGTCAGTCACTCTTATTAACATAACCATGGACAACACTTTGCCTCTACCTAATATCTGCCAATATCCTTTAAGGTCTGATGCACTCGCTGGAATTAGCCCGTTCTACAATATTACTTTTCAAAAGAGGGGGCTTATAATTCCATATATAAGCCCCTGTAATTCTCCTATCTTTCCAGTAAAGAAACCCAAAGGGAAAGGATGGAGATTTGGACAGGATCTCATAGCTAGCTATATCCTGTGGTTCAAAATTCACATTCCCTGTTATCAGCTATTCCTGTTTATGCTGCCAATATTTCTCAGTGATAGATTTATGTAGTGCTTTTTTCAACATTCCTGTCAAAAAAAAAAAGGACAGGAAACATCTCTTTGCTTTTCCACCTGGGTTTACTTGGACAGTAATGTACTGTCCAGGGACTGTACAAGGATCTCACCTATTTCTCTCAGATACTAAAAGCTGATTTGAATGATATTGAATTTCCCAGAAATTAATCCAATACGTGGATGGTTTACTCTTATGCTCTAGGATATATGAGACTCCCAAAAGGACACAATTTACCTATTACAATAGCTAGCCATAAAGGGTCATAGGGTCTCAATGGACAAGCTTCGATTCTGTTTACCCCAAGTAAAATATCTTGGTTATTTAATATCTAAAGATAGGCTATTAATTAACCCTGAAAGACTTAGAGGAATGATATCCTTTCCTCTTCCAAAAACAAAAACAGCTTGGAGGATCCCTGGATCTGACTGGATACTATCACAACTGGGTTCCAAATTTTTCATTAATAGCCCAGCCTCTATATGGTTTACTAAAATCAGATTAACCTCATCCAATTCAAAGAAACCCTGACGAGAAATGAGCTGAAGAAGCTCCAGACAATTAAACTCAGTAGTTACAGGGCTCTCTCCCTGCATGACAGCCATCTCTGCTACAATCATGTGACGCACACAAACAGAAGAAATAGCTATGGTTGCTCTTTTCCTTATGTTACTCCTTCTGTTGCCTCTCCACTGAACTCTCATCACACTTAACACTTCTGTCAGTCAACTGGCTTCTTATGAAGTACTCGTGCTTTCTACGCCTAATATTAACTCGATATAACAGTCTTAATCCAGCAACTTTGCTACCTTCTTTGCAGGATGAAGACATCCACAATTGTGTTTTGCTTACTGACCACCTTCTTGTTCCTAGGAAAGATTCACAGGAAACTCTTATTGATAATGCTGACTTAATTGGGTTTACAGATGGATCTTATCTGAAAGATAAACAAGGGACAACACGAAGCTGGATATGTAATAACTTCCATGGTGAACATAAATTGAAGGTTCTTTTTTACCTGAATAAGATCTGCCAAACAAGCTGAGCTAATTGTTCTAATAGGAGCTTGACAATCAGCCAAAGATCAAATAGCCAATATTTATACTGATAGTTGGTATACCTCTGGGGTAGCTCGCAACTTCCAGAATGTTGTGGGAGCAGTGAAGCTTCTTACCTTCCTCACGGCAGCCCACAAAGAATGGAAAACAGGTTGCAGAATTATTAGATGTCATACAGCAACTGAAACAATTAGCAATTATCAAAATTCCAGGACATGCTAAAGCTGCCACCATGGAAGCCAAAGGAAATAATTTAATTAATTATTTGCAGCTACACAAGCAGCAATAACCTGCCAAATTATCCAGATCTGAGAATGTTTCTTCTCCCTAGTAAATCAGTAAAAGACTCTCTTATAATTCCAATGAACAGCTACAGAAGAATACAATATGGCAACAAAAAAAGGGGAAACTTTGACCCAGACAAACAGATATGGCTTGGACCTAATCAAAACCAATCTTACCTATAGGGGCTAAATTACATATACTTCAACATGTACAGAGGGTCTTGAAAAGATAATTTTGTGGAGTAAAGAATATTACTGAAAACCTTCTTCTACTGTAGCTCATCAAGTATACAGCAGATATTCTATCTGTCTAAAATATAACCCTGGAAAATCACTCCATACGTTTGAAGGATATCCCCATTCGTTTAGGTCCATTTGAGGTATGGTAATTGGATTTTATCCAAATGCCACCATCTCAAGGACACAAATATATGTTAGTCATGATTTGCATGTTGTCTCACTGGGTTGAGACATTCCCTTGCAGGAGAGCAACAGCCTTAACAGTAGGTAAATTAGTACTCGAAAAAATAATCCCCAATTGTGGAATTCCCTGTGAGTTACATAGTGACTGAGGAACTCATTTCACTGGGAAAACAATGCAATCCATTTGTAATATCTGGCCTATTGTACAGCATTTTCATTGTGCTTATCACCCGTCCTCTGGATTGGTGGAATGTTCAAATGGTACAATTAAAACTTAACTATAGGGCAGCCCGGTGGCTCAGGCGGTTGGAGCTCTGTGGTCCTAACTCCAAAGGCTGCTGGTTCGATTCCCACATGGGCCAGTGGGCTCTCAACCACAGGGTTGCCAGTTCGATTCCTTGAGTCCCACAAGGGATGGTGGGCAGAGCCCCCTGCAACTAAGATTGAACACAGCACCTTGAGCTGAGCTGCCGCTGAGCTCCAGGATGGCTCAGCTGGTTGGAGTGTGGCCTCTCAACCACAAGGTTGCCGGTTCAATTCCTGCAAGGGATGGTGAGCTGCGCCCCCTGCAACTAGCTGTGGCATCTGAACCTCGAGTTGAGCTGTGCCCTCCACAACTAACACTGAAAGGACAACAACTTGAAGCTGAACGGCACACTCTACAACTAAGATTGAAAGGACAACAATTTGACTTGGAAGAAAGTCCTGGAAGTACACACTGTTCCCCAATAAAATCCTGCTCCTCTTCCCCAATAAAATCTTTAAAACAAACAAACAAAAAAACTTAACTAGATAGAGGAGCACTTGAGATCTCGCTCCCTGGCATATGTTGTCAGTTTGGCTCAAATAAACTCTTATAAAAATTGGAAAAAAAAAAAACTTAACTAGATAAATTTTCAGAAGCTTTTAATCTCCCTTGGCCAAAAGCTCTCCCTATAGTGCTTCTCAACCTGAGATTTACTCCTTTTAGCAAACATAGGCTTTCTCTTCATTATTCATTAGTTCACCCTATGCATCTGGATGAAGGGACATATAAACCAACCTTACTAAAAGGAGACATTCTGCATTATTATCAAGGACTTATCAACCAGTTTAAATAAACTGATAAATTAGTAACTGATTCATTTCGCTGTGTGCTCCCAGGAGATGAAAACTTCAAAGACCACAACTCAAAACCAGGAGATTTCATCCATTGGACAAGACATCAGTTAAAGACTCTCTCCAACCTCATTGGGACTTATCACGTATTACTAATTAATTTATGTGCAGCTAAACTTAAAGGTCTTAACTCAAGGATTCATGCTTCTCATTAAAAAAAAAAGGTGCCTAACTATCTGCCCATCTGACACTCGCCTCCACCTACAGTGAGCGTCCAAGACTCTTCGAGGATGAGAAGCCACCGACATGAGGGGCAGACAGCCCTCCCAAGACACTGGAAAGGCTTGCATGCCTACATAACTGATATTGAACTTAAAGCAACCATTTGTTTGATTGTCTTTACTGTCTGCTAATAGTATTAGTCATAATGATAGTTACACTTGTTCTTTGGGCTTCTCTCGAACCTTGTACTTATATAGCCCAACTGTTAATAATTGCTGAAGGTATATAAGATAACTTTTATATTATCAATAATACTATATTTATGGTTTCTCTTTTGAAATTTAGAAAGAATGTTATTGTAGAAGGAAGAAAAGGGATGTGTGTGTGTTTTGAGAGAAGTTAAAAGGAAGTAATTTGTCCTAATAAGTTGATTATTTCTGAATGAGGAAAAGGAGACAAACTGAGGACAAGTGAAGCTGTAGGTTAATGCAAAAGAAACACTGAGAAAGGAATTTTATGTATAAATACTAGAACACAATTACGGAACATGCTTACCCCCTAACCCAACAAAGATTACTGACTATATTAATTCAGATGAAAACTGAAGAGGCTATAAAAAAAAAATGGCCCTCTATAATGGCTGCTAAGGTACAGGAAATTTACTTATGAAACTTACTGTCCTCCTGACCTCTGGACATTTTTTAGATGGTAATTGTAATTTACATCATTGTGTTCTTAGAGCCTTGGCCCTGATTAAACCTTCAAGTTACAGTTCCCAATTGCACAATTAGCAGAAATCAGATTAATAACAAATGACACTTGAGTGCTTCCAATGGGAAGTAGACGGGCCATATTAAAATAATAAACAATAATAAACCAGTAAATGAGAACCCCCTCCTGGCCAGATATACTAAAGAGGTGTATGGTGTAGCCTCAAACTATAAGTAAATGGTCTACTACATGCAAAACCCTGAAAAGTTCGACAGCAAAACTTGGATGACAGTTATAGGTTAGAAATGATCCAGTATGTTTCTTACTTAGTGAAGGCCCATAAGACTTGATTGCCTCCCATTTAGCTTTTCCTTTTGAAAACCAATTTGGTCTTGACTACCATCCAAGGTCTTGGTCTTGTCTCATTCCCAGTCGCCCATCATTTCAGGAAGACAAAGGATGACACTAAGAATTCCTAGGAATGAGCCTTCTTAGCATGGTGGGACCACATTATCCAACTAAACAGTTGGTCATTAATGCATCCTTTGGATTGATTTACGACCAAAAGAGGGAAATGTAAATGAAAAAGGGGCCACATACTAAACCTGAAAAGCTCAGGGGAGGATAGCATAGTGGGCCTTACAATCTCAGAGACAGAAATTAACCACATAGGATGGTATGAACATAAAAATTCCTAACTAAAAGCAAGTCATGGCCTGTAGTCATGTCCTTGGCCTGTAGCTTCCTTGACAAAGGTCAATCTCTACCTTAAGTGAGCCTGTCTATGGTCTTTTTGCATCTAAGATAGCATACCCTTGAATTATCAGAGTAATCCCATTTTCGCGAACCCCTCAGAGCACAACCTACCGCACCACAGCAGGAGACCACAAAATCCCTCATTGTTATCTCCTTCCCCGAATACCATCTCTATATGCTGTAAATGTTAATTATTAACTATCCTGTATCCAACAGTGTAAAAGGAGTATGTATCTTTGTTTTACTTTTTATCCAATCCCAGAGATTTCCCCACTTTGCTTTCTCCCGCCCCCTTAATCTACCACCAATGAATTTCATGTAATCCTGCTGACATTTCCTCCTTTGATCCTAATATATAAAAATATGCTGCAAAAGTGCCATTGTCTGGAACATTTTATTAATCTGCTGAAATTCTGTTTTCCGGCAATTATTGTCAGTTTGCGTCAACTAACTCATTAAAGTGCTCTCCAAGTATGGACGTTTCTTAAGTGGACACTTAGATAGATGGCTCACTTCCTCACCTCCTTTAGGTCTTTGCTCAAATGTCTCTTTCTCAGTCCCCATAATTACCATTAACATTTCAAACATCCCCCACCCCCTATTGCATTTTCTCCAGAACACTCAACTACCATCTGGTATCATATATACATATATATCTATATCTATATCTATATCTATATCTATATCTATATCTATATATGTATATATGACTGATGTTTACTGTCTCCCCAATTAGAATGTTTCAAAAGTGTAAGAATCCTTTGTCTATTTTCTTTACTCAAAGCGGTATTTCCAGCACAAAAACAGTGCTTATACTTAAGTTTCTCAATAAATAGTTATTGAATGAATCAATGACAGAGAATACCCAACAAAACTTATTTGCTTGTGATAAAACACTAAACTTTCACACAAATAGACAACATGGGAAGGTGTCCCGATGCAAAGCTGGCCCTCTTTCCTCCTTCTCTCACTCATTCCTTTTTTCCTCCAAGCCAGGAATCTAAGCTCAAATATTATCAAGAGTAGGCACTGACCTTAATGAGAATTAATGAGAACTTTAATATCATAACTTGTGGCCCAACATTTGAATTTCTGCATCTTGAGCTCTGAAACTGCTTACAAGACATGACATTTTGAGCTCCAAAACTATGGGCAGAGCAAGCAGCAACCCTGTGCTGATGTACTGTTTGATAAATCCTACTCCTTGCATTGCAGATACATACCGGTGACACTCCCTGTACTACAATTGTGTAATCAAAAGAAAAAATAACCTTTTTGCTCTACAGGCCTGGGCTGAAACTAGAACGTTGATAAATACTTAACCATATATTACCCATTGTTGTCATCTCACAACCCCATTTGCTTGACCACTAAGTCAGCCAATCAGAAAACAAATGATGTAAATGTGGTCTTATTTCCCCTAGCAACCCATCTCGTTGGGTTGCAGCTCCTTGCAACTTCTGCCTTTATCCCCCCCGCCCCCAATTTTGGAGCGTATTCTCGGTTCAAACCAGGGGTGCATTTCCTGGTTTGCAAATCATTATCTAAAAATACTTTTGAGAAAAAATATTTCTTTGGACTTTAGTTTACATAGGTTGGGTCGGGTATGTGGGCCGCATGAACAGCTCATGCGCCACGTAACAGAAACAGCTATTCCTGGGCTCCAGCCAACTGTTGTTAAATGGCCTAGGGTCACCAGAGTTTCTAAAAGAAGGAGCTGGGGTTTTACACAATAAAGTTTTCTAATTTTAAAATGTTTAAACCTGCTACAAAGTTCTGGCCAACGAAATACAAGGAAAAGTTGTATGTCAAGACTCCTGAGAAAGCTGCTTAAAAGAGAGACACCATTTGGCCTTACCCCTTCCTCATTTCTGCTGGGTGCAACATGGATTAGATGGCTGGAACCCTAACAGCCATCTTCAGGCCATAAGGTATTAAGAAAATTATGTTGTGTTCTAGCTTGTTAAATGGGGGGGAGGGGTGTGGGGTCCCCCGATGACAGGGAAGGTGCCACACCAACCTGCGATGCATACCTCCAGACTTCATCAACAGCCATATTGTTTTGGGTCTCCTGTTACACACAGCCAAATATAATTCTAGCTAATACAAGTGTCACATGCAGTGGAGGGGTTGGGACTTCTGTCACAGCAGTATACAGAGCTCTGCAGACCAGCTCCTCAGTGAAACTGGTGAAAATTATTAAACAAAGAAATAAACAACATGGAAAATCTCTGAAAGTGAGCCCTAAAGACATACAGCAAATGAGAAACATATATTCATGAAAATCTACTATAGTTTGGTAAGAACAGTGACAATCTTTGGTATTTGAACCATGACCCTGAAACCGGAGACCAAATGAGTTGGGTCCTACAAGAAGCATTTATTATCAGAGCACCAGTGGTCTGAGAAGGCAGCGGGTTAACACCTCCAAAAACTGCCGTAACAGTCTCAGACCGACTTGGGATTTTTAAGGCAAAATCTAGGCGTTCCTCAAGAGGCGACGTGAAGGTTCTGGGGTTCAGCATAGAGCCTTTCCTCTGCACCCATGATTCTCTGGTAGAGTCAGCAACCCAGGAACAATGATGGGAGTAGTGTGGAAAGAATGTCAAATCACAGAGATTGTGATCAATAAGCTTAAGGGTATTAATCGTAAGTTTCAGGGTAATTTTCTAAAACAAGGAACTGGATGGAACAGGAGACATTCCAGAGCTCAAGCCCCAGGGGGATGATCTATTCTTGAGCTACAGGTAGGTAAGTAAAGGTGAGGCCTGGACAAAGAGAGGCCTCCACTGTGGGGGTGCAGACCAGGCCCTGCTTCACCCCTACTCCCTCTCCTCAGAAACTCCACTCCACACCGGCGCTCCCTCTCCTCCAGCTCCTAGTCAGAGGGCTTTATTCCCGGGAGGGACAGGACATCAGCATTGCTCATTCTGCCCATCTCATCCTGACGCTGAGGATATAAGTCGCAGGCAAAGTAGCCAAGAGGCAGGGGCTCCTTTCTTCCATCCAGTCCCCACTGGTGGAATGAAGGCACTGCCTTGGGCACAGTGCACCCAGAATATGGGGCCTGGTTGCCCCTGCCCTGGCTCACAGGTGGTGGTTCCACATCAAGAGAGGAAAGCTGAGCAAAACTGTCCGTCACCTCCCCCGCGAAACTTCCCCACCCTCTACCCAAGCATTCAGCTCCTGAAGTGGGGGAATCACGCAGAATGAAGTGTGCTATCGTCCCTAGCTCCAGAGCTGTGGCTCAGCAATTCTGCCTGGGTGAGAAGCAATTGGGAGGAGACTGGTCGACTAGCTGGACATGTAGGCTAATCTGTAGGCTGGATAGTGTGCTGGAGTGAACCAGGGGGAAAAGAGACACGGAAAGCACGCCTGGAGTCAGAATAAATCTCCAAACAGGATCTCAAGAACTATCCCATCAAAGGGACCTCCATTTGGTTGCATCAGTCTGGGGAGCAATTTATGCCCCAGGACATTGTTGAAAACAATATATCAGCCTACAGTTAGTGGAGCTTAAATGCCAAGAAAAAACAAAGACAAAACAATGTCGTCACAAGGTGACTGTGAGCATACCATCAACGTCAGAGGCTTAATGGGAGGTGTGTTTGGTGGGGGGAGGGGGCGGCAGACTCTACCAAAATAATCTTGCCAGTCACCAAATAATAAAAAAGCAAAGAACAGTAACAAGCTCCTCGGGCAGGTGGGCGTAAGCGAGTAGCAGCACCCAGAGTTGTCTAAAAGGTCCACTTTCTAACAAAAGATTATGAGACACGCACAGAAACAGTAAACTAGAACCCATACACTGGGAGGAAAAAAGCAGCCAAGAGGAACTGCCTGCGATTGCAACCAGATGTAGGATTTAATATACAAAGACAGAAAAGACAGAAACCATTAAAACCATTTTAAAAAAATAAAGGAAGAGATGATGACAATGTCACATCAAATAGAGAATACCAATAAGAAGAAATTATAAAAAAGAAGCACATGGCAGGTAAAAAGTACGATAACTGCAACGAATAATTCACCAGTTGGGTTCAACAGATTTAAACTGATAGGAGATTAGCAAACATGAAGATAGATCAAAGAGATTATGGAAGCTAAGAACAGAGATAAAAAGCAGAAAAATGAACAGAACCTCATAGAAATGTGGGACACAATTCCCCACACCAACATATGTATAATGGGGATACCAGGAAAGAGAGAAAAGAAAAAAATAATACTCAAAGAAATATTGACTGAAAACCTCCCAAATTTAGTGGAAAAAATAACCTACACATCCAGAGAGCTTGACGAACTTTGGATTCAAAGATACAAATAGACTGAAAATAAAAGATATATCATGAACGGGGGTTCAGACAAGTCACCCCAAGATGTGATTTTGTGGTATGTGGATTGTTAGGAGCTAACGAAGGCAACTGTAGCTGAGGGCTCAAGAGAAACTTCTGCCCTTCTCTTAACTACCTAGAAGAATTTAATTAAATTAATTAGAATTTAATCTTGTCCATATCCATAATAAAATTATCAGAGATAACCTCTTTTGACCTATCTTTACAGCAGGGCAGGGTAAATTTCTATTTACAAAACATCTGCTCTTCTTGTCACCCTACAATGACCCTTTGAAGTCTCCAAGGTACCTTATCTCATCCCTAGCTCAGTATGTCATACATACCCATGTTCCCTTTCTGTCTCTGAACCTCTCGTGCACATGAGGTCTCTAACTCTCATGCATGTGGGGTTTCCATACATATGTATTAAATCAGGTTACTTTCTCTTGCTGATCTGTCTCATCTCTATTTGATTATTAGACCAGCCAAAAGAACCTTGAGGGTGAAGGAAAGATTCTTCCTCCCTCACACATGCAAACAGCAACTACAAGAAGCTGGTGTGGCTATAATATCAAACAAAATAGACTTTAAAACAAAAACAGAAACAAAGAGGTACATTTTATAATGATAAAAGTCAAACCATCAGGAAGATATAATTATAAGCATACAGACCCAATAACAACACAAAAATACATAAAGCAAGAAATGAATAGAAGACAATTCAACAGTAATAATTAAGAGACTTGAATATCCACTTTCAATAATGGGCAAAAACTAGGTAGAAGATCATTTTGATTTATAATGAACATATATTTATTATATTGTGATTTATAATAAATATATATTTGATCTTCCTCCCATTTCTGGCTCCTAAAATGCTAGAAATTTCCTAAGCCAGGAGAGCAATAAAGATGCCTTTTATTATGTTAATGAGGTGACTTTTGGAAATCCCCATAGGTAACCTAAGGATGGTTGCCAGGGGAACCAACCAGATTACAGGGTTGGAACTTTCAGCTCCATCCCAGACATGTGGGAGGGCAGAGGAGCTGGAGATTGAGTTCAATCACCAATGGCAATGATTTAATCAATCACACCTTTGTAACCTCCATAAAAACACAAAACAATAGAGTTCAGAGAGCTTCAGAAGTTGGTGAACACGTGGAGATCCAGGAGAGTAATCACCCAGAGAGGGTAATGGAATCTCCAAGCAGCTTTGCAGAGACCTTGCCCTACGCATCTCTTCCATCTGGCTGTTCTAGATACACCCTTTTATAAATACACTGGTATGCTCCTCTGAGTTCTTTGAGCCACTCTAGCAAATTAATCAACCCAAGGAGGGGGTTGTTGGAACCTCCTATCTATAGCCAGTCAGTCAGAAGCACAGGAGATAACTTGGATTAACCTGTGGGATCTGATGCTATCCTCCAGGTAGATAGTATCAGAATTGAGTTAAATCGTAGGATGCCCAGATGGTGTCCAAGAATTGTAAGGTAAAACCCACACTTTGGAACTGGTATCAGAATTGCAAAATAGGAGACATGAGCAACACTATAAACCAACTAGACTTACCTGACACCCACAGAACTCTCCACCCAATAACGGCATAATATATATTCTTTTCAAGTGCACACAGCACATTCTCCAGGATATACCATATGCTAGGCCATAAAATAAACCTCAATAAATTTAAAAGAATTAAAAATAATGCAAAGTATATTCTCTGACCACAATGGAATCAGAAATCAGTAACAGAAAGAAACTTAGGAAACAAACATGTAGAAATTAAACAATATACTACTAAATTACCAATGGGTCAAAGAAGAAATCAAAAAGGAGATTAAAATGAAATGAATTAAGCCACAATATACCAAAATTTGTGGGACACAGCTAAAGCAGCACATAGAGGGAAATTTATAGCCATAAATGCCTATATTAAGAAAGAAGGAGGATTTCAATTCAATAACCTAATCTTCTGCCTTATGACACTGGAAAAAGGAGACTAAAATAAACCTAAAGCAAGCAGAAGGAAGGTGTATTAGTGTCCTAGGACTGCTGTAACAAAATACCAAAAATTGAGTATTAGAAATCTGTTCTCTCACAGTTCTGGAGGCTAGAAGTCAAGGTTTTCCTTTTCAGGGCTCTGAAGGAGAATCCTGTTTCTTGCCACTCTCCTACCTGCTGGTGGTTGCTGGCAATCCTTAGCATTTCTTGGTTTATAGAAGCATCACTAAAATCTCTCCGTGATCATGTGACTTTCTCTTCTCTGTGTCTTTACATGATATTTTTCTGAGAACATTAGTGATTGGATTTAGGGCCCACCATAATCCAGTATAACCTCACCGTAATTTACCTAATTAAATCTACAAAGGCCCTATTTCCATATAAGATCACATTCACAGGTACTAGGGTATAAAACTTCAATACAGCTTTTAGTGGTCAAAACTCAACCCACAACAAAAGAAAGATTAAGAAAAAAAGATTAACAAAATAGACAAATCTGAATCAACCCATAACAAGTAAAGATACTGAATTAGAAATCAAAAAACTTCCCAAAAGAAAAGCCCAAGTTCGATGGCTTCAACAATTAATTCTATCAAACATTTCTTAAGAATTAGGGGTGGCCAGATGGCTCAACTGGTTATGGCGCCAGCTCTGAACAGGGTTGCCAGCTCGATTCCCACATGGGCCAGTGAGCTGCGCCCTCTACAGCTAAGACTGTGAACAACAGCTCTCCCTGGAGCTGAGCTGCTGTGAGCAGCCAGTGGCCAGCGTGAGTGGCCGAGTAAAAAAACAAAAAAATAAAAAAGAATTAACACCAATTTTTAATAAAGTCTTCTGAAAAATAGAATAAAAGGGAACACTTCTCAGCTCATTCTATGAAGGCAGCATGACTCTAATACCAAAACCAAAGACATCATAAGAAAACTACAGACTAATAACTTTTATGAATACAGACACAAAATTCCACAACAAAATAGTAGGAAACCAAATCCAGCAACATATGAAAAGATTACATGCCCTAACCAAGTAGGATTTGTCCCAGGAATGCAAGTTTGGTTCAACATCCAAAAATCAATGATACACCATATCAAAAAACAAAAGATACAACTCAAAAGACACAGAAAAAAACATTTGATAAAATCCTTTCATGATAAAAACACTCAACAAACTAGGAATTGGAGGGAACTTCCTCAACCTGATAAGGGACAACCATGAAAAATTCACAGCTAACTTGTACTTAATGGTGAGAGACTGGAAGTTTCCCCCTAAGATCAGGAACAGGACAAAGATTCCACTTATACGAAATGTTCACAATAAGCAAATCTATATAGACAGAAAGCAGTTTAGTAGTTCCTTAGGCATAAAAGTCATGGGGAGATAGGGAGTGATAGCTAAAGGGTACAGGGTTCCTTTTGGAGATAATGAAAGTGTTCTAAAATTGATTGGTGAGACTGCACATATCTGTGAATTGCACGGTATACAAATTACATCTTAATAAATCTGGTTTGTTTGTTTAATGTAGTAGACCATTAAAATAAGAATTAGGGAAGATATGCTTCTGGCATTCATAGAAAACTAAACAAAAGAAGTTTCAGGAAAAGTGGTGAACCAATAGGAACAGACTGCCAGTGTACACCAGCAGACTGCTTAAACAGCAAAAAGCCACAAACCACCCAACGTCCTTCAAGGAGAATGGATAAGCTGTGCTGTATTCCCACAACAGCATAACGCACAGCAATGAATCTTAGAACTGTAATGTCTAGCAAGAAAAAGCTTGTCCCAAAACACTAAACACACTATGATATCATTTTTCATAAAGCTCAGAAACAAGCAAAACAAAATAATGTATTATTCAGGCACTCATATATATGTGATAAAACTTTACCAAAAAAAAGCTGGGTTACAAAAAAAACACAAAATTGAGGATGGCGGTTACTTCTAAGTGAGTCCTCTCTGCCACGCAAGAAGATGAAGAACAACTGGGTAGATGTCATGGCCCCTCGTTCTTGGGTCAGATGGTGTGTTCACAGGCGTCTCCTATTTCATTATGCTTTATTACTATATATGTGTGCATGTATATACTGTATATACAGTATATACTTACATATTTTCTTTATGTCCAATAAACTGATAAAATAATGAGGAAAAATCTTAAAAGTGAAGGAAGGAGTGGAAACACACAAATGCAGGTGGTTCTCCCTGGAAGACAGAGGAAGGAGAGGGGAGAAACATTATAACAGCTACTAGGGGACACAAAGTGATAGGAGAGATTTTAGAATGAAGCCAAATCGGATGGCTTTATACGCCGAAGGGGAGAAGTCTGTGTCCTAGGACTTCTCCTAGGTGAAGAGGTGAAGAGAAGAGGGGAGATTACCAACGATAGCTCCAGAACGGGTAGAGAGGAAGGGGTAGGGATCAAGGACACTGGTAGACGAGATGACCTTAAAAAGAAGACAGGCCTGTCCTGAGAGTAAAAATACGGAAGTGAAAATAGGTTGGACATCTAAGTAAAATTTGGGAAGAAGGTGCCTGGAGACAGAAAGTTGAAGAAAATCATACACAACGGTACCAATTTTCTCAAGGTAAGAAGTGAGGTCATTTGTTGAGATTAAGGGAAGGCAGAGATTGAGCACAGGATGACTGCAGGTGGTGAAGTTTTATAAGAGTCACAGGAAGTTTGCAAGGAACAAGTGAAAGGCATTTGCAGGGACAATTAGAAATGAGAAATTGCTAACAGCACCAACCGTGAAATGCCTGAATTTCCCCAGCAATTCATAGGGACAGAGAAGGCAGTTTGCAGCACTGGGCCAGCAGGTTGGAGGCCACCAGAATCCAGGGGCAGGTAAAAGAATACTTTCGGGGCGGCCAGTTAGCTCAGTTGGTTAGAGCGTGGTGCTCTTAACAAGGTTGCCGGTTCGATCCCTACGAGGGCCACTGTGAGCTGCGCCCTCCACCACTAGATTGAAACAACTACTTGACTTGGAGCTGATGGGTCCTGGAAAAACACACTTAAATAAATAAAAGTTTAAAAAAAAAAAAAAAGAATACTTCAGGCTTTAAACCAAGCAGTCTCAGGATAAGGAAAGAAAGGCCAGTCAATAATCACAGTAATAGACTGATGGGCAGCTTTTAAAGCTGTTTTTTAAAAAAAAGTATATCTGTAATGTGAGTACAACTGGGTTTAGAAAAAGAAAACAAAGAGAGACTAGACCAAAGATGCTTATTTTGGTTATCTTTGAATTGTAAAAGTATATTTTTTATTTCTAAAAATTAGTATCTAGATGCAGCAAAAGCAAACAATGAAGGAAGTTTACAAATATGCTAACAACAGTCCTCCTAAGAGTGGTAGGAATAAAAGTAAATTTTCCCCTTTTGGTCTTTATTTTCAAATTTTTGTTATGGAGTTAACTTGCCTTTATAATAATAATTAAAAAAAATAATTTTAAATGTTTCATGCTCAATGCAGAGTGATTTTTAGTTTCTGGAGAAACTGATGATTCAGAAAAACTGGTGCCATTCTAAAAGCACAGATTTCACAATCACTGCTGTTTTTAAAGTCTTATTTACTATGTTAGTTACATCACAAAAGTCACTCTCTGCTTTACCCTCTAGCTCATCAACCTTTGATCTGCTCAGATTTCCTCCTTTAACTCAATTTAAAAAAAAAAAAAAAGAACTACAGACATTTCAGAATTTCACTTGGCAATGATTCTACTCCTATAGTAAAAAACTAATATTGCACACACTTGAACATGGATACTTCCTTGATACCTGTGCTCTGGTGTCAGTGAACAGGAATGTATCACAGGGCCATCGCCTCCATCCTTGCAATGGAGAAGAAAAAAGCTAGTCCCAAAACACGAAACACACTATGATACCATTTTTCATAAAGCTCAGAAACAAGCAAAATAAAATAATGCATTATTCAGGCATTCATATATGTGATAAAACTTTACAAAAAAAAAAAAAAATCTCGATCAGGTAAAGAAGCATTTAAAATCCAGCTCTCTCATCCCCATAGCTTCTCACCCAGTTACTCGTGAACCAACTATATTCTATACTGGTGTTGCTGTTAGGACTACCACTGGCCCCTGACACTGAACACTCAGGAGGCTAGAGAGCCGATTTTCTCTGCTGAGAAGAGGGTAATGCTGAGTAACTCCACGAGGAATCAGGCACAACAGAGCCTACTCCCAGTTCTTTTGAGGCTTTTCCACCAATTGGGTTTGAACAGAGTTGGTCACCATCTAAGGCCCCTCGCAAGTCTCCAGCAGCTCCATTCCTAGGTTCACCCTCTTCTTTGGAGAAGTACCTCTGACTGTTTTCCTATGTTAAAACTCTGCAATCTGTGGAATAAAGTCCAAAGTCCTGGCCTGAAAAAGAGGGCCTTCCACAATCACGTTTCCAGCCCTGTCAGGCACTCATAACGACCCCACATGCCCAATGCATCTTAGCATTCCCATCCTCTGGGCCTTTGCACACACTGGTCTCCCCCTGTGCCTCCATTCGACCGCGTGCCCAGCCAATGCCTATTCCTCCTTCAAGACTTCATTCAGGCACGACCTCCTAGTGAAGCTCTTTTGCATTCCTTCCCCCAGGAAAGGCCAACCAAGCATTCTTGCCTGTGAGTGCTGTACTGTGTAGACACATACACAGTACATAACCTAGCACCTATGCCTGTCAGCTCCAAGAGCTCGGGGGCTGACCTTTATTTATCTTTGCATCCCCTGGTGGACCCAGCACCAGGCAAACAGAAGATGCTCCGTAATGTTTCTGGACTAAAGGCTGAATGACCCAGGTCACGGATCACCTCCTTTTCAGGGTCACCGCTGCCCCTGAAGAGGCCTCTGAAGAGAAAACAATGAAGGGGGAATCATGCTATAAGTCACTCATTCAAGAACAATTGTGGTGCACCTATTATGTGCACTGTGGAGCATATTTTTAAGTGATACAAACCTGGCCCCCACTTTTAAGAAGCACAGGGTTGCAAAGAAAAGACGGTATGCCCAAGTATTAAGTAAGTTTGAAAGAAAGCACATATTTGAGAAAGACAGGCCTGGCTCGGACTCAATCCCAGATCTGCCTCTTAGTAGCTGTAGAACCTTGGGCAAGTAACTTAACTTCTCTCTGCCTCAGAGTCCCCATCTGTAAAGATGATTAACTCGGGTCTCATGTTCTACCACCTCTTCCTTCCGCTCCAGCCATGCTGGCTTGCTTACACTTCCTCCAACATTCAGGTCACTCCTGACTTAGGACCTTGACACCTTCTGATTACTCAACCCAGAATACTTCCCCCAAATTTGAATCATACATGTTTCTACTCAAATGCCACCACTTCAGATAAGAATTTCTTCACCACTTGCTTAAAATAGTATCTCCCTGTTCCATGTCATTCCTAATGTCCCTACCTTGATTTATTTACGTCTCAGCCTTATCACTACCACAAATAACACTGCCAGAGTCTCCTCTTACTGCAGAGGATATGTTCCAAGATTCCCAGTGGATGCCTGAAACCACAGATAGTACTGAACCCCATAGTTTTTTTTTCCTATACATACATATCTATGATGAAGTTTAATTTATAAATTAGGAACAGTAAGAGATTAACAAAAATAATAAAATGAAACAATTATAACAATATAAGGTGTGATCAAAAAATACGGTGACTATTTAAATAAAAATGTATTACAGTAAAAGACACATTGTCATTAATCCCCTTCAAAATACTCCCCCTCGCTTCAAACACACTTATCCCACCGCATTTCCATGAAAATAAGACCTAGCTGGATAATCAGCTCTAATGAATCTTTTAGAGCAAAAATTAATAAAAGATGCGGTCTTATTTTACTATAATACAAGACCCGGTCTTATATTAATTTCTACTCCAAAAGACGCATTAGAACTGATTGTCCAGCCAGGTCTTATTTTCGGGGAAACAGGGCATCATCCTTGCCACTTTCTGAAGCAGTTAAGGACATCTTCTTTCGTGTTTTTAGTTGTGCTGTCGTGGCTGCCTCAATGTCCTGAATCATTCTGACTTTGAGGAAGAGTCAGATGTCACATGGTGCCAGATCTGGTGAATAAGGTGGATGAGGCCACCCCATAATGTTTTTATTTTACAGAAATTGCTGTATAGCAGAAGCGATGTGTGACACAGAGTGTTGTCATGATGGAGGATGATTTATGGCACACTTTGAAACACACCTTCTCTCAACGGTAGCTCATACCCAACTGACTGCCCTGAACAAGTTGAAACTTGTCATACACTGTTACTAAGGTTCAACACACTGCTTCCTGTATTAAAGATCCCTGCCTTTCCGTTGGATGGCACTTGGCAGCAGCATTCACCGTATTTTGTAATCACAACAGAAAGGCTCTGTGTCACACATCGCTTCTGGTACAGCAATTTCTGTCAGATAAAAACATTATGGTGTGTCCTCATCCACCTTATTCACCAGATCTGGCACCGTGCAACTTCTGGCTCTTCCCCAAAGTCAAAACGACCATGAGAGGTAAAGGTTTTGAATCAATTCAAGACATCAAGGCAGCCACAACAGCACAACTAAAGACACTCACTAAAGAGGACTTCCAGAACTGCTTCAGAAAGTGGCAAGAACGATGGGATCAGGGTGTTTGAATCGAGGGGGAGTATTTTGAGGGGGATTAATGGCAATGTGTCTTTTGCTGTAATAAATAGTTTTTATTTAAACATTCACCGTATTGTTTGATCACACCTCGTCCTGTAATAAAAGTTAAGTGAATATGGTCTCTCTCTCAAAATCTTATTGTTCTGTACTCACCTTTTCACTTAAAGGAAGCACTTTATAGCTCTTGTTTGGCTAATCTGAATTGCCAGCATCACTACTCTTGCATTTTGGATTCATTAAGTAAAATAAGGGTGACTTGAACACAAGCACTGATAATCAAAGCAACTACTAAGTGACAAACAAGTGGGTAGTAAACACAGGACGGAGAGGCTGGATAAAGGGATGATTCATGTCCCGGGTGAGACAGAGCAGGACGGCATGAGATTTCATTATGCTACTCAGAACAGCTCACAATTTAAAACATTAAGTTGTTTATTTCTGGAAGTTTCCATTTAATGTTTTTGGGCTTCAGTTGACCACAGGTAACTAAAACCACAGAAAGCAAAACTGTGGATGAGCGGGAACTACCATATTTGTTTACTCTCTTTTTTTCTGTATCTCCTACTAAGATATAAATTCCTTAAGGATGGAGTCTGAGTCTTAGCTGGATCCCCAGTGACCAGCACAAAGTAAATACTGAAAAAATATTTGTTTAGTTAATGGTGACGAGAATACCTACATTAAAGGGTTTTGCGAAGATTAAATGAGATAGAGGAACATAAAATGCTTAATATACTGCCTGGCGCATAGTAAGCTCAGTAACGTTGGCTAGTATCAAAGGAATCCAGAAGAGGGTGAGGTCAACATGGGCAGAGGCAGTCACAGAAACTTTCAAGGAGGTGGCAGGTCTTAAGCTTGATCTAGAAGGATAAGGATTTTTCTGATGGTAGAGAGGTGGGGACATTTCAGGGGGATGGAAGTGTCTCCCCCATATACAAGCCAACCTTCCTCACACATGCTCTCTTCACACATCCATTAAATGCAGAGTCATCATACTAAGCCTCATTTATTGACCAGACTGTGCCTATCCACCAATCCACTTACTTTCATTTCTATACCACCACAGCCTAGACGTATTTCACTACAATAGGACATGCAATAATGTTGAATTAATTTCAGGAATCTGTAAAAAAGGCACAGCATACTCTTCAGACCAGCAAACCAGGTCTAGGTGTCTATCCTAAGGAAATACTCAAGTGTCAGCATTAAATATCACGTACAAGAATGTCCACTATATACTGGCTTGTGAGCTGGAAAAAAAAGAAGCAGCCAGAATGTTTCCACATGGAAACAAGAAACATACTATGGTGCGTCCATACTGTGTAGAGGTTAAACTGAATATGACAGATGCTTATGCACTAATGTGAAACAATCTCCAAAACATATTGTTATATTGGGGGAAAAAAGTTTAGCAAATACACACTATGTAATCTCATTTATAAGATTACAAGTAAAACAAGCAAAAATTTTAAACCCCCAAACATACAAAACCTAAAGATTTCTCTGGAGATATATATATATATATATATATATATATATATATATATACACACACACACACACATACATATGTGTATGTATGTATATATGTATACATATTACATATATACATGTATATATATTCATATATTATACTATATATTATAATATATATTACATATACATACATATATATACTTAACCACTATATTTTCAGCTTTTCACCACCACCTGAAACAGAGTAAATTTTCAACAAATATTTGCTGAACGAACAAAGACCTATGTACATTAATAGACATATGTCCATCAATAGAAAAAGAGATCTGCTTTTCACGCTAAATATTTCTGTACTGTTTAAATTTAAGAGTCCACATTAATGTACTACTTGTATAATTGAAATGAATTCAAAATAGTTGTTAGAAAAAAAAGTTTACAGGATCTGGATATAGACCATAAAGGGGTCCACGCACCAACTCTGAATAATTATCCAGGTAACTAATTTAATCGTCTTAAGCAATTAGGCCCTTACACAGCAATTCAATACTCACTTTACCTCTCCAGCATGAGGCCCCTTAACAGCATAAACATGAATAGAAAAGTGCCGGGTTTTAAATTGTTCCTGAAAACCAGTTAATGGCATGCCCTTTCTAAAGGGTGCTCTTCTTACAAACTATGACTCCCCTGGGGATGGGGTTCTCCTTCTCGGCCTTCCCAGCACACCCTCAGGAGCCGGGTAAGGGCTGCAGGTGAGCAGATGGGCGTGCAAAGTCCTCCAGGTAGGTGTGTGCGCACAGCGCTGGGGGAAGGAAACTTACTTTCCGACTGGCCCCCTCTCTAGCTGTAATCTGTCTCTCCTGCTCAGGCATCATCTCTCGGAGGAACCAATTTCTTCTGTGATCCGGCCCAGAGCCCAAAGATCACCTGGTTAGTGGGAAAGAAGCGCAGTGTTAAAATCCAGAGAGGAGAGGAGCGAGGTGTGGATGGCATCTTTGCGGTTCGGCTCTCACGGAGGCAGGATCTCGGAACCCGCCCCAGTATTTCGGACGAGGGGATCCGCTGCCCTCACCCTACCGGCTAATTCAAAGTTGCGCGCCACCACGCCCCTGGCCTTTGGGGGCGCCCGCAAGAGAACGAGAGGGGAGAGTGGGCCTCGGACCCTAACCCGCAACCGGAGGTGGGCTTGCGGGTGCCACAGTGTCCCTCCTAGCGGGGCCCATCCTACCTCCCAAGTCTCCGCTCCCTCGGGGCGATGCGCCCAGGACTCGGTCTTTAGTTCCCGCGTGTGCCGGTGAGGGAAGGAGGGTGGACCAGCCTCGCAGACCCGCGCGGGGCATGCAGATCCCAGGGTTCGCCCACCGCGGGCGGGGGAGGTGCGGTGTGGCGGGCGCCCGCTTCGGATTCGCTCTGCACAGCCCCCTCTCCAGCTCCGCGCCTGACTCCCGGGCACCGCGGTCCCCAGACGCCGCAGCCGCCTCGGGAATGAACTCCGCACCTGGAAAATCGACCCGAGACGCGCAAGGGCCTCCCATTGGTCTCCAACCGGTGGGAGGCTCTCTGGGCTGAGGGCGCGGGGGCTTCCAATGGGGTGGGGGCAGAGGGCGGGAGAGCCGGCTGTCCATCACAGGCCACTCCCACCCAGGTCACCTCCCACTACAGCCCCGCCCATGGGCCGCGAAATCCGGGTACACCACCCCAAAAACTTGTCTACTCCGCAAGCTATTTTATTGGCTGGAAGGCCGTGGGAAGCTATACCAGCAACCAATTGAAACGCACAGTCGGCCCCGTGAAGGCGGGGAAAACACCGCACGCTTCCTCAGTAGCCAATAGAGAAGAGGAACAGCGAAGCGCTTCCTGCGTTCTGGGGTCGACTGAAGATGGCCGCCGACAGGGGTTGGTGCTTGTATGAGTTATTGAGGTGAGGAGTCGGTGGGGTGGGTTCGCAGGCGTTGTCGGTATTGCGGTAGTACGTGTCCGTCCCATGCAGCTGAAGCTTGCGGGGAAGGGCTTTCTTTGTCCTGAATCTAGGCTGTTTTCTCAAGGCCGGTGAGCGCTCTTCCTCCCATTCGGGGTCTTCTCAATGGACTGGGGCTGACTGGGTTAAAGACTCAGTTTACCGCCTTTTCTTCACCTGCCCCACTGCTCGCTGAGGGGTCGAGTCCCTCTCCACGGTTTCGCTTTATCTTTCTCTTGGTCGCATTCCAATTAGTCGTAAATTATTCATATGTGTTCCTCATTTTCCTTTATGATTGAGCCACGAATCGTTTTCCACTCGTGTCTGTCTTTTTGGTAAAGAGGAAACGGAATCTTCCCACTCACGTCTTAGTTTCACTCGCCAAACCTTCATTGTTAACATTAGTCACTTACGCATAAAGTTTATGTTGAATCCCCTGCTTCTTGATCATCCGTTGATTTTTATTTCTGATGATGTAAGAAGAGTTATATGAAATATTACGTTTTTATTACATAGGTAGTAAATTGTTTCTTGTAGGAAAGTTAGGAAATAGACGAGCAAAAACCAAAATTCGCCAGGAATGCTACCATACGGAGATAACTACTGTTAATATTTTACTGAAAAAACTACCCAGACTTGTTTTCCACATTTGTTGTTGTAATACTGCTGTACTTCACTTGACTTGAACTACACTAATAAAACAGAAAGACCCTGTCTATTCTACCTAAACAGTTCTTTTAACACCTACGTATTTTTGTTCAGGTGGAAAATTTATAATTAACACAATAGCACTCTGAATAGCAGTATTTACATATTCTCTCCAAAATTGAGATGTTGTTTCTTCATTTTTGTCCCCTCTACTTCACATTCTAGGGTGGTTTTTTAAAAACATTTTGAATGGGAAAGTATTTTCAGAGCCTGCATATTCTTCCCTGTCATTTGAAATATCCCTAACTCGGTGTTTTGCACATAATAATGGCTAAATAAATGTTTGCTAAATGAATGACTCACTTGTTTACAATTATCTTTTTTAAAGCCTTGTGTTTAAATATGGGTAAACATTATTTAATGGCACATATTTTAGTTATATTTAAACAAATTCTAAAAAGCAATTTTGATGTGCAAGTACTGCAGGATGTTTAATAAATTTATAAGAACTGTAAGTGTATATTCAAAATTAACAACAAAATAAAGGACTGGTTCAACATTAGTCAATGTGATTTTTTTTCTAATTTTAAATTAAATAGTTCAGTTTGAAAATCTTATATAATTTCCCACTTAAATCATTTGAAGGAAATGTCATAAAAATCTTTGGATTCTGTGGGTCATATTACCCTTGATGTCCTGAATGTCATCCAAATATCTTCCTTTCAGTATTTCCTTTATCTTTGCGTAAAGAAAGAAGTCATTGGGGGCCAGATCAGGTGAGTAGGGAGGGTGTTCAGATACAGTGATTTGTTTACTGGCTAAAAACTCTCTCACAGACAGTGCCATGTGAGCTGGTACATTGTTGTGATGCAAGAGCCATGAATTGTTGTCGAAAAGTTCAGGTCGTCTAACTTTTTCCCGCAGCCTTTTCAGCACTTCCAAATACTAAACTTGGTTAACTGCTTGCCCAGTTGGTACAAATTCATAATGAATAATCCCTCTGATATCAAAAAAGGTTAGCCACATCATTGCAACATGTTCACGAACTTAATTGTCTGACCTGGTATGATGGCCAACCCAAAGAGAAAAACTTTAACTTGAGAAATTATTTGAAAATAATTTAAGAGTCATCTGAGGAGGTAATAAAATTTTGCATTCAGGCAGTGTGTATTTATTGGATGTCATCTCTGTGCCAGGTTATGGGAGACATTGAGATACGGTGGTGAACAAGCCTGGGTTCTTGCCTTTGCAGAGCTTCAGTTGACTTGGCAAAAATAGAGAACTTTTTAGAAGTGAGTGTGGGAGTGAGTTTTCTAATGTGCATGAAGTAGGACATTAGTGGATTTTTGGCAACTCGTTTAGAGGCAAGTAGGGGAAAGGAGTGATTTTAGAGTCATGTGAACAGATCAAATGCAGAACTCAAATAGAAATGGAGACATTTAAATTCCATCCCTCTTATCCCAGAAATTGTTCTACTTGAGATGAAGAGAATAAATATCTCACCAAACTTTTAACTCGTAGAATACTGATCATTCAAGAAGACATTTTTTGGGGTTACATATTGTCATTTTGAGGATCAGATGCCATTGCTAATCGTGTCTAGTTGAAATTAATTAAATTTGTTTTAATCCCTTAACACATATACTGAATTAGGACAAAAGTGGCTGGCTCAACATTGATTTTTACTGCTGATTAAAAATTGCTAATGTGCTGTGGAGATTGGAAGTAAAGGGGACTTACGCTTTAGTCATTGGCTATTTTGTAGTATTAGAATTTTAATAATTGAGTATTTTGCTAGACTCTCAAAGCTATAAAATGTTTCTCTGTCTGCAACTAATATATAAAGTAGATATGTAAAAGTAGACTTTACTTTGTAGTCTTATTTTTGTTCAATGGGCATTTATACCTATTTCACCCTTCCCCTCTTGTTTCAGGTTTTTTTATTCATTATTCTTCCCTGGGATAATTGTTTGTGGAACTTTATGTTTGTGTTTGGTCATTTTCCTTTGGGGAATCAGAGTGATGCTACAGAGAAAGAAAAACTCAAGATCGACTGGAAAAGATGGGAAAAATCAAATGGTGATTGCATTTTTCCATCCGTACTGCAATGCTGGCGGAGGAGGAGAAAGAGTTTTATGGTGTGCATTACGGGCCCTGCAGAAAAAGTAGGTATGCATCTTTCTTAGCTAATTGGCTATACTGTTACCACTTTTTTAAAAATCATTACCCAGAATTCATCTTTTTCTAGTACTTTATTCATAGCCAGGAATTCCGTTTTAAACTGTTCTTTAATAAGGAAATACTTATCTCACATGCCAACCTGCCTTACAAGATCCTATTGAGTTTTAATTTCTATGATAAAGAAATGGAAAGTGTCTGCCCTTTTATAGCATAATTTAGTGGGAATAATTAGTCACCTTGGGAGAGTGTGTGGAGGAGAAATTGAATACTAAACAAATATACCCAGTACTGTGGAGCACTTAACCTGAATACTTATAGTCAGTAGCGGCATACCCAAAATTATCTTCATGAAGCATCTATTTATTCTCATTTTGATACCATTATCTATTGGATTGTCTTAAGTAAGTTAGCTTGTTAGAAAAAGAGTATAGTGTTATACATCATTTTGTGTTTTAGGCTTTTTTCTCCCACACCTGTTCCAAAAATATTTATGATTCCCTTTTAGAAAGGAAAAACCCAGGTTCCATAGTAAAATACAGGTTCCATTATTGTTCTATCATATGAGAAAAACTGTTGTCCTTTCATGGTTATTCTACCTCCTGGCACACGCCCTCCATTCAGTTCCAATGCCTTCAGGTAATTCCCTTAGCTCTACTTTTCTATATTCTTGGCCCATCTGGTTTCCAGCCACCATCCCTGTATTTCCTCTTCCGTCTTCCATAAATGCCTACATCCAAAGAATTTTCTTAAATCTCAGCTTAATTTCCACCTCTTTGAAGCCCTCCCTCCTTTAATCCACACTGTCCTTTCCTTCTCATGACTCTGCATATTACCTTTGTCCCTGACGAGATTATCTAACTCGAAGGCAGTGGTAGGTGGTTTCATGATATTTGTACACATGCTCCTCAGCAGCCCCTATTACTCCTAATTCACCTACAAGAAGAAAAATCCAACTCTAGTGTGACATAGGAGATACTTTTTCATCTTGCTCTTGCCGCATATTCTCATCCCTCTCTGCTCCTTCACAGACACTGTGCTCCAGCGTACTGAACTAGGAGCATTATGCTTTCTCTAGATTCCTTGCCTTTTCAGAGTGTTCCCTTTTTTCTGAAACAGCCTTTTTCCCCTCAGTTAATTCCTACAAAACTTTCCTGACTTGGCATAAGCTACAGGACACTTTTCATTCAATCTTTAGTGAATCTTGTTTATCAGTATTTTATTAATATTTCATCACCATTTTTATACTGAGAAAGTTGTCAAAATATAATTTTTTACTTTTTTGAAAATGAAAACGTCTCATTTATAAATCAGCAGCTTTTGTTGGTATCTGCTCCCTGCAGAACTCTTACTGGAGGAGATTGCAAAGATCTATAGGTCTCATTTGAAGGACTAACATTGGAGTTGTAGGGCAGGAAAGAGTGGGGTCAGTAGTCCAAATGCAGTGAATGAAAAACAGTGGAAAACATTTTTTAGTCTAAAAATAAGCTTATGATGGTGAGAAAAAAAATATCTACAACTTTTTGATTGATTTGAACCTAAACTAATGAAATTCTTAACTGCTGTATTGTTTTAGGTTTCCTGAAGCAGTTTATGTTGTTTATACCGGTGATGTTAATGTCAGCAGTCAGCAAATATTAGCAGGTGCTTTCAGAAGATTTAACATCAGATTAATGCACCCAGTGGAATTTGTTTTCTTAAAGAAGCGCTACCTTGTGGAAGATTCCCTCTACCCTCACTTCACACTGCTGGGCCAAAGTCTAGGATCCATTTTTCTTGGCTGGGAAGCTCTGATGCAGTGTGTTCCCGATATTTACATCGACTCAATGGGCTACGCTTTCACGCTTCCTCTGTTTAAGTATTTAGGCGGTTGCCGAGTTGGAAGCTACGTTCATTATCCCACTATCAGCACTGACATGCTCTCTGTAGTGAAGAATCAAAATGCTGGATTTAATAATGCAGCCTTCATTACCAGGAATCCCTTTCTCAGCAAAGTAAAGCTCATCTACTACTATTTATTTGCTTTTGTTTATGGACTTGTTGGTTCTTGCAGTGATGTAGTCATGGTCAATTCTTCTTGGACACTGAACCACATTCTCTCACTGTGGAAGGTTGGGCATTGCACTGACATTGTTTATCCGCCGTGTGATGTACAGACGTTTCTGGACATTCCCGTACATGAGAAAAAAATGACCTCGGGACACTTACTAGTGTCTATTGGCCAGTTTAGGCCTGAAAAGAATCATCCTTTGCAGATCAGAGCCTTTGCTAAATTGCTGAATAAGAAGGAGGCTAAGTCACTTCCATCACTTAAACTTGTCCTCATTGGAGGCTGTCGTAACCAAGATGATGAACTTAGGGTAAACCAACTGAGAAGGCTCTCTGAGGATCTAGGAGTTCAAGAAGATGTGGAATTTAAAATAAATATTCCATTTGATGAATTAAAGAATTACTTGTCTGAAGCCACAATCGGTCTGCACACCATGTGGAATGAGCATTTTGGGATTGGTGAGTTTGTCCTTTAACTTGTTTGGTGCAATGAGATAATACATTTTAGGTTGTTTTGATAAAATAGTAATACTCTGGAAGTTCTCATCAAGTCCTAATTCTCTTCCCCCAGTGTACTAAGTGTGCTTTCCTGATTTGAGACCGTGTAAGACATAATTTATGATCAGGAATAATAGCTAATATTTATTGATCATTTACTGTGTGTGGGGGAGGGTCACTGTTGAGGTCTTTGCAAGTATTATCTGATTTAATCCTCTCTAAAACCCTAGTGGATAGGTGTTATTATCTCTATTTTTTAAATAAACTCAGACACAGAGGTTTAGAACTCGCCCAAGTTCAGTCACACAGTAAGCCTAACCCAGAGAGCCCTGCTCGCCACCACCACGTTTCCTCTCCCCAGCTGCCCCCATCCACCTCCTGGCACAGATCCCTGGGCCCAACCCTAAGGCCCCTGAAGGACCATGTGGGATCTCTGGGTGGGTCCCAGGCCGAGGTCTGTTGGTAAAGCTCCGCTAGGTGATTCTGCTGTGCCCCAAAAGCTGAGAGCCAGTGTCTGCAGAGGGGGGGGCTCACAAAATTCTGTGGGTGCTTTTATTGATTCTGTACTCAGTATTGGAGTGGCCTCTCCTTTCCTTTCTGCAAATCCCATCCTAAGTGTTTAACTTCAATCTCCCTGCCCCTTTAATTGAGCCTTATTTATTCCAACCCACAGGGTCTCTCTACTGTGACCTGTTATGCACACATAACTTTGATTTTGGTATAAAATCAAGTACTACTTTACGTCTCATTTGGTTCAGCAAGTATTTCTCAAGTTCCTCCTCCGTGTTTCATACTGCCAGGTGTTAGGGGGCCATAGGACAACATAAACGCGAAGTCTCCTACGCGAGGCTACAGTTTCTCTTTCACCCTTTTCTGTCCCTCGTTGGTAGCACAGTACGAAGCTCAGACAGAACAGCAGCGACTTGTTGATCCGAACCTTCCGCAGGGAGCCTGACTTCCATGCTTCCTTCCCCAGATGCTTACTGAGCTTTTACTGCGCAGGCACGGGAGTGGGTGCCGGGAGTGACTGTGCAGTGGGAGCCGCTCTGACAGCTCTGGGCGATACAAGTTCGACAGGCAGTCACTGCACAGCGTGCTGAGTGCTTCGCTAGGGCCAGGGCAGGGGGCTAGGAGAGCACCCAACACAGACGCATGGGGTCACGGGACGCTGGGAACGGAAGCTGGGACCTGAGCAGTTAGCCATGCAGAAGAGGGGAGAGTGGCCCCCAGAGGGTACAGCAGACATTGTCAAAGGACTGAGTTCAGTGTGGCTGGCGCATGGAGGGGACAGCAAGGCAGAGGGGACGTGGCCTGCACGGGGCCGTGCGGCCACGTTAAGCCGGTGGGAAAAGACAGACAGGTTTTAAGTACTGGATTTCCTGAAGTTCACTGTGGCTGCAGTGTGGGCAGTGGATGGGGAGGGGGGGGGCAGGAAGATGCCTGGGGCTGCCCCAGCAACCTGATGAGCGGTGCTGGCGCCTGAACTTGGGAGGTGGACCCGCCAGCGAGCTTCTGAAGTATTGAATGGACTTGGTGATAAACTGAGTGTGCTAAATCCGGGGCAGGAAGGAGGCAGAGACAACTGCCGAGTGTTTTTCCGACAACTATGTGAATGGTGATGGCTTCTACCTAGACAGGGAATCCAACAGGAGAGGCAGCTGATGAGCCAACTTTGGAACGTGCAGAGTTTGAATTGTCTGAGGGTCATGTACGAGTGTGTACAGCAGGCAGTTGTATATGAGTCTGAAGTACAGGAGGGGGACCTGATGTGGGAATACAGACTGGGAGGTGTCGCTGTCGGGGTAGTGACTGCTGCCCCTGTGGAGGTGGGAAGATTTCCCCGGAAAGTGAGTAGAGCGAAAAGAGGCCTGTAGTACAAAATGCTGAGAACACTAACAGCTCTGAAGTGGGCAGAAGAGGGGCCAGCAAAGGAGAAGAGAAGACATGGAGGGAGGAGGAAAGCCAGCAGAGTGCAATGTCGTGGAAACCCGGGGAAGAGAGTGTTGCAGAAGAGGGGAAAGGGCAGCCGGTTGCAGTCCTGGGCCAGATAAGGAAGTCAGCGGGGGCCTGGGCAAGAGTGAGCTAGTGGAGGAGGGGGTGCAAGCGTTGAATCACGCTAAGCTGAGCAGTGAGTACAGGTGAGCAAGTGCAGTTCGTGAATGCAAACACTTTCCATAAGTTGATCTGTGAAACGGAGATGAAAGAAGAGACAGTAGCTAGCGAAGGACTTGTGACCTGAAGAGGAGTGTGTGTGTGTGTGTGTGTGTGTGTGTGTGTGTGCGTGTGCACGCGCGCGCACACTCATGCTTTGATTTTACAAGGCAGGCAGAAAGGGAGAGGGGGAAAATCCTGGAGGGAAGGGATAAAATTGATTAGATTGAGGTCTCCAAGAAAGTATAAAGGAGTGGTATCCAGCCTTGCACAGAATACTATGGCATAATACATATTTTTCAAATAAGAATTCAAATTACAACATTAGCAGAAAACTGTGTTCTGTCAAGATGTCACCAGTGTTGAAAAAACAGTTATACTGATCTCCCTTCTCTCCTGTGCATCTAGGATATCACTTCTGCACCACCCTTTGGAGAAGTGAGCAGTCAACTAAATGATTTTCTGACGACTTAATTCTCTCTAGAAATGTGGCTAAGAAAGGCTGACGAGAGCAACTTATATCCTCATCTATTAGGTTGGTGCAAAAGTCATTGCAGTTGCAGTTTTTGCAGTGATTTTTAACCCTTTAAACCGCAGTTACTTTTGCACCAA
Source organism: Rhinolophus sinicus (assembly GCF_057876585.1). Classification (NCBI taxonomy): domain Eukaryota; kingdom Metazoa; phylum Chordata; class Mammalia; order Chiroptera; family Rhinolophidae; genus Rhinolophus; species Rhinolophus sinicus. The sequence continues at coordinate 107,526,697 of NC_142516.1, forward strand.
CCTAATACATCATTCAGCAGAAACTAACTAAAACTTTCATTTAGTTCACTGCTGTTGGGCATCCAGTAGTCTCAAAATTGCCAGAAATCTAGGTAGTAACGTAAGCATCAGCAATAATACGCCTCTCAGGCGGCTTACTCTTTTCCTTTTTTCTCCTCATGCTGTAATTCGAACTCTTAAAATTTTGCTTTTGATATTTTTTTACTTTTTAGCTCTCGATATCTATTAGTTATTTACCATCTTGCTAACATTCTCTAGTCTTCTACTTTGCCTTATTATCTGTAGTATGTCTTTTGTATAGACTGTTCTTCCATCTATTAGTCTCTCACCCCAATAAATTAAAAAAAAAAAAAGAATAAAGCATTATTGTAAAGGTTTGAAAACTTAAAAACTTACAATTATTTTTTTGCACCATGGAATTTAAATGAGCAAATTTATAGGCATACAGATACTTAAATTTCTCACGAGTCTCTTAAAATTTTTAAAGGTTTCTGCTCTTTCTTGTTCTTAAGAATGCATTTAAAAACTTAAAAGACTACACTATTTTGTTTCTTCCTCAGGGATTGTTGAGTGCATGGCAGCTGGCACAATTATCCTTGCACACAATTCCGGGGGCCCAAAGCTTGACATTGTCGTCCCTCACGAAGGAGAGGTAACTGGATTTCTCGCTGACAGTGAAGAAGGCTATGCTGAGACAATGGCCCATATTCTTTCCATGTCTGCGGAAAAGAGACTCCAAATCAGAAACAATGCTCGGGCATCTGTAAGCCGATTCTCTGATCAGAAGTTTGAAGTGACATTCCTGTCATCTGTTGAAAAGTTATTTAAGTAATGCCGTACCTGTACAAAGATATTTTATATAAAACGGCCAAACACCTTCATATGTTGAGTTTTCTAAACTCATTCCCTGTTGTAATAAAGTCAGCCTAAGCAATGCTCTCAGCAGTGTGTGTGTGTGTGTGTGTGTGTGTGTGTGTGTGTAAGCAAGGTATTTATTTCAATGGAAAAAAGGCAAAATTACATAAATGGAAAAGATAAACTTACATAGTTTAAATTTAAAAATTTTAGTGTTTGGTCTCAAATTCTGAAAAATACATATCTGAAAGAAATAAAATGAACCATCTTAATTTTGGTATATTCCTAATTTTCAAATCCTATTTGTCAAATCACGTTAGTAACCAGGAAAGAGAATTTCTTTTTAGAAAAAAAGGAAATGTTGAAAGAAAAATGGGTGACAGATAATTGATGGGTACTTTAGAATTGTTTTGACAGTTTTGGAACACTGAAAAACTCTGGTACATTTACATTTTAAATGATATTGTAGATGGCCTTTTTGAATATAATGATTTTCTTAAAAGAAAAAAGAAACTTGAAGCAGACTTAATCATATTCTAAAAGCATGTTGTCAAGACGAACTGACAGTGATTGCTCTGTGTGTGCGCGCGTGGGCATGTCGCGGCCAAGGTGCTCCCGGTAACCTTCTCCATAGCCAGGTACTTGTGAAAACGGTTTCTGCTTAGGGCTGTCAGTACCAGTGTACAGGGCTCTCATTACCTCTTAACATTCCCCATCTCAGCGGCTGCAAGTCAGCTTCAGTCATTCAGGAGGGTGGAGTAAGAACAGCCATTGTTTTGCCCATAGTGGTGAGGGGACATACAGATCCATGCGCTGGCTCTCCGTGAGCATCATGCATCGCAAGGCAACAGGTGGCAGAAGAGAGCACTGGACTAGCAGTTAGAATACCTGGGCCTGAGCTCAGCTTCATCATTTACAAGCGTCTGATCTTTTGATACTAAAGCCTTTTCTTTAATCTTTCTGAGTCTCAGATTCTTCATCTATAATCTGGACATGGTAATGCCTGTCCTCCACTGCCTTCTGGAGTTCTGATACTAACATGGAAAGTATGTGAAAGTACTTTGAAAATTAGAAAAGTTTCTTTAGTTAAAGGTAACCATGTATGTAAACGTCTTCTGTAATCCTATCTTTATCAGTAGTGCACTACAACCCTATGTAGATTCTTGGTTACTAAGCCAGTAACGAGGAACTAGTATAATCGAACAGGACTTTTATCCTGAATAATTAGCATGGGAAAGTGAATTTATGCATATGCACATATGGCGATGGAGGCCTACAACTCCTGGCGTTGTCAGCATACGTAGTCAGTTCCTTCTAGTTCAGTGAGTTGACCTTCCCAGTCTGATACATCTTTGTGTTGGGGCAGGTTAAAGAGTATGTTTTCCTTTCCAATCTCCCCTCGTCCATTCATTGGTCCAGCCAGCTTCGTTATCTACTCCCAATTACACTGTTGATGTGTCTGCAGGCGGTCTACTGTCATCAGATCAAAACGCAGCAAAACACAATCCCAAGACATTCTGACACACGCATACAGCTTTGTGTCAAAGATCATTCAACTTAGAAAAGAAAGACTGGTGGAAACTGGACATGGAAGGAATGCTACAAATTCTACAGCCCAGTTTTACTTTCAACTTTACAGACAAGCGCAATTTAAAGAACTTAGACTCCTTCAGTAGCACAAGCTGTTGAATGAAAAAATCTGGATTATAAATAACCTTGGTGTTCTGATTCCAGCCCAGTGCTTTTTCTTACCTTACAGCTAGTCTTTGAGGTAGGATTCACACCACTGTACACTTAGCCTACCCTTCTACCTAATGAAAATCATGGGACCAAAGATAAAGAAATTGAAATGTAGCAGAAGTAGAGGATGTAGTAAGAAAGGATTCTGAAACTCCATAAAACATTTAAGCTGTTTCTTCAAAATAATTTTCATTTATCACAAACATATCATTGGAAAGTATAATTTGTATATATATTTACTTTTACTGTCCCTAATGTATTATAGTACATGTTTGTTTTTTTCTGAATGTTACCATGAAAAGTGTCAAAATATGTTAGCAACAATCTGGACGAATGCTGAGTGATTATTAATTTCTATATTATGTTGCTTTTGAGTGTCCACAGCAGTAGTACAATTCACATTCTTGTTCCAGTTGTGTATGTTTTTTGTATAGTAATGTATCTGTATCTAAATATGATTTATGTTTTAAGATACAAAATCATTTGTATCTAAATATGATCTGAAGAAGTGATTTTCGTTATCTTGCGTACTTTTCACAGTATGGTGCCTTTATACCCCTCATTTGGTCTCCCAATTCTGAATTATTTATTATCTCCTACCAATATTTCAGGCTTCACATGCCAAGACATTTTTTTAAAAGAAAAAAAATATTAAGGCAAAACAAAACCTTGCCGCTCATGCCCAAGAAGAATAGGTTTTCTTGGTTCAGCACTGTCTCGATGTGCAATTTTATTTTTATTTTTATTATAGAGCAAATATTTCAGTCAGAATTGTACCACTAAGACGTACAACAACCTTGTCCTTCATAGCAGCAGATAAATCAACAATATCTATTAAGATCCAGGCACATGTTCAACACTGGGATTGTTATAATCAATACACAAAAAGCCTAGGCTTTCCTGACTCAAAGAGCTTACAGTCTTAATGAGGAAATTGTATTATAATTTATTCATTCAAGAAACATTTCTGGCACTGTGCTAAGCCCTATATATAAACAGACCATCATAAGAGTTTGTAACCTATATGTTTGAAACTATCAGAAAATAATAGAACATAATACAATGATTATTTGGTATATAATTAATGACGCCTTGTTACTCATTCAATTGCCGTACTCCCAGGTCAACATCAGCTTCAAAACATTTCAGTATAACTTAAGAAATTTCAAATTCATGGTTTTATAAAATGGCAGATTCATTATTTTAAATGAATTTGTATTAGTTTTCTATCACCATCTTAAATTACCACAAACTAAGTTAAAACAACACAAATTTATTGTCTTAAGAGTTCTGTAGGTCAGAAGTCTAACGTAGATTTCACTACGCTAAACCACAGTGTCAGCAGGGCTCACGGGGGAAATACTTTCCCTTGCCAGCTTCTAGAGGTTACCTGCATTCTCTGGCTTTTGGCCCTTCCCTCCATCTTCAAACCCAGAAGCATCAGGCCAGCTCCTTCTCACACTGTCATCTCTCTGATTCTCCTGCCTCCCTCTTCCACTTTTAAAGACTCGTGATTCCATTGGGTCCACCTGGAAAATGGAAGATAACTTCCCTACTTGAAGGTCAACTGCTTAGCAACCTTAATACCACCTGCAACTTTAATTCCCCTTTGCCATGTAACATATGCTGGTTCACATTTGAGGAAGGGAAACCACTTTACTCCGCATACCACATATATTAATTACCTGAAAGATTTCTTAATAGAAATGTTCAAGTGAAAATATTAATTTCTACACTCAAGCTAGTTCTGTTATCTAAATTTAGAGAGTAAAGTTAGTAAGTCCTTGTGATTACTAGAAAAGCCTTATAAATACATGAATATTTATGACATACCCAAACAGATACCATAGTTAATAGACACTAACATTGCTTTTTTAAAAAGTACAATAATCACACTTGTATATTTTGACCGTTTGTTAATGTTCCTTGGTCTTCATCAACAATAAAAATTTTGGCATTAGATGGAGTAGAAATGTTCTCCAAACCTTCATAATATTTAATTCTGTATATTTCTGCGTTTTATCTGCAGAAATTCTCCTAACTCTTATTCTAACGTTTCAATGTCCTTAGAGGAACCGGAAGCCTCTTCTCTTTTGTCCTCCTCTCTGGAAGTAGTGAGTTTTTCCAGGGATTCCACTACTTCGTTTCTTAACTCATCTTCAGATTCTTCAAAATTTCTGAAATAATACACAGTAAAAATCAACGTCATGATGCCAAAACAGTGAAGAATACATAGGAAAATTAGTTTCCCTTCTCATGCCCCACCCTTACTTGAGCAATATGAAACTTGCATTTTCACCCAGGTAATAAATTATTTACCTGGTTTTTCAAAGAATGATATGTTGGGAGAATCAATATTCTGTTCAGCTGGACTTTTGTTCAGCAACCTTTATTATGTTTATTAATACCCATATACTCATGTTTAAAAGAAGAGGGAAGAGAAAAAAAGAAAAAATAATATGCCGTATATATATCGAGCCCTTACCATATGCCAGTCACTGCCCTAGAGCACTTTACACTTGCTATATTTCATCTAATACTAACAAAACTTGAGGTAGATATTATCGTCATCAATTTGTAAAGAATCTGGGCTCAGAGAAGTTTAAAAAACTGGGCTCAAGGTCTCACAGCTACTAATTAGTAGGGGTAGGAATTGAAATTGTGTCTAAGACTGCAACACTGATATGTTTAGAAGGGCAGAAGGCAAGAGACCAAGAAAACCATCTCAAAGATCACTAATATTTAAGTGGCAAGTGAAAGAGACTAACAAGCTGGTAAGAGCCAAGCATGTTTATCATGGAAGCCAAGGGAGCCGAAACTATCCACAAGGAGGGAACAGCCAAATAAGATGAGGCCTGAGAAATGACAATTTCAAGGTAGTAGGTGACCTTTGGGAGAGTATTTCAGAGTGCTGTGTGGCAGATGCCATCACTGTGGATCAAGAAAGCAATGGGAGGTAAAAACGTGGTGACAATGAACTTAAACTCCTCTGCGGGGAGTCCGGCTCTGAAAGGACAGTGTTATCTCAAGAACATGAGAGTAATGGTTTTGCTTTTGTTTGTTTGTTCATTTGTTTTTCAAGATGGGAGAAATTTGGCCATGTTTCTGTGTTGAGAGAAAGTAGGTAATAGATAATAGACACTGAAAATAAAGCGACAAAGCAGATTAATTGCTAAAAACAAGGTCACTGAAAAAAAAGGCTAGGATTTAGAGTACCTGTGCAACAATGGGCTTTCAGCGGAAAGGCAGACAATTTTTCATCTATGAAGGAAGCTAGGGAAAGAGGAGATAAGGACTCATGTGGACATAGACGGGTTATGGAACTAGACAGCTGAGATGATGCCACCTACAAACACACATGGCCCCTGAGAAGTGGGAGGCACAGTCACATGATGACAGCAGGGTGGGTGGGGGTGAGTGCGCAGGGCTGAGGGTTTGAAAGGAAGCTGACTAGTCATAGGATTACTAGATATCACAGAGGCCCCCACTAAAACTGGAGGTCATAAATTTGGGGTGAACCACAAATTACAGCCTCTGTTTATTAAGCTTTCATTATTGAGGTATATGCTTACACAGGATCTTCCCTCTGTGCTCATTCCTCTACAACTTAAAACAATGATGTGTCCAGGTGTGAATTCCTTTTCACTGTTCCCTCTTGGTGGTGCTTTTATTTCCCAGATATGATTTATGCCTTTCAATAATTAGAAAAAGTCCACAGCTGTAATTGTTTGGAATATAGCTTTCTCCCTATTCTCTCCTTCTGGAATTCTCTTTAGATATATATTAGGCCTTCATGCCTCTTAACTCCTCTTTCACATTTTCTACATTTTTTTCCCTCAGAGCTGTCTTCCAGTTACTAATTCCTTCATTAACTGTACCTATTCTGTTTTTTAAACTGTCAGTGGAATTTTAATTTCTATTGGTAGATTTTTTTTTTTTTTTCATTTCCAAAAGTTCTGTTTGGTTACTTATCACATTTTCCTACTCTTTTTTGATGGATCTGCTTTTTCTCTCATGTTTTGATTCCTTATTTTAATTAAATAATTTTAAATATACATTATTATTATACAAATATTAAATATTCATAAGATAACTATCTGAAGTTCTTCATGGTCTAATTCAGCTATTTGTTGTGTTTGCTATCTCTCATAATGGATTGTGTTTTTAAATTTTTAATTGTGAGTCACCTTCAGTAGTGCGTTAGTGAGAAAACTCGATGTCACCTGGACTAAAGTTATAGCTTGTTTTGTATTTACTTCTTCTAGAGATCCCAGAGTATTATGATCCCTCACTGTGAATTTTAATGTTCATTTCTCAATGTACATGTTTCCAGACCATCCAAGTATTGTAAATTCAAACTCCAAAACTGAGTGAAGGCAAATCCACAGTTATAAATTTCTCAGGAAGAATTTTTCTCCCAGAGACGGGACCAACACAGACAAGCCACATTACTGGATTTTTTTCTAGACCACCCTGCACTGATGTGTAGCTCTCCAAAGGTTCCAGCTGGCGAGAATGGAGGCGAACCCATTGAAGAAAACAAAACAAAACAAAACAAACCTACTACTAGGTGTATAGGATGTACACAGAGACAGGAAGGAAAGAACGAAAATTTAAAAAGAGGGGAAAAAAAACCTCCAAAACGAAGAGCCCACAGATTAGAATCCCACAATATATTTATACAATATAATGGTAATAAAGATGGGCAAGACAACAAAAAAATTCGAACATGAACTGACTCCAGGTGAAATTATTTTTATGGAGAATTTTTTTCACTCTTATTTCCTTGCTTGTTTGTTTATTCATTTACAAGCCCGCGTGTGGAGGGCTGACTTTCAATAGATGGCAGCAAGGGAGGAGGATTTTGATAAAACTCTTAAAGTAAGTATGCTCAAAGAGAGAAATTAAAGCACAGCATCCATTTTAAAATGTTTTTAAATTAGGGAAATAATTATGCAATAATGAAGCAAGAACACATACAAAAATTATAAATCTTAGACATGAAATAGATAGCAATAAAAACTTAATAGATACCCAGATAAGATTGGAAAGCAGTATTCAAAAATTTCCTAAAATGCAACAAAGAGAAGAATGAAAAATATGAAAGTACAATTAGATGTTATTGGGGATTAAGAAGCTCTAAAGTATATCTAATTGGAGCACCAAAATGGAGGGAATAAGAAAAGCAGTATTTGGAGAAATAATAGGTAAAAATTTTCCAGAACTGAAAAAAGAACAAAAGTTCTCAGAATAAAGTGAACCAAGCAGGAAAAAGACAAATCCAGACCTAGACATACCACAGTGAAACATAATATAAAGGTAACAAAATTATGAAAGTAGTAGGGAGAAAGCATATTTCTAAAAGTAAAACAAGTAGACGACAGCAGATTTCTCATCAACAATAATAGAGACCAGGAGAAAAATAATTGTCAATCTAAATCTAAATGGTTTGTTCAACTACATTACTACTAAAGATTGAAAGTAAAATAAAAAAATTTTAGATATGCAGTCAATAAAAGAGTATACCATTATTTGACCTATCTTAAAGAATTATTCAAAAATATACATTGACAAGAACAAAACTGAAAATAGAAGGAAAGGATAGACTAGAAAAAAACACGGCAAGTTCAACGTGATAAACTACGTTGGCAAACTGAATTAAGTTTGAGATTAAATGTATATTTGAAAATGATATAGATTTCTCTATATATTTTAAATATACATAATGTTTTTTTATTTATTTAAAGGTAAAATTGGATGAAATGATTTGATGTCTAAAACTTAGAATGTTCCAAACTTACAAAAAATAATATGTAGGAGGTGTGGGGAAGTAAAGAACAATGTTTATCATTGTTAAAGCTAGATGATTGATACATGAGGGTTTATTATGTTATTCTCTCTACTTTTACTATGTTTAAATATTTAACAATGAAAAAAAGTTTTTTTAAGTAAAATTACAACTAGAAAACAAGATCAGGATGCAAAAGTTTTAGTGGTTATTTAAATTGTGATTTTCATATTTGGGAGAAAGAAAGGAATACTAAGCAACTTTTGAATCTATTAGATCAATTTGTAGGTAATATATAAAAGCTAACTATTTAAAGAATAGAAATATAATCTGTATCTTAAAAACTAGTACAGAGGAAAAATAGTAATATAGAAAATTTGGCAACCTTACAAAAGGCAGGGAAAAAAGAGGGAAAAGGAAATGAGAAATGGAGGTAAAACACAAAATCAAGCTTAAAGCTTATAGTGAAGCCCAAATATGTTGATGATTATGATAACAAATTAAAGACTAATTATCACATAACTAGGAGCATATCAACCAGCTACAAGTACTTTATAAGAAACACATTATAGTGAAACTACACAGAAATGATAAAAATAAAACAATAGAAAAATACGTGTCATAAAAATACTAAAAAGGGGGAGGGGGGTTCACACAGTGTGAGGGATATAAATGATAAATGTCTAAGTTTTGCTTTGTCTTGTGCACCTGAAACTAATTAATAAAAAAAAAAAAATACTAAAAAATAAAATAATTTAAAAATTGAAATAGCAATATCAGTATCAGACAAAATAGAATTTAAGGCAAACAGCATTAATAGGAACAAAAGTGACAATACATAATATTAAAAAATGCACTTGTATATGCACTCTACCAAACTGATACAACAATCATAAGTTAGAACATGGCTTCTACCTATTTAAAGTACATTGAAAAGAAGACAGATGTATGAGGAATAAGCATCAAAACCACAAACATAGTTCAGATTTTACTGTATCTCTATCAGGAAGCAAAAAACAAAGGCTCTAGAATAATTAACAAAAAATATATATAATCATATAGAACATATGTAGCCCCCAAATAGTAAGAACACGCATTTTTTTTCCAAGTACGTAACAATCATAAAATTGACATTGTACTAAATAGCAATTGGAATCCCAATATATTTTTTTAAATGACTAATATTCAGATGATATGGTCTCTGTCCAAAATGAAAATAAAGTAGAAATCCTGGCTTTTAAAAGAGTGATTTAAAAACACTTTAGTCAGATACTTCGGACTTGAATCATACTATTAAGAAAACTCAGAGAGTGAGAGAACTGGTAGCAAGGACATGTAAACAATGCCTATAACTCAAAAACTACGAAGATACCATACACACCCATTAAATTAGTAAAAAGTTTTTAAACAGACTATACCGAGTGCTTGATAAAGATGCAGAGCAACTAGACTCTTAAACACTGTTCATGAGAATGTAAAATGGCACCACCACTTTGGAAAACAGTTTAGCAATTTCTTAAAAAGTTAAACATTTACCTACCATAAATTCAGTCATTCCATTCCTAGGAATTTACTCATGAGAAATGAAAACTTAGGTCCACACAAAGACATTTACATAAATATTCATAACAGCTTTATTTGTAATAGCCCAAAACTAGAAACAATCCAAATGTCCATCAATCGGAAAATGTATAAATCAATTGTGGTACATCCATACAGTAGAATACTACTTAGCAATAAAAAGAATGAACTTGCAATACATGTAACAACATGGATGAATCTCAAAATTATTCTCCAACAGTAAGGTTTCTAGGAAGCGTAAGGGTGTCATCCTTTAGTAGTCTGAGCAAAAGCTCAAGATTGAGTATGGCTTGACTCAAAAAGATTTGTGGGTCTGGATTTTGTCTAATGAAGTGAATCCAAGTAAGATTTGCAGAGACCTTACAAGATTTTTGAAAAAATATATGTGCAGAAACAGCAAGGTTGGACCAAGTGGGACAGAGACAGTGCTAAATCAAAAGAGGCTGCTGGAATCAAAATTCTACTGGCAAGAAGCAGGCTGAGAAAATTCTTCCCTCCTTCCTCCCTCCTTCCCTTTCTTCCCTCCTTCCTTTCTTTCTCTCCCCTTCCTCCCCCCCTTCCCTCCTTTATTTTCTACACAAGTTGATTCTAATGTTCATATGGAAAAATAAAACTAGATAGGAACATTCTGGAAAACAAAAGTGTTAATATTTAGGGGAACCAAAATAAGAATCCATATTATAAGCAATACGTTTATAATACAGTAATTAGACTATAAAGAATAGAAATTGGATGGAAATATGTATAAAAATGTAGTATATCATAAAAGTGACATTTGAAATTAGTAGCAAAAATAAAGATTTTCAATAAATTGTGCTGGAATAGTAAGGACTTATTTGGAAAAAAAAATAAAGTTGGAGCCACACTTTGCAGTGTAATTTCAGATGAGTAAAATATTTAACTAAATAGAAAATTACATTATAAAAGTTCTTTAAAAATCCTGATATCAATTTTTAATAATTGATAAATCTAACTAAATAAAAATAAGAAATTCCCACATGGCACAAGCCACTATAAATAAAATCAAAAGGCAAATAAAAAACTGGGGAAAATATTCTTGAATCATATTACAGATAAAAAACTAATTTTTCTAATATACAAAAACTTCCCAAAATCAATACAATATTAATAGCCTAGAATTTTTAAATGGCTACAGTCATTTAATAAATTGTTCCCACAGGAGGAAATAAACATGGATCTTAAGCATATGTAAAGACAACCTCACTCATAAAAAAAAAAAAAAAAGCTAATTAAAACTAAACTGTGACATCATTTTTTTACGTATCAATTTTATAATTGACAAGAATAATTTGACAATATCCAATACAAATGTACATAATCTTTGCCCCAATACATTGCTGTTCTGGGATTTAAATATGTATATATATACAGGTATATATATGTATTACACATAATATATATAAATATATATGTATATGACTATTTTATATAATGATATGTATTCAAGATACACTGCTAAGGGAAAAAAGGAAGTTTCATGATAGTATGTACACTATGAAACTTTCTATAAAAAAGGAAAACATACATATATACAAGATATACATATTTGCTTACATTTTAATGGAATTCCTCAGGAGAAGTTTGCACAAGAAGCAGATTAGATTGGTTCACTTTGGGGAGAGGAATTATGTAGCTAAGGTAGAGACAGCAGAAAGACTATGAAAAGAGTGTACCATTTGAATTTGGAACTATATGAATATATATTACTGATTTTTAAAGTAAATTATAATAAAATTTTTAAAATTCAAAGGACTCCAAATTTTAAAACTAATAAGAGAATTCAGTAAGGTTACATGATACAACATCAATAGTGTTTTATACACTAGCAGCAGCAAAGTTGAAAGCACAAGAGAAAAATGACCCCATTAATTAAAATTAATGACCCCATTAATAATGGCAACAGCAGCAAAATTTAAGTGGCACCTATGTCATGAAAAAAACTACAAAAATACTGAAGAATATAAAAAAGACATAACAGATAGAGAGCTATACTATATTCATGGCTGTCAAGATTTATAATCACAAAGATGTCAATTCCCATAAATTAATCAACAAACGTCATTCTCATCAAAATCCCAACCAAGGTTTTCATGACACTTTACAAGAGAATGCAAAGGTGAATATGTTAAGGGCAACAACACCTAAGATAAGTTTGAAGAAAAAGATGTGGAGACTAGAAGAAGGTGTGGGGACTAGCCCTACCAGATATCAAAAGGTATGAAAAAGCCACAGTAATCAAGACAGAACGTCACCGATGCAGAGATAGAAAACAATGCCATTGGAAAAGAATGGAGAGCCCAGAAACAAACCCATGAACATAGTAAAACCTGGTCTCCTTAGCTAGGTCTCTGAGGGTATCTTCTATGTCTCAACAACAGCACTTGGAACGTTCTCCTTTCATTTAGGCATCTGGTATGTGACCTACTTACGTATCATCATCATCAGATCTTGGTTCTACTGGTTCCTCATCCACCTCAATGCCAGAGGCCATTGCCACCTTCCCCTCATCTTCTTTAGGAAGCCATTGTTTTAATGTTCCCGCTATTAAAAAAAAAAAGACAGAGAGAGAGAGATTAACACATACCACCATATACACCTGATGAGGGGTATGCACCAAAATCCTGTAGTGAACATCAAACATAATAGTAAAACCTTTGAATCATTTCCATTAAAATGAAGAAGACAGTGATGACAGCTGAAAACCCAACTACTCAGCATTGTACTGAAACTAGTAGGAAACACAAGACAAGGAAAAGAAGTGAAAGGAATAAGGATAAGTAACGAAGAGACAAAATACTCCCACTTTGGGGGTAGGCGCTTTGATTGTATAGAAAATTTTTTAAAATCTTGTGTTATAAAAATTTAAGACTTGCCAACATTATTGGACCACCCTATTCTTCACTGTTTCTATAACATGAGTATCCAGCTCATTGTTAGGCTTACTCATTACCGTCTGCAGAGGAAATTCAAAGCACATACACACAACTTTATCTTTTTTGGGTGGCAGTGGGGTGGATATATTGTTGTTATTTAAAATGTAATTTTATTCCTCTTGAGAAAATATCAGACTGAAGATAGTACAATATTTTATTTCTTTATGGCAATGTAGCATCCCCTTGACAACTCTAACATTCCACTGATTATAAGAGGCACTTTTATTTTATACACAAATAGCAAAGAAAATGTTCCCAGTAAAATGACACAATGTTTTCTTACCCTTAGAATTTATAAGTTACAAATATAAATTATCACAAGAACTCTTTTAACCCTTTCTGAGCATATATATATATATATATATATATATATATATATATATATTATCTCATATCACTCTTGTATACTCATAAAAAGGAAAATATAGTGAAACACATTGGATAAGATATAACTGAAATTCCTCATGTTCAGAGTCTTATTCCTCTGAATTATTTTTTTACATATCAATCAAACTTTTATGGATTCTTATTCAGAGAGACCATAATAAAACAATTCATGAAACAATCAAGAAATTTTGAATTACTTTTTAAGTCATTGGTGTTTTTTTTCTTTTTTTTTTATTGTGGTAAAAAATATGACATAAATTTACCCACTTAATTTTTAAGTCAACAGTACAGTATTATCATATATATGTACATTGTTATACAACAGATCTCTAGAACTTTTTCATCTTGAATGACTGAAACTTTATTCCCATTGAACAACAATTCCCCATTTCCCCCTCCCTCCAGCCCTTGGAAACCACCTTTGTACTTTCTGAGTTTGACTACTTTGGATAGATCATATAAGTGGAATCATACAGTATTTGTGTTTTTGAGATTGACTTATTTCACTCAGCATAATGTCCCCAAAGTCCATCCATGTTGTAGCATATGTCAGGATTTTCTTCTGTTTTTAAGGCTGAATAATATTCTATTGTATGTTTATACCACATTTTCTCTCTCCATTCAACCATCAATGAACATTTATTTTGCTTCCATATCTTGGCTATTGTGAATAATGCTACAATGAACATGGGTGTGCAAAAATTTCTCTTTGAGATCTTGTTTTTTGTTTTTTATATATACCCAGAAGTAGGATTGCTGGATCATATGGTAGTTCTATTTTAATATTTTTAGGAACCTCCATACTGTATCCTATAATGGCTGCATTATTTTACAATCCCACCAATAGTATATAAAGGTTCCAATTATACCATATCCTTGTCAACACTTGTCATTTTCTGTTTTTGATAACAGCCATCCAAATGGATGTGAGGTGATATATTTTTGTGGTTTTGATTTGAATTTTCCTGATGATTAGTGATATTGAGCATCTTTTCATATGTTTGTCATTGATGTCTGTTATTTTTTTCTATATAATTTCAATCTTGTTGTAGCCAAGAGCATTGTTGAAACAGATTTTCTTAAAAGAATACACAAAAGAACTAAAAGAATTCACAAAAACTGAAAATGCTGGTTTCTTAAGTGGCTTTAAACTTATGTAGAACTAGACTACTCTTAACTACCACTTTGGGAATTTTACTAAATATGTCTACATTAGTTAGCTTCTGCAGAACAATAAACCACCACATAACTTAGTGGCTTGAAACAGTAACCATTTATTTAGGTTACAATTCTGAAGTTAGGCAACCTTAGCTGGGCTCAGCTGGTTGGTTCTTCTGGTATCAGCTGGGCCCACTCACGCATCTGCAGTCACTGGCCAGACAAGCTGGCAATTGGCTGGTTTAGTACGGCCTCACTTGGGATGGACTGTCTCTCTGTTCTACATGGGGTCTCATTTTCCAGCAGACCAACCCAAGCTAGTTGAGAGCTTAACAGGTTTCCAAAAGAAAAAAGCAGAAGCTCCCTGAATACTCAGACTTGGCACACCGCCACTTCCACTGCATTCTGCTGGTGAAGCAAATCACAAGGCCAATTGAGATTCAAGAAGAGAGTGGGGGAAAAAAAAACCCAAAACATTTAATGATGTAGTTGCTGCGAAGTCATATTGCAAAAGCCAAGGTTACAGGGAGGAGTGAAGGACTGTGATAATTTTTGTAATGTTCACTCTACAACCATCTGGCTCCTAAGGGTCCAAAGAGTGTTTCATTTCAGCCTCCAGGAAAAAAAAACCCTACCCACTGATACCCATTCTACTAGTTTTGATGTTAACTGGGGTCCAGACAATAATCTATCAGGACTACTGCCTGGCCTACAGTGACTATAAAACACCATTGACTGTACACTGCATCCCAAGTTCAGAATCATTAAAAGAGGAAAGAGGATGATGTGCATCTCAGAACTGGTGAATTTCAGGAAACTGAGGCTCAGAAGGGTTAAGTGTCTAACTTAAGAGCACGTGATAATCAGTTGGAACTTGCATCAGAACCGGTATTCTTGGTCACCATGTTAAAAGCTAGAACTTATAAAGCACTTACGCAGACAGGCAACTTGCTAGACAATTTACATATCATATCTCACTTAATATTTAAAACAATGCTTTGAGGTTGATACCATTTTAATATTGATTTTACAAAGGAGAAAAATTAAGAAAGATTGGTTATCCTATTGGTAGTGTCAGAGCCAGGAATTATACCAGATCTGTTTAGGTATAGAATCCATTCTTAACCATTATTCAATGCTGCCTGGTAATATGAGTATACTGCAGAGAGAATCTAATGTATAAACAACCTTTATGTGTTCCAAATGTAAATGTAAATGTTTAGATATTTTGCATTTTCCTTTTTCTTAGCACAATACACCTTTGAACATTTTTACAGAGAAAATTTATACTATTATAGTAAAAAAATCCTAAAAGAAAAATCAAACAATGATACAGGTATAGGGAATTATATTTATGTATCAATGGAGAAGAAATAGCCTAGGAATGGATCCAAGTATATATAAGGATAAAGTAAAATAAATTTTGAGCCAATAAGAAAATCTATTAGTCAATAAATAATTTTGGAAAGTTGGCTATTTTGAGAAAAAAATTAAAGTTCCTACATTACACCAAAATAAATACCAAAGAATTAAAGATTGAATTGTGAAAAAATAAAACAAAAAAAGAACTAGAAAATAAGAGTGTATATTTTTCAGATTTCAAGCTGAAAAAGCCATCCTAAACATCCTCACAATACACAAAGGAAAAGATTGCTATATTTGATTATCTACAGATTTAATACTTTAACTGAATTAGAAAAACATTTCACAAATACTATGGAAATAATTGTTTTAGGCAAGAATTACTGATGTTAAAACCATTAAGTGAATGGTTGATGGGGATTTGTACATTTGTATAGTGCTAAAGTAACACTGCACAGATTGCATTCTAGACTTAACATGCAAAATATAATTGTAAACGGGAGGTTGTCAGTCTAGCACCTCCTTCAATCAGTGGTCAGCCTTTGCTTAACTAATGGTGCAGCAATAGGACTTGTCTTCTGCTGTGATGCAATACAAAGTATACATTACCTAGAATATATTTTAGTAAAAACCCTTTAACTTCAAACCATCAAACTTTAGATATAATTCAGTTTACAAAAAATACTTGTATATAAGGGATATATTTTTATTTACAAAACAAAAAACAATCAGACAAATCCAGAAGATGGGACATTCTGCAGGACAACATGGTAATACCTTCAACAAATCACTGTCATGAAGAAAAGGATGCAGAGGAGAGCTGTACTAATTTAAAAGACTTAAGTGAAATATTAATCACATGAAATGTTGGTCCTTGAGAGGATACTGCTTCGGACTATCAGATGTAAAGGACATTTTTGGGACAACTGGGGAAATTAGAATGTGGCCTGTCTGGATATTAAATGAAGTGAAAATTTACTGAAATAAAACTTTATAGCCCAGCTTTGAAACCTACTGGTAAATGTTCCATGTGTACTTGAAAAGAAGATATTTTCTGCCATGGTTGGGTGTAACGTTCTAAGTATGTCAATCATGTCAAGTTTATTAATTCTGTTGTTCAAATCTGCTACATCCTTACTGATTTTGTCTGTTCAATCAGCTACTGAGAAAGGTACATTACATTTTCCCACTATGTGATAGATTTGTTTATTTCTATTAGATCTGTCAACTTTTGCTTTATACGTTTTGATATTATGTTATTAGGTACATAGAAATTTAAGATCATTATATCTTTCTGATATATTGATACTTTTTCCATTATGGAAAGTCTTTATCTATAGTTATGCTACTTTCCTTAAAACGAATTTTTCTTTTAGTGTTCGCCTGTTATATTTTTTCCACCTATTCACCTTTCACCTTCCTGCATACTTATATTTAAAGAGTGTCTTTTTTAAAGCAGCAGGTAGTTGGGTCTTTTTTTCTTTCTTTTAATCCAGTCTGAAACTCTGTCTTTTAATTGGAATCCTTAGTCTATACATACTTAATGTAATTTATTTTTATATATTTGAGTTTAAATCTACCATCTTACTATTTGTTTTCTATTGGCCCATCAATTCCATGTCCCTTTTTTTCTTTCTTTCCTCTTTTTGAATTAAGTATTTATTATAATCTCAATTTTTTCTTCTGTTTGTATATTATACATAATTTTACTATTATATAGTATTTACCCTAAATACTACCAAATGCATTCTTGACATCTTAAAGTATAATTTAATACTTTTACCATTTCCCAAACAATATGCAAATACAAAATATTCTAACTGTAATTTACCACTCCCAATTTACGTGCTATTTTGGTTATATATAGTCTCTCTCTCTTTCCATCACTGCAAGTAAATTCATGAACTTACTATATTTTCATATGGGCAGTTTTACATTAGGAATATACTAGAAATTTATTTAAGAAGTTGGGATTTGAAATATGAATTTTCCGTCAAAGGTGGAATTAAAAGCAAAGTGTGGCACGTTTTTTTTTGTTTTTTTTTTGTAAACTATTACATGACTATTCATGTACACATCCTACCAGTGTGGTGGATGTTGCACCACACTGTAATTAAATGTTTATCCATTTTTCATCAAACATAAGTTTCATCCAAAACCACAACCCATATTATTTCCTAAAAGTGCACAAAATTAATGAAGTAGATTGATATATCTCATCTATGAGGTAGTCTGGCTAATGAGATGCAGCCTGAGTATTCCACGTCGTGTGGGAAACTGACAGTTTTTGTTTTCCTGTTTTAGGAAGACAATTTTAGGAGGTTCTTGTTCTTGTTTAATAGGAGACAAGAAAGAATGTATGGTTAACAACAGAAATGTACATCAGCTGTTATTCGAATAGGCAACTTGTTACCAAGGCAACTATGGGGCCTGAAAACTTACACAAGAAAAATGGAGGGTACCTTCCCACCAAAGATTCACTTGGAGTAGTTAAATGATAAACAAAGTTACTGACCTGAATTAATTATGCACATGTTAAAAAAAATACTTGTCCTTATTTAAGAAGTGTAGCTTTTACTAGTAAGAGCCATTCAAAAGGATTTTAGAAGGTCTTGCTATTTTAAACTTTTTAAATTAGGACAAATTAAACATGTACTTGAGAAAGCCTCATTTTAAAATGAAATTTAGAGTTAGAAACATCAAAGCAATTTATTTTCAAGGATTTGGAAGTTTAAGCTAAAGACTGTTTGATGTAAGATATATGAATCATGCTTAAGTGTATGATAAATCACCTATCCCTAAAAGCATTTATAAATTGTCTATTATACTTGTAATCAAAGTTACTAAAATTTACACATGCAGCAAGTCATTAGGAAGATTCTATGCATCCATAAGAATTATTTTTAATGTAATTTCCCTATCCCACTTAATAGCAACACAAATATTGGCAACCTCGTGCCTTTGCATAAAGTAATACTAAAAATGTCCTATAGCTACATGCTCCTTCACAGAGACTACTGCCACCTACTAAGTTCTAGGCAGATCAGACACTAAGGATGGAGAGGCAGTGTGGGTGGTGAGTAAGACAAAGCTCTCATAAGCTTATTTAGTGAGGAAGAAATATATTAAACAAGAAATTAAAGTGACTTATCTTTTTATGATCAGAGAATTAATGTCTTGTGGGATATTAAGCAGGGAAACCAAACCTAGAGAACTATAAGGAAAACTTGCCCAGACGTTTTCTCAATCATTTAAAACAGTGGTTCCCTACCCATGGTACACACGCAGTAGTTTAATTTAGATAGTGTTTATAGCAATCACTGAAAGTTCACAATAATATCATCACTGCATCTTTTTTATGATCCGCACTTAAGTGATCAATATAGTAATGAAGTGTCAATATTTTCTACATTTAACAAATATTTGAGTGTGAATGAATCTAAGTGAGACTGAGTGAATGTGAAATTGTCAGAGGCAGCTAACAGAGAAAAGACAGTGGACAAACTTGAGGACTTACTAGGCTTTTTTGGATTAAAGAGAAGCATGTTAATCAAGTTGCAAACTCTTTCACTCATTCATTCAAAAAAACACTTATTCAGACTGTAGTATATGCCAGACCCCTTTGAAAAGCCCTATCTGGCAGTATAGGGAAAAGTAGGGAAAGCAGGGTAACTGCCGATAAAACATAATGACACATAAATTTTTTAAAAATGTAATTATAAAAACAAACATAGTGACAGAAATGGATGGGAGTTCGCATCAGAGTGAAACCTTCCAGGAGGGATTATCTTGGCAAAGGGATGACAGCATTCATTCTCAACCGGGAAGAATTTCTGCTAATAGAGAAATGTTAGCAGCTATGGTTTTGGGGATGGTCCAGGTTGGGAGGGACCATCTGATCTTCAATGTGCTCAGACTCTGCAAAGTCTGGATTTTATCCTGTGGGTAAAGGAGGGGTCTTTTGCAGGATTTTAAACCAAGAAGCGACTTCATCCATTTCAGGAGGATTATCTGGCAGGACTGCAGAGGGTGAGCTGAAGGAAAAAAAGGTGACGAAGGACAGGAAGTCAAGATGGCTGCACCAACGGGAAAGGTGAGAGGAGGCCAACAACAAAGTTAGAGGCTGAAAGAGCAGCGCTGAGTTGGACTGGGATGGGACGTCAGCATGTTACGAAAGAAAATACCTGCACTTTACTTTGAATGCCACCTTTGGAGGCAAGTTCCTATTTCTAATCCTACTTGTTAGATACATTGCTCATATATGCCTAATGTAAAACCGTCCATGTGAAAATATAGTAAGTTTATGAATTAATTTGTCATGATAGATCAAAAGAAGAGTTTTTTATGACTCTCTCCAATGTGGACGAAAAAGGGGCCATATAATAAACCTGACAAGCTCAGGGGAGGCCAGCACAATGGGCCTTACAAACTCAGAGACCAAAAGTAACCACATAGAATGGCTCTGTGCAATGTCAGAGGGCAGTAGATGGGGGGAGGAGGGTTGACACTGTGTGAGGGGTGTAAATAATAAATGTCTATTACATTGTTTTGTACACCTGAAACTAATAAAAAAGAAAAGAGCATACGCACACAAAATTAAATTAAATTGAAAAAAAAAGTAGTCACATAGGATGGTCAGAACATCAAAATTTCTAACTAAAAGCAGGTCATGGCGGGTACTCACATCCTAGGCCTTTAGCTTTCTTCACAAAGGTCTTTAACTTAAGTGAGTCTGTCTATTGTCATTTTGCATCTAAGATAACATACCTTTGAAACATCAGCGTTTTCTCCTTTTCCAGACCCCCCAGGGCACAACCCACTGCACCAGATCAGAGGCCACAGAACCCCTCCTTGTTATCTTGTTCCCCACATACCATGTCTATGTGCTGTAAATGTTAGTTATTAACTCCTGTACCCACCAACATAAAGGAAGTATGTATCTCTCTGTTTTACTTTTTATCCAGTCCCAGAGATTTCAACTGCTTGGCTTTCTCCTGCCTCCTTCATCTACCACCAACGAATTTCATGTGCTCTTCTTGTCTCCTCCTTTGGTTTTACTATATAAAATAAGCTGTAAAACAGCCAGTCTCCAGAACATTTTCTTAATCTGTTGAGATTTTGCTTCCTGGCAACTGTGGTCAGTTTAGCTCAAATAAACTCATAAAAATTCTCTACAGGTTTGGACATTACATCTGTTGACACCAAGAATCATAGGGGCAAACAGAAGAAGAGAGACTCATAGCCACCAAGTATGTCTCCATGGGCGTGTCATGATGGGAACCTCCCGCCTATTAGCCCGGGCCCCAGCTCTTGGCTTCCAGGCCAAGCCAGGCCTGCCCAAAGCTTCCTCCGGCCTCCAGTCCCACTCAGAGACAACGCTGTTATCCCAGGACAGACGGGAAGGGAGCAGACAAGCAAACAAGTAACCTTCAGTTTGTGGTCCTGGAAAGAGTGTCTCAAAGACAGCGTTCTCTCTCTTTTTTTTCTCTCTCTCTCTTCTTTTAAGTTTTAAACAGCAGTATGTCAACTTAGATAAGCCGTAATACTGAAGGATTTCATATACTCAGGGACTCTGGCCCCTTCTACTGCTCCTAGATTTAATCAAACCGGTTTTCTCAGTCTCCAGCACAGGACCGTGTGTCTCCTCAGGTACTCCCCACCTGACACGCCCTTTCTTCTTGTCTCAGGCAAACCCTGCACATTGTTTCGGACTCAACTTTCCCAAAGATTGTGAAATTGGGTTTCATAAGGTGGCAGACCACTCTTCATTAATAATTGGGTAATTCTTGCATTATGCTTAGTCTTGTATATATTTTTGTACTGTTCTTTAACTTTGTAAGCATTGCCAGCCACTTACTATCTAGTCTGTTTCTATGCCTTCTTGCCCCCTCAGCCTCACGTCTCTGCAACACCAGGGCCCAGACCGCCCACCTATGCAGATGGTCCTCATTTGACACCTGCCTGTCCACAATGGCTTTTCTTGCAGCAGTTCACACCTGCATATCTGATAGAGGACAATCCCCATTGTGATATGAATTGCCTCAAACTTTAGAAAATGATAGTTGGTTTCCCTAGAAGTAAACACAAGCACAATCTTGCTAAACATTGAAGGCAAAAAGCACAAAAGCCAAAAAACTACGTTAAGATGTATTTTTATTGCCCATAGGATCGTATTTTGAGTCTGCTGAATAGCTGTCAGAAATAAACTGAGCCTGGCCGGTACAGCTAAGCGATACCAGCTCACTATCTACAAAGCCACCAGTCCTGCTTAACTTTTCATCAGTTGTCAAATGACCACATTGAACAAAATTACCCCGCTCTTCTTGGAAATGTTGTTAACGGCATTTTGGACAGGGTTGGACAAAACAAATCAACTTCTGAAAAGGCTTAGACACCCTCACAATTCTTTCTCCAGGCTGAAGGTATTTTTATGCCCTTTTTGCATTTACAAGTGTTTGACAAAATTCCTCAGGGGACTGGTTATGTTCTACAAATAAACTACATACCAAATTCTTCTTTGGCAGAAAATGAGCTACTTGTTAGACGTGCAGCTGCCAAAACACTCATTAAAGTTCCTGGAGCTTCATGCTGCCACCGTTTCCTATTTTCTGGAACGTTTTTGATCACCATCACTTGGCCATCTGAAGAGGAGACTGGGTTATTGAACATAAAGATGCTTCTTCATTTGAGTTTTTATAAAATCACAGAATGTTAGAACCTTGGAGGTAACCTCATCCCCTCCTTCCCCCCACTCATTTTATTAGTAAGAAAACTGAGATACAGAAAAGTTTAGTGACTTATTGTCACGTAGCTGATGAGCAGGAGAGTCCATGTTTGCTCTGTAAACTGGCTATTTTGATGTGTTAAAATTTCTACTGTAATTGCTTATTTTAAATTAACTTTCCCCTCTTACTGACTCATTGGCTTAGAACAGATTAAATTGTACTATATTTGCAAGCCCTTTCTTGCAAGTTTAATGAGGTTAGTATTTTGTAATAGTATAAATATGTCAGTTCATCCAATTATAATAACTAATTTCAGTGATATACTTATGTATTTCAGCTTATAACATGGGTATACATTTTAGCTTTCCCCTAGCCCCATGTTATCATCAAGGGGAACATAGGAAATAATAAAAATCTTCATTACCTATAAAAGTAATGCCTGGATGTTGCTGTAAACCTCTCCTAAGGAAAGACTATGCCAGGAGCTCAAATGTAAACGAAGGAATTTAGATGGAAAATTTCATCGCATACGAAACACCCCAAACATTTAAATAGCACATTGGTTTCCAAAGCAATTTTATATGTGTCTTTATACTGTTACCTCTCTATATCTTGTGGAATTGCTATTATTTTAATTCCAAATGTATTGATTAAAAAAACCAACCCTCCAAAAAATTGCAAGGAAGTTATTGGGCTAGGATTTGAAGGCAAATCAAGTCAGCTGCCCTTCCTTATACATTCTCTCTCACTGTAAGGAAGGAAGGATTCTGGACCTTTCCTCCTTTACATTCTTATAGCGAGGGTGCTCAGCTGTCTAGGATAATGAGCAGGCAAGTTTCTCTGGCGCTAGGGGAGGAACCAACACAACGTCTGTGGAAGGTGTCTGATACCAAATCTACAGGGATTGTACTGAAAAGCAAGAACTATCAGGGCAGGATGAGCACTGCTGCATTAGGGACGTTGGTCTCCTCTTGCTGGCACTTTATGCCAACTGATTTCAATTCACCCTCAGGTGTCGTGGAGCAGATGGAGGTGACGTGGGCCTCTGCCATCCTCTGCAGCAGAGTCTGAGGAGCTCCCGCATCCCACTGTCTTCTGTTTTCTGCAACAGCAGCAGCAGCATCCTGGATGAACAACTCTGGGTGTAAGAAAATAACTCGTTAATTTAAAAGCAGCCTAAGGGTGACTAATTGCCATGAACAGTTCTTAGGAAACCCAGAGACTGTCCCTCAGCTAGTACATTCAAAAGCAGAGAAATCACCACCATCCTTCTAATAGAGACTGCTATGGACTAAATGTTTGTGTTTCTCCCCAAAAATCGTGTGTTGAAACCAAATGCTCAATGTAATAGTATTAGGAGGTGGGGTTTTGGGGAGGTGATTAGGTCCTGAGAGTGGGGCTCGTCTGAACAGAATTAGTGTCCTTATAAAAGAGGCCACAGAGAGCTCCCTCACCCTTTCTCTTATGTGAGGACACAGCCAAAAGGTGGAACTAGGCCCTCACCAGACACCAAATCTACCAGCTCCATGATCTTGGACTTTCCAGCCTCCAGAAATGTGAGAAATAAATATCTGTTGTTTATAAGCCACCCAATTAACAGTATTTTGCTGTAGCAGCCTGGACAAAGACATAGATCACATTTATAAGACTGATATTATGAACAGATTTAACATCGTTTCACTTTTATTAATAACATTTGATTGACTGGTCAAAATATTTAAATGCTAAAGAAATATTAGTAGCACAAATGGACAAACTCCTTGTGGCATTATGAGAATTACTTTCTTCAGTTTCCATGGAAATGTATTCTATTCCATTATCTCAATTTTTAAGACAACTTGTGTTATCTTTTCCTTATTTATTCCTACATTTCATTAAAGGAAATTTAAAAATCAGATACGTAGAAGAAAGTGAAAATCACCCATAATCCCACTGTCCAGAGACTATTTAAATTTCAAGAACTTTCCCCTTGCTTTGTTTTGAAACAAAAAATGGGTCACATAATACACACCGTTTCATAACTTGCTTTTTTCAATTAGCAACGTATCATATCCAATTGTTAAATATTCTTCTGTACAACCATTTTAAGCAAACATAGTATTCTGTTTCATGTATTATAATTTAACGAATTCTTTTCTGCTGGATTTTTAGGTTGCTAGAGATTTGTCACTATTCTAAATAATACTGTAATGAATTCATTTGTAGCTAAATTTTTGTGGACATTTATGATTATTTACCCTAGATAAAGTACTGAAAGTGACAATTCTAGGAGCTAGTATTATTTGCTTTACCAAAGCTTTTCATTGTTAAAGCTGACTCTATTACTAATTTATGTGATTTTTTTCCTATGTATTTTGAATAGCTAGTTCTTCTCAGTCCAAAAAAATGTTTGTTTCTAGTCTATCTTTTTTTTTTACTACTTTATCTATTCTGATGCTAGTGTATTGTTTTAATGATTGTAATTTATATATTTTGTTATTTGGAAGGGTAAGTGTCCCTTCACTGCTCTTCTTTTCTAAATATTTTGGCTAGTTAAGAATCTCCAAGATTCTCCAATCTTCCAAGATCTCCTCACACCAGAAAAAAATCCTATTGTGGTTTTGATTGAAATTGCCCAAAATCCTTATACTTGGAAAGAATACTTCCAATATATAATAGTGTTATTTCTCTCCATTTATTCCAACGGTCTTTAAACACCTCAGTAAACTTCATAGCTTTCTTCATATACTCTGCACAAGTCTTGTAAAGTTTATTCCCAAGTTATATGTACACACACTCGCATACACACATGCGCACGTGCACACACACGCACACACACATTCGCTACTGTTACTATAAATTAGATCTAAAGACCAAATGGGGACAATATGTACAACACATATTACAGTCAAAGGTTTAAATGTCTTATAAAGAAAAAACAAACATGCCATTTTCAGTAGAAAAATGGGTAAGGGACATGAGCACATAACTCACAAGAGAAATATAGATTGTCAATAAACATGGGAAAATGGTTCAGTCTGTTAATAATTACAGGAATGTAGTTTATATTATGAGACCATTTTCAATATCAAACTTATAAAGGTTCATTTTTCTTTTTACCTAACAAAAGGCAGCTAATGTCTTTTGAGATGTATAACCCATCTCTCGCTTCCCTGCAAACTTATGCAAAGAGTAATCTTTGACTATATCCTTTCTACTGAACTGCCTTCACTAGGCACTAAGGACTCCTGATGGCCAAATCCTGTGCTGTTAGTTAATCTGCCTCACTTGGCCTTTCTCTTCCAATCAATGCTGCCAACCCCCGCACCTCCTTCTAGGACTTTTTCTCCTTCTTTGGCTTGACTCTCCTTAGTATCTGAGAACTTGGCTAAATTTAGGGTCCATCCTAAACTCCATTTCCTTCTCTCCCTAATCCCTCTCCTAGGTATTTCCAACCATCACCAAGGTTGAAATACTGTGTATATGTTAAAGAAGCCCTGATTTGCCCCAGGGCTTATGTCTCACACAGCTCGTGTTTTCTAAACATCTCCAGCTGATGTTCTTAAATACCCAAACGTCAATATGTTCCAAATTCAGATCATCACATTATCTCTGATGACATCGCTCTACGTGACACTAGGCACACCTAGTTTTATTGCACTTGCTTTACTGTGCTTCACAGATACCACATTTTTTTTTTACAAATTGAAGGTTGGTGGCAATCCTGCTTCAAGCGAGTCTAATAGCACCATTTTTCCAACAGCATTTGCTCACTTCATGTCTCTGTCACATTTTGGTAATTCACGCAATATTTCAAAATTTTTAATTATTATTGTATTTGTTATGGTGATCAATGATATTTAAAAATTTAAGTATAGGTGGTATACAATATAATATTAGTTTCAGGTGTACAAGATAGTGATTTGACATTTATATATCTTACAATGTGATCACCATACTAAGTCTAGTAATCATCTGTCACCGTGAAAACTTATCGATATTATTAACTTGTAATTAGTGATTTTTGATGTTACTATTGTAATTGTTTTGGAGTGCCACAAACTGCACCCACAGAAGGCAGCGAATTTAATCAATACGTGTTGTGTGTGTTCTGACTGCTCCACCCCACCCGCCATTCCCCAATCTCTCTTCTTCTCCTAAGGCCTTCTTATTTCCTGAGACACAACAATATTGAAATGAGGCCAATTAATAACTTTACAATGGCCTCTCAGTGTTCAAGTGAAAGAAAGAGTTGCATGTTCTCTCACTTTAAATCAAAGCTAGAAATGATTAAGCTTAGTGAGGAAGGCGTGTCGAAAGCCAAGATAAGGCCAAAAACTAGACCTCTTGCACCAAACAATTAGCCCAGTTGTGAATGAAAACTTGAAGGAAATTAAAAGTGCTACTCCAGAGAACACATGAATGACAATAAAGCAAAACAACCTTATTGCTTGCTGCTTTGGAGAACATTTTAGTGGTTTGGATAGAGGATCAAACCAGCCACAACATCCCTTAAACCGAAGCCTAATCCAGAAGAAGGCCTTACTTCTTTTCAATTCAATGAAGGCTGGGAGAGGTGAGGAAGCTGCAGAACGAAGTTTGAAGCCAGCAGAGGCTGGTTCATGAGGTTTAAGGAAAGAAGCCATCTCTATAACATCAAAGTTCAAAGCGAAGCAGCAAGTGCTGATATAGAAGTTCCTGCAAGTTCTCCAGAAGACCCAGCTAAGATAATTCATGAAGGTGGCTACCCTAAACAACAGATTTTCAATGTAGACTAAAAAAATAAAATAAAACAACACCAGCAAAAGGGAGTTGATGTTATCAAGATAGCAATCTAAAATGGAACTGGGAAGCCTCTGGAAAGCTGAGCTAACTCACCCCACTTCGTGAAATTGAACTTTTGAACTGGGCTAAACCACAACAGGTACATCCTGATACATTTCCTGGAACTGGCTCAGCATCACTGAACTCTCTATTAAAAAAATAAAAATTTTAGGGTGCCGGTTGGCTCAGTGTTTGTAGCACACTGCTCATAACACCAAGGTCTCCGGTTCGATTCCCACATGGGCCAGTGAGCTGCGCCCTCCACAACTAGATTGAAAACAACCACTTGACATGGAGGTGATGGGTCCTGGAAAAACACACTGTTCCCTAATATTCCCCAATAAAAGTTTTAAAAAAATAAAAGTTTTACCTAGCAATAGACATAAGCAATTAATCATGTAGATATGTAGATAGAATAGTGTAAGTCTGCTTGCCAGACGCAATCACAGACAGCTCTTTCAAAGAAACGGGTAATCCTTTCAAAGCCCCACTTCTTCTGTCTTTATAAACTCTGTCCCTCTGTTTCCCTTTTGGAACACAGTTGGGGTTTCTACCCAAATCTGTGTCTCCTGGATTATAATTCCTAAAAAAGACCCCCAAATAAAGCTTTTATTTGCCTTGCAGTTTGTGGGGGCAGAGCCCCAGAAAGTAGTTTACAGGCTCTCGGCCTCACGTGGAGGGGTGCTGGCTCGGGTAGTAGATGGCCATCAGCTGTGGCTGATTGGCCGTCAGCTGTAGCCATTGAACCATTGGCCACTAATATAACTGCTGCGGCTACGAAGGAGAGCAGAGGAGAGTGGAGGAGAGTAGTCAGTCGGTTGGCAGAGAAAACGGACAGCAGGTCACACGTCCAGTGAACCCAGCCTCCAGTGAGACCGTAGTCGTATGGCTCCCCTACCTATGGCTCCGTGGGTGTTCCTTTTTGGCCTCACCATATCCTGCGTTCTTGTATGGGGAGCGGGAGCAGAGACCCTGCAGGCCACCCCGCACGACACAGTTCTTATTCAAAATTGATTAACAAGACAAAACAGCCT
This sequence comes from Rhinolophus sinicus, assembly GCF_057876585.1. Taxonomy (NCBI): domain Eukaryota; kingdom Metazoa; phylum Chordata; class Mammalia; order Chiroptera; family Rhinolophidae; genus Rhinolophus; species Rhinolophus sinicus. The sequence continues at coordinate 107,555,084 of NC_142516.1, forward strand.
TATGTAGGAAAGAAGAGTCCATATAGGAATTTTATAACTAGAGAGAAGTCAACGCCTGGCTTCCAAGTTGGCTAGCTTTCTTCCTAGAGGCTAATGCAGCTGGTGACTTTAGGTTGAAGCCAATGATCATTTGTCATTCCAAAATTCCCAGGGCCCTTAAGAATTATGCTAAATCTATTCTGCCTGTGGTCTATAAATGGAACAACAAAGCCCGGGTGACAGCACATCTGTTTATGTAATTGTCTACTAAATATTTTAAGCCCTCTGTTGAGACCTACTACTCAGAAAAAAAGATTCCTTTCAACTTAATACTGCTCATTGACAATGCACCTAGTCACACAGCAGCTCGGATGGAGATGTACATTGAGATTAATGTTGTTTTCATGCCTGCTAACACAGCATCCATTCTGTAACCCATGGGGTAATTTTGACTTTCAAGACTTATTATTTAAGAAATACATTTTGTAAAGCTATAGCTGCCATACATAGTGGTTCTTCTGATGGATCAGGGTAAATTGAAAACCTTCTAAAAAGGATTTACCATTCTAGATGCCATTAAGAACATATATGATTCATGGGAAAAGGTCAAAATATCAACATTTGCAGGAGATTGGAAAAAGTTGATTGCAACCATCATGGATGACTTTGAGGAGTTCAAGACTTTAGTGGAGGAAGTAAGTGCAGATGTGGTGGAAACAGCAAGAAAACTAGAATTAGAAGTGGAACCTGAAGAAGTGACTGAATTGCTGCAATTTCATAAAACTTTAGTGGATGAGGAGTTGCTTCTTATAGATGAGCAAAGAAAGTGGTTTCTTGAGATGGAATCTACCCCTGGTGAAGATGCTGTGAAGATTGTTGAAATGAATTGTTGAAACTCATGTAGGGTTCTAGAATATTACATAAACTGAATTGATAAAGCAGTGACAGGGTTTGAGAGGACTGATTCTAATTTTGAGTCCTACTGTGGGTAAAATGGTATCAAACTGCTACAGAGAAATCGTTCGTGAAAGGAAAAGTCGATCGATGCAGCAAACTTCACTGTTGTCTTATTTTAAGAAATTGCCACAGTCACCTCAGCCTTCGCAACCACCACTCTGAGCATCACCCACCATCAACACTGAGGCGAGACTTTCCACCAGCAAAAGGATTAGGACTTGTTGAAGGCTCAGATGATGGTTAGCATTTTTTAGCAGTAAAGTATTTTTTTTTAAAGATTTTTTACTGGGGAAGGGGAACAGGACTTTATTGGGGAACAGTGTATACTTCCAAGACTTTTTTTTCCAAGTCAAGTTGTCCTTTCAATCTTATTTGTGGAAGGTGCCATTCAGCTTCAAGTTGTTGTCCTTTCAGTCTTAGTTGCGGAGGGCGCAGCTTAGCTCCAGGTCCAGTTGCCGTTGCTAGTTGCAGGGGGCACAGCCCACCATCCCTTGAGGGAGTCGAACTGGCAACCTTGTGGTTGAGAGGATGCCCTCCAACCAACTGAGCCATCGGGAGGCAGCTCAGCTCAAGGTGCTGTGTTCAATCTTAGTTGCAGGGGGCAGAGCCCACCATCCCTTCTGGGACTCGAGGAATTGAACTGGCAACCTTGTGGTTGAGAGCCCACTGGCCCATGTGGGAATCGAACCAGCAGCCTTTGGAGTTAGGAGCACGGAGCTCTAACCGCCTGAGCCACCGGGCTGGCCCAATAAAGTATTTTTTAATTAAGGTATGTACATTGTGTTTTTTCGACATAATGCTATTACACACTTAAAAGACCACAGTAGAGTGTAAACATAACTTTCACATGCACTAGGAAGCAAACAAATTCTCGACTTGCTTTATTGTGATATTTGCTTCATCATGGTGGTCTGGACCCAAACCCGCACTGTCTCCAAGGTATGTCTGTATATGCCTGTTTGGTTGGTGACAGCTTCATCCATCTGAACTAGAAAACTGGGAGGATCCTTGACTCTCTTCTCTCCCTCAAGCCCCACACCTAGTGGTTCACACTCCATATCTATTCTCACTGCACTGCTCTGGCCCGCGCACCTGTCATTTCCTACCTGGGCTACGTACCTGCCTTCAATCCTCACCCTCCACGTCATTCTTCACACTGCAGTCAGCGTGCTCTTTCTCCATCATTAATAGGATTTAATTCCCTTGACTGAAAGTTATCACAAAGTATAACGCCTAAGCTCCTAGGCATGGCAAGCTGTATAGCAGTAGGTACCTCTCCGTGTCTCCTGCCAGCTCTCACTCCAACAATGATCTGCATTTTGGGCTCAGAACACACGTTTTGTGTCTCCTTTCTTTGGCTCATGACACCTATGTGATTTTGAGGTCTCATTCAGCTTTGAGATTCCCTACCACTTAGTGAGTCTGTGGCACAAGGAAGATTATTGATAAGATGCCCACTGAATTGACTAAAGATTTTTCCAGATGGAAATGAGGCAAAGTGTATTATTCTAGGAAGCGGAAGCTGAGCCAAGCCAAGCTGCGTAAATGCTCACATAGCTATGTATAGATCCCATCACTTGAGGAAGGAAAGAGAGGGTGCTGGGATAAGAAAAATGGGTCACCACAGGATCAGGCCACTTAGGGTCAAACGTGACACTATGTGGAATGGGCTGTATCCTATAAGCATTATCAAAACAAACAAAAAAACCGAGGGGGGTAATAATATGATATGATGACTCGAGCAATCATTTAGAGAATGAAAGGGAAATACTAGAAAAAGGGATGACACAGAGGCAATTCAGTGGGGGGAAGGGAGAGGGAGAATAAGGGGATAACATGTATTAAGCATCTAACCTATGCCAGGTACTTGCTATATACCAAATTTCACTTTAGTCTTCGCAGTAAGCCCATGTGGCAGGTACTATCATCCTTCGGTCCTAACAGGAAACTGAGATGCAGAGGATTTAAGGAACCAGTGAAAGGTCCCACAATCAGAAAGTGGCAGTACCAGCTGGGATTTAAACTCAAACCTGTCTCCAAAGCCCGTGCATTTTCCACCACACACTGCTGAGAGATGACAGAGCCCTAAACCAGGGGCAGAGGGGATGAAGGAGGAGAAAGACTTCAGAGACTTCTCAGAGTAGAAACCACCCTGAGCAGCAGGAACCATAAGCCTGGGGACCCGAAATAAAGGATTGCTGGGAAGGAAGAGCTCAGAAGTTTAATGCACACACGCTGTATCTGAATGCTAGTGGGACGTGTCCAGGGAGCTTTCCAGCAGATCATGAGAAAAATGGATGCATGTTGGAGCTGCTGGCTGGGAGAAATGGAAGCTAAGGGAGCAGGTGAAACTGCCCAAGGAGACAGTGGATGGAGAGAGAAGAGGGCTGAGTCCCAGAGCTTGGACCCTGCAGGGGAGGGCAGAGGCAGAGGAGCCAGGTCTCTGCGTCACTCAGTGACAGCAAGGGGCGTCAGGGGACAGTGCAGTAGTGGCAGACAGTTTGAGATGGATTGCTAATAAAACAGTTCCTTTCTCATCTACAGCTTTCAAGGTACATGTACCTGCTTCTGAGCAACAGAGTTTCTCAAATGCTTCATCTGTATAATCTTCACACTCCTTTATACATTTATTTTCTTCAAACTTCATGCCGTCCTCAAAGGTCAAAGTTTCATTTAGTATATCCGTGGCCTAAAGCAATTCCATGGTGTTTCATGAGAAACAAGCCATATTTAGAAAGAAAAAAAAAGTTAAAACATTTTTTTTGTGTTGTCAGTAATAGCATTTACCAAGATACATGGCAAGTATTCAATATATGTATATTAAGCAAATAAGTCAATGGAGTTTAACAAGTGGAATTATGTTGGAACAAGATAGAAACAAGAATGTTTTCACTTCTTTTCCTTATCAATAGTGATAAGCACTGATTATGTGGCAACTTAATTTTATCCAGCCTTCCTGTTTTCAGTTATATTCTATTAGGTTGATGCAAAAGTAATCGTGGTTGAAAAGATTAAAAATAAATGCAAAAGCCGCTATTACTTTTGCACCAACCTACTACTGCAGTTCATTCTACAGAATTCTCAAGGTTATCTCCTCCACGCCATGTTAAGTATCCAACATTCCTAACTGGGCCCCTAAAACTGCTCCTAATACTCCATAATCAATACAAAAACGATCACTGTTTCAAACATATCAAAGCAGAGAATAACAAAGGATGAATGCGCTGGTAGATAAAACTTTTTTGACTCTATTATTTTATTCCAGCGGGCCAACTTTAGCACCTCACTTCACAGAAGCACTGTGGATGTATCACTCCTCAGGTTCCAACCCAGAAACTGTCCCCTCTCTGCGCCCCTTGGATACAGATCTGAGACACTTAGAAGCATAAAGGTTACATAAATGGAGGTCATTGCTAACTATCACCACTCTAATGAAGTTTTATGTAGCAAAAGGCTAGTCAGAATCTGAAAGGATTTTTAGGGCAGAATACTTGGCATGATACTCTAACGATGAGTACATGTCATTATACATTTGTCCAAACTCATAGAATGCACACCACCAAAAGTGAACCCTAAGGTAAACTAGGGACTTTGGGTGATAATGATGTGTCAGTGTAGGTTCATTAATTGTAACAAATTTTCCAGTCTGGTGAGGGATGCTGACAGCAGGGAAGGCTGTGCATGTGTGGGCGCCGGGGAATATGGGAAATCTCTGTACCTTCTGCTCAATTTTGCCGTGACTGCTCTAAAATATGAAGTGTATTAAAAATAAAAAATGGTCCTATACCACCCACACACACACACACACACACACACACACACACCCCTGAAAGAAATGATAACATTAAAAAGTTTTATGCTAATAAAGAACATTAAAGAAAGAAAATGAGTATCAGGTATGGTATAGAACACGCATATACACATATTTAACTTTTGGTAATTTAAAAGACAAATTTAGAGAAGATGAAATGGAAACACAAATCAGTTAATTTTGATATTTGTTAGCAGGTCTGGTAAAAAGTGAGATTAAAAAAGATGTTGAACTCAAGTAATAAAATGAGGTTTGAGTTCACTGTAATTGTGCATTTATTGCTGTATCAATGAGAGCCCAAATGCATAACTGAGATTTACCCAAAGACCAGTACAAAGTTATCAATAACTAAGACCTAAAATAAGTGTGCATGGTAACCATTTCAGGGTACCTGCTCAATTTTTTAGGTAAGTATATTAGTTGTTGACTGTGAATTATATCTGCTATTTTAATTTGGTTATGATAAAAAGTTAATATTATAAGGAAAATGGATCTTTCATAAAAGAAAAATAAATTAAATTTGAATAATCCATTTAAGGGGATAACCTCAATTTTAAAAAGAATGGAAGGATAAAAAGGATTTAGAAGATTCATTAGAACACTAGAGATCCTTTTAGGAAGATTTAAGAAAATTCTCCCTACCCGCTATGGAAAAATTTCATGAAAAATGCTACTAAGACACTCATTTTCTCACGCCTACGAATGGAAGTATATACTTAATGACATACCTCTTCCTCTTTGAGGGTATTTTCATCAGAAATACATTCGTCTAAATTAATTTCAAACTTTACCCCTCTCTAGAAGAAAGCAAGAAAAAAAATCTTAGTTTAAGCAATCCAATAAAAACTTTAAAATTATAACTCCCTATTTGACGTTATAGATATTAAAACCAATAGTCTAACATCACAAAATAAAGCAAATTCCATAAAACAGTAGGGGGAAAAATCCTGTAGCAACCCAGATTGCAAGGTATGGACCACCTCCCCCCACACACCAGCCAGCTTTCTAATATGAAACCAAAAGACATAATGTGTGTTACCTTAGCTTTATATTTTTGTTCTGGAATTTTACTTTCCTTTATGTTCTGAAGTCTAATTTCTTTCAAGTCTCTTTCAATATCCTGAAAATTCAGAGGAAAATTAAATATAGCATTTAATATTGATCAAACAATTATATTTTTACAACCCCTGAATTCACAGCATGGTATGTTTACATTGTTTGATTTCTTCATTGAATCCAATGACTGATTTGAGAATAGAAACATGCTTTTAATAATAATTCACAAAAACTTGGGGACAGTGCCCATTAACTCAAAATATTAGTATACTTAAAACTGGTACCTCAGTGGGTACAGGTCTGTAATGTGACAACGCCTATCACTCCAGTCCAGTCCACTACAACCTAATTTAATTCCAGAATGTAATTTTGACTACAGGAGCCTTTCCTTAAGAGGTTTATGATCCTAATCAGGAAAACAAGAAAAGCGCACAGCTCATGACAGTATAAAGGAAGGAGACGGCTCTAAAACGTGACAGGCAATTTCAAGGAAGAAGAAAAGAAGACTGTAAAAGTCCATGACAAGAATTTCAAAGAAACAGTTGGGAGGGGAACTTTAAATGCTGAGCTTTCTCAGGGTTCGGCCTTGGGCCCCCGGCCCCTTTCTTCCTCAACACAAGGGGGGTCTCAGTAATTCCTATGGATTTAAAAGCCATCTTTATACAATGACTCTCAATGTGCACCTTCAAATCTGATCTTTCCTCCCCTCTGAGTTGCAGACTCACACTGTGGGGGCAGAGCCCCAGAAAGTAGTTTCCAGGCTCTCGGCCTCACATAGACAGGTGCTGGCTCAGGTAGTAAATGGCCAACTGTGATTGCATGGCCATCAGCTGTGGCTAGTTGGCCGTCAGCTGTAACCAGTGAGCCATTGGCCACAATATAACTGCTGTGGCTACGCTAGCAGGAGAAGAGGGAGAAGAATGGGGGCTAGCAAGAGGATGGCGGCTGGGCTGGCAAGTGTGGATGGCAGTTTGTGGACAGTGTGGATCCAGCCTCCAGTGAGAGTATAGTGCCGCCAGAGAGAATATAGTGGTATGACTCCCCTACCTATGGCTCCATGGGTGTTCCTTTTTGGCCTCACCATATTCTGCGTTCTTGTGTGGGGAGCGGGAGCAGAGACCCCGCAGGCTGCCCTGCACGATAAATGGGGCAGCGAGCAGGGTCTCCCCCATGACACACACATTCAACTGCCTACTTAGCATCATCTTCCAAAAACTCACACTGAGCTCTCACTATGGCCAGACACTGTCCAAAGGGCTCGTGCCGTGAATGTCACGGGAAGGTCCCTGCTGACACGAACTTACATTGTACGGGAGTTAGATAGATAATAAATGAATTAACAAAATAACAACATAACTTCAGAAAGTGTTAAATGTGATAAAGGAAATAAAATACGGTAACAGCATAAAGGATGTGAGTGATATGGGAAAAGCCGATTTTGGCATTTGCTGTAAGCCCTGGAAGGATCCCGGACGTCGGCACATGAAGGTCTCAGGAAAGCATGTTCCATCAGGGGGAGCAGCAGGGCAGTGACCCCGCAACAGGTATGCAAGCTCGGATCTTCTCTAACCGACATTCCAAAGTGGCCCCCCACAAGCTCACTCCCCACTCTTCCCCATCTTAGGAAATGGTATGATCCCTTTCAAGCCAGGGACTTGGAGGGGGGTGTGTGTGTGTCATGCTCTCTTCTCTCCACCATTGTACATTAGGTCTCTATCATCTCTCCCGTGGAATTCCTCATCTGCATTACCACAGCCTTTGTATATATGCGTCACATACAGCATGTGTCAGTTTGAATCAGTATTAGCTGTTTGCCCTGCAACCTTGGGAAGGGTGTTTTTCTGACTGGAAATATTATGAACTCTGTAACAGGACTGTGACATATATATCTTACTTATGTTTTTGAAGTTGTTTATCTGATTTGATTGTGTAGTCTGGTTGTCTCAATTGTACAAGAAGTATCATATTGCTTTATTTTCCTTAAAATACAACTATTTTAGACTCCTAACCCCCACCAATTCAACCTCAGTCCACTTTAGGTCTCTCTGGCATCATGTGCAGGTCCTGGGGTTTTGCACAAAGCAAAACATTCGGGGAGGCCTTTCAGCCTTTATTCAACACTGTTTCCTCTCACCTGCTCTTACACAAGCCCTTGAGGCAGATAAAGGTAAAAGACTTCCCAGAAGGAAAAAAAAAAAAACAACTCTCGAGAGCTGTCTGATAATTCAGCTCCCAGTTCCCCACTCCCGCCAAAAGTGTAAGTTTGAAACAGAAGAGAACCGACCATCAGATTTCCTGACCAATGTGTCTGAGATCCTGACTCAAACACCATCCAGAAAGTGAACTTTCATACGTTTACAAGAGCAGTTCTGAAACTTCACTACACACCAAATCACCCAGCCAGCTTCTGAAAAAAGGACGCCTGGGCCCCACCCCAAGCCATTTGGGGCAAAACCTAGGCATCTGAGTTCTTAAAAAATTTCCCACATGATTATCCTGCACTGTGAGGGGTAAGAACCACCAGCCTTGGGAAAACTCACTGGGAAACACATAAATGTCTAACAATAACCATCACCTGCACAGGTACGTCTTCCTCAGGTGCCCCTTGGTGGATGGGCAGGTTCCTCTTCTTCACCAGATAGGTTTTATGACTTATTTTTAAGTCCTCCTTTAACACAAATTATACAGTCAGCAAGGTTGGTACTCAGCTGGCTGAGGGACAATCAATGGCAGTGGCTGGATAACGCTCTCCTTACGGCTCCTTTTCCCTAGCTGCTTGGTATTCCCCAGTTCCCCAAGTGCTTCTTTCATGGTCTCTTGAGAAATGCCCACTCTCCATCTTTCCTGAACTCAGGTTTCCCATCACAGACCTACTTTAAAAATAAGGCTGGTGATGGTACGAGGCTCCCCACCACTACCCACGCCTCTGCTCTGGAGAGAAGTACCTCCATCCCACTCCCTCTCGGCACTTCCGGTCCTCCGCCTGAATCCTCGCGTGGATCTTTCAGACTGCTTTCCTCCTCAGCTCTGCCTCCTAAACTCTACTCCTTCCCAGACTCCACCTCTCTTCTTCCATGAAAACTTTCAGCCTGCTCATCCTTACTCCTATGGACTTTCGGAGCTTAACTATATTTGGTCTTATTCAAAAATTGCTTCCTATTTGTGTGTCTTATCTTTCCAACTACTTATGAGTAGAAGAGCAGATGCTAGAAAGAGAACAGGTTTTAGAATCCGGTACTTATTTAGTCTACCTTGTGTGGATGAGTTACTTAACTTTTCTGTATGGGGAGTAAATAAGAGTATGTGAAAGCTCTAGTTCAGAGCCTGATACGTACAACTGAATTGTACCATACGCTCATCTCATCTGTATTAATTCATCTATAGGCACTCAGAGGTGGGGGGGATGGGAAAAGAAAGATCAACTTCAGCAGCGTTGATCATTTACTCAATTGAGTGTGAGCTCAAGTGCAGGTGAGATGAGAGCCCAGCTGCATCTTGTCTGGTCTCCATGCCCACAGGTCTTGCATAGAGGCATATATATAATTAGAATTAGGATGACATAGTCACTTTATATATCTCACTTTTATATATAATCCAGGGCACTGAGAGTGTTGCTAGTGTTTAAATATCCGTGTGTTTTTCATATAACATGGTCTGCAAACATAGGCCAGCTATTTCATCAGGAGTTCTACTGAAAAAGCAGTGATCTGAGAGATGAAAAAATGACTTTCCAATGTGACACCCTAAAGGGATTTTCAGGAACGATCTCAACTGCACACAAATGTGTCTTGCATGGACTTTAGAATTTTCTCCCAGCATCTGAAACTATTCCACTAGTTGAATTCACTAAATGCTGCCTCTTTTCCCTACCTCATGAGCATGAATTTACTTACTGCATCTAATCCAGTCCTGGTGTAGTTTAGCTGCTCAGTCAATAGTTATTGACTGATTCATGAGAAAGACAATCAACAAGCATTTTTCATAACTGCCATTCCTAACTGAGAATCTCAGATATCCTCATCATCTGTGTAGCCTCAAGTAAACGATAACAAAGCAAAGCTTCAATTAAATCTGACAGCTTTCCTATTAAAAAAAGAGTTCACAAGATAGTTTTCTTTTCTATGAGATTGTTACTTTTAATGCCTGCTCAATTTAGTTAGCTCTAAATCAAGAGAACAAGGTTTTCTTTAGGAGAATGAATTTATTCACCTCCGGTTCACTCCCCATCTTCTTTCTAATTTCCTTCATATCATTGTGGTACTGTTGGCGTATTTCCTCTAACTGCTTCCAATATTTCTGCAAAGCAATCGCAATCCAAAATTTGTAAATGTTTGCAAACTACTTAACAAAATAATCTCGAGATAGCCTACGATTTAAAAATGTGTGACATATAATTAGAATTAGAAAACCTGTTGCTCCTAAAGACAATACTCCATCCGCCTTCCATTTGGCTGTGGTACTTCACCCCGTGAGTGATACGGTGGCTTGGGGTGATCTCACTTTTATATATAATTTCAAATGCATGAATGACATACAATTCCTTTATATATCCCACTTTTATATATAACCCTGTTACGGATAGAATTTTGTTCCCCCAGGAAAGACATGTTGGAGTCGTAACGCCTGGTAGTTCAGAAGGTGCCCTTATTTAGAGAGTGTCATTGCAGATATAATTAGCTGGGCTAAGATGTGGTCACACTGGACAGGCCCCTAATCCAGTATGACTCATGTCTTTTAAGAAGACAGCCGTGTGAAGACAGACACACAGAGGGAGAATGCCACATGACGACAGCCGAGAATAGAGATATCTAGCTGTAAGCCTAGAATTGCCAAAGATAGCTGACAAACCACCAGAAGCTAGAAAGAGGCAAAGAAAGGTTCCCTCCAGCTTTCTGAGGGAGTGTGGCCCTGTGTGGGGACACAGCCAGGAGTGCAGTTTCCAGGCTCTTGGCCTCATGTGGAAAGGTGCTGGCTCAAGTAATAAATGGCCATCAGCTGTGATTGGATGGCCATTAGCTTTGGCTAGTTGGCTGTCAGCTGTAACCAGTGAACCATTGGCCACTAATATAACTGCTGTGGCTACGCTAGCAGAAAATGGAGGCTAGCAAGAAGATGGCGGCTGAGCTAGCAAGCGGCCGAGTGTGGACTGCGGATCATGTGGCTCCTGCTTCTTGTGTCTCCAACCCAGCTGCCAGCGAGACTATAGTGGTATGACTCCTCTATCTATGGCTCCATGGGTGTTCCTTTTTGGCCTCACCATATCCTGCGTTCTTATGTGGGGAGCGGGACCAGAGACCCCGCATGACACCCTGCATCACAACAGGGTCTCCCGCACGACAAATGGTACAGCGAGCAGCGTATGGTGCCGGCCAAAGCTCTCCGAAGGGCGGTGGAGCAGTTTGTGCGTATGAACACTCAGTCTCAGGAAGACCAGGAGGAGCAGCTGCCTGAGAGCTGGACCCCCATGATGGGATGGAAAGATGTGGATGGTTCCCCAACCAGCATAGGCCGGAGAAAGCGAAGGTCGTTGCGGCCCTGTGGGCTGGGAAGTGCTTGCTGAGGCAGCCTGGATACAGGACTTGTAGTCCCAGCAGGAAACGCTTGCTGAGTTCTCGGTGGAAGATGCGGATGAGGTCAAAGTCGTCCCTCACCCCAGTTTGGGGAGGACTTGGAGCCCTCGCCCTGAGGAGAGGGAACACATTGTGAGGCCAACGCACAGCCCTGGCGAATGACTATGGACTATGGGGAATGGGCTCCATCCCTAATTTAATGGACCACTTGACTGTTTGCTTGGGAACATACCACCATGCAGTGGAACTGGCGGATGTTTGCTTTTGTGTCCCAACCGGCCGCCATCGAGAATATGTGAGAAACCCTGGCTGTGCTCAGGAAGACTGGCTGTACCCAGAAAGAGTGGCAGTGCCCTGAGAGGCCTTGGCTGTGTCCAGGAAGTCTGGCTGTGCCCAGAGAGAGTGGTAGTGCCCTGGGAGGCCCTGGCTGTGTCCGGGGAGACTGGTGGTACCCTAAGAAGTCCAGGAAGTCTGGCTGTGCCCAGAAGGACTGGTGGTGCCCTGAGAAACCCTGGCTGTACCAGAGAGCCTGGCTGTGTCCAGGATATTGCATTCACCTCCAGGCTCCTCGCACAGGGCCCCTCGCGGAAGACGCTTGTCGTGTAGATTGTGAGGCGAGACCCTGTAGAGGTGAAGTGTGGGGACAGAGCCAGGAGTGCAGTTTCCAGGGTCTCGCCCTCATGTGGAAAAGTGCTCACTCAGGTAGTAAATGGCCATAAACTGTGATTGGATGGCCATCAGCTGTGGCTCGTTGACTGTCAGCTGTAACCAGTGAGCCATTGGCCACTAATATAACTGCTGTGGCTACGCTAGCAGCAAATGGAAGCTAGCAAAAAGATGATGGCTGAGCTAGTAAGCGGTGGAGTGTGGATTGCGGATCGTGTGGCTCCTACTTCCTGTGTCTCCAACCCAGCTCCCAGAGAGACTATAGTGGTATGACTCCCCTATCTATGGCTCCATGGATGTTCCTTTTTGGCCTCACCATGTCCTGCGTTCTTATGTGGGGAGCAGGACCAGAGACCCCGCATGACACCCTGCATGACACCATGCCAACACCGTGATTTTCGACTTCGGTAAGACAATAAACTTCTGATGCTTTAAACCACTCAGTTTGTTGTAGTTTAAGGAAGTGAATACAAATTTCAAAACTGTTAACGATGGCAGTTACGTTCTCAATCCAAGGTCAAAAGCCTTATGAACTTCGCTCTGCTGCATTCTCAGAGAAGGTGAGATATATATCTCTGTATCCCCTAAAACCTCCAGTATGCTGCTTCACAGGAGTGTGCAAAACAAGTATTTGTGCAACAGGCTCTCACAGGCATGTACTGTAGACAGTAAAAGCAATACGCTATTACAATACAAAAGACAATGATATAAGTTAAGTACAGGGGTGGCCCTGGAATCAGACTGTTTTTAACCTGTTCCTTCATTTTGTTTCTCTTGAACAGCCGCTCCTGGCGTCTAGGCTCTTCTCCGTTACTTCTTAATTCTTGTCTTCTGTTGTGATTTGGCTCAGCAGAAGATGGACGAAGACCCTATTATGTGAATGAAGTAATTTGTAAAACATACTTGCATTTTGGAAACATATTCTGATTTGACCTTGACTTTTTTCTTTAAACAAGAATTACATCACCAATCAAACTTAGTATTTAGGAGTCTCTTGTAGTGAGCAGTAGAATTTTCTTAAGCATGAAATACTTAAAAATTACAGAAAATTAATAAAACCATTTGTGTTGTTTATCTAAAACAATACTTTATGCTACCATACGAAATCCCTAGATTCATTTTCTGAACTGGCAAATTATAACTGTTAAATTAATATTCAGTAAAAGTTTAGCAACCCCTGAAGCATGAGATTAGATTAGGGAAATAGAACTGGAGCTATTTAGCAATTCAAAATAAGAGCAATACAAACAGGATGCCTATCCAGTCTCCCTCAGCCCCTAAATTTTGACACTATACTTAATGGTAAAGGTTAACTTTTATTTCAAATAAAATACAGTACTCCGTTTTTAAAAATGTGTAGAATTCTAATAAAATAGAATCAAAGAATTGTAGCAGTGAAGGGGAGCTCATCGACTCCAAAACTATCATTTATAGAAAAGGAAACTGAGTCTCAGAGAGGTTGCATGACCTGCCTAAGATCACACAGCAAGTGTTAGAGCCAGCAAAGACAGAAGCCAGTCTTACCAGACCCTGGTTCAAGTCTATTCCAATTACTCTTCAAGCTATTAAAAAACTAAGGTGGAGGGGAGACTTGATCTTCAATGTGGAATGAACTTTGCCTTATGGATCCATGAATATTTGTGAACAGAGACACGATTAGGAAATTCCCAATTGCCTCTCATATTTTACTCACCAATTGCTTTTCCACTTTCAACTTATATTGTTGCGCTTCAAATTTCCTCTGAAGGTATTCAGCAGGCCTTAGGAAATGAAAATGCTCAGCTTGAGTAGAAATGTTAACCAGTCTTAGACATCGATTTCACCCGCGGATTTTCAGGTTAGTAATAAGAGTCACAATTCACCTGTGACTTGAAATTCTGAGTTCAAGAAGTAGTTCAAAGTTTCAGAATGTGTACACTGGGAAAGAAGATCTTTGGAATCAAGAAGGAAGGGAGATAAAGAGAATCGTGATAATTGGGGATACAGGAGAAAATAAAACAGAAAAATACTCTGATCCAGTGATTTTTCTTCAGGGCTGGATCAGTCCTTTCAGAGTCCACAATACGTTGGAGGGAAAAAACAAACCCATATTAGGATCTTCTCATGCCCTCTGCAGGTATCTAATCCACAGTCTTGACAACCCTGACTTGACTGATGGTTGCTAGTCTGTTTCCTGCACTACACTCTGAGCTCAGCAAGAGCAAGATGGTGTCCCATCACTTTACTTCTACCCCTCATGCTGGCATATAAATGCTTCATGAATAAAAAAATTGAGGCTTTAGCTGACTCACAATGTTTAAGGTGTTTTTCCAGCACAATTCTGGTCAAACCATTTTCAGGTTTATACCTATGTTCTATATGTTTATCTTTTTTGCAGAATTTCCTGCTAAGAATTCCTGTCATTACTAATTGTTAAATGAAAACTACCACATTTCAGATAATAGTATGACCTACGAGCATATGACCAAGTTGTTTGGAAAGGCAGGACTATCATTTCAGAAATAACTTCTTCAGGAACATCATGATGAGCAGTCCGCAGTTTATGAAGTCAAATTAATAAGTCAGTCACTTAGAAATGGGATGGAACAGGCAGCTAGTTAAAGTCTCTGGGCCTTAGTTCCTCATATATAAAATGAGCACAATGCTATCTCATAGGGATTGATATGAAGATGAGACAAGATTAGGTGTGTGCAGGTGCCTGGCCAGTGTCTGACACAAATAGTGCTGGAATCAAATGGGGCTAACGTGTAGCACTCACCTCTCTCAGAAACCTAAGTGGCGTGTATAACAATATCTCCATGAGAAAAACTATTCAGTCACACGGGCTTTCCAAAATACATTCTGTATCTCTGTTTGTCTCTGTCACACACACACACACACACACACACACACACACACACACACACCCACCAACTCTACACAGATTCCTCTTCCTCCAGACAAGTATATCAAGACTGGATTCCCATGTAACCTGAGCTCAGATAGAAAGGAAAGCGGGGGGTGTGGGCCTACAAGAACAATGAGGAGGGGGTTACTAGTCAAGTCATCAGAAGGGCATCCTGGGATACAGTAGGATGAGGACTGTGATGGGCAGCATACAGGAAACAGAAGGGCTTTTCTACCATGTTATGTGAGAGTTTGGGGGATAAAATCATAAATAATGAAAATAATTGATAGTTTGACAGCTTTCATATCTAGACAAAGAGTGGGAGACATTTTCCCAGTGACTGAGAACAGGCAAGGGAGTTTTGTGGCTTCACCTATGTAAAATATATATCACTCATTAGTAGAATCTTATATGAACATTATAATTTGAACTAGTGGAACACATAACCTGTTTCCCCAAAAATAAGACCTAGCCAGACAATTAGCTCTAATGCATCATTTAGAGCAAAAAAGTAATATAAGACCCTGTATTATATTTATATTATATTACATAGACATGGTTTTATGTTATATAACACCCGGTCTTATATTAATTTTTGCTCCAAAAGACATATTAGAGTTGATTGTCCAGCTAGGTCTTATTTTCGGGGAAATATGGTAACCTTGGATGATCATGGAAGTCATTAAAAATGTGTTATGAAGATGGATGAAAGTATAATGGCACCCAATATCTTTAAAAATAAAATGTCTATTCTTCCCATAGCTAATGTTTTCATTAGCTATCTGATGGGCTCACCATCACATAGTCTCTTGTATTTTTCATTATTTATCCATAATTTCAACTATAAATAAGTCACCAAAAGTTAGCAAATTCCCAACCCTGAAAGAAAAAAATGTGATGGCAAAACCACTATTTAAAAATGACTCTCAGACTTAGGTCTTCAAGCCTATGGATGGATGTCAATTATTCTGAATTCAGGAACACTGACATCGGTGTGAAATAAATAACAGAAAATATTGTAGATATGCAGAAATTTGTTATGGAGTAAATTTTTTGAAAGTCTGCCATAAAAGCAGTTTAAGTGTTTTCTTTCTAATAAATCCATATTCTGAAAATTCCCAAGAATATAAATGTTGAATGAAATATATTTCACTTTCCAATATGTCTCAAATTATAATTTGATTATAATTTAATTATTATTGATGAATATGAATAACCTCTTGGAAAAAGTGATAAATGTACAACTACTTTCATGAGAAATTTACTTGAAGGAAGGAAAAAAACATTAAAAATTCAAAAGTACGAATCTGTGCCCATAGTTAAACGACTGCATGAGTAAGAAGATAAACTACATCAGATTTGAGATGAAAAAGGGTCAAGGGATTACTGGGGTATAACTTCATAAATTATATAAATGTGTAATCACTACGTTGTACATCTGAAACTAATATAATATTGTATGTCAACTGTAATTAAAAAATTAAAAAATTTTAATAAAAATTTAAAAAAGAAAATGGGTCAAGGGAACTATGAATTAAGTACCGTGTTCCCCCGAAAATAAGACCTAGCCTGACCACCAGCTCTAATGTGTCTTTTAGAGCAAAAATTAATATAAGACCCGGTCTTATTTTACTATAAGACCCGGTCTAATATAATGTAATATAATATAATACCGAGTCTTATATTAATTCTTGCTCCAAAAGGCACTTTAGAGCTGATGGTCAGGCTAGGTCTTATTTTCGGGGAAACACGGTATATAAAATGAAGAGTTTGGAAGTTCTTAGATTATTTTAGGAGAATTTGGAAGGATTGCAGAGTAAAGAATATTGATATATCAAGATGTTTTCAGAGGAACAAAGTTTCAGTTAGACTGTCACGTTACCATTGACCTGGTGATGGGCTGTGGCTTTCTTCCTCAATTCCAGTATCTTTTTGAGGGAAACAATGGTAACTTGGTTCGTGGGCTCTCTTCCTCAACATGTCAAGTTGAGCATAGTAATAATCATAATGGCCACACACTGCAGCAGGTTTGGGCCTTTCTACCATTTTTATCTGGGATTAAAAAGAAGAGAGAAGATTTTTAAAAATACATAATACAAATCTATAATGATTGACAGTTTGATAGTGACTGTAGCTAAGACAAGGCACTGAAGGTATATTTTTGTTGTTTTTGCTCTAGAATTGTTTTTAGATTAAAATAATCTTAGAATCCCCAAATCCTAGAATTGAAAAAGATTTTAGAAGTCTGTAATATGGTAGTTTATAATTTTGCTAGGGTGTGGTATGAATTATGCATACTTCATGGCTAGTACATCAAAAATACTTAGCTAGGGAGTACACCTAGCCCATCCAAGATCTGAAACTAAACTCAATATTTTCATTTTCTGTTTTTCATAAACTTATTTACACCTTTCTGTGCTTTATGGAAGAATAAATGTTATTGTGCAACTCACAAATTTGGGGATTTGCAACATTTTAAGTTCAAATAAATTGACTAAATACAAAATGTCACGAGTTGAAGAAAACAAAATTATGAGTTATTCAGTCATTCTTCCCCAGTAAACACAAGGAAAGTCATGTAACAGCTGTAACAGACACGTTGCCATCCCACATTATACCTCACCACCCTTCCCAACCAGAACAGAATGAGAGGAGAACCAGACACAAATGTTTATCTTAGAGTTGAGTAGACACCAATGAGGTAGAAGACAAGAATCAGACCAAATTAACACATGAAAACCAGTCAAGACCTTGTTGCTAAATGGCAAAGTAGGGTCAATTTAACATTAATCAGAACAACTCTGCCTACTCAACAGCTGGTAACAAAAGAGAAAAAGAAGGTCAAACTATTGGGAAGACCTAGACCTGGCAGTTGGAAACCAAACAAATTTCCTCACTGTAAAAAGTAACATACTATATTTTTTTCTTTTTAATGCTATGTGGTTTTTTTCATGTATTTTTAATATTTTATATATTTAATTTTATATTTATATGTATAAGTATGTATTAGATTGAACCAGAGTTATAGATATTTGACTATCTTCAACTTATAAAAAGGTACTCTCATATTTCTATTTAAATATTAAACATACAAAATTTGATTTATTAATCTAAACATAAATTATGTATTTATATTTTAAATATTTAAAGTATGAAGTAGTTTTCTTAGTTTTATAATTTTACCTATATTCAACCCAAAAGAAGGTTGAAAAATGGTTGGAAATAAAGAAAAATGTTGGAAGGAAATAAACAGCTTCTTTAGGATTTTCTCTAAAATCCCAAATGGTAACAGAATCAGAGATGGTTCCTGTGGAGACGCATTCATTTCATTGTATTAGCAGAAGCTTGCAAAGGATTAGAAAAATGCCAATTTAATCTCCTAACTTAATATCTTTTAGATATTTTTTCTCTCCTACAGGCCTGCTACAGAATATTCTAAATCACAACATACTTTTAAAATTTCTTTCATAAAGTTAAACCACCTTCTAGCAAATGAAGAGTGGTAATTTAATAGTTTAAAAAAATCTATTTATACATTAACACATTACCTAAAATGTCTATATAGCAAGTAAACACTTAGTAAATGTACTTCTAAATGGTCCTCTAATTATACCATGAGCCTTCTTTAAAAATACACTTCTTCAATTAAGAAATAATAACCATTTTATTATTTATTTACCAGAAGCATTTCACTAGCATGAACTAAAAGATTCAACACTCTGCTGAAGTGGCTTCAAATGACTAAGCATAAAGAATCTCTAGGAAAAGATCAGTGATTATATAATTTTAAAAAATCCCTCAATTATATATAACATGTCAGAATTAAGAGTACGAAATGCATGTTTTTTGCCACTACGCTACTCATTTGTCTTATATAGGAAAACTCTATTTATTTAAAGAAATTAAAAGAATTCTAGTTATAAAAAGGAAACTAAAACTAATGTATACAATACTTGTAAGACAATATAGCATTGTTTTAAAAATAACAACAACTAGTAGTTGTCAGGTGTATTACCAGTCTAATGCTCATTACAGAAATACGTTATTATAAGTTCAAAACTGGTGGATTCCAAAGTAATGACCTTGTACCTCTTGAATATGTGCAAGTAAGCTTATAGAATATACTATCTGCTAAAAAACCAGAATGGTTTAGTACGACTTACAGATGGCTTCTGGGCTCCAACTGGTGGTCTCCATTCATTTCTATACACTATATCCTTCCTTTTAATTGGCACTGATATCCTTGATCTTGGGACACACTTCCCCTGGAATCGCACTTTCTGTGTTTCAGAATCTTATTTCACCAAAATAAAATAAGTTCAATTTTTAAAAATTTCCACATCTTTAATATTGATGCTTGTGAGGGTATAAACATAAAAGATATTTCATAGCACAGTAAGTTTACCCAGAGACATTTATTCCCAGTGACAGAAGTACTGATGGAAAATTATTATGCCTTTTCTTTGAACGGAGAAAACTATTTTTTCCAGGATTCCTTTAGATATAATACTACTTAAAAAAATATTAAGAATTAATGTTAACATTTACAGAAACAATATGCAAAAGATAATGGCACAAGTAATTAAAAGTAGTCATCAGAGCTTGGATTATCAGGCCACACCATTCATGTCACATTGTTGTTTGTAATGTATGTGGTGCGATCAAAAATACAGTGAATGCGGATGCTGAGTGCCATCCAACAGAAAGGCAGGAATCTTCAATATGGGAACAGGTCATCCAACCTTAGTAACAGTGTATGATAAGTTTCAACTTGTTTAGTGAAGTCAGTCAGTTGGGTGTGAGCTAGGGTTGAGAGACGGTGGGTTTTAAAGTGCGCCATAGCTTTTTTTGTGCCAGCTATCTCTCTGACACTTGAGCTCTCTTGCCCTCGCTCTCTTCCCCTCCCTCCCTCTCCCTTCTCCCCTACATCAACGAGGCCTGTTCTCTTCCCTGAGCACATATCACTAACACCAGAGGCTTAGGTCTCTCTCTCCAACCTTGGCTAGGCCTGTTCTCTTCCCTGAGAATGTATCACTAATAAACGCTGCTTGCATATTAATCAGCTTGGTGACCTTTGTTTCTTCACTGTGTCAAGAAGAATCCAGACTCCCCTAACATTTGGACAAGAGTCCACCATTTTCCCAGAATGTCAGCATTCTGAATAAACCTGCTTTTCTTTCCACCAAAAAAATAGTAATAATGGTAAAGTGTGCCATAAATCATGGATCATGAACAATGCATTAAATGAAATTTTGTGTCACACATCACTTCTGGTGTGGCAATTTCTGTCAAATAAAAACATTATGGTGTGTCCTCATCCACCTTATTCACCAGATCTGGCACTGTGCGACTTCTGGCTCTTCCCCAAAGGCAAAATGACCATGAAAGGTAAACATTTTGAATCAATTCAGAACATTGAAGCAGCCATGACAGCGCAACTAAAGATACTCACAAAAGAGGACTTCCAGAACTACTTCAGAAAGTGGCAAGAATGATGGCATAAGTGTGTTCAAAGTGAGGGGGAGTATTTTGAGGGGGATTAATGGCAATGTGTCTTTTACTGTAATTTTTTAAATTTAAATAAATTTTTTTATTTAAACACCATAGTTTTTTATGACACCTCGTCATTTAGTAAGTCTTTTAAAATGTTTGTTGCCATCAAAATCTGTTCTTGTTTTCCTATCTTTCCTGTATTAGAAGTGTTTACAATGTACTTTCTCTCATCCTTTACTTATTTACTTTCTAAACATTCTAAACCTAAACCAACACATAACAGTGTCAAATCAAATTGAACATGGTAACGGGGCTCATTCATTCATTTTGCCTCCAAAACTTTCCTCAATTTTAGTTTCTGTACCACAGTGGATATTATTTCCCTATCACTGATTCCTTGGAGACATTTTCTACTTCTCCTTATCCTTTAAATTCAGACATTTGATTTTGGCTCAACCCTGCTCCTCTTAATTTCACAACATAACTGAATTAGTAATTTTCTTTAATCTCTCTCTCTCTCTCTCTCTCTCTCTCTCTCTCTCTCTCTCTCTCTCACACACACACACACACACACACACACACACACACACACACACACTTCATCACTTCATCAGCTGATTCCTGACATTAAAATTTTCTCTACTTATAATTATCATAAAGTATCACGTGCTTTCTTTGGGAGGTCACATAATAACAGTTCTCCTACTGTTACTGATTAGGTCCAAAATCCTACCTTAAGCTCCAGTGGGCCTTTCTGAGAGAATTCTTAATCACCAGTCTATCCTCTTTATTAAAAAAAAAAAAAAAAAAAAAGAAAGCTTCATCTCATCATCAGGTCTGTCTGTGAACCTTTTCTTACTCTTGATCCCTTCCCTATATAAAAGTTTGGATTCTACATCTTCAAACATCTCTTCTTTAGCAAATTTACTGCTTCATGAAGTTTTCCTGACTAATAAGCAGAGAGAAGCTGCTTCCTCCAGGTTATACATGAAGTAGATATATAGGCACACCCAGCAGTCACCACTGGACAAGATGATTTTCCTCTTGCTTATATTGCTCATATTTTTTAAATGTCCATGTTCAATATATTTGGTGACATTTCCCTGCTAATGTTGTCAGCCATATATTATGACTCACCATGTGAGACACAGGTAATAAATGCTTTTTGATTGCATAGTTAAATCATTCGTACCTTGGGCCACCTTCCCAGCAGGTTGAGAAACTGATGATCTTGCTCTACATACGAGGTTGTGATTAAATTCTTCCTGAATGACCTAAAATCGAACATGAGTCAAGGACCTGCTAACCAAAATCTCTGTCAAAATCCAGGCAGAATAACCTCAAAACTCACCTCAGGAGTCAAGTACTTGGCAATAAAATTCTCTAAAAAAGGCCTTTTCAAAATAGAATTAATAGATGGCCGATCTCGGGGAGATACTTGAAAGAGCTGAGATATCAAAGACTGTAGATCATGGGAAAACCTTGGAGACACTGGGACAAAATGTGCTTGACAAATCTTCAGAACCAGCTGGTGTAGGTTGTTACCCTCAAACTGAAGGATAAGGAATAGTAATACTAAATTAGAGAAAAATCCAACACTAGTATTTAAAGTAGTATCATGAAACAAAACAATTTTTTAGAGCTTCAGTTAGAAGCACCATGGTCCACCCTAAATTATTTTCATCAACTAACATTTCATGAGCAGGTATTGCAGGCAATTACTCAACAAGATGGCATGTTATTTAAGACAATATATTTTTAGTTTTAATTTTTTCTTATTATCAATATTTACTCATAAAAAACTGGAAGGTACAGGAAATTATAAATAGTCGGGAAAAATACGTATAATTTCACCACCCAGAGGTATATTAGCTCCTAATCTTTTTAATAAATAACGTGTATTTTATAGAGTTGAGGTCATAATGATATGAAATGTTACTTCTTGCTTTTTAAATTAACATAGCATAAACATTTTTTTTAAAAACTCTTCATAAACCAGGAAGTCTTCCATAGTGTGAAATCCTCAGTTATTTACACATACAGCGACGCATTACATAATGTTTCAGCCAACCACAGACTGCATACATGATGATGGGCCAATAAGATTGCGATGGATTAGATGAGAAACATTGCAGTGTGAAGGGTCCCTCTTGATCTCTCCCCTTGAAGTTACAACAAGCTGAACAGCTATAATTCAACAAAGGATTCCCTGTGCAACACACAAACTCGTCTGAAAGATCTGCACATAGGAACATCTGAAGTTGGGTGACTAGGGATGAACAGGGGAAGAGAGAAGAGATAAGAGCAGAGACGGGTGCCACAGACGCTGACTGGAGCTCACTGTGGTCCTGGGAGAAAGGAGGACTCAGGCTGCAGGTGCACTCTCTGCGGCCCTGAGCATTCCTGCCTGAGTGATCAGCATATAATATGGCTGAACCTAGCAATCAGGGCAGAGACCAAACACAGAAGTGCAATACTTATGGTGTAGCAGTCCTTCCTGCCAGGCAGAGAACAAAGCCACAGAGCCTGGCCGCCTCCTCTTAACCTCCCAGAGCTCACCTGCCCACGCTCTCCCAGAGCTAGCGTGAAGCCCCAGAAATAACTACAGCAGTGAGTGTCAGGTTAAAGAGCAGAATACCTACAGCCCTGAAAAAGGAGAGACAGTTCCTGAGCAGCAGACACACACTGTGGCTAATCCTAGTGACAAAGGTGGAGACACAGAGGCCAGGCAGCTGAAGTCTGGCAGTTGCCATTGCTGGGAGTTGAATAAAACCACAAACACACCAGCAGCTCTCCCAGCGCACCCAACCCTGACTTTTCCTGGTTGATCCCAGTAGTGGCACGTAGGACAGCTCAGGCAGTGCAGCACTGGGCTTTCAGGGGCTCAGAACCCCATCACCTACCATATTCTCCCATGGGGGTAGTGCCCTGAGACTTAGGCGACACAGTCACAAAGGAGACAACCACCTCCCCAGGGAATATAAGGCATCTTTCACTGCAAGAAGTCAGAACAGTGCAAGAGAAAATAAAATGCTCCATCACCACCTACTGAAAAACAAAAGAAAGACTTCTTATCAACCTGCTCCAGAGCTCATTCCAATAGATGCCAAGGCAGAGAAATGATCCACAAAGGCAATGAACAACCAAGGTAACAAGGCAGCTCAGAAAAAAAAAAATTAAAAATCTCCAGAAAATAAACTTAAACATGGAAATATGTGACTTAAATGACAGAGAATTCAAGATTTCAGTTCTGAAAAAAAAAAAAAAAAATGCAACAAGACTCAAGAAAACTCAAATAGGCAATTTAATGAATTCAGAAATAAAATCAATGAACAAAATGAATATTTTACCAAAGAGATTTAAATGTTTAAAAAGAACCAAATAGAAATTCTGGAACTGAAGAACTCAATAAAAGATGAAGAATGAAATAGCGAACTTAGGAAATAGAGCTGACCAGATGGAGGAAAGAATTAGTGATATCAAAAATAGGCATCTGGAAATGATGCAGATGGAAGAAGAGAGACTCGAGAGTTAAAAAAATAAAAGAATTCTACAAGAACTATCTGACCTCATCAGAAAAAGCAATATAATAATAATGGGTATACCAGAAGGATAAAAGAGCAAGAGGCGAACAGAGCCTATTCAAACAAATAGTCAACAAGAACCTCCAAAACCTATGGAAAGAACTGGACCTTCAAACCCAAAAAGCAAACAGAACACCTAATTATCTCGATCCAAAAAGGTCTTCTCTGAGGCACATTATACTAAAACTGTCAAAAATTAATAACAAAGAAAGAATTCTCAAGGCAGCCAGGGAAAAGAAGACAGTAACCTATAAAGGAAAGCCCAGTAGATTATCATCAGATTTTTCATCAGAAACTCTAAAAGCTAGGAGGGAGTGGAATCAAATATTTAAACTATTAAAAGAGAAAAATTACCAGCCAAGAATAATGTATCCAGCAAAGTTATCCTTTAGATATAAAAGTAATAAAGATGTTTCCAGACATATAGAAGCCAAGGTAATTTTCCACCACAAGGCCTGCACTACAGAAAATAATGAAGAGGATTATTCTACCTGAAACAAAAAGACAAAAGGATATCAAACTATGAATCAGACTCACAGACAGACAGAAGCAGGAAGTGGCAACCCCTCTTTAGAATAGGGTATCATATACTTAAATATAACATAAAAGTTAAAGGAGTTCAAATCATAAAAAAGAAAAAGAGAAGAAGACAAAAGCTACTGAAACTAAGAAATGAAGATAATTTGTGACAAATAAAGGTAATTTGTGACAACAAAACATAAAAGGGGAGGGGATGAAGGTCTGAATTTGCAAAAGGGAATGGAGATAAGATGCATGCAGAAGAAAAGGGATTACTGTATATATGAAACTTTCTTTTACATAAACTTTTTTTTATTAGTTTCGGGTATACAAAACAATGTAATAGTTAAACATCTACTCCCCTCAAAAAGTGATAAGTCCCTCCCCCAATCTACTACCCATCTGACATCGTATATAGCTGTTACAATTCCATTGACTCTATTCCCTATGCTGTACTCCACATCCTATGACATATATATGTGTGTGTGTGTATATATAGATATATATATATATATATATATATATATATATATATATATATATATATATATATATAATTACAGTTGACATTCAATATTATTCAGCTTCAGCTTCAGGTATACAGTGCAATGATCAGGCATCTACACCATCTCTAATAAGACAAGTGTCCATCTGATACACTACAAAATCTTTACAATATTATTGATTATACTTCCCAAACTGCCTTTGTATGCCCGTGGCAATATGTTGACTACCAATTTGTGCTTTCTAATCCCCTCACCTTCTCCCTCATCCCCACCCCCCTACCATCTAGCAACCATCAGTTTTTTTCTCTATATCTCTGAGACTATTTCTGTTTAGTTTGCTCATGTATCCTGTTCTTTAGATTCCACATATAAGTGAGATCATATGGTTAATGGTAACCACTCAAAAAAAAATCCGGAACTGAGATACATAACATAAAAAAAGAGGAAAACAACCACAGAATACCACCAAACAAAAATAACAGACAGAAATACAAATGCAAAGAAAAAATGGAGAAACTGAGCTACCAGAAAATAAAAGGTAAAATAGCTATAGGAAATCCTCATATCTCAATAATCACCCTAAATGTAAATGGATGGAACTCACCAATAAAAAGCCACAGAGTAGCAGATTGGATCAAGAAAACAAACCTCAACCATATGCTACCTTCAAGAGACACATCTCAGTTGCAAGGACAAATATAAACTCAAAGTCTATATTTTGAAAGGGTAGAAAACGATACTCCAAGCAAATGGCATCCAGAGAAAACCAGCTATAGCCATACTTATACCATGTTTCCCCGAAAATAAGACCTAGCCGGACCATCAGCTCAAATGCGTCTTTTGGAGTAAAAAATTAACATAAGGGTCTAATCGAGCTGATGGTCCGGCTAGGTCTTGTTTTCGGGGAAACACGGTATCTGATGTAATAGACTTCAAAATAAAAAAGGTAACAAGACACAATGATGGACATTTCATAGTGATAAAGGGAACAATACATCAAGAAGACATAACACTTATCAATATATATGCTCCCAATCAGGGAGCACCAAACTATATAAAGCAACTACTAACAGAACTAAAGGGAGAAACTGACAAAAACACAATTATGTTAGCAGGGAACCTAAATACCCCATTGACAGCTATGGATAGATCACCCAAACAGAAAATCAGTAAGGAAATATCAGCCTTAAATGAAACATTAAACCAAATGGACATAATCAACATTTATAGAGCCTTTCATCCCAGAACACCAGATTATATATTCTTCTCTAGTGTTCATGGAATATTCTCAAGGATAGACCATATATTGGGATACAGAACTACCCTCAACAAATTTAAGAATTGAAATCATACCAAACATATTCTCTGACCACAATGTTTAGAAATTGGAGATCAACTGCAAAACGCAGGAAAAAACTACAAATATGTGGAGATTAAACAACATGCTACTAAAGAACAACTAGATCAAAGAAGAAATAAAAGCAGAGATCAAAAGATACATAGATACAAGTGAGAATGAAAACACATTTCAAAATTTCGGGGATGCAGCCAACATGGTAATAAGAGGAAAATTTATATTATTACAGGCTTATCTGAAGAAACAAGAAGAATCCCAAATAACCTAACATTACATCTTAAAGAACTAGGAAAAGAAGAACAAACAAAGCCCAAAGTCAGCAGAAGGAAGAACATAATAAAAATTAGAGCAGAATTAAATGAAATAGAGAACAAAAAGAAAATAGAAAACAATTAATGCATTAAAAAGCTGGTTCTTTGAAGAGATTAATAAAATTGACAACCTCCTGGCTAGACTATGGAAAAAAGAGAAAAGACACAAATAAACAAAATCAGAAATGAAAGAACTTACAACAGATACTACAGAAATACAAAGGATCATACAAGAATACTATGAAAGACTATATGCCACCAAATTCAATAGCCTAGAAAAAATGGACAAGTTCTTAGAAATATATAACCTTCCTAGATTGAATCATGAAGAACTGAAAAATCTAAATAGACTGATCAACAGCAAGGAAATTGACACAATCATCTAAAACCTCCCCAAAAGCAAAAGTCCGGGACCAGATGGCTTCACTAGTAAATTCTACCAAACATTCAAATATGATTTAATACCTTTCCTTCTCAAACTCTTCCAAAAAATTGAAGAAGAGATAATGCTTCCTAACTCATTTTATGAGACCAACATTACCCTGATAACAAAATTTGGTAAAGATAACACAAGAAAAGAAAACTACAGACCAATATCTCTGATGGATACAGATGCAAAAATCCTAAACAAAATACTAGCAAATAAAATACAACAATACATTAAAAAGATTATAAATCACGACCAAGTGGGGTTCATTCCAGGGGCTCCAGGATGGTTCAACATATGCAAATTGATGAATGTGATATACCAGATAAACAAAATAAAGGATAAAAATCATATGGTCGTATCAATAGATGCAAATAAAAGCGCTTGACAAGATATAACATCAATTTATGATTAAAACGCTTAAAAAAATAAGTGTAGAAGAAAATTATCTCAACATAATAAAGGCCATATATGACAAACCCTCAGCTAATATCATACTTAATGATGAAAAACTAAAAGCTTTTCCTCTAAGATCAGGAATAAGACAAGGATGCCCCCTCTCACCACTATTATTCAACGTAGTATTGAAAGTCATAGCCAGAGCAATCAGGCAAGAGAAAGAAATAAAAGGCATCCAAATTGGGAATAAAGAAGTTAAATTGCCACTTTTTGCAGATGACATGATTCTTTATATAGAAAACCCTAAGACTCTGCCAAAAAAATGATTAGAAACAATAAACTAATACAGTAAAGATGCAGGATACAAAGTCAGTGTACAAAAATCCATGTGTTCCTATATACTAACAATGAAATTTCAGAAAAAGAAATGAAAAAAAAAATTCCTTTAGCAATTGGACAAAAAGAATAAAATACCTAGGAATAAACTTAACAAAGGATGTGAAGGACCTATACATTGAAAACTAAAAGACATTATTAAAAGAATGAAGATATAAAGAAATGGAAAGATATTCCATGATCATGGATTGGAAGAATCAACATAGTTAAAATGGCCATATTACCCAAAGCATTTTACAGATTTAATGCAATCCCCATCAAAATCCCAATGGCATTTTTTAAAGAAACAGACCAAAAAAATCATCAGATTTGTCTAGAATCACAAAAGACTCCAAATAGCCAAAGCAATCCTGAGAAAAAAGAACAGGGCTGGAGGTATCACACTCCCTGACTTCAAGTTATACTACAAAGCGGCAATAATTAAAATAGCATGGAACTGGCAGAAAAGCAGACACACAGCCCAATGGAACAGATTTGAGAGCCCATAAATAAACCCTTGTATGCATGGGCAAATAATTTTCATCAAAGGAGCCAAAAGCATACAATGGAGAAAAGAAAGTCTCTTCAATAAATGGTGCTGGGAAAATTGGAAAGCCACGTGCAAAAGAAAGACATTAGACTGTTATCTGTCACCAAACACCAAAATTAACTCAAAATGGATCAAAGAACTAAATATAAGACCTGAAACAATAAATTGCATAGAAGAAAACATAGGTACTAAACTATGGACCTTGGTCTTAGAGAGAATTCTATGAAATTGACCTCAAAGTCAAGGGAAGTAACAGCAGAAATAAATGAATGTAACTATATCAAACTAAAAAGTTTCTGCACAGCAAAAGAAACCATCAACAAAACAAAGAGGCAACCAACCGAATTGGAGAAGATATTTGCAAACAACACCTCCAGCAGGGGCTAATATCCAAAACATATAAAGAACTCATACAACTCAACAACAACAAAACAAACAATCCAATTAAAAAATGGGCAGATGACCTGAACAGACACTTCTCCCAACAAGACATACAAATGGCCAACAGATACATGAAAAAATACTCAACCTCACTAGCTGCTAGGGAAATGCAAACCAAAACCACAATGAGGTAACACCTCACACCTGTTAGAATGGCTATTATCAATAAGACAAGTAATAACATGTGTTGGAGGGGTTCTGGAGAAAAAGGAACCCTCATACACTGCTAGGGGAAATGTACATTAGTATAGTCACTATAGAAAACAGTACGAAGGATCCTCAAAAAATTAAGAATAGAATTACCATACGACCAAGTAATCCCTCTTCTGTATCTACCAAAAATATCTAAAAACATTTTTCTGCAAAGATATATGTACCCGTATGTTCATTGCAGTATTATTCACTGTGGCCAAGACATGGAAACAACCAAAGTGTCCTTTGACAGATGACTGGATAAAGAAGAAGTGGTATACTATTCAACGATAAGAAAAGATGAAATACTGAAATCTGCAACAACATGGATGGATCCTGAGAATACAATGCTAAGTGAAATAATTCAGACAGAAAAAGGCAAGAACCATATGATTTCACTCATATATGGGATATAAAACTGAAAGCAACAAATGAACAGACAAAAAAGCAAAAACTCATAGACACGGACAACAGTTTAGTGGTTACCAGAGGGTAGGAGAGGAAGAGGGAGGTAGACAA
The DNA here is from genome assembly GCF_057876585.1 of Rhinolophus sinicus. Taxonomy (NCBI): domain Eukaryota; kingdom Metazoa; phylum Chordata; class Mammalia; order Chiroptera; family Rhinolophidae; genus Rhinolophus; species Rhinolophus sinicus. The sequence continues at coordinate 107,584,683 of NC_142516.1, forward strand.
GGGTACAGGGGGTCAAATATACAGTGACAGAGTATTTGACTATGGGTGGTTAACACACAATATAAATACATAGAAGACGTATTATAGAACTGTACACTTGAAACCTACATAATTTTATTAACCAATGTCACCCCAATACATTTAATAAAAAAGATTGTAATGGATTATCAGCAAAAAGTTTATGATGTTGAAAGTAAAGGCTGGACCCAACTATGATGTTGAATTGACTGCTGGCTCTGGGTCGTTTACAGGCAAAGAGGCTCAGCATGTTTGCATAATGATGAAATCACTGAACAACACATTACTTAGAATGCATCTCTAATGTTAAGCGATGCATGGCTGTAAAAACAATGCACAGCAGCATGGTGCTGGTGTTGCAATAAAGATACAGGTTTTGGTAAACACTAGCTGTGTGACGTTGGACAACAGTGATGATGATGATGATGACAATGTCAGCTGTGTAGAAGAGTTAACAGACAAGGCCTAACACGGCTCTCCTTAGAAAGACCTGCTTACAGTATTGGCCCTTGGCTGACGCCTGGTAACTTCGGCATCAGGAGAGTTCCCACAACTCCCTATATGTTCAGAGTGGCTCTCTGTGCCTACACTGTTTATGTAAACGATATGTTTATGCTGAACACCTGCTGTCTTCCTGGGAGTCTGGAAGCTTCATACGTGCCAGGTAGAGGGTGCCTATATAACCAGTCCCCAACAGAAACCTGGGCACTTGGTCTCCAACGAGCTTCCGTGGTAGATAGCACCTCATGTGTGTTGTCACAACTTGTTGCTGGAGGAATTAGCGCATCCTGTGTGACTCTACTGGGAGATGCTCTTGGAAACTTATGCTTTATTTCCTATAGACTTCGGCCCCATGAACCTTTTCGCTGATTATTTATATTCACACAAAGTTGTTTTTTGTTTTTTTTAATGGAAATAGGCTATGGGTATTTTTCGCTTTATAATATAGCTTGGATATCATTCCAGGTCAGCATATATAGATCTATCATTCCTAATAGCTTGTCCACATAATTTTCAACAACCTAGTAAAATAAACATTAACCTTTTTCTCTCAGAAGTTAATTTCGTTTATACAGTTTCAATAATTCAAGATTCATCTGACAATTAACATACTTACAGGATGCTTGAGTGTGCAGAGCTCATATAAGACACAGCCAAGAGACCAAATATCCCTGGAGAAGATAAGAGTTTACATGCCAAAAAATATTCATAGTTCTTAATAAAGCCTTATCCTTACAGTGCCTTATATTTGTGTATCTTTACAATTTTATATAGGTTGACTAGTTTTTAGAAATTTTTAAGATACATTATCAATTCTTATTCTTACTAATATAAGAGGTAAAATAAAAACAATTTGCAGTTTGTCAGAATCCAAGAGGAGAAAAGGTATCCAAATTGACTACAATCTGATGGCTCAATATTTACTTCACCATCATGTGCTCAAAGAAAATGGAATTTTGAGCAATGTGGAGGGAGGAGGCAGGACTCAAACATGGATTTATTTTTATTCAAAAGGTAAATTTTGGTTGATTTAGAAAGGTACATTCCCCTCAAGGTTATTGACAGAACCAAAGTTTTATTAAGTGATGAAAATAATACTGCAACTCAATAAACTTGAAAACGTGCTTACAATGTATGACTAGAGGCTTGCTCTTTAGTACTTAATATTTATATGTGATTGGTTTAATAAGGAGATAACTTATAAAACAAAAAGCATAATTAAATCTAAGAGACCAAGGAAAATATAATGAGAAGTCAAGAAAGCGAGAAGATAGTCAGAGTCAAAACAAGAGGGATTCAGTAAGGGGAGGTAAATGGCTCCACTATTTAGCAACACTTTCTTTGAGTGTGCATGCAGGAGAAACAGAGAGCGATATACTACAGGTTTGAGTACAATAGAGGGTGATTACAGAATAGGTAGGAAACAACTTCTAACTGGTTTCTAGCATTTTTCTAGAGTTTCTAGAAACTTGCTGATCACTTCCCCCCACCACACAGAGTTTTCTCTTTACCTGGTCTTTCCTAGGCCCAAACTCCTCCTCTGTCCCAGGGCGCCCTCTGCAGCCAGTGCAGTGACCTCATGTGTCTGCAGAGCTCTCCAGGACAAGAAGCCACCTGGGACAGGGTGGCACCTTCCGTATGCCTTGTACCTCCCTTTGTGGTGAGGACTATGATGATCCTGGGAATGATTTCCTGGTCTAAAGGGGGCAGCTGATTATTGCTGGAATCTTCTAATTATCAGAATCACCACATCAGTATATTTGAATGTTGACCCAAATTCTTAAAAAACAGTGCAAAGAAATAGAACAGTGTTGCTTCGCTTAGGGCTCTCAGCTGGCAGCAGCACAAAACTCTGCTCTGGACAGCACGCCCTGCCACCCAGCCCTACATGAGCTGCATTCCTGCTCTACTTGAGGCCAAATGCCTTCTTGGTGCCAGGGTATAGCTCCAAAACACTACCTGTTTATTCTTTTATTATGCGAAGAAATGTTTATTATTCTTTTTGTAAGTCTCTACCAGCTGGGTTTTGCTTTCCATTTATGCTTCAAAGTTAAACAGTCAAATATCCCTTGGATGTTTTCCTAAACAAATGGACAATTAACTTGCAAAAGGAGTTCAGTCTTCCTGATAGGCCAACTGGTTCAACTGGCAGCCAGCTTTGACAAGTGAAATTTTTTTCCTTCCCCTTACATGGAAGTAAAAACGACCTCATCTTCATCTTTTATCACTGTGTATATTAATATTACCCCTCAGAACTAGGCTCTGGTATCACCTTCATAAAAACTAGCTGAGTTTTAAAGCTGGAAGATACCTTAATGATTACCTAGCCAATACTCTTGTTGTTATAGGTAGGGGAACAGGCCCACAGAGGTCCACTGATTTGGTCAAGCTGACGACAGAGCCAGGTGTGGGAGGAAGAAACTTTCCTCTACCCTCAAGGTTCTTTCAGTTGATCTAATAAATATACATGAAACAGATTAATAAGAGAAAATAACCAAATTTAATTATATATGTACATATGGAAACCCTGCATACATGAGAGTCAGAGACCCCACATACATGAGAAGTTAGGGATAGAAAGGGAAAATGAGGTACGTATGGCATTCTAAGCTAAGGATGAGGCAAGGTATCTTGGGGCTTCAGAGGGGAGGGAGGTCATTGCAGGACCGAAGAAGAGCAGATATTCAGTAAGGAAAGTTTGCCCTGTGATATATAGGTCAAAAAGGCTATCTCTGATTATCTCTTATTATTGGCAAGTCCCCTAATTTAAATTCTACTAGGTAATCAAAGAAGAGCAAAAGTTTCTCTTGAGCCTGCTGGATCTTGGTTGCCTTTATCTCAAAATAATCCACATACCACAGAGGCACATCTTGGAGTCACTCATTCTGAACCCCTATACAAGACTAGGATTCCAAGCTCCTAATCGAGTGTTCTGTCACCAGACCACACTGCCTTCTATCTGGCCCACCTACAACACTTTTCTGCAATGACCTAAATAGTGCTTAGAAGATCTGAAAATCAAATACAAAGACGGACATCAAAATGACTGAAAATTTCAGCGTTATCCCATCACTTGTATCTTTAAATAAAGAAAATTTGCTTTATTCTAAATAAGTTCAAAAGCTTCTGGGAACATGAAGTGGCCAGAGACAGTCACTGGGATCCCCATTTCACACTTGAAGAAAATGAAATTACAGTAGTACCATAAGAAAGAGAGACTCCATCAGATTTTACTGAGATTTTCAAAGGGATAGCAACTCACGTTTTGTTGTTGTAGGGCTTATTCTGACAGATCTCTGGAGACAGGTAGTAAGGTGTTCCAACACAAGTTCGAGCAAGTTCCATGGAACTAATAAATTATATTGAATAGCAAAATAATGGTTTATTATTGGAGTAAGAAAAATCTTAAGACATGGACATGCAAGAAAAAAGTATAAAACTGGAGAACAAAATTTGATGTAAGCACATATTAAAATAAAGAACATATTGTCCATTGATAAGAGTGATAAAAATAGTTGATATTTAAACTTATAATTCACCTCCCCAAAATCTACACATTGAAAAAATTTTATGGCCTAAAGACTCCACAAAGAGAGACAACTGTCATAGCACAAAAATCTTTCAGATGTAGAAAGAGTCCCCTATTTCCAATTATCAAAGTAATATAACCTCTTGATTTAAAATTTTGAAAATACAAAAGTGAATAAAGAAGAAAAAAAATATCCATAATCTTACCACCCAAAAACAATTGTTAAAATTGTGATAACTTTCCTTTTTATCATTTTTCCATGCATATCTTTTCACAATACTTTGACCACAGTGTATTTAAAATTCAGAATTTCATTTTTTACCTAATATAACAAACATTTTTTCATATCATCAAGAAGTCTTCAAAATCATGATTGTTAGTGGCTATATAACATTCAAGTATATAGCCTATATGCCAAGTTCTATTACATTTAACCATTTCCCAATTATTAGGCCTTTAAATTATTCAAATTATTCTCTTGGAACAAATTCCCAAAAAGAGAACATTTAAAAATCTCTTGATAGGACTACCAAATTGTCTTGCAAACCAGTTACACCAATATATTCCCCCCAGCATGTGTGAATTTGCATGGGTCACTAAATTCTCACTAGTTTTATGCATATTAAAGTTACATCTCATTTGGTACGTTTAGATCACACTACAAAACAATGTCACCAACATTCTATTATGCCAAGATTTATCTTGGGAATTTTAATTTCAGATAAAGTACCATCTGAATGATTTAATGGATTTATATAAACAGTTATTTTGAATTATTTGGAAACAAAGCTTTTAATAGCTTCTTAATTTATAATACCTAAAAGTATATGTTTTGGCTGTTATGAATACAAAAAAATAAGATTTTGAAAAGTACTTACTTGTTCAGGACTTTTGCGATACCAAAGTCCCCAAGCTTTGCAACCATTCCATTCTTGCTAAGAAAAATATTCTATAAATGGAGAAAATGTTATGTTCTTTGAGAAATTTCAAGAAAACAAAAGATCAGTTCTGTCTTGGTCTTCCCTCTGATCCGCTGTTACCTGTGTTTTTATGTCCCTGTGTAAGATCTTCCTGTCGTGAATATGTTTTAGTCCTAGAGAAATCTGCACAAACCAGCTCAGAACCTATAGAGGGAACATAAAACAAAATTAGTGAGTAGTCTGATGGTCATCGTGTGTCTTCATAATATGCAAAAAAGAAATAATGTATTTATGTATGTGTTTATGTGAATGAAGCTAACTGATATACCATCTTATCATTTTCTTTTTACAGCTAGAAAAATGGAGGTGCAAAAATCAATTCAAATATGTTGGTATCCAAGGGAACTCCACATACACAAAAGATAAATGGAAGCAAGAGAGAGAGGGAGGCAGTTCATGATTTTCTTTTTTCTTAACACTAGGTTGCTAACTGTATCAGGATGGTAGACAAGCAGCCCTGTTTCTTGATAACTGTGGTGCCACTGGTTTTTCCTTTTCAGTGGAAGGAGGATGCCAAGGGCAGAGAGAGAAAAAGGAAGAAATGGATGTAAAAGTTATTAAAAATTTTAATGAAATACCATATATATGTTCATAATATAAAAACAAAAATGTTACTTTTAAACTTTTTAAAGCTTAACTTTCTTAGTCATGATTTTATTTTTCTTAGCTGGTCATGATCCTCTTTAGTAAAATGTGTTTTGTGCCTACAGAGATTTATTGAAACTATTCTAAAATTTTATTCACTCTGTCCTCCAAATTATACAGAAAGGAAAACGATAGGGGGAAAAAAGCCATATGCCAGATACTATGATTCAGTTGTAGTTTTAGTTCTCTCCCAACAAAGGGAAATGTAATTCAAAATTTTGTAGAAAAAGTATTTTTATTAAATGTTGCAAAATAATATTAATACCTAGATAGGAAGGTTTCTACAAATATGGAATTATAATGTAAATGAGCATAGGAAAAATGCTTGATTAAATTTACAGAGGTTAGAGATATAGATTCTTTAATCATTCATACATTCAAAATATTCCATTTTAACATTAGGAAGAAGTTACGTGGGTATGATCCTCTTAAATGCTAAAATACAACAAAGAAATGAATGACCTCCAGAAAGATGGTGGACCACTCCTTTCCCATCAATCACACAGGCCCTGATTCGGATTCCTCTCCATACACATACCTGTCTCCATCATGAGTACAACTCCCAAGAGGTTTCTAAAGGAAGCTCAGAGTATAAAAGAAAAATGTGTTTGTGCAAAGAGAAAATGGGAATTGAGGCCATTATTCTTTACCTTTTTGCTTCTCTCTCTTAATAACCAATGAAACTAAATAGCCATTGCTAAGAAGAGCTTCTATCTTCCTTAGGAAACTGGGACAGCTATTTTAAAACAGAGTACCAAATGGTAAAAGGAGGAAGAGAGAAACTATAAATATGTCACATTTAAAATGGCTAAAGACCATCCACATTCAGATTTTTTTTTTTTTTTTTTTTTTTTAGCCCTGAAGATTTATATCAGGGGTATCCTACATGAGATTGTCCAAAAATAAGATACTGTCTTTTCTCAAGCAAACTTCACTCAGAAAGATTCAATTTAAGTTCAACTGCAAACATGCTCTGGACTAAATCTATCAGGAATATTGATCTACTATTTTATGGTTTGAATTTCTCTACCAGAAACCATACTTCATCTAAACACAGTCTACTGCTTATAGCATTGTATATTTAATGGCCCCACGTAAATCAAAAGGCAAATTAGAAGTGTTTTTACCTGATCTTCACTAAATAACACTCCCCGTTGTCTATTGATTCTTTTCATGAGATCCCCTCCATCACAATACTCCATCACAATGAACAGCCTGTTGTGCTCTGTAAGAAAAGGCAATATTTGGTTCTGGTAGGGTTTCAGATATTTACTAATCATTTGTCTTTCAAGTTCTAGAAAATGGAGAATATAACAGCAAAATTTGGTATATCTATATCTATCTCTGGCTGTGACTAAGCAAGTTACTTTCTCTGTGCCTCATTATCTCATCTGTGAAATGGAGATAATAATAAACTCCTCTTAGAATTGTTTAACGATTAAATGAGTTAAATCCATGTCATGCTTAGAATTATGCCTGCACATGATAGTTCAATAAATGTTAGTTATTATTAATATATTCCTCCAAGAGATTACAAGTTTGCTGTAAAATAGCAGCTGTCTTCCCAACACTCCAGGAAGAATAAATAGACCTTTCTCGAATTTGAGTATAAACTTTTATTTATATGACACTTATTCAACCATGTTATTGAGTACAACAGACACTCTTTTAACTGACCTCTGCCTGACCTACACTACATTAATGGGCATCATGCTCCACCAGGGTTGCCCACTCAGGATTACCCCTGGTGGCTATTAGACTCTCTAGTAGGCTCACTTACCTCTGTTCCCACTGATTCTTACCAAGATCATTGTGCTTGTTCTCAAGTCTGTTTATACCAATTATACTTATGATTGTAATTATTTCATAACTGATGAAACATGAATGGGAAAAGAAAGATGTGATTATTTCTACAAAAACTACATTGAATGCTTTGGATGACTCTAAAAGTGAAGAGCTAAAAGAAAGTCATTGACTTAAATGTTGGATGGGGCAAGTGGAAAATAGCTGGGAATGCTTTAAAAGGAATGTGCACACAAAAGATCTGTAAATTCTTACTCAACTCTAAAGAAATTGGAAATCATAAACGAGGAGGCTGGTCTATGCAATTAAGAATATTCAGTACTCTAATCAACGGACTCATATGTGCTCTTGCCTCCTCTCTTTGCAGTGGCTGTTCCTCTTGCCAAGAAAGCTCTTCTCCAGACATTAGCATGACTCTTCAAGTCTTTGTTCAAATGTCACCTTCACAATAAGGCCCATACTGACCACCCTATTTAAAATTGTTCTCTCCACTCCTGCCTCACCCTATTTTATTTTCCCACAGCACTTATCACCTTCTAACAGAGTGTCTAGATTATATTTATTATGCTTATATTTATTGTCTGTTTTTCCCCACCCTCCCCCCTAAAAACATAAACTCCACTGTTGTAACAGGCAGGTTCTTAGATGGCCCTAGTGCACACACATTGTGTAATTTCTCCTTGAGTGAAGGCAGAACCTATAAAAATGATGGGCGGGCCGGCCCGGTGGCTCAGGCGGTTAGAGCTCCATGCTCCTAACTCCGAAGGCTGCCGGTTCGATTCCCACATGGGCCAGTGGGCTCTCAACCACAAGGTTGCCAGTTCAATTCCTCGAGTCCCGCAAGGGATGGTGGGCTCTGCCCCCTGCAACTAAGATTGAACACGGCACCTTGAGCTGAGCTGCCTCCCAGATGGCTCAGTTGTTGGTTGGCGCACGGGCTCTCAACCACAAGGTTGCCAGTTCAATTCCTCGACTCCCGCAAGGGATGGTGGGCAGCGCCCCCTGCAACTAAAATTGAACACGGCACCTTGAGCTGAGCTGCAGCTGAGCTCCCGGATGGCTCAGTTGGTTGGAGCCTGTCCTCTCAACCACAAGGTTGCCGGCTTGACTCCCGCAAGGGATGGTGGGCTACGCCCCCTGCAACTAGCAACGGCAACTGGACCTGGAGCTGAGCTGTGCCCTCCACAACTAAGACTGCAAGAACAACAACTTGAAGCTGAACAGAACCCTCCACAACTAAGATTGAAAGGACAACAATTTGACCATTGTTCCCCAATAAAGTCCTGTTCCCCTTCCCCAATAAAATCTTAAAAAAAAAAAAAAAAATGATGGGCTATCACTGCCAGGATTATGTTATGTTAGCAAAGGGAATTTTGCTGATATAATAAAAGTTACCAATCAGCTGATTTTGAGTTAAGAAAGAAGGAGATTATCGAGGTGGACCTGATTTAATCACAGGAGCCGTTAAAATTGGGGCTAGAGGTCAGAGACAGAGGAAGTAAGAGATTCCAAGCAGGACAGAGCCTCTTAAAGGGCCACATGACAGGGGAGAGAAGTTGGCCTCTAGAAGCAGAGAACCACCCCCGACTTAAGAGCCAGCAAGAAAGTGGACACCTCAGTCCTACAATAGCAAGTAAATGAATTCTGCCAACAACGTGAATAACCGTGGAAGAGAATTACTATGAGCCCCAGCTGACATATTGACTTCAATTGTGTGAGACCCTGAGCAGAGAATCCAGCTAAGCCAAGCCCAGACTTCTGACATATGTAGAGAAACCGGAAGATAAGTGGGTGTCGGTTAAGCCACTAACAATGCAGTCATTGTTATACAGTGACAGAAAACAACAGTGCAGGGATTTTTGCCTATTTTGTTCACTGAGGTATATTCCCAAGACCTAGAATATGCCTGGCATATGATAGGTACTTGATAAACACTTACTGAAGAAATTTAAGTGGAATTAATTTGGCCTCAGGAAAGTCTCACCACATTCTCATTTTCGTATGCTGCTTCAAACCTGTAAATCTTCATACTCTCTATAGACAAACATTTAATGAACTAGAGCCGGGGTTCTGTTCAGAAATATGAGCGCTGTCTGAGGGTAAGCAAAGGCTTTATCTCCAATCCCCAGTTGTCAGGTGCTGCAAGGACTCTGAGGCTTTCAGATAAGCTTGGTGTTTTAAGTCCCAACAATCTTCCAGGCAAATGAAAAAGCAACACAATAGCTCTAGTTTTTCTAAACACAGGGGTGCTCTACTTTAAAAAAAGAAAAAAGCTGTCCTAAGAAAATTTAAGCTTACAATACAAACAAACTCAACGGAGGTTATGTACACTGTAAAAATGACCTCTAATTTTATAACAGTACCCAGGGTAAGCTGTCCTCAAATATCCATTTTGCATGGTATAAAGTTACACTCCAGTCTATTAAAGTGGTGCAATCCATGCACTCATTTAGCAAATACTGTATTGAGCACCTACTATGTGCTAGATACTGCAAATCACATGGTGAGCAAAATAATCCATTAAATTTACTATTTAAAAGGGAGACAAACATTAAACCAATTCATAATTGTCCATATAAACAGACATATGCACACAAGTACAAAGAGCTGGGCAAGATCAGTAAAGGGCACTATAATTTGAACTGTGATGTCAGAGAAGGCCTGAGGCGGAGGAGGAAGTAGCTAGACAGAGGGAGTCACAGTAACAGCCCAAAGGATGAGGAAAAGAAAGGTCATCGTATGGCATTATTGTTAGGAATCAATGATCAGGAATATAGACACTTTATTTCGTGGCTGCCCCTTGAACTTTTTGAGAATCCCATGCTCATGTGTACTGCTCGGCTCCCAGGAAGACCTCAGAAGTCCCCAAATTCTTTTAAATACCCAGTAGCTAAAGAGGGCTGCACACAGAGAATTATTTTGAATGCAGTGGTTTTCATTTGTAAGAAGCACAGTGCCCTGCACAGTGTGACAGCTCAAATAACAGTGTTTATTTATTTACTGATTTTTAGCCCCCGGTGGTGCTTAAAGACAGCGAGGTAACACTCCTGCTCCATGAACTACTTACCACCTATGAATGAGCGCCACAGAGCCGAGCGCTGGGATGGGGAATGCCCCATGGTGAACTGTGGGCCTATACAGCCCTGTCACAGCCTATAAACACCTGACAGACTAGCTATGTGTATATTGTCTGTCTCTTCCCGCTAGAATGCAAACTCCATGAAGACAGGAATTTTCGCCTGTTTTGCTCACTGCTCTATTCCTGGCACCTAGAACAATGCCTGGCGTGTAGTAAGCATTTGAGAAATATTTGTTAAGTGAATGGATGGTTCCTGACCAATACTCTTTTCATGTTTGTTTGGTTGGTTGGTTTTGTCATTTATAGAAGTCTAGATGACTAAACTTTATTAAAATAATTTAAGAATGCTAGAAAGTCAAACCTTGAAATGAACTGAAGAAGGTTACAATGTTAGGGTGTTTCATCTTTGCCAGAAGAATGACTTCTTTCTTTGAAGCTTCTTTTTCTTGGATGGGCATCTAAATTATATTAAGAGACAGAATAGTCTGTAAAGATAACTTGCTTTAAGAACATGCTTTTTGCTCACTTCCATCTAAAACTCTCCAGAATTTCACTGGCTTTTAATGGCACTTCTTAAACCAATCTCTCGACATCAGGAAACGACATTTCTAGAATTAGCAAAGTGCATCATATATCTAATCGACAGTTTGTCAATGACAATCATAAACAAAAAATTAAATATTTCTGGTGAAGTTTTGCTGTATTAAAAGTTCACTTGGTCCCAGACAAGAAAAAGCTGAAGGAGTTAGTTCATCACCACCAAACCATATGACAAGGAATGTTAAAATCACTTCTTTAAGAAGAAGAACATAAATAAAAAATATGAATAAGAAAATACCGTAAAGAAAAAAATTCTCACTGACAAAGGCAAACATAATAAAAGCAGTGGATCAACCGACACTAAAGCTAGTACAAAGGTTCAAAGGCAAATGTAGGAAATCATTTACAACAGGAAATTAAAGGATATACACAAACATACAAATGCACAAAGGAAGTAAAAAAATAACGACAAAAACATAAACGTGGAGGGGTTGAGTAAAAATGGTAGTGATTCTAGAATGTGTTCAAACTTAAGTGACTATCACCTTAAAATAGACTGTTATAAACATAGCTTCTTCATATATATGAAGCACATGGTAACCACAAACCAAAAATTTACAAGAGATATACAAGAAATACATAAAAAGGAAACCAAACAAAATACTACAGAAAGTTATTGACATACAAGAGAACAAGAGAACAAGGAACAGAGAACTACAAAATCAATCAGAAAACAATTAATAAAATGGCAATACTTATACATCTATCAATAATTACTTTACATATAAATGGTTAAATGTTCCAATCAAAAAATGAATGGAGGGGCCAGGCCGGTGGCTCAGGCAGTTGGAGCTCCGTGCTCCTAATGCCAAAGGCTGCTGGTTCGATTCCCACATGGGCCAGTGGGCTCTCAACCACAAGGTTGCTGGTTCAACTCCTGCAAGGGATGGTGGGCTGTGCCCCCTGCAATTAACAACGGCAACTGGACCTGGAGCTGAACTGCAACCTCCACTACTATTGAAAGGACAACTTGACTTGGAAAAAATTCTGGAAGTACACACTATTCCCCAATAAAGTCCTGTTCCTCTTCCCCAACAAAATCTTTAAAAAAACACACACACAAAGAAAACAAATGAATAAAGAAGTGGTATATATGAGGGATGCCAAAAAAATGTATACACATGACTCGTATTCATCTTTTGTTATCGGTATATATTGAGTATTACAATTTTAATAGTTTTTTTCCTTGCTTAAAATGTGTATACATTTTTTGGGCACCCTCTGTATATGCAATGGAATATTACTCAGCCATAAAAAAGAATGAAATCTCACCATTTGCAACAATATGGATGGACCTAGAGGGTATTATGCTAAATGCAATAAGTCAGACAGAGAAAGACAAATACCATATAATCTCACTTATACGTGGAATCTAAAAAAGAAAATAAACGAACAAAACAGAAACAAAGTCATAGATACAGAAAACAAACTCATGGTTGCCAGATGGGAAGAGGGTTGGGGGGCTGGCTGAAAAAGGTGAAGGGATAAGTAGAAATTGGCAGCTACAATATAGTCGCAGGGATGTAAAGTACAGCATAGGGAATATAGTCAATAATATTGTAATAACTATATATGGTGTCAGGTGGGAGCAAGACTGAGCCAAGGATCACTTTGTAAGTTATAGAAATGTCTAACCACTATGCTATACACCTGAAACTAATATAATATTGAATATCAACTGTAATTGAAAAAAAAAATTAAGTTCAGTTGGGCTGATGATACTGTGTTAATTATTCAGGCATCTAAAGGAAAGTTATTTTATATTTATCTTTCTGTAGCAAAGGAATTCTTTATAAAAATGCAATGGCCCAGCAGGAATCACTGCCTAGAAGAAATAAAATCTAAAATATGAAAATGTGTCACATGTCACATAAATCAGACCAGTAAAGTTCTGTATTAAGATTACAGCATTTTTCATTTTCAAATAAAAATTCTCTTATGACTTCATGTATGAGGTCTGACAATTAAGTTCGTGAACTTGCTGCACCGATGCTGCTAACTTTTTTTGATATCAGAGGGATTATTCATTATGAATTCGTACCAATTGGACAAACAGCTAACCAAGTTTACTATTTGGAAGTGCTGAAAAGGCTGCGTGAAAAAGTTAGACGACCTGAACTTTTCACCAACAATTCATGGCTCTTGCATCACAATGCACCAGCTCACAGGGCACTGTCTGTGAGGGAGTTTTTAGCCAGTAAACAAATAACTGTATTGGAACACCCTCCCTACTCACCTGATCTGGCCCCCAATGACTTCTTTCTTTACTGAAGAGAAAGGAAATATTAAAAGGAAGACATTTGGATGACATTCAGGACATCAAGGGTAATATGAGTTCAGTTGTGACGGCCATTCCAGAAAAAAAGAGTTCCAAAATTGCTTTGAAGGGTGGACTAGGTGCTGGCATTGATGCATAGCTTCCCAAGGGGAGTACTTTGAAGGTGACCCTCGTGATATTCAGCAGTGAGGTATGTAGCACATTTTCCTAGGATGAGTTCGTGAACTTAATTGTCTGACCTCGTATATTTGCTGTATTTACTTATTATTCTATTTATCATCTATGGACAGTACTTTTTTCAAACGTGTTGGTGTCACTGGCAGTGGCCACACTTCATGTCTACATTTCCTCCCTCCTTCTTGGCACTTTGCCAACTTACATTTCCACCCTGATTTCCAGCCCAGTTGCCCCACCTTTTTGGCCTCCATGGGTCACCTGTTCCTTTTCATGGCTCCTTCTGTAATGTTCTTCTTTACCACTGGCCCACACATAATGTTTGAGTCCCCAAATTCCTGATCCTCACTTAGAAATACAACTTTTTTAAAAAAACTAACGTTCTCAATTCCAGCTACGTGGCTTCCTAGCTATGCATCCAATAAGTTATTTAACCCTTCTAAGCTTCAATATCTTCTTCCCCAATTTAAATTGTATAGACAATACACAAGTTTCAAAACAAAAATTACTGAATTACTCCTACCCAACTGACAGATTTTGCTCCTTAAAAAAATTTTAACTACTATTTTTCATATAAACATTATAAACAAAATTAAAAGCAAACATAAGTTAGGTAAAAAAAAATACTGGCAATATATTTGACAAAGATTTTGTATTTGTAATATATAAGGAATTCTGGCAATTAATAAGAATTAAAAATTAATTCTGGCAAACACCAATAGAAATATGGCAAAGTACATGAATAGAAAACTCGCAAAAAATAAAAGAAATAAAAATGGCTGATAAACAGAAAAAAAATTCAACCTCACTCAGTAAAGAATAAAAACTAAAACAACATTTGATGTAACATTTCATGTGTGAAATTGGAAAAGACAAAAAGAATGTTAATACCCATTATAAGCCAGAAAGCAGCAAAATGGACACTCATATACTTCAGGTGTAAGTCTGTAAACTGTAAAGTCTTTCTGGGAAGGCAACCTTACAGTATTAATAAGAAACTTAAAAATTTTTGGCTTATTAATTCTTCTGGAAATTTATCCAAAGAAACTAATCAGCAATGTGCCCGAGGATTCTCATATAAAAGTCATAACTAAAGTGTCTTACCAGTTTTTTAAGAACTCTAAAAATACATTCTGTGATTTTAAAAAATATTTTAAGCCAGATAGAAGTGAATAAGGTAAAATGGAAACTTTCCCTTTTCTTTCCCACCCATTCCATGGAGTCCTATTTTTAGGGGTAATTGCTACTAATTGTTAAACGCTTTTTATTTAATGCATTTATAGGTAAATATATACATACATATATACTTATATAATATATATTATGCATATTATTTAACAAAAACGAATCATACTCTACATATATAGTGTTATTTAATCATAGCAAAAAAATCAAACATAATTATCTGAAGTAGAAAAAGAGTTACATACATTATGGTATTTTTAACCTGATGTTACACTATGCAGTCATTAAAAAATCAAGGGAGGCAATGTGTTACAGTAGAAATAGCGGAGGAAGAGTAAAGACATGCTGGTTTCTGTGCCTCCTTGAGTAAATTACTTACCCTATTTGAGCTCAGCAATGTCACTTATACAATTAGAGTAATGAGGGCTACCTTTTAGGACTATTAGAAGGATAAAAGAAGTTGATATATGTAAAACACAAGGGTGGCATGACATATAATAGGCACCTAGTAAGTGGTAAAATTATCATTATTATTATTATTGTGAACATTTAATATTATCATATGAGAACATTTCATTATATGGAAACTTTGAATGACAAGAGAAAATATTCACAATATACTGCAAAGTGTAAAAAGCTGCTATGAAAGAGTATATCCCAGCCAGCCCAGTGGCTCAGGCGGTTGGAGTTCTGTGCTCCTAACACCGAAGGCTGCCAGTTCGATTCCTACATGGGCCTGTGGCCTCTCAATCACAAGGTTGCCGGTTCGATTCCTCCACTCCCACAAGGGATAGTGAGCTGTATCCCCTGCAACTAAGATTGAACACAGCACCTTGAGCTGAGCTGCTGCTGAGCTCCTGGATGGCTCTCTTGGTTGGATCGCGTCCTCTCAACGACAAGGCTGCCAGTTCGACTCCCACAAGGGATGGTGGGCTGCGCCCCCTGCAACTAGCAATGGCAACTGGACCTGGAGCTGAGCTGTGCCCTCCACAACTAAGATTGAAAGGACAACAACTTGACTTGAAAAAAGCCCTGGAAGTACACACTGTTCCCCAATAAAGTTCTGTTTCCTTTCCCCAATAAAATCTTAAAAAAAGAAAAAAAAAAAAAGAGTATATCCACCATGACACTAATCATTCTAGTAACTTACAAAGTACATTTATGCATTAAAAATAGCCTGGAGGAAATTCACCATGTTAATAGGGATTAAGAGAGAGGTTATAAATGATTTTTATTTTTCTCTAAATGGTCTTATTTTCCTCTTTGGTTCTTTTCAAAATTTCTACAATGAAAATTTTTATTTTTATAATCTCAAGAAAACATATAACACTTTTTTGAGGCAAGAAATAAACGGGTATGATTGATAATGGTAGCATGATGATATTTTCTATTAGCATTTTGGTACCTGTAAAAAAATATGCAATTTAAGTTCTGGGGTCTACAGTTTGTTGAGTAGAGAGGTGTTGAAGAGATTAGAAGAAATGTAAATTTCTCAAGATAAAAAGTAATGAAAAACTACATTAAAGTAGAAAGGAAGAAAGAATAAATGTTGATACTGTGACACAGGTGTTGCTAGACAAACTTGATAACATAAAGAAATATAGAAAAGTGAGAATACCAAGGCCTAATATAACATTCTACTTACTTCTGGCATGCAGGCAAAGGTGGTTCGTGAGTAAAAAAGATGAAAAAATAATCCGTGCTGTACTAGAAAAATACAGTCAGTTTTTTATTATCTCCACTAAAGAATGGGAGAGATACTATGAAATGCATTAATATATAGTTTTACAGAGGATTTGTTAGATAAGACAAAGGTCTCAAGGTCTGGGCAGTTCTTACTAAATACTATTTTTGTCAAATGTTAAAATGTAGCACAGTATTTTGCAGATGCAGCTATAACCTGATGAGCTTGACCAAAACTATACTTTAGCCAACTGCCAAGAAGAAGTCACTATTTGGTAATGAACCAAAAACAAAAAAAATTAACCAAAAAAGCAACGACTAAGCCTCCTCTTCAGGAGACAGAGCTTTCGATGTGAAATCTCCTTTCCTTTACTTGCTTCCAGTAAACAAAACCACCTACAGACAACCATGTCTCATTAGTGACTAGAACACCCCAAGCAGCAAACCCCTTGGGTTCAGTAACAGATTCACCTCCCAAATAGCTTTTTCTTTACTTAGAATTAAAATGGTTTTATATTGTACTTTCTAAGTGTGCACCAGCTTAACAATAGAGCTAGAGGTCCTGAAAGTATCTATTCATTGAATCATTTATCCAGTAAGAATTTATTGAACACCTGCTGATGCAAAGCATTATTAGGTGCTGTGTGAAGCATCAAGACGAATGAGACAGGGATTCTGCCTGCATGGAACACACAATTTAAGAAGGGGGAGAAGGCACAAAACAAACAGCTAGAGTACATCAAAGTAGAAAGCAAGCAGTACCATTAACAGCAGCACCAATATGCGTAAAAGCTATGGAGTTTACAGAGAAAGTGAGATTAGTATTTAGAGTGGGAAGGCTCTGGAAGGTATCTGGAGCTCAGCCTTGAACAGGTGGGATTTTGATGGTTGAAGATGGGCAGGCAAAGACTTCTTGGAAGTAACAGCCCCATGGAAGAGCTCAGAAGCTAGAGCGCAAAGGATTTGTATGTGAAAAAACAGAAGGGTACATGAAGGGGAGGATGGAAATAGTATTTGGGAATAAATCAGAGAGGGTGTCAAAACTAATCTGAAGAGCAAAACAATATAAAAAGTACAAGGCAAAAATTACTAATAATCCCACATTCCACCTAGATAATAACAAGTACGTCTTTTTTTCTTGTATGTATATGAATGTATCTGTGGATATACACATACCTATATATATATAATGTACATATTTTTACAAAGATTGCATCACTCTACACATACTATTTTCTCAATTAGCAAAAGTTGTGGTATTTTCCATGTCAGTACTTCACCTACAACATGATTTCTAAGAGCCACTTAGATTTTCATAGATTACTTAACCAATCCCCTACTTTTGAACTTTCAAGTGTTCCTAACTGTCTGTACGAGTACATCTCTGGGTATTTCTTTGGAATAAGCTGTCAGAAGTAGAACTACTGGATCTTAAGATGCGTGCTCTTTTCCTTTTATTTCCCAAAACTAAGATAGCTTTTTCTGCTTATACAAATAATACAACTCATAATTTTAAAAACATAATGTATGCTCCATATTAAAATTTCTGACAATGAAGAATGACAGAGGTAAAATCCCACCACCCAGCAATAATCACTGTTAATATTACGTGTGTGTATAACATTAATCATATATATATATATATATATACATACATACACACACACACACACACACACACACACACACACACACAAACACACATAGCTTTTTGTGGCCTGATTTTTTTCATCTTTACAACATATTGTGGACCTTACTCCTTGTCAATAATAGACAGGGCATGGATCCTTCCAAGGTTTTGATACATTTTGATAAATTCCATTCAGGGTGGTGCCAATTTACCTTCCATCAGTATAGAAAGAGAGTGCCTGCTTTCCCCGACGTTCATATTCTTTTTAATCCTCCCCAATTATATAAGCAAAAAGTGATATTTATTGATTTATTTAATTAGTATACTAATGATTTTGAAATTTTTGTATGACTTCTTCAATTACGGGTTTGGGTTTTTGTTTTTATTGATTTATAAAAAGCTAGCACCCTTTAGTTGACACTAGCAAAAAATATTTTTGACACTTTGTCAATGTTCTTTCAATTTATTGTGGGTTTTTTTGTTGTTTTTTTGTACTTTTTTTGTCACACAGAAGTTTTATATCTTTATGTAGTCACACTGAGCCATGGTTTCCTTTATGACTTCGGTCTCAGTGAAGGTTTGGGGGCATAGCTGGAGCATTATCAAAATTGGGCTACATGAAAAGTAGGAGCCTTGAAAAAACTACTGAAGTGATCCAAGTGACTCAGGGCATCAACAAAAGGAATGAAACAAAATCAAGGAAGAGTCAACAGTATTTAGCAAGAAATTGGATGTGGAGAGAGAAAATATTCCAAGAAGACCCTAAGGTTTTGAGCCTGGATATCATAAAGACACTGACATCATTAACACTGGGCAGCACACAACAGGTGAAGTGCGTCTGCTTGGAAAGATGAGAAATTTCTGCTTTGTTTCAGGTACAACTGAGGTCCCTTCCAAGATGGCCCTCAATGATCCTTGCTCTGAATTCTTGAGGCACACAACACTCGTAAATGTTTATTGTTTCAGCCACTAAGTTTGGGGTAATATGTTACACAACAATAGATTACTAACAGAGATTACTTGAAGATATCAAGCGGGCAGTTAGGGTGCTGGAAGGTATCAGGGCTGGAGAGACAATTTTAAGAGTGATTTGCTTAAAGATTGAAGTGAGGTGATTTCACAATGTACAGAAAGAGATGAGCGCTAGCAAAGGACATGGAGAGGGTGAGGAGACAGAGGCCTGAGGAAGAGGCGTCAGGTAAACAAGAGAGTGAGCAGAATAATGTTGTGGAAGGAAGCTGTGATAGGTCACTAGAATAAGAGGACATTAGTAGAAGTGTGCCCCGGATTCATGAAAAGGGACCTACAGTGATAAATAAAGCATTCTTTTAGAAACTAATTATCTATACTTTGAGCTTTAATATAATGTGGGTTAGTCCCTTTTATTTTGCAATTTTTAAAAATGTGATAAAATAAATATAACATAAAATTTATAACATTTTAACCATTTTAAATGTACAATTCAGTGGCAAAAATACATTCACATTGTACAACTTGAACAATCCATTTTGCATGAAATTTTTTCTGCTACACTCATTTATAAATCCTCGAGAAGGCAACCAACAAAACTTGCCTTAAAATTAATTCTAACACACAATGGACATTATTGTCCCAATATATTCTGAGACAGACACATCACTAGAGTGGGTGACATAAACACTGACCAAGGGGAATTCAGCAAAAATGATTCCTTTTTAATGAAATACATTTAATTATTCTACAAAATCATTACACTAACAATAATAGATGGTTTTCCTCCATTCATTCAATAAATATTTTTGAGCACTGTTCTGCATGCTGAGGAAGATAGACAATAAACAAGTGAAGAATTAAGTTATGAAAGTAATTGCAGATCATTACAAATCCTAACAGAATAAACCAGTAAACAATCATTTCCACAGTCACATTAGCCACATTTCAAGTGCTCCGTGGCTATATGTGACTAATGGCTACCTCTTAGACAACTTGAAAAGGAGGGAGGGAGGGAGGGAGGGAGGGAGGGAGGGAGGGAGGGAGGGAGGGAGGGAGAATAAACCATGTGGGGTGATAAGGAGTGCTTGAGGTTGGGGAGCTACCTGAGCTAGGATACTTGGGGAAGGCCCCCTCATGGAGCTGACCTAAATAAGAGGAGTCCTTCACAGGAACTGCACCACCCTAGGGCAAAACAGAGAAAAGAGTGGTAGAGGTGGGTGGTATTTCACAGGCCTTACAGGCCACCCTAAGGAGTGCAATAGAAGCCAGGATGATACGAATTCTTTTCTTTCCTTTTTATTCTTTTTTCCTTTCTTTTTTAAAAACAAGATAATTGGTTGTTGTTTGGACAATGGATTTATGAGATTGAGTAAACAGTCAACTGTTTATACTTGTAAAAACCAAACAAAACAAAATGTGTTCCCTTTTCACACCGGATTAAAAGCCGGCTGAATATACCACTGATATGAACAGGAATATGAACTGCTTCACTTTACCTTTGCAAAGTTGATCTCTTTTATAACACAGTGCTTGCTATCTGACTTCCCTTTGGCCAAGTATGCTTTCCCAAAGGCACCTTCCCCAATGACCTTAATCACATCATATTTATCCATGGTCTCCAACGCATGGAGGTTCCTGAAATAAGAGCAATGAAAATTTATTGCACACTTTTCATAAACGTTAACAAAATCAGACAATTGATCCCTAAAAGGTAAAAGAACTCATTTTGCTAAAATTTTCCTTCCAGCCTCACCAAGACAAGTCAAGTCAAATAACTCTCCTTGTGGCCACAGGTAACAACCAAAGTGAGAGAGCCCCTCAGTGGGCTCCGAGATCAGACTTGGGTTGTAACACTATAGTTTTGGTACACTATAGTTTTGTGATTTGGGGGAACTCACTTAACTGCGCAAAACCTCACTTGGAAATAACAATACCTTTTTTTTGCAAGTTGTTCTGAGAATTTAAGAGATTATACCCCGGCATCACCCCCTCTATAAAGCAGGAAGTTCCGTAATGCTTGTGTAGTTTTACAGTCCAGTTTTGCTCAGTGGTGAGGTACCGCCCCCTAGGGGACATTATGAAAATTGATGGAGTTTTTTTCTGTTCTCCCCAGAGATCGAGAGACACTGCGGCATTTAGAAGCGGTTGAGGCACCGGATACTAAGATTCCATGATGCAAGGGACAGTCCTGCACAATAAAGGATTATCACGCAGCCCTACAACTTTAGAAAGTCTCCCACACATTCATGTCCGTGGAAAAATCTGTTTATTATTATTTGCGGCTAGAATCCAGTTGTATTTTACATCGAAATACAATTTTTGCAGTTTTAATTAACAGTGAACTTTCGAGGAATGCAACTACATGTAAATCAAAGCTTGACTACACTTTGTTCTGTTTGGAACTTTATCAAGAACTGGTCACCGTTTTTGAAAAATCACGCCCCCATTGGCCATGTAGCTCCAGGTAGCCAAGAACTTCGTGGTCAGGTGACTCCCTGCCCCGGCGCGGGCACCCGGATACATCAGTACAGATGGAAATATAGACTTCATTAAAAATTGTTTCCTTGCAATTTCCCTTTGTACTACAGTTTGGGCATAATATTTTTTTCTGTTTTAAATTGATGAGCAGTTTATGTTTTTGAGTATTTTTTGTATCAGGGTAGGAAGTGGGGACGATTGAGTAGGATGGGGCTGGTACTCGAGGGCACCAGTGTGGACACTGAGTGACCGCGACCCTCCCGCACAGGTGACACCAGGTGCTGAAAGGCCCAGATTTGGGGGGAAATTCTTCTCCCTGAGGAACACTCCGGAAGGCGGCGGAGCGCGCACAGGAGCGCGAGAGCTGGGCGCGCAGCGCGTTGCCATGGAGACCGACGCGTCCAGGACCCGAGACCGCTCCTCCGCCCTCCGGGTCTCCCCGGAAGTGAGGTCCCTTTCCTCGGCGCTCCCGGAGCCCTGGGAACAGCTCGGGATAAGGACAAAGGTGGCCCGCCAGCTGCATACCTGCTTCGCGGGCTCCGTGGGGTGAGAAAAGCGTCCTTGGTGGATCTGGGTTTCTGCGGTGGCCGCGCTGCCCTGCGGCCGGGGCGGAGCTACGCGAAGGAACGTGGGTGGGGCGCGGGGACGTGTCCCTACTGTCCACCAGGAAGAGGAGTCGGAGGTGGGGAGTTTGGAGACCTACCGGTCGGAACTCCTTTCTTAACCCTCAACAAGCACAGCGCTCCGGCTCTTGTTTGCGGTGTACCAGATGCTTTGCATATATTATCTCTGCAACAACCCAGCGAGGTAGTAGACTCCGTCTTACGAATGAGCTAAACTGAGACAGGAAATTTCTTGTGCAAGGTCTCAAATACTGTCAAGAGATGAAGACTTGGAACGGAGTCCTACTTTTCTGGCCACAGCTGGTGGCCTTCCATGTGGTCCTCTTACAAAACTGGCTGCAGCCAATGGCCTGCAAACATGCTCCCGTTCCCACCATTCCTCATTCCAAATTACACATCAAGCTAACACGTTTCATTACGTTTAGTAGTTGAAAAGCATGTAATTCCCAGCAATTATAAATGCTGACAGACACAAGTAAAACACAGCCAATGGAATCTAAATACCATGGCAGTTTCAACCCATTTTTTTTTAAGTAAGCTCTTCCTTAAGTATCAAAGTTTACATCATTACTCTCTCCTTGAACTCATCTCTGTATGTAATGTTTTTCATGCTTCAGTCTTATTGATAACCCTATCATATAAACGGAAATTAATTTCTATTTCCTGATCAGTGGCTTTTATATTAGATTATTAAAATCACTAGTACATAACTGATCAAAATAAAATCATATTGATAAATACTAATTATAAAAAGTAAAATCGTATCAGAAATTCATTTGAAGATCTGAATGGGCTTTCCTCTTCCTCCCTCCTGATTAATTCAGTTAGTATCTACAGAGAAATGCTAACTTTTTGCTAGAACAGACAAGGTTCAACATTGATTCTCTTGTTTTCTCTCTTTTTAAAATCTAAGTGCTGAGAAGCCTCTTATCAGTAAATAGGAATTGGAAGTTTTGTTAAAAGTGTCCCTTAATTCTTGCCGAGTTGTATGTCAAGAATCACATAATCTATCACTAAAAATGGTTCCTAATCATCCATTAGCGTCTCTTGAAATTTTCTTAAAAGCAAAACCCTGCAAACCATCTGACTTTTGAAAGCATTTGTCACCCAATCAAGACTCATTTGGTCTCTCAATAACTATACATAATTTCAAATTCCCTTTGGTGGTTTGGAAATGTTTACACGCTGGGGGATACTAAGATTTGAGATGACTAAGAGGTACAGAATACAGTCTTTATGGAAGCTGAGTATCTGGAAGTATCCTTAAAACTATCCCCGTCTACCATAACTCTTGAAAAGTCTTCAAGAATGGTGGGGGGAAAAGGAGTTAACCTAAGTAACTTTGGGAAATGGTGTTTTGACTGGAAGTGTAAGGTTAACGACAATAGGAACAATACATAAACTCTATTCTAGTAGGTAAACTTGTTTTTCCCAATGGTATGGGTTAATAATTTGGAAACTGCTTTACATGTGTTTTGATGTTGAACTAAGCAAGCCAGGTTTCTTGCTGTCAGAGAAGCTACAGAAAATCACAGGGTGAGGATGGGGGGTGGTTAGAATGAACCCTATGATACTGGATTAAAGTCCAAGACATCAGTATGTACCCATTCTTACCTTGATATACATACAGAGAGACACAGAAATGACTACAGATGTGAGTAAATACACAGGCTAGTATACATACATATATTTTCCAGCTCTTCCTGCTGAGAAGCCCTCAAAACAGTGACACTCCTGTAGCAACAAACACACCCAGCACCCAGATCTTGGTTTCTAAACCAGTGAAAGGAACTAGGTATCTTTGAGAAATAGCAGATTCTGTGGCTGGGTTTGAGAAGGTACAAGATGACCCTGGACCATCTTCTAGCTGCGCCAGAAAGTAAGGAAGTACTCAAAACACAAAAGGATGTGGACATATCAAAGGGACAAAGAGCCAACCTGAAACAACCCCCAATGGCCAAAGCTTGAACAATTTAAGCAGCAAAATAAATGACTTAGTATTGGATTATACCCTTATTCAGGAGATGGAGCGTAATTCCTCTCCACTTGGGTATGCGTGGACTTAGTGACTTGCTTCGAGTGAACAGAGCATGGAAGTGGAAAATTAGTAACTACAGTGGAGAACTGGGCAGACCCTGCCTTAACCAAGTGATCAAGGTTAACAACAGAAGTAATAAGTCACGTTGAGATCAGATTCTCCCTGATGATGTGATGGGAAGAACACTTCACTTCTGCGGTGTTCTTCCCCAAAACCCTTTAAGCTCAGTCTCATTATGAGAAGAACACCAGACAAACAAATTGAGGAACATTCTACAAAATACCTAATGTCTTAAAAATGTCAAGGTCCTGAAAAATAAGGAAAGACTGGGAGACTGTCAGAGACCAGAGGAACCTAAGGATGACTAGATGTTGAAGTATAAATAAATTATGTGGAGGTGAAGGTTACACCACAGTTTTTGTATGTTAAGATAAAAAAAATTGTTTAAAAGATGTATGTATTCCATATTTCAGCAGATCCTTACTAATGATCCCACTGTAGTTTCACAGCTATTCTCCTCCTATTCTTGAGCATTGTTGCCTATACCAGGTCAGGCTTATGTTATTCCCACACTTGCCCCTGTGGGATCCCTTGGGAAGAGCCTGTTCCTTCTTTAGTAAAATATTCTCACCTCACTAAAGTATCATGGAATTAAATGACAGGAAGGAGTGCAGTTTGTCATGGTGATCCATACATGTTGGGATCCTACCCCCTTTATTAGTTTCACAACATTGTAGTTGCTGATACTTTCCATATTGATTCCACACCTTTGGCGCCATTCCTTTCTCACATACAGGCTGACACCTTCTGACAAGATATGTAGCCCACCCCACTCTTCCTACGGTGGATCCTCTGACCAGGGCTCTTTGTGTATCTTGTGAGGGGCTGCATTTAAGGACAGCTGGTAGTTGGTGAAGATCATTGAAGATCATTGATCACGACCCGGTGATCAATGAAAAACTGCACACATTATTATGTTATAATATATTTAGATCCTCAAATTTTTAGGAAAGGTAAAAAGAGTCACATAGTAATAAATATAAATCATAAAAATGCAAATAACATTATGGACTGCTGTCATGCTCTATGGTCAGCATCCCTATGAGGTAGGCACTGTTATCCTCATGTTAGCTGAGGAAATTCGGGCCTAACGAGGTTAAATAATTTCCCACAATCGCACAAGCAGTAAACAGTAGCATCCAATTTCCATTCTGACTGCAAAGCCCAAGCCTCACACACATCATGCTACACCTTCTCCTTTGAGTTAAAAAACTCACAAGAGTTGTAGATTTTTTTCAAACCTTGTAATACTAACCAGGAACAATTTTAAATATTCAGTTCCCCTCTTTATTCTGTTTCCAAGGGGAACAATACATTTCGTAATCTCATATTATCCAAACTTTAATTCCTCACTTTTAATATCTACTCATTGTGACTAAGGTACATTTCCTTGAGTATTAGCCTTGAGTATCAGACACTTCTGGCCAGCCAACTCGCTGCTTCAGTTCTGATATCCAATCAAGGTTGTCGTCTTCCTCCTCAAAGTCCCTGTGAAAAAAGTGTGGATATTAAGCCTCCATATTAGGGACATCGTAAGCAGAACACCATCATAACAATATTTACATTTTTGAAAAATGAGCTCCAAAAGGCACTGAACAGAGAAAAAAATTGTCAGCTCTTATAAAAGATCACTTCTCTCACTGTTTCTATAAATTTTTCAATATATTATATTAATATGTTAATATATATAATCAAATATACTAAAAAATAATAAGTCCAAGCTGAACATTATAAACATATGGCTCAGTCAGGAATTCTGTAATTACTATTATGTATTACCGTACCATGCCAGACAAAAAAAATCAAAATATTCATTTATGATGTAAAATAATATAACCAACTCCGATTAAACCTGAAATTATTAAAGTATAATTTAAATTACACACACACACACACACACACACACACACACCACAACTAAAGCTTTCTAGGTATATCACAACATACGTGTCCTCCTCATCCAGTCTAGGTTCGAGTCTCTCTGGGTCCAAAACGACAGAATCATAACCTCCATCAACACTGTCTGATGCTTCTGTTTCTTCACACAGGGGGCCTTTCAAGAGCCCTTCTGAACCTTCAGAGGAATATGAACAGAAATCATGCTCATTTAAACATTGTGCATTTTGGACTAAAATCCTCCAAAAGCTTGCTAGTTAATTGAGGATAATTCCATGTTCTATATATTTTTTTCAGTACCTCCCCACTTTACCTAGCATAATTTCTGGCATAAAACAAGCCCAGGAAGCATCAGTGTGTGTATTACATTTTAAAATACTACTTTCTTCAAAAGAATTCACAATACAATTAAAATCCTCAATTATAAGAACTTATATTAAAGCATTAAAAGTTATCATTGGATAGTCAGATTACAGTTTCTTACTGTGAGGAAGTCTGAACTGTAAAATCACCAGTGTATTTGCATAGGAAAAATGGGCTACTCTTAAAGAAAGCAGTCACATGATTATTAAAATAAGCAAACAAATGAGCAAATAGAAGTAATATAGCTCTATGGGAAATTTTAACTATAGCTTAAGACTAGCTAAGAAAGATTCAAGAAAACCTAAAAATACAACGCTATGAATTATTTTATAACTTTAAAATCAAAGGGTTTCTGGGAGGAGGGAATAGGGAGTTATTGTTTAATGGGTACAGAGTTTCAGTTTTAGACGATGGGAAGTTCTGGAGACGATGGTTCTGATGGCTGCACAACAATATGAATGTACTTAATTCCCCTGAACTATACACTTAAAAACATTCAAAATGGTAAATTTTGTGTTATGTATATTTTACCACAACTTGAAAAAAAAAAAAAATCCAAGGGTTTCCATGGTTACATAACAAACATGAATCACCTGGTCTATATACTGTGTATGTTTGAAATGCCAAGCTGAGATTAGCATTCTTAAGGATGTTCAACAAGGTTTCAGGAGTCTCTTTGAGCCACTGCTTACGGGTATTATTTCCACTGTACTTTATTACAGAGCCACCTAGTTGTGAAAAGATAAAAATTAGGGCCAAATAAAAAAGATTTTCAGCACATATCTTCCAGATCATATTTCAAGCAAATCAATCATATTTTACTCTCTATTAAAATCTACTTCACTCACCTGTCTGAGCAGCACTCTAATGTGTGACACCAAACATCCTTCACAGAGTGACATTAAAAAAAAAAATCTCCAGCCCATTAAACAACTATGTGAAAATGTTCTATAATAATAGTATTCAATCTGACTACTAACCTCTATCATCCTCTGCCGTCAAACTGGACGTGAGTATGGATGCATTTTCCAAAGCTGTAAGTGCTGCACTGGATGCATTTTTTTCCCACTGTCGCCTGAGAGGACTTGGTGAAGTGGCTTTCCTCGGATGGACTGATTTATTATCTGATTTTAAAATGTAAAAAAGGATTGCAGAACATATTCTTTCATTTATTCGTTTATATCCACACATGTATTTCTCTAACAACAATACAGAAGTATTTTCTTTTCTCTTTCAAATTCAGATCTAACAACAATGTTGTTCAACTCTAAGTAGCAAAGGAAATGAAAAAAAAATCCAGATGAAAAGGCAAAACAAATCATTAAGGTGAATTTTTAAAAATAATATGTACAGGGCGGCTGGATGGCTCAGTTGGTTAGAGCTCAGGCTCTCAACAACAAGGTTAACAGCAACGTTGCCAGTTCAATTCCCGCATGGGATGCTGGGCTGCGCCTCCCACAACTAAAGATTGAAAACAGTGACTGGACTTGGAGCTGAGCTGCGCCCTCCACAACTAGATTGAAAGACAATGGCTTGGAGCTGATTGGCCCTGGAGAAACACACTGTTCCCCAATATTCCCCAATAAAAAATTTTTTAAAAAAAGTAAAAATTAAGACTTTATACAATTAAAAAATAATAATATGTATATACTTACATATTACACTATGTACAAGAATGAAGCTCTGAGAGGACTTAGATACACACTGAATGCGATGCTTTCTATGGTTGAGAGCATAACAAATACTAGTTTTTCTAAAGACTCTTACTAATAAACACTATTCTCTCTTTTTGATGGATAAGATATTCCTGAAATAAATAAATTACTGGATAAGCAAACAAAAGTATGCCTGTCCACTTGTTTATGACACCTGTGACCTAGTCATGTGAACACTGATATTCCTTTTATATTCCCCAACCCCTCACTTATACAATGATTAGAATTTGAATAACTTACCTTTCTGTTCTCTGTTTACTCTCCTCAGTGCACTTTCAACTATATTTTTATTAATGTTTTCTAAATCAGTGTGGCTGTACTTTGTACCTTGTTCTTCCTCTTGCTTTAAAAGAGATTAAAAATACAGATTAAATAATGCGTGATTTGCTACAAAAAAGGTAAACAACTATGCAGTCAGATGTTTTAATTTTAAATAAAGGTTAATGAATTGAAAAACATTAATGATCACCGATCTTATACATAAGTGTATATTAATAGCCATATACATCATACATACCGTGTTCCCCCAAAAATAAGACTTAGCCAGACAATCAGCTCTAATACATCTTTTGGAGCAAAAATTAATATAAGACCTGGTCTTATTTTACTATAATATAGGACCAGGTCTTACAATATAATATAATATGTAACATAATATAATATAATATAAATATAATACCAGGTCTTATATTAATTTTTGCTCCAAAAGACGCATTAGAGCTGATTGTCTGGCTAGGTCTTATTTTCGGGGAAATACAGTATGTATATGTATATTAATAGTCATATACACTACTAGCTGTTAATATCAATCATTGCAAATATAAAGAGGTTATATAAAAATGACAGATATTTGAGAGGACTTCATAGAGGAAATAATAAAAAAATCTCAACATCTTTTGCTATATTGGGCTTTTCATGCTGGAAATATCAAAATGAAATATTGTACAAAGTTGCTATATATGATCAAAATGTTCCCACTCAATTCATTATTTTTCCAAATTATCAAAGCACTTGATTTCATGAACTATACAGTACATGCTATCATCTTTAAATCTCATATTTTGAGAAGGAATACATATCCAGTGCCTTGAGTCTCCAACACATAGGTTCTCAATGATTTGTTGAATAAATCAATAAATTAAACAGCAGGCTGTAGCTGGCACATTGTTTTCTTACGTTCTATACAGTGGTTCTCAAACTTCTCTCCCCATACACCCAGGCGGCATGATTTCAAAGGTTCCCCCACCCACCCACCCAATAGACAAAACCTTGGAGGAGTGGCTGTGATGAGCAGTTTTTAAAAGCTCAGGGGGCGGGGGTGGTGGGGGGAGAGTCTCATATTCCATGCCCGCTGAGAGTCACTCCCCTGCACACAGCAGCATCCAACACCACTCCCAGCCCATCACACCTGTGGGCCTGCCCGGGACTCGCTTCCTCCCTCAGGTCTCCTGTTACCTGACTTACTTTTTTGGTTCTTTGTCCATTCTGTGTACATACTGTATCCTTTTCATTTTGTGAAAACACACTGACTGATACCCACTCTAGGTGGTATTAAAATCAGTGGTGGCTGCCTGGGACGGGAGTGGAGATCGGCTACAAAAGGCCACGAGAAAACTTTTTTAGGGGCATGGGATTTCTGTATCTTGATTGTGGTGATGGTTATAAGACTATAAAATTACCAAAATTCATCAAACTGTATGCTGAAAATGAGTACATTTTTATGTAAATTATGCCTCAATAAAGCTGGAAAAAATAGTATAACCATGCAAAGAAAAAAAAGTAGAGAGGCAGGATATATTCCACTTGTAGCAACATAAAGGTAGGATGTTATTTATTTACAATCTAAGGGTCATTCAAAAAATTTAGAAGTTTAATTACTAGTACAGAATAATTTGTTGTTAGTACATCCTTTCAAGTTGAAAGATTGATTAAAATGCTGAAGAAAGACAAAAATCATCAGTAGGACACGATTCACCAAGAGGGCTATGACAACACTAGGAAGTGGAATGGCCGTTACTATGTATGACTTCACTGTAGCTTTCATGCAAAAGCACTCGGAGCTAAACAATACCAACAGGACTTTGAAGGACAGGCTGAAAAACTTGATTCCTGGGATAATGGGGAGGCACTAAAAGTTTTCGAACAGAAAAATGTCAATATCAAAACAGTGATCTAAATAAAAAGGAAGGAAATTCTGATACATATTGTAACATGGATGGATCTTGAAAATATTATTCTAAGTGCAAGAAGTCAGACACAAAAGGACAAATATTGTATGATTTCACTTACATGAAGTATCTGGAATAGGCCAATTATGTCATAAAGACACAAAGTAGAATAGAGGTTACCAGGGACCAGGGCGGGTGTGGGGGTGAGGGAGGAATGGGGACTTATTGTTGAATGGGTACAGTTTCTGTTTTGGATAATGAATAAGTATTGGAAACAGATAGTGGTAATGGTTACACAATTTTGTGAATGTAATTAATGCCACTGAATTATATACTTAAAAATGACTAAAATGGTAAATTTTATGTTACATATATTTTACCACACTAAAAAAAAAACACAAATCAAAAGCCGGGCTAACACAGGATTTTCATGACTAAAAGCTGAACAAAGTTGTCTCACAGTTATATTGTAACCACTTGCCATCAATAATTAAAAATAAAAAAACAAACAAAATAAATGGTGATCTAAAGTGGCTCACCTGGCAGTACAGGAATCTAGCTACCAATTACTTCACATGCTAAAAGATAAAAAACTATTAAACTACATGGACCAGGTCGCAGTCTTCCAAATATCCCATGACACCTAATAATACCAGGGACCCAGGAAATGGTTATTTCATAAATTTAAGTTTCAAGCACTTACCACTGTGCTTGCTTCTTTTTCCAAAGCAATCCTGATTCTGTTGGGGTCTGCTTAAAGAGAAAAGAGAAGGTAAAAAGAGAAAGCACATAAAGTCTCACATTATTAAGCTGCTAATGTGATTTGCATAAAGCTTGAGAGACAAATGAAGACAAATGAAGTTTTTAAAGTCAAAGAACCAAAGCATTAGCCTGAATAGTGATTATCAAGCTTTAACCACCTAGTAACACTAAGCTGCTAAGAGGCCATTTCTGCTGTTGTATTCCTAACATTCATCTGAAAGTTGACATCTCTATTTATTTATGCCAACCCACTTAGGCACTAGGAGGTAAGATACTCTGCATTCTCAGGTCACTAACACCTTCAGCGCAAGCTAGTCAGTGCTTTTGCTGACACCTGTGATACTAGCAGGTGGAATAGGCGACCCTCAGTCAGAGAGAACTACGGCAACAGATCCCTTTGGTAAGGACAGCTCCGGCCTGATTTTCTTCGACAGAGGCCTGCTATCTGTGTTCCTCATTCAGTCAACATTTTAAATACTTGCTATTGAGCATCTGTGATGACAGGCACAGAGGATACAACAGTGAGAAAATGAGACAGGGTCCCCTTCCTCACAGAGCTTTCATTGTTCTAGTCTCACTGTCTATAGACTAGTTGGAGATGCCACCAGACACGTGGCCCCAACATGGTGGCACCTCCTCGCTGGTTTACTCCTTTCTTTTTAGACACTGTAAAATTACACTTTTCCAAACTATCTTTAAACTTTTCTTACACTGCTTTTGTTGTTGTTGTTGCCCAGCATTTAAAAACGAATAATTTCAAACTACCCTGGGATGTGAACAAAAGCTATAAGGCAATACCTAAAGTAAAATCAACACTAAAACAAACTGCTGACACAAAGATTACTAGCTGCCTCTTAAATAATGGAGAAAAGAGTAAATTATAAGCCTGAAGGGTTTACATCATTCTTACAAAAATAACATTTAAAATTTAACTTTATGGAAACAGTAGTTTTCGAAGTGTTTCTTTTGTGGTATGCAACACTGAGATAATGGACACCAAACGGGGAGGTTTTGCAACATGTCCCTACAGTGGGTGACCTTCCATTCACCTTAACTCTTCTCTCTTATTCTGGTCATATCTACTATCTTTTTGAATCTCTTCATACGGAAAATCTGAGTCACTGATAACAAAAACAGCTTTGAAAAAAATTAAGAGATGACAACTTCCAGAGAGATAATAAATTACATTTGAAATTTGCTCAGGATTGACAATGTATGAAAATTTTGTGCAGCTATTATGTGAACAGTTCCAACTTTTGTTAGGATTCTGTTTTTAAACCTTTATTTACAAGATGGATCTTTGGAAACTTGGGGATAAATTTTCCTCTAAGGGTAACATTGGATTTTCATGGTTAGACTCCTAGGCTCGCTCACAGAAGCCTTCTGCCTTACCCATAACAAACTAGAGTAAATATGATACTATAATAAAACAGAGAACAATCGCTACATCACTAAAATCTCCAAGCTTTTTGGATCCCTGGCAAACTAAATGTGTAAGATTCAGTACAGAATTACATCTTAAGTAACAAGGAGGAAATTTTGATTTGAGGAGTATCTCTGAAAAACCTCTCTATTAACTTGAAAATTACATTTTTATTTTTTGGTATACTACATTTAAAAAGAACACTTAACAAAAAACAAGCTTTCTAAAATTCCTACCCTTTTTTCTTGGTGTACTATGCTTAGATTTTTTAGTTTCTTCCAGTATCTGCTCGCCATAATCTGTGATGATCTGAAAATTTAAAGCAGAGAATTTAAAGATATGAACCACTTTTCTTTAGATGCTGCCATGTCATTTAATTATGAACATTCTTTCCCACAATAACATTGAAAGTTGAAAAATAAAAATGCCATTTAAAAATAAATATAGGGGCTGGCCCGGTGGCTCAGGCGGTTGGAGCTCCATGCTCCTAACTCCAAAGGCTGCCGGTTCGATTCCCA
Organism: Rhinolophus sinicus; assembly: GCF_057876585.1. Lineage (NCBI taxonomy): Eukaryota > Metazoa > Chordata > Mammalia > Chiroptera > Rhinolophidae > Rhinolophus > Rhinolophus sinicus. The sequence continues at coordinate 107,617,804 of NC_142516.1, forward strand.
CATAGGCCAGTGGGCTCTCAACCACAAGGTTGCCGGTTCAACTTCTTGAGTCCCGCAAAGGATGGTGGGCTCCACCCCCTGCAACTAAGATTGAACAAGGCACCTCAAGCTCAGCTGCCTCAAGCTCACGGCACCTCATGGCTCAGTTGGTTGGAGCTCAGGCTCTCAACCACAAGGTTACCAGTTCGGTTCCTCGAGTCCTGCAAGGGATGCTGGCAGCGCCCCCTGCAACTAAGATTGAACACAGCACCTTGAGCTGAGCTGCCACTGAGCTCTCAGATGGCTCAGTTGGTTGGAGCGCGTTCTCTCAACCACAAGGTTGCCGGTTCGACTCCTGCAAGGGATGGTGGGCCACACCCCCTGCAACTAGCAACGGCAATGGGACCTGGAGCTGAGCTGCACCCTCCACAACTAAGACTGAAAGGACAACAACTTGACTTGGAAAAAAAGTCCGGGAAGTACACACTGTTCCCCAATAAAGTCCTGTTCCCCTTTTCCAAATAAATAAATAAATAAATAAATAAATAAATAAATAAAATTTAGACACACAGACACTTATCTAGGAAAAGCCCTGAAAGGCTATGCAAAACTATACCTATGATGATACTGGGGGAATAACATTGTTGAAGGGGGAAGAGGAGGGAAGGGAAGTTCTACCTTTTTTTTTTTATACACTGCTGCATTGTTTGAGATTTTACAGGTAAAACATGTAACTGTGTTTAAAAGATAAACCATTTTACACACACTTGAAAACTGTTCACAGTCAATCCAACACATAGCATACCTCTGGGGTTAGGCATCTCTGGATAAGCCGAGCTAAAATGCCTCGAGAGAGAAGAGTGGTAGCTGAGGGGCGATGGGAGGGATTCCTTTTAAACATCTGCTTGATTAGATGCTGAAGCTCGTAGGAATAATGAGATGGCAGTGGACTCACAGATCCCTGACATATTTTGAGGATAAGACTTTTCCAACTATTTGCCTGAAACTGAAAAGTAAAATTAAACTATAAAGGCAGATAGATACAAGGGAGGAGAATAAAAATAAGAAAATACCAGAGGAACTGAATTCATATGAATTAATTCAAATAAATGTATCTATAAATGTATCTGCTGCTTGATCATTTTTCTTCTTAGAGGTATCCTTAAAATACTATTCGAAATCTTACAGTAAACATAAGATTTTGTTTGGGAGGAAGGTAAAAAACTATTAAAAAAGCTTCTTCCCCATCTAGAGTAAGTCTTAACATCAGTACTTTATTACTTTTAATCAATGTTTTTGCAGATACACATTTTATACATATTTTTAAAATCAAAGTAATACATACATATGATGTTTTTAGAAGTCAAATGACACTAAAGACTTACAATAAATATTGGTTTATTTCACTCCTCCCTAGAAATCCCCAGGACTACTTCCTGGCAATATGCACTTTAGACTTTTCCAGTTTTAAACATCTATGGCAAAATCCTTTTCACCTTTCAAGTCATCAACATAGTTATTAAAATTTGACAATAGAGTGGGATATAACATGACATACCAGAGTAACATTTTAAGAGTTTTCATTAAAATTAATAGAATTAATATTAGGTGTCAGCCTCGACAATAAGATCATGTTGGCATTCTGCATTGGAAGTGCATTACCCTATTAATAAAATATACAAGTGAAGATATAAAAAAAGGAATAATCAACATATGACAAAGGAAAAATTCAAGTAACGAAAAATTGAATCTGCATTCCTTCAGGCTTTTTAACAATTTTACTGAGTTTTTCTGCATTTCCTAAAGGTTTGAGAACTACTTTGCCTAAAAGCAGATGACAGAACAGACTGTGTGCCAAACATTCCGGGCACTATGCTCATTAATAGTTATGCTTGCTACGAAAAACAGAACATGTAGGGACGGCCGGATGGCTCACTTGGTTAGAGCGCGAGCTCTCAATAACAAGGTTGCCGGTTCAATTCCCACATGGGATGGTGGGCTGCGCCCCCTGCAACTAAGATTGAAATCAGTGACTGGATTTTGAGCTAAGCTGCGCCCTCCACAACTAGATTGAGGGACAACAACTTGGTGCTGATGGGCCCTGGAGAAACACACTGTTCCCCAATATTCCTCAATAAAAAATTAAAGAAAAAAGAACATGTATATAAAAGTTTCTGAAAAAGATAAAATCAGGGAAATAAAGAATATAATCATAAATACAACATTGGAGTTTAAAAAATAATTTTATTTATATACAATAGCGGTCCTCCAGTTGGGCCATACATTAGAATCACCTGTTTTAAAAACACTAATGCCCAGGAAACCCTCAGAGATTTTAATTCAATTAGCCTGGTGTGGCCTAGGCATCAGTATTTTTTAAAGTTTCCCACATTGTTCTAATTTTGCAGCCAGCATTATAAACCACTCCTTAGCAGTGCATGACTTCAGTCTGAGCTACTTTCATCTAGTGGCGGTGAAGGATTTTTCTGATATTACTCTCATGAGCCCTATGTGCTCTCCAGCACATCTGTAAAAACGCTTGCTAGCACCAAGTTTCAATCCATACCCAAAGGACAGAATTGATTTCTAGGCAAAGCTAAGACCTAACAGGGATCAGAGCTATGACTGCTCACTCTATGTAATAAACACCTGCTGAGGAAGCAGAGCAAGTTATCTCTTTTTTGTTAAATTATTTTTAAAAATATCTTGAAAACTATATTACAGGGCAAAGTCTATTTTCTCATAATAATTCAGTTAGACACGAAACTCACATAATAAATGAAATCTAACTGTAAAAGATAAGTATAAAAATGGTGCTGCCACTCTGGAAAACAGGTTTGCAGTTCCTCATAAAGCTAACCATGCAATTACCATATGACCCAGCAATTCCACTCCTAGATATATACTCAAAAAAACAACAACTGAAAACAGGAATTCTGACAGATACTTGTACACTCATGTTCATAGCAGCATCATTCACAATAGCCAAAAGGTGGACACAACCCAACTGTCCATCAGGAGATAAATGAATGGATAAACAAAACATGGCATAAAATACAATGGAATATTATTCAGTCATAAAAAGGAAGGAAATTCTGACACATATGCTACAACATGGATGAACCTTGAAAACTGTATGCTATGTGAAATAAGCCAGACACAAAATAAAAACTACTGTACAATCCCACTTATATGAAATATCTAGAGTATAGAAATTCACAGAGATAGGAAGTGGACTAGAGGTTACCAAGGCTGAGGAGAGAGGGCTATGGGAAGTTATTGTTTAACGGGTACAGAGTTTCGTTTAGGGTGATGAAAAAGTTTTGTAAATAGTAGTGATTGTTGCACAATAATGTGAAGTAATTAATGCCACTGAATTGTACACTTAAAATGGTTAAAATGATAAATGTTAGGTTATATGTATTTTGTCAAAATAAAAAAAATTAGTAGCAAAAAAAAAAAGGAAGGGAGGGAGGGAGGGAGGAGGGAGAGAGAGAAGCTAAATATAGAACTACAAAAAAACGAAATAATGGAAATTTTCTATTAGTATCTGCTACAAAAATGGGTCAAAGCAAAGATGATAGTGATGGAAAGATATGGAAACTTTTATAATGAAGAATTCATCATAGGGAAGCAAACTAGCTACTGGACTTGGGCACATTACTTAGGACTTAGCCAGCTACAAAAGGCTGCCTTTTCCGTTTTGCCCGCCATACTTACTGGATGCTTCAGGGTACAGAGTTCATACAGAATGCAACCCAAGGACCAGATGTCACTGGAAGCAATGCAGGTTATGAGTTATCAGATGAAAACATATGTACTTTCCAATATAAAAAAAAATGAAAATTACCTTTAATAAAACTATATATTATAAGTAATTTCTGGCTATTAAAATAAAACATCTGGTAATTTTGGTCTAATACTTACTTACTAACAGTAATGTTCACAATAAACTCTCTGCTCCCCAACCTCTACCCCTCCAAATCAGGGTGGTTCACATATCACTTCTGTAGTATTTGGTACAAGAGGGAATCTTTGTGGACTCCGATTATCACAGTACGAAGGACTAAAATTCCTCTAGTGCAGCTTCCACCCAAACCATCAGTGAACAAACCAGGCTTTTGATCACACCCCCTGATGGCCAGCCATCTACCTTGGGCACAGTCTGTGCCCTTGTTGGAAGGCTATAAGGGACAGTGTTCTTCCATATCATTAAGTCAAGCGTGTCTTCTGGAGACCCTCTCCACCCTCTGTTAGTTCTACATTCCAAGACAAAGAGAACAAGACTACTCATTCTTCCACAAAAGAGCTCTTTAGACATCAGAAGAGTTCTATTGTTTGCCCTATATGCTCACCCTTCTTCATGTTAAGAATCTCCATCAGTCTCACCTCCTAGTTGTCATTCTCCAGACTTTTTCTAGATGATACTACAATTTTAACTAATGGCTTTTATCAACTCTTTCCCCCCAATTTTAATTTTTTAAAGTTTGAAACCTACAGAAAAGTTATAAATGCCTATATGCTCCTTCCTCCTTCCTAGTTTTCCTCATTAACATCTGCCACATTTGAGTGCTATTTCCCTCCTTTATCTATATCTGAGTTGCAGACATCAAACACTCCGCCCATAAACACATCAGCATGTATCTACTAAGAGTAAGGACACTCTCCCTCATAAACACAATGCCATTGTCACATCCAAGATATTTAACCTGAATTCAATATTATCTCATATTTTTTTCAAAACTGAAATTTTCCCAATTGCCTCAGTAAGTCCCTTTATAGCTGTTTTGTCCCCAACTCAGCCAATTTTACTCTTAAGGAACCTATTTAGTATGAATTATCGTACCCTTTTCTGAAAGCAACTTGACAGAAGATAACAAGAGCCTTTAGGTGTTCCTACTTCTCAGATTTCATGACAAGAATGTGATACAAAACAATGACACAGTTATGCATAAAAGGTGTATTAATCACAGCACTGTTTATGACATTGAGAATTGGAGACACCAGAGGAATGTTAAGTAAATTTTGGAAGAGCCATGTAGTAAAATATTATGTAACCATTAACAATATTTACAAAGAGTTTAAATATTTAAGATTTGTATGAGTTTAATTACTTAAATAATTACTTAAGTGATTAAATTCTTACAGAAATCTTAAACATCATACACAAATGAATATGATATAATATAAAATTAAAACAGCAAGATACCAAATTGTATATAGAGTACATAAACGAGGTTTGGGTGGGGGAGAAATGAATTGATGAAGAAAACACCAAAATGTAATTAATAGTTGTGAAAAAGTGGGTGATTGACATTTCCTTTCTTGTACCATCCCATATTTCCAATTCCTCCCTGACCACAGACTCATTCAACCGGCACATACCGTATTACTTATAATCAGAAAAAATGGTAAGTTTTAAATCATGAGGTCTTCATACTATCTTATTGTAATCAATTAACCTATCAATCGAGTGCTTATGATCTAGTCCTGTAAATGTTAACTCAATGACAGAATCCAGTGGTTCCTAAATTTTGCTGCACATTGGAATCACTTGGTGACCGTAGAAAATTACAGATGCCTGCTTCCCACCCCAGACATTCTGACTGAACTGGTATGGTTGCAACCTGCACTTTGGGATTTTCAGAAGGGGGAATAGCAAAGTCTGAGAACCAATGATATAATTCACACCAGAAATGACTGGCCTTTCTTTCACCATTTACATTTAGCTCCTCTCAACTCTGATTAAAACAGTTGGAAAAATATGACTTTCATCTAGAAGCCTCGGAGGTCAGATTCGACACTGCTTTCACCTATAGTTTTTTAAAAACCAAACTTCATTTGTAGGCTACAATGCCTGCCACCAAACAGTCACCCTTGCACCAATAAGTACATTACTTACCTTTTGTTGTTATAAGGTGTGTTTTCCCAAATTTCCGGGGGCACATAATAAGGTGTTCCCACGTAAGTACAAGCAAAGGCCATGGGACTAAAACCATAGAGAGGCAAAGAGTGAGTACAGAGCATTCCTGAATAAGGGATTATTTGATGACTGTCACTTCTACAGGATAGACATACATACTTGGAGAGAAGACGGGCAGATCCAAAATCTCCCAGTTTCACTTTCCCATTTTGCGTGAGGAAGATATTCTGCATTAAAAAGAAGAGCTCAGGTTATGTCTTCCATCACTCAAACATAAGGCAGAGGTCTCCAGAGAAGCTGTCTTTCCAAGCCTGCTGATGATGGAGAGATGAAGGGTAGAAACGCTAATAGCTGAGTCCTCAAGTGGAACACAAAAAGACAAAGAGCCTCTTGACAGCTATACATCCTCCTGCTTAGGAATTCAGAATGACAGCTTAGAAATCTAACAAGCAAGCTTAAGATTGTATCAGCAGACCCTGACTGACCGACTGGGAACCTATATCAGGGTAACTCCATGTGGCAGGCCCAGGTCTCAGCCATTTTCCATCTGAGAACAAATAGTCTTAGTAAGCAGTCGCTACTGTAAGAAAGCTTGGAACGTATTAACATATACTACTGAAGAGATTTAATGATTTTTTTATCACGTAGTACCTTACTTGGCTAGTATGAATATTAGGTTGACAAATTTTCTGAACTAAATAAAAATGTCCCAAAAGGAAATAGAATAACACAGAAAAAAAGACTAAATGAAATAGTTTTGGGGGTTTCATGGACCAAAAATGTATTCCACTTACCTTGGATTTGATATCTCTGTGTAACACATGTTTCTTGTGAATGTGATTTACTCCAAGGCACATTTGTGTAAACCAATTAAGTATCTGTAAGAAAAAAGCATGCAAATCTGCAAGAATGCAAAAAATTGGTTCATATTAACCCAAAATTCCAAAGAATGGTCTCTAGGCCTTAGGTGACTTTGGTTTTACATAATGTAAACACAGAACTCCTAAAAATGATATTTCAACTAAGATTCAGTGTTGTCTAGAGAAAGTCAGAAAAGCTATAAATTACGTTTCATCATCTTATGTATGTATGATCCAAGTAGCAATTAAAAAAAACTCCCATTGTATTTTTCTTGTATTCAACCAAATTAAAGTATTTTTTTGTTTTTTTTAAGTTAAAGTTTATTGGGGTGACAATTGTTAGTAAAGTTACATAGATTGCAGGTATACAATTCTATAATACATCATCTATAAATCCCATTGTGTGTTCACCACCCAGAGTCAGTTCTCCTTCCATCACCATATATTTGATCCCCTTTACCCTCATCTACCAATCTCCTCCCAAAGTATTTCTTAAACACATATATAAAAGTAGTTTACCACTTTGAAATAAATATGCTACAACTGTATAGTGCAATCATTACATAAGATTTTCATTTCCTTTTTCAGAATATTCTTATATTAACATTAAAATATTTCATTGTATTGTCAATAATCATTTGTGGTCAGTATTCTGCTTATAAATCCCCAGTCAATAGTACCCAGAATTTCCAGGAGCCTAGAACTAAATGCCAAACTGAGTTTTTTTTTTTCTTTTCTGGTATAGAGATTCATTCATTTGAAGTCAAGGTTTGACCTCCTTGGAACTATGGAGCCCATATTTTTAACAAAACAACTTGTAAATAAAAAAATATTTATACCAATACATTTTTATAACATACCTGAAAGCAAATTAAACCTCGTAAAAGCTGTTTATTTAAATATTTTCCTTAGTCAATTCATTCAAACATTAGTACGCAATTTTCAATTAAAAAGGCAGTAAGTACTAAACTTAAGGAAATATGCTAAACTTTAGAAGGAAACAAATTGAGAATAGGTACTCCCCAGAAACAGAAATGTGGGCTTCATTTTTCTGATGATCTAGAAATACAAAATAAATCCATCTGCCCTCTAAACTTTAAATACAACAAAAATCAAACTTTTAAATATGTAGTACAAAATATGATGAGCAATACAATTTTTAAATTCTTCTAAAATGGATGTTTTATGCCTTGATATTTTATAAATATATCTATTTTACTTCCTTAAATCATCTCAGGCAGCCACATCCTGACAACACTAAACAGAAGAACGGACACACAAATGAAACCATTCTAACTAGAGTGTCAGGTAATCACAGACCTAATGCTTTTGTTTTAACTTATACAGATTTTTATGAGAAAAGTTGCTTGTAAATCAAAGGAAACTATGTAAATCAGTCTCTTACCATATCTTCAGGAAACAACTTGCCTTTCTGATGTTTAATCTTTTGCATCAGGTCCCCTCCATCACAATATTCCATCACAATATACAGATGTCCTTCAGCTAAAACAAATGTAAGACTCTTTAGGAAAGCGTAGTGGCCATAATCAAATTCAGAAATACATGCATCTGGGGGACTTCATATTTACCTTCAAATGATTCTCTGAAGGCAACAATATTGGGGTGTTTCATTTTGGCTAACAAAACAGCCTCCTTCCTAGAATTCTGTGTATCAGAGAAAGACTAGAGGAAGATTTTAAATAAGTGTAAACGTAATATTCATTTTAAAGTAGACAGCTTCACAATCATATAGTTTATACGATACTTCAATGCCAGATACAGTTTTACAGCACGGCACTTTGACCCAGCTTAAGTTTCTCAAACTCTAAGAGAACACCTATGGTGATTTTTCAACTATGGCTATATTTTGCATGCTTAAGCTGACCTCTTATATTCTGACAAGTATAAACGTAAACTAGTGTTAACATCAGCCTAAGCATAACCTGATTTGGAGAGCCAGTAGGCCATTCACAGTAGTCTATCCTTAAAGAAAACTAGAGATTTCATGTTTTTACTGTCTGCATCTCTTTATCAGTCCACCGGCCCAGACAAAAATGAATATACCGGTGTATTACTGCAGCAAAGATGGACAAAGACCATACGCAAAGTAGTTTCCAAAGTTGTTTATCCTTTAATTTACTCTATGAGGATAAAATCCTGACTGCTTTATCTTACAAAGAAACCGAACAACGGTTCTCAAACCAGCAACCTCAGCACCAACAGGGAACTGGGTAAAACCGCAAATGTACAGGCTTGTCCAGCTGCCTCAAGCAGAAACTAGGTGTGAGGCTCAGCAAAACATTTTAACAAGCCCTCCAGGTGATTCTGATGCTCAGTCAAGTTTGGGAATCACTAAACGAGGTCAAGAATGAAGGGGGGCCCCGGCAGGGAATAGCACTCTGGGAATTTTATTAAAATGCATTTTTTTAAAAATTGATCAAAACAGTATTAGGCAGCCTCCATGGCATGGATTCTTTCATAGGACAACTAAGATACACAGAGATAGTGATAAATGAGCACCTTCCTCATCATACAGGGAAACAAAACCTACAAACTGATCCACAGAATAAGTGTCCTGATACCAAAGGCTAGCATGTTAGCTCTTTGCTCTTCATTGTATTTTTATGTTCCTTTTTCATTAATATTACACCTGAGTTGTTTTTGGCAGACGCCCTACACTCTTAGGTATACAAAATTGGAAATTATTACAAATTATTCTGAGATAAACAGCAATCGTCACCTTTGACTATTTTTTCTCCCTTTTTGTTAATTACAATAACCTAAGAACCAAATACAATATATTAAAACCTTGTAAAGCTAATGGATAAACCCATTACATCTTTGGCACCGAGGAGCAATTTCATGTCAAATCTCAAGAGCTTATTCTCCTATACAAATCGCACGTGCACTTTCAACATGAGCTAATTTATTCAGCAGTGACCTTGGGAAGCCTTATTTCCTTCATGGCAAACATCTGATGACTGCTGTCCTGCTGAACCAAAAGGGCTCTGCCAAAGGAGCCCTCCCCGATCACTCTCAGGACTGTGTAGCCATCCATGCTGGGCACCGAGACAGCCCGGCTCCACTCTCGCAGTCACCACGAACTCCCAAACTGTAGTCAAAAACAGAAACGTGTGAGTTACATTCATTTTCAAAAGGCTGAATTAATGCAAAGTAGCTCTAATCACCATGACAGAACAACAGCAACTTATTCCTTTATTATTCAACAGGTAGACACTGAGCACCTGCGCCAGATTTTATACTCCTGCACACATCTCTCATCATCCCTGCCATCATGGACGCCGCCATATAGGCGGGACCACAGATCTCAACACATGTAGAGTAGTGAGTCTTACAGAAGGAGCTGGCACACAGCAGAAATCTCCAGGGGAGTGAGGAAAATGATATTTAAGCTGAAGCCTGAAGGATGAACTGAAGCTGGCTAGTAGGCAAAAGGGGTTTTTCCTCTGATGGAGGCAGAGGGAATTGCATATTTAAGGGCAAAAGAGATTGTGTTCAATTTGAGGCATTGAAAGAGAACTTAGATTAATAAAGCAGACAGGGCCTGTCTAAGCCAAGTTCAGGTTGCTGAATTTTATCCTTGGAGTAACTAATGGGCTGTCGCAGAAGGGTTTCAACCAAGACAGCAATACAGTTATATTTGCCTATTAGAACACTCACTCACTCTGGCTACAAAGTGAATGGACTGGACAGGGGATGGGGCAGTAGAGACTCCAACAACAGAAAAGGCAGGAAAATGATGATGGAATGGAATAGGGTGGTGGCAATAGGGATAAAGAAAATGGGAAGGAAATATGTAGAAAGAATTGGCAAGATTTTTGGTGATCGATTTATGGGGGACAAGTAGGGAGAAGGGGACACAGTGGACTCCCAGGTTTCTGGTGTAAACTGGGTTAATGATGGTCTCATTCTCTCAGAGAGAGGAAAGGCACAATGGTTGTGTGTGTGGTTTTTGTTTGATTTTTCTGACAATGGGAATGTGGCAGGGGTGGGGAAAGGCATGTTGAGTTGGAGGTGCTTGTGACTAAGAGACATTAAAGAGTCTCTTAATTTCAGTCTCCCCTTCTATGCTTCCCAGATAAAGCAGCCAGTTGCACTGCTTAATATGTAAGACAGAATGAATATAAAGTTCCTAATACTTTGGTACATAGGAGCCCCAAATAAATGGCAGCTATTATTATTAAAAGCTTAGAAAGTTGATGCTTTCTTTTTTTCATTACAGGAAAAAACACTGGAGTGAATTTACTTGATTTTCAGAAAGCTTATTTGTAGTGTTTTATTTTATATTTTTTAAATCATACCACAAGGAATTATGAGGCACTAAGAGCAATGTAGATAAAAAAGCACAAACCAAAACCTATGGTATAGAGAACTGTAAAACTTCGTTTGTATTCCTGTTTATCATAGAATTAGCAGGAAACCCTAATAATTTCTTCATATAACCAAATCAGATGCATTGTCTTCAAGACAACTTCTCAAGAACAGTTAGGTCTTTCAGTTTATTTAGGGACCTGAAAAAAAAAAAGTTCTTTGCCACTATTCTACGTGACCCCTGGTGTTACACGATTTAACACGGAGGCAAGTTTCCCCACACTCCTATTCGTGTTTACTGCAGGGTGTCTATTCTACTACGTGACAGGCAGTAACTGATAAACACAGCAACCACTGACACTTCTTGGCTGAAAACCACAATTGGTCCTCTCTGCCCACATTTGCCCTTTTATTCAACATTACACCCATAAGATCATTAAGAGACTTGCACATACTCTGAATGTGACAAAAGTGTCCCTTCGCATGCCTATGCCAAACAAAAACTAATAAAGCGATTTGCAAATACCCAGAAGTGGGATCGCCGGTGAGATACAGGTGAGGTTGAGAAGGTGCGCGCGGAGTGACCGCACCACGGAGGAGACCAGTCACCCCGCTCACCCGCGACCAAATCCTTGCTCCCGGGGACCCCGCTCCCCAGACAGGACCCCACCTGTGCCGCCCCCCTTCCCCCCTCCCCCGGGTCTGCAGGCTGCGCGCGCGCCGGGCGGCCAGGCCCCGGGCTGTGCTGGGGCCCCGGCCCTCCAGCATCCGGGGCGCGTCTCCCACTCGCCCCCATCCCGCGTGGACGCCGCCCGCTCCCCAGGCCCCACACCGCGATCCTCCCGCAAGAGGCGGCCTGCCAGACTACACGGCTCACCCACTTCTCCGCGACCAGAGTCGGCTTCTCCGCCCCCAGGACTGGCGCGCTTCCGCCGGGTGGGGCGGGCCTCTTGGTCGTCTCTCAGGTTGCGGGCCAAGGAAGCGTCCCTGGTCTGGCGGGAGGCCCCGTTCTCGGAGTAGGCGGGCCCATGAAGGGCGCGTTCTAAAACTGTTGTTCCACCTGGCTCTAGAAAAATTCCAGTAGTATTTAGGGAAAGTAACTTTTGTCTCCATTTAAGCGAACAGCCAACATAGATAAATTTCCCCGGGCACAGCACTCAGTTTACTGGCTGTGACCTTGGGCAAGTGTGGAGGGCAGAACAATGGCCCTCCAGAAGGGGCTACCAGCCAAGAAATGCAGGTGGCCTCAAGAAGCTGGAAAAAGGCCAATAAACGAATTGCCCCCTTGGGCTTCCAGAATAAACAGAACCCTGCTGATACGTTGATTTTAGTAGAGTGAGATCTATTCCAGACTTCAGACTTCCAGAAGATAATAAATTTATGTTATTTTAAGCCGCTAAATTTGTGTTAATTTGTTACAACTGCAATCGGAAACTAATACAGCAAGTAATTAAACCTCTCTATGTAAAAGTATAATTGGATTATTGTGAGAATTTAAATATATTAAATATATTAGAATATGATTGTTAGAAGTATATGTTAGAATATATATTAGAATGTAGACATGTTAGAATAATGTCTGGTTATACTTGTAAGTGCTAAATGTATGCACTATAACATGTAATAGTTAATACCGTATATGATTGTTCTGAAGTGTAGTGATAAGAGTAGGCGTATAATGTTTGAATGGTCAACACTGGCAACACTTGTACTGCTTGCTTTCATGGTATGCAATAAAACAGACTTGTTTCAATGAAAAGAACGAAAACAAAACCACTACACATGCGTATACCCAGAATGCAGCTACAGCTTAGGTTTCCATGAACTACCACTCCTGCAGACTAAGCAACAGGCACAGACCTCAACCACAGCATGGGGGAGAAGGTGATAAAAGAACCCAACTCTTTTCTTTCCCACTGAATGTCAACAGTCATGAGAAAGACTCCTTCCCTTGTTTCATCAGTGTGTTAGTAACATCTTTTTTGGAGTGACACAATTCAACCAATAATAAGCAAGCACAGACTGGTGAGGATTGGGATGTGGGGACATTGAGAACAGATCTGGCCCATTTTCTATAGCTATTGCCAAGCATGGATCCCAGCCAAGGGAGGTTCTGAACTGGGTAGTGATTGGAAATAATAAAATGTTATTATAGATGACATACACAGGTTACTAGGTGTTAGGCACTGTTTTAAATGAGTTTATACATGTATAGTACTTAGAATAGGACTAGATAAGTGTTAGCTATTAACTCATATAATCTTCAAAATAACCCTAAAGGTAGATAGTTATTATCTCTGAGGTGTAGACAGGTTATTTGCCGCAGGTCCCACAACTAATAAGTGGTAGAACTAGAATTAGAACTTAGGCAGTATGACTCCAGAGTCTGCCTCAACCATTACACTACAATAATGTTAGAGAGATGGTGCAATAGTAAACAGTATCAAAAGTTACAAAGTCTAAAGAGGGCCCATTGGATTTAACAGGTAGTCTTGATGAGAGTAGTTTCAATGTGATGAAGGAGAAAATCAGATTGCAATAGTTGAGATGGGATGGTCAAGAAGAACTTTGAAGATTCTTAGCCGTACAAGGGAAGGAAAGAGAGTGATAACACTGGGTAGACGGAAACACAACATTATGAGAGTATTTTATTAGTGGGGAAATCATAGATAAAGTTATATGTTGAGGGATAATAAATCAATGAAAGGAAAGACAGGCTGAAAATATTAGAGGCAGAGGGGACTAGGAAGGTCTAGTTGAGACTGAAGCAATCAGAAACTGGTATAGGAAGTAATTAAACTTCTCTATGTAAGAGTCCAGTAAACAGATTCAATGACTAACCGATTCACTTCTGAAACCAGAGGAGGAAATAAGGATGTGTATGAATGTAGGCAATTTTAGAGAAGCAGAAGGAATCTTGAGAGACTCAGTTTTCTCTATGAAATAGAAAATTAAGTCATCTATGGAGTTTGGGTGTTGGGACAAAAATCTTAAAAAGTTTTTTTTTTAATCAAGATTTTTATATTTGTTTATAAATTATATACAGTAAAACTCTGAGTAGTGAAGTTTTGATTATTTTTATCAGAATATGAGAGGAAGCTAATGTGGACAAAAGTTACTGAGCAGCTCAGAGGTGATGCCAATACATAGCTGTGTAATTGTCTCTACCGGTAGCAGTGAGAAGTTTGGATTAATCTAAAATTGAGATTATACAGATAAGTAAAACAGAAGTACACTGGGATGAGAGTTGAGGGTGCTGCTTTAAGGATGGTTGAAATGACACACCTTGGAATCTAGGCTGAATATCCTTGTGAAGGAAGTGAAGTCTAAACTGGCACCATCCAATATGCAGCCACTAGACATGTGCGGCTATTGAGCACTGAAAAAGTGGCTAGTGCGAATAGAAATGTGCTGTAAGTATAAAATACACACAGGATTTTAAAGACTTTGTACAAAGTAAATAAAATATTCCATTAGTAATTTTATATATTGATTAATGCTGAACTGATATTTTTAATATATTGGGTTAAGTAAAATACATAGCTACTAGGATATTTTAAGTTACACATGTAGCTTGTAATATATTTCTATTTCTAGTGCTGGTCTAGAAAGTCATGATGGGGGAAAACGGAGCATTTGATGAACCAGAGGTCTGAATTAAGTCAAAAAATACATATAGAGAGCCAGGGAGAAAGAAAGCTGGCAGGAGAGCAGTTGTGAAGAGAACGGGACCATAACGTCTAAGATGTCAGAAGAGGAGCAGTTCTTGGTGCCACAGTCCATGTACGGCCTAGGAACCAGTAGCTGAAGGACGAGGCAACGTTCATTGGAATGAGAGCTGAGGGAGTGACCAAGAAGTCCTTAGATGAAATTAGCAAAGAGAGGAGGCAGTAATCTAGTTCAGGACTTCTCAACCTCAGCTCTTGTAATGCAGGGTCTCATCCCCTGCTCCCCACACAAGAACGCAGGACATGGTGAGGCCAAAAAGGAATACCCACGGAGCCATAGGTAAGGGAGTCATACCACTATATTCTCGATGGTGGTGATTGAGACACAAAAACAAACATCCACCAGTACCCCCACGAGGGGTCTTCCTGTACCCGACTCACTGGCGGCCCAGAGAGACACAGGAAGTAGGATCCACAATCCATCCGCTTGCTAACCCCACGTGCTAGCCGCAATCTGCAGTCCGCTTCTCTGCCAACCAACCAACCAACCAACCCCTTGCCAGCGTAGCCACAGCAGTTATATTAGTGGCTAATGGCTAACCGGTTACAGCTGATGGCCACCCAGCCACAGTGAATGGCCATCTGATTATAGCTGATGGCCATCTAATAACCGAGCCAGCACCTTTTCACGTGAGGCCGAGAGCCTGGAAACTGCTCTCTGGGACTGTCCCCACAGCACTGTTGACAGTTTGGGCTGAATAAGTTTTCGTTAGGGGGACAGAGTGGGAGTGGCATTGTTCTGTGCTTTACAGGTTCTTTAGTAATTAATGTCTCTGGCCTATCCCCACCCCCTGCCCTCAGTTATGACAACTACAACTATCTTTAGAAATTAGAAATGTCCCTGGGTGGGGGTGGGGATGGGGAGAGGTGGAGACAATGCAAAATTGCTTCTGGATGATAACCACCCATCTAGTTGGAATACTCTGAGCCTCAAAAGAAGATGGAAAAGTAAGTCTTTAGGTGATAACACAGTAAGCAATTGCAGGCATCACCTCTCAGCTTTGCAGTGTATGGAGTACAATGAGCAGGTAAAAACTGATTACAGAGCCAGATTTCTGTCCTGGTAAACAGTATAGCTACAACAAATATTTTCAAAATGTCAAACTAATAGTGTGATGCCCAATGAACCTGGAATCTCAAAGTTAATTTTCCTGAGTTCTTAATGAGATAATAGGCTCCAATTCCAGGACTTGTTGATAGAGAAAAAAAGATTGTCTTAATTTTGGGAGCTCCCTCTATGTATTAAGTGCGTTAGGTCTTAATAGTTTCACTACAAGCCGTGTATATAGACATGAGGGACGCTATAAGGGCAGATTCAAGCAGGCATGAAACTGCTCTACTTCTGAAACTTTGATGAAAAGGAAGAGAATAAATCAGACCTGAGAACCCATTCCACTTAGCATCAGATGGGGCAGCTTGAAATCTGGGAGCTGCAATCATCAGAGGTCACCTCAGGTCAGGTCTGCCACTGGGCTGGGAAGACTCAAACAGCTGGGGGCTGGAACAGCTGGGGTTCCTCATGCATCTGTCTGTGTGGTTAACTCCTCAGAGATGAAAACCCCATTGCACCCACCTCCCCACAGTGGTTGGAGTTATATATTCTATTATTTTTTTTAGTGGGTATCCTTATGTTTAACTGTTGTAAGGTATAATTTCATATAATAAAAAATTCACCCATTTTAAGTGTACACTTCAATAAGTTTTGGCAAATGTATAGCCCCATAACCACAATTAAGATATAGAACATTTCCATTACTCCAAAACATCCCCTCCCCCACATGTGGCCCCAGGTAGCTTCTGATCTACTTTGTCAATATAGTTTTACCTTTTCTAGAATTTCACGTAGAGGGCATCAGTAATTTCTTCCTCTGCCTTCTTTTAATGTTTTTGAGATTCACCATATCGTGTTTATCAGTAGTTTGTTCTTTTTCCTTAATTTGTTTCCTTTTGCTTAATTTCCATTATGTGGACATAGCATACGATGTTTTTTCACTCATCAGTTGATGGACTTTTGTGTTGTTTCCAGTTTGAGGCAAATATGCATAAGACTACTATGAACATCTTTATGTACAATCTTTGTTGGTGTATGTTTCATTTCTCCTGATACTTAGGAATGGAATTGCTGGGTCTTATCCTTGTTTTATATTTTAACTTTTTAAAACCCCAAGTACTGAAAGAGGTTTAAATCAGACGAGAGTACACGTTATTTCTGCATCCTGCTCCCAAACATGACAAGCTCATTAGCAAAATTAGCTTTAATCCTGTCTTCAACACCTCTCCTGTTGAAATCATTGGAGTATTTTCATTTCATGTTTTGCAATCAAACTTTAATACCAGGGGTGCCAAATAATGTACAAGTGGACACTGGTCAGCGTTGCTCAAGCAGTAGTTCGCCATAATCAGAAGTGTCTGGACGCTGACGGTAACCACTTTGAGCACCTCTTGTAATTGCAGAAGTCAAACGTGACTTGTATTCATCTTTCATTATTGGTATATATTGAGAATTACAATTTAATAGTTTTTTCCTTTCTTAAAATGTGTATACTTTTTTTGGCACCCTCTGTATACCTTGGGCATATAGTTCCGGTTTCACAATCCATTTCCTCAGAGAATTTTGAAGATCTCAGGTAGGGTAACTGGTCTGGCTCCTCAATGTCTTACTCTAGTCCTGCTGCCAAGTGTGGCTAAACTCTGTGTGCTCTACCCTACCCTTCAATGGTCAAGATTCCTTTAAAGAGTCTTGTTCTTTTCCTAAGGAAAAAATGTACTTTACATTTCCTAATATACTTAAATTTAACTATTTATTCTACCAGGAAATTATTTTTGCAAGTGGTGTAGAGATTGGAATTTCTTGTTCTCAAAATGGAAGGCGGACTGACTCACAGCCATTCTCTCTACTGTATTGAATTATAAAATGTACCCTTTACTAAACTCCCAAGTGTCTTAATGTTCCATTGATCTATGTCAATGAAAATTTCCTTGACTTAGTCAATTAGACAAAAAGCAAGATGCAGAACCATACATGAAGTATGGTGCCATTTATAGCCGACAAAGCAAAATAAAATCCACATACACACGTTTATGTGTATATTTATGTCTGTGTATGTTACATATACAGAATAAAAATTTGGCAAGTTACCATACAAATGTTAGTTTCATTTAAGAAGGGTAGTGGGATTAGAGCAGAGGGATTTTGCTTTATCTGTATTCGGATTGAACACAAGTATATTTGGATACACAACTACCCAAATATAGGAAAACCCCAGGCAGGAATATTTTTCCCTGGGTAGTTACTTAATTGTTCCATTGACTGGTGACCTTTGCTACCCAACCTTCATACGGTCACCCAGGGCCTCATATTTATATATTTCAGGTCTAACTACATAGAAAAAATTAATTCAGTCCTGATTCCACACACCTATGGTAAAGAATCTGACAGTCCAGCTATGATGGTCAGGTGTTCATTTTGGCCAATCAACCAGGGGGACAAGCAGATAACATGGTACAAAATGATCAGAGGGGATTATTGCCACTTTATCCCTCACAAAGATGGGGTTCAACTTAGTCTCCATGGTTACAAAACTTTTAAGGAAGGTAGGAGCTGAGATTTTGAATAAAGGACTTCAAAGTTCACGCACCATGTATCAATCCTTAGATGTAGTTAGTTTGGAACAAACCTAGGTCAGACACCTAACTGAAAAGGAGTTAGACCTATGTCTATAAATGTTAGCTCTAGCACTATTTAGAGAGACGATTTTCCCTCAGTTAAGGGAGGGAAAAACACTCTATGGAATCTGTCCAAATATAGAACTTTATCTCAAGTTCTCTTTCACAGAGGTATTTAAAGCCATGCTATATGACCAAATGAACCTTATGCTATATATATTATAAAGCTCAGAAGTATAGACCAGCATGAAGTTTATTTCAAAGTGGCATATTTTGCACCGCTCATACAAAATATGAAAAGAACAAACTAAAAAATTGAGGTAAAAATTAGGGTAAAATTTTAGATAAGTACTAAATTGATAAATTTTCAAAAGTAAATAACCATTAAGCACACACTTATTTTAAGTGTTGAAAACCTCAAGAAGGCAAGATTCAAATTTATTCACTGTGGTTAAAGTGCATTTCATATTTGTTGAAATAAATGTCATTGAAACATCATTATGTAGACATTTTCATTTATTGTATTCATAATAGCTATAGTTTAAAAACTAAAAATCCTATTCTCTAGAACACGAGAAGACAATAAATAGAAGACAAGTGCTATACAAATGGAACACATGAACGTCAGTAGGACTATGTGTGTGATTTTTCAACCACATTCACATTACACACAGTTTTAAAATTAGCTAATCTTACAACGACTTACTTGAAACAGTAGAGCTGGTAGAGGATATATGCCATTTAAGTATCAGTTCAAAGGTATATAAAGACAATTTTATTGGTGGTACTTATGTGTGTGGGGAGAAGAGAACTATTTACAATATCTAACTATCATGTTTCAGGGGACATGATTTAACAGTGAAATTTTTATATTACAAAACAAGTTTAAGTATTCGTTATTTTAGAAATATCACTGAAACTAGAATGACATTTATTAACTATATTCAAGGAACATAATAAACTAGTTGATAAAATTTACCTATCTTAGAGAAAACCTTAGATTGTTTAGATAACATAGGATTTAGCTTTCAGACACACAGAAGGCAACACCCGCTATAATGTCAATGTTAGTACAAGAGCTTACTGCCGTGAATACTTAGCTACTTGGCCAACTCCCGACCTAAGAGACATACAAAGTCACAACAAACAAAACAGCCCAGGAATAGTAAAAACCTCATTCCTAATCATAGCTTCATTTCTCTTTTGTTTCAGGCTCCATATACATCGGGCACAGGGCTGCATTAGGGCGGCATATAAAAGCATCACTTTCATCTCCCAACTCTGTTAACTGTTCCAATGAAGACACACAAGGATAATGATCTTTTAACATATCTGGCAATTTAGAAATGTTGTCTTGAAGACGTCGAGAACGTCTAACTGGTGTTAGAAACTTCAGCTCTTTAAATGTAGAATTTATTTCATCAATTTGCATCTTCTTTTTCACACTAAAAGAAAACCCCACAAAATTATTCCGAGTTAAAAAACATGTTAACATTTTTACTTTGTATTTTGATGCTATTTATCATACTATAACTTGTATTTTATAACCAGGTGATTGCTTGTCATATAGAAAGAGAGGTACTGCAAGCTCCTTGAAATAAAAAACTTAACTCTTTTTCCTATTTTGGTCACACCTTATACACACTAGATACTTGAAAATCTGTAGAACTGGCTAACTGATGAATTCCAAAACCTACTGTTATCAATAATACACAATCAACGATTAAAGAAAGTGATGTAAAAGTTTTCTTTTTCAAAATGGCAATACTTAGAAGAAAGCAAAGCAAATGCAGTATTTAAAAGGTGAAATGTCCAAATAATATTAGATTTGTTTGAAACCTTTCTAGTAACAAATACTAGTTCTAATCCGAAGCTATTTTAAAGATTTAAAAGTACCATATTTATTATCCCTAAGCATAAAAACGAATCACAACATATTACATTTTAAAAGCTTACCTTTGTAAGTATGGTGTAGTAGACACATTATATTTAATTAAGCAACTCTCTCTAGTTTCTGTACTGGGAGTTTTAACATAATTGGCTGGATCTTTTGTTTTGTCATTTTGCTCTGGTTCACAGTCTTGGAATACTACATCTCTATGTTTATTTTCCATTTCTGGTTTTCCTGACTCTAGTTTAACACTGGTATCTTCAATGTTGACTTCTTGGATTTCTTCCTTGGTTGCACAAGGCTCTTCAAAAATTTCTCCTATAGAAATATGTATATATATTGAGCTTTTGGTCAAATTGAAAGAACAAAATCAAGCTACATTAAAGTTATTCATAGTGGGCCAGATTTTCAAAATAAAAAAACCAAGCCATCTCCTAACCATTACTTTTCCTAAGCTAATACTGCTGACAACTGTTTAACAAATACTAACTCCTATGTGTCAGGGATTACAGATACAAATATAAGAATGTGTCTTTGAGACGTTCAGATTCCATGGAAGAGACATGCTTGACAATAATTAATTATAAAATGAGAAAAAGGCTATAATTGAGATAAGAATCCACAAAAAGGAATAACTGAATTTGCTTGTGGGACAGGGCAATGGCTAGGGAAGGCTTCAAGAGTGACATTTATGCTGGGTTTTGAAAAATGAGTATTTCGCAAGACCAAGGAAGGCAATCTTGGTATGAAGCTTAAAAGAAAATGATCTAAGACAACATTAAAGGGCCAGTGTGCTTAGGATACAGGGTGAGGAGCAAGGTCAGAATGTGGGAGGAGGTGATGAGTTCAGATTTGTGGTGTGATAAAAAATTACGGTGAATGCTGCTGCTGAAAGCCATCCAACGGAAAGACAGGGATCTTCAATACCGGAAGTGGCGTATGAAACCTTAGTAACAATGTATGACAAGTTTCAACTTATTCGGTGCAGTCAGTTGGGCGTGAGCTACAGTTGAGAGAAAGTGTGTTTCAAAGTGTGCCGTAACTAATCCATCATAACAATGCTCCGTTGTCATACATCTTCTCTGGTATGGAACTTTCTGTCAAGTAAGAATATTACAGTGTATCCTCATCCAACTTATTCACTGGATCTGGCACCGTGCGACTTCCAGTTCTTCCCCAAAGTCAAAATGATTCAGGACATCAAGGCAGCCTCGACAGCGTAACTAAAGACACTCATGAAAGAGGACTTCCAGAACTGCTTCAGAAAGTGGCAAGAACGGTGGGATATGTGTGTTCGAAGTGAGAGGGAGTATTTTGAAGGAGGTTAATAGAAATGTGTCTTTTACTGTAATACATTTTTTTTATTTAACCATCCACCGTTTTTTTTTGATCACACCTCAAAAAGGTAGGAAGGGATTAGAGGGTAATTATCTTTATATGCAAGAAGTTTGGTTAAAAAAAAATCCGTTGGAGAGACAGAGATACAAGTAGATTTGGACATTATAAAGGCTGGTTTGGAATAGCAGGAATGAAAACTAATAATCTGTGATGGTAAGAAGATAAAGCTGTTGTAACAGTCTAAGCAAGGTGGCAGAGGTAGGTGGTGAGAAGGAAGAGCCTGATTTAAGAGTTATTTCTGAGTTCATAAATAAATGAATGCATATGTATGTCTGAATGAGTGTATGTATTAGGTGCAACTCTAGAAAAATTTCTTGCTTAGGAGTCTTTAATCACAGAGGAGGATTTTTTTCTTTCTTTTTCCTTTTCTTTTTTGGGAGGAAGACATGGTATGGGGAAGCAGTGAGGGAAGAGTTCAAAATAAAACATTTAAATACTTGTGAGACATATGGTAAATCCACCAAGCTGAAAAGACCTCTGGATTTGATTATTAGAAAATTATTAGAGATTTTTACTAAGAGATGTTTCAGTTGCACAATAAAGTGAATGCAGTTCTTTTAGTGAGAAGTTAAAGTAGGAATATGGATTCTTTAATTCAACAAATATTTAATATATGCCTAATATATGCTAGGCATTGCATTAACACTGGGGAAACGATGGTGAGATCAGATATTGTCCTTGTCAATCAAGTTTATAGTTTAAAAGACAAGACAGACAATCAAGTGCATCAATTATTGCACAGAGAGAAAAAACATGGAGCAAAACAGGTGCATCTAATCTGGTTGGGTGAAGGAGGAAAGGTGGCTATCAGGGAAGTACCCCAAAAGAATTACGTCTGAATCGAGGTCCAAAGGACAGAGAGGAATTAGGTTAAAAGTAGAAGACTGGCTTGGATAGACCCAGAGGCAAGACAGTATAGCCCCTTCTAGGAAATGAAAAAAAAATAAAGAAAGAAATTCAGGGCTGTGAAGGAGTGGAAAAGTGACGAGAGGAGGCTGGACTAAGGAACGTAAGCAGGTAAGTGATGGGGCATTTTGGTTGCAGTGTTGAGAATGGATTGGAGCTAGAACAGAGAAGCATGCGAGTTAGGAGACCAGTGTTGTAGTCCAGGTAAGGGCTGTAGGTGATCTTGACTACAGTGATGAGAGTAAGGATGAAGAGGAGTAGATGGGTTTTAAGAGATGCTTATGAAGTTAAACTGAATTTGATTGACTGAGAACAGGGTGATGTGGGAAAGAGGGAGTGAAATATAATCCCGAGATTTCTGGCTCGGAGAACTGGAGTGTCAGTTATTGAGAAAGGTAACCAAAAAAAGGATAAGATTTAGGGAAAAATGATGTGTTCAAGTTTGGATATATGGGATTGAGGCATCTGAAACACACACAAGTGGTGCTTGTCTCTCTTATTATTTGTCTTCTATTTCCCAATGGTACCTACAAATAATCTTAATTTGTAAAATTGACTTTGTATCTACGACTTATAATTACATATTATAAGCCAAGTTTATTGATAGCATTTCTTTTTCCATCTAAAGACAAATATTCTACGTGCTAAAAAGATTCCCCTAACTAGTATTACTCTATTAAGGTAAAATAAGATAGAAAACAGAACGCGAATTAAATACTGTTTTCTCTTTCCACATATCTCTCAAGCGAGTGAAAATTATGAAGAAGCCTTTTTAAATGAAATTCTTATTTCCACTTTGCTGTCTTTAGCATATAAGACACAAGAATGGGTTATTTTTTTTTTTAACTTTTAAAAATTCAGGTATAATTGACATATAACATTATATTAGTTTCAGGTATAAAACATTGATTCGTGATTTGTGTATATTGTAAAATGATCACAATACATCTAGTTAACATCTGACCAATGCATAGTTACAAAATTATGTTTTTCTTGTGATGAGAACTTTTAAGATCTACTCTCTTAGCAACTTTCAAATATACAAATACAGTGTTATTAACTATAGTCACCATGCTGTGCATTACATCCCCATGGCTTATTTATTTCATAACCGGAAGCTTATACCTTTGGACCCTCTTCACCCGTTTCACTGGGTTGGGTTATTTTTAAACTTTTCTCCACCTTGTCTGTGGTATACTACTTACTCTTTCCTGATTTTTTCTCCTACCTCCCTGACCGTTCCTACTAAAGCTCCTTCATTAAATATAACTAGTAAGATCAGATCATATACATCTTCTGTATTTTCTCTTGGTGGTATATTAACAGTGACCATATATTGAGACAGTCATTGTTGAACTAAACCAATAAAAGATGATTCCCTGTTTCACATAGATAAGCTATTAGCACATTAACCTCATTGAACAGTTTTTATTTTTTGTAACATGTAACCGAAACATGTATAATACACTTAGAATTTCAGTATGCTCTTTGATTTTATTTAAAGTTTAGCCTTTGACCTATATCTTTGTATTTTAAATTTATTTTGTGTACTGAAAATAAGGATACTTAAAACTAATCTGGAAAGAAATTTAGCAGCATATATGAGCAGCCTTAAAAAGTTTAAACTATTTGACTTTTTAAAATTAATCAAAAGAAAATAAACAGGTGGAATGAATGATGGTATATAATAGGTGCTCAAATATTTGTGACTGGGTGACATAGTTCCACTAAAAAATTGGAAATAACTCTAAACAAAGAAACAAATTAGCTTTCACTTATACTCGTATGTAGTGATTTCTCCTCTCAGCTAAGCTAATTAATATTAACAGTGGCTAAAGATTAATAAACTTACTATGTGCCATAGAATTTGATACTTACATACATTATTTCATTCAATGGTCCCAACAATTTTGAGAAAGATATTAGCATTGTCTCATTTTATAGGTAAGGAAGGGGTTAAATTTCTTGCAAAAGTTCACAGTAATTGGTACAATCTAGATCTGAATCTAGAAAATGTTTACATTTTATATACCTGACAGTTAATGAATCTCTTATCGCCTCTCAATCTACTACTCCTAGCAAAGAGGATTCCTAAATGAGCTTCTCTACAGCATGGAACAGATGACAGAATCTCATATGTAAAAAGTCTATAGAGGGGGCCGGCCCAGTGGGTCAGGCGGTTAGAGCTCCATGCTCCTAACTCCGAAGGCTGACGGTTCGATTCCCACATGGGCCAGTGGGCTCTCAACCACAAGGTTGCCAGTTCAATTCCTCGACTCCGCAAGGGATAGTGGGCAGCGCCCCCTACAACTATGATTAAGCATGGCACCTTGAGCTGAGCTGCCGCTGAGCTCCCAGATGGCTCAGTTGGTTGGAGTGCGTCCTCTCAACCACAAGGTTGCTGGTTCGACTCCCGCAAGGGATGGTGGGCTGTGCCCCCTGCAACTAGCAACGGCAACTGGACCTGGAGCTGAGCTGCGCCCTCCACAACTAAGACTGAAAGGACAACAACTTGAAGCTGAACGGTATCCTACACAACTAAGATTGAAAGGACAACTTGACTTGGAAAAAAAAGGCCTGGAAGTACACACTGTTCCCCAATAAAGTCCTGTTCCCCTTCCCCAATAAAATCTTTAAAAAAAACAAAAAAACTCTAGAGATCATCTAGTCAAACTGCCTCATCTTTAAGACAGGAAATAAAGGCCTAGATAGTTAACTTTCATAGACACTCAATGACAAATTTAGGTTTTGAATGAGACCTCCTAATTAAAAATTCTTCATACTACACAAAGCTACTGAATCTGAGAGGTACATCAAGAAAAGTATGAGGAAAGATCAAGCTACATATTTAAAAAATTAAAAATGACAAAAGGAAAATAATTCAGCAAAGTAATTTAGTAAAATCACAGTTCACTTGAAAGAAACAAAAGAAACTTACCAAAAGTAACTTTTTCTTGACTCTTCATTGTTAGAATATCTACAATTGCATGTCGCATCTCTTCGATAGGCTAGAATTTTTTAAATGAAGAAAGCAGACCTATATTAGAATGATATCCTCAGACACTATGTTGTCCAAGTTGGAAATGTTAAAACCAGTAATTAAATTTCATATTTTAAAACAATGGCTCTTAGACACTTATTTGCCACTCAAATTGAAAAAAATGGCTTCCTTTTCCAAATTATAAAATAAACTAAAGGGATAGCATTTCATCAGTTTAAAAATTTTCCCCATAATTTCTCTTAAGCCTTTGGTAACGATTATTGCTGGCCTACTTTGAACAAAATTAGTGAACAAGTAATTTAACATTATTAATATCTATTACAAGGCTGATTTTATTTAAGTTTATTTTATATTAAGTTTACTCCTTTTCTCCTACATTCAAGCACATGGTTGTATTTTTGTTTCGCATGGCATTAAATACATCTTTGAACAGCTCAAGGTTCAAAAATTCAGCAGTTCACTAAGTGTCCGTTATGTCCAGATATTATGAGCACTTCCTGTGTTCCTCTGAACTGCCATACCTGCTAATGCAACATATTCAAGATATTATATAAAAGGAATGCTCTGGCTCATATTCTTATCTTAGAACTTAGTCCTGAACTACTCACTCACCCATCCTGCTTTCAATTTTCTTGGCTAATTTTGATCCTTGTTTCCCAATTTCAGCTCTAGTGTCACATCTTTCTCTTTACACTACTGCTTTCTATGTGAAACCTTAGCTCTAGTGATGCATCCTACTTATACTGCCCTAAGCCGCCTTAAGTAATCCCCCTTCTGGTTTGGTTCAATGTAGTAGGGACTTAATACTCCCTTCCAAGTGGGATTCTGTCAAATACAATTCTTCTTCAAAATGTTTTATACATAATAGCCGTTGTGAGACTATCTACGGAATATTTGTTGGTTTTGCTGAGACTGTTGCAAGTAGACCTCTTATTAGTCTTTTCACTGCGTTGATTTCAAGCTTCTTCTCCAAAATGTGTCAAAAATCCAGACAATAATTACAGTATTTATATCTTTAAGTAAATACAGTTAAGGTGCTACATCTTATTAAAATAAATGATTCAAGTACAAAAATCTCCTATTGTTATTCGTTCTTGAAAAACACAATATAGAAAAGTGTACATCTGCTTTCCTAAACTTCCTTTCTGGTACACTGAGCTCATGGGGTAAAGTCGAGTGTTGCAGTCAGTGGCATGATAATGCCGTGTTTTCCCGAAAATAAGACCTAGCCCGACAATCAGCTCTAATGCGTCTTTTGAAGCAAAAATTAATATAAGACCCGGTCTTATTTTACTTATTTTACTATAAGACCGGGTCTTATATTAATTTTTGCTCCAAAAGTGCATTAGAGCCAATTGTCTGGCTAGGTCTTATTTTCGGGGAAACATGGTTATCATTCACCTACTGATGAACATCTCAGCGAAAATGTGAAGGAAAAGCTAAAAAGATAATTTTTTCAAAACTCTTTGTAAACAATCTCCAAGAATGCGTTTTTGAGAAACTTGGTCAAAAGGAAATACATTTTAGGAACATTTGCCCATAAAACGAACAAAAAACACACACTAAAGAGCCTCAAGAGACAATTTATTCTATGCCCAGAGCTCTGTGCAGTAAGAGCAGGAAGAGGTGAGAGGTACGGTATCAACCCACTATGGGGTTAAAAATGTCAGAAAAACTAGTTTATTGACATTTCCTATATGTGAGCAGGACCTAACATACAGCATATAAATGTGAGTACATTAAGATACATTCCTAAAGTGAAAGAGTTCTCTTACAAAGCCAACAGAGCTGCTAATATTTGAAAAGTTAATTTAACTCCATTTGCTTATATTCAATAAATAAATTTTAATATTAAAAATTCAACTTCCCAGTAGATTTCTCAACTAGGAAATGTGCAAAATGACATGTTGTGCTAATATATTTCTCCCAGGAAGTTTCATTAAACGTACATTTCAGCTTACAGTATATCCATTTCCTAACATCCGATTATCCCTAGTTTTAGGTTGAGAAACAGTCTTTTATAATACGTAATCCTTGTCACCTTTAAACATTCATTATGACATACGTGTATATTTCCACAATTTTTTTCAGTTATTTTGTGAATAATTCCAAATAATTCTGAATCATTTACACTAATAAAGATCAGCAAGTTGTAATCTCACCTGAGCTCCTGCCAGAATCGCCTTCTCATAGATTGCGATAATATTTTCAATAGGACTTGTGAGTGGTTCAATTCGTGCAAGGCATATCCAATATTTAACAAGTTTTTTGGCATCTGGAATATTTTTAATCAGATCATTCAGTGTGTCCAATATTTCTTCTTTTGGGCAGCCCTAAAATATCAAGAAATAAACTGAATGCTATCTTTTAGCCTAGAAAGTATGAATAATTAAGTAAGCTTACTATAATCAAGATCAGTGACAGAGAGGGGCAGCCCATTAGCTCAATTGGTTAGAGCACAGTGCTCTTAACAACAAGGTTGCTGGTTCGATCCCCACATGGGCCACTATGAGCTGTGCCCTCCACAACTAGATTAAAACAACTATGTGACTTGGAGCTGATGGGTCCTGGAAAAGCACACTTAAATAAATAAAAGTTTAAAAAAAAAAAAAAAAAGATCAGTGACAGAGAAAAAGCTGACAGAAAATTATGCAGAAAAATATTCACTATTATCTTTCTTACTCTAAATTTATTCTGAATGGCTAGCAAGCAGCATACCAGCTGTAAGTACAAGGAACACACACACACACAAAATACTAGCTGAGAAAAATATTGGTAAAAACAAAAGACTCAGAGTAACACTCTACCTGGCTTTGATGTTTATCCTCTTATATATTGTGGGATTCCATTTGTTAATACTTTATTTAGAATTTTTGTAACTACCAAATATTTATTAATGAAAATAACTTGGTTTGTTTAAATTGCTTTGTCAAGTTTTGACAGTAAGGGTAAAATGAATCTGTAATGGTTTGTGTAAGTAAGAGCTATATATAGTTAAGCAGCAGGGCAGAAAAATTCCATGGTATCAATTAAAAAACCTCAGCTGAGCAGAAGTAAGAATCGGCATTCCCCTGACTGTAATTTCACTGGTCCTCAGAACTTCAAAGAGTTGAAAGATGCTCATGGGACTAGAGTAAGGTTTGAAATCATATTCTGTATTGCTCTGGATCTTAGACAGTAGGGTGAGACCAAAGCAAAATTGAAGAGTAGTGAGGAAATAAAGAACATTTTGGAGTTAATTATTATAGTCTCTTGGATTCTGCTCCAAATAGTAGAATATGTTTAAGACCCTGATGATATTGTTGGAGATTAATGGGATTTTTGTTTGCAAATATTTTAATTAACTTGAATTTAATCTGTGATAATGATTCACTAATTTGTATTGCTAGTCTTTGATAAGTTATTAACATCTTAGAGGAATACAATATTTATAACTCAAGTAAAAATTCAATCCCTTAGATATATTTACATAAACTCAATGAAATACAGTCCATTAAAGGAAAGGCTAAAGAGAAATAATCTCACTATTAACATTAAGTCTTTGTAACACCACTGACACATTACTTGGTCAAAAAAGATTAGCAATGTAATTTAATTAGATATTTATCAAGGTGATTTACAAACTATAATCTACTGCACAAATGGAAGATAAACACTCTACCTCATTGATTAGGTTAAGGCATTCAGAAACTGTCTTGTTTACTTTTTCAGTAAATAATCTTTGCTCATCTTCTTCTGCCATGGTAGTCCAAAATGACCCAACTGGTTTTTCATTTTGTCCTTCAGGTTCAGGATGGGTAACTACTGAGCTAGAAGGCCTTTTCAGCACTCTTCCTTTGCCAGCTTTCCACTCACTCAGACGAGCTCTACAGTTAGAAACAGTATATAAACATTACTGTGATATTGCTGATAGCATTGTCAAATAAGAGGAAAAGTTTAAAAATATCTCAGGTTTTTAAGTAGTTCCATGCTAGTGGCACATACATAGTTCACCAATTTGAAGAAAAAACATTAAACATATCAATTTTAATTTTATGCTTAAAGACCCAAGAGTGAATTTTTAAATAGAGAGGTTACAAAATATTTCCCAATTTTATTAAGCATTTTTAACTTATATTACCTAAAACAACCTAAATTAAAATACACTCCAGCACAATAACTTAGGTCATACTACTTCACCATATAAATGTGTATAAATTTGTGTGCATATGACAGAAGAGAATCCTCACAAAAAACTTCTAATATATTCAAGAAAATTATAAACCAAGTTTACAAATGGTACGGTATCAAAAATTAAGGTAATTAGATTACATCTACTTACTTTCTCTCTTCTGCAGTTTCTTTGGGCTGAGCAGATCTACTATTGACAGTTGCTTTTGCGATAGTATGTCTACGCTGGTCAATGGTTTTTGACTTTTCTGTCAGTTTGGTATTAGAAGATGAAGCAGGCTTGGCTATAACTTCCGATGTGATGCTTCTTGATAGTGCCTGCTTTCTTTTCACTTCCTGAGACGAACTGGTTTTGACATTAGATGAAACTGAATTTAATCGCAGTAATTCTTTCTCAGGAGGCCCTTTCCGAATTGTAACATTGGCAGAGGTTCTACTGATGCTTCGGTTCATGGAGTCCTGGGTATTATTGTAGTGACTTCTAATAGGAGGACGCAAAAGTTGTCTGTTCTGAGATGTAGTGCTCACAAATTTAGTGGTAGGTTTCATATTGGGGGCTCTCTCAGTTTTCACTGTTATACTGCTGGTGTTTATAGGCCGAGGCTTTGTGGCTTCAGAGATAGTAGTTGCAAGTTTCTTCGTTGTTACAGAATTCTCCTCTTTGACTTGTACAGGTTTTCTAAATGAATTAACCTTAGACTGAACAATTTGGCCACGGTAAGATCCAAGCACAGGTTTCTTGAGCATGTAAGCATCTTGCTTTGGTTTTTCCGCAGTCATTTGCTTCTTTTTAATATTGTTTTTAATGTGAAATGCTTGGCTTAATGTCATACGTTGATTTTGGGGCTTATCTTTATTTGGTAACTGCAGAGTTTGATTATTAGTCTCCAAATTATGTGTGTCAATTGCTATAGTTGAATTGGTTAATTCATTAGAAGGTTTTAAAGGAATACAATTTTTTTCAACTGTTACATTATTTTTGCTCTTTGTAGGACTACTGATATTTTCTTTATCAGCCTAAAAGGGTTAAGACAAATTAGTATTTCAGAAAGAGTTTAGGAAAGGGAAAAAAGGACAGTTTATAAGACCATGTCCATATCTTACCATTTTTGTCTTAAGTTTCAGAACTTTTGTTTCTTCTTGGACTTGACCCTCAGATGTCATCACTCTCTGGTCTCTACTACTTAAAAAAAAAAAGACAGAAAATGTTTAACCCCATGCCACAGTTTCCTTTTGGAGGGAAGAGATAGAGGAATAATAAGTTACCTGACTTCATAATTTTAAATGGAGGCAATAACTGAGAGATTTATTTGTCCTAAACAAAACTTTTCTTAATATAGCATGATCAAATGTTATAAACAAGATGGCTGAGAAATTTAAAGATATTTTCTTAAAAGTCTTAACACTCTACCCCCACAGAATATGTAAACACTTGATAATCTCATTCTAAACCATTTTGTTCTAGTCGTTCAAACAAGTCTTCAAAAACCTTTATTAAACAACACTTTCTTTCGTTAGTTTTAGTTTTAAGTACTCAGTAACGGACTTACACTGAAAATAATTTTAAAATAGTCTTCTCAAAAGAAATCCAAAATTTTCCACACACACTTATAGCTTAATCTATTAATATGGACTTTAGTTTCTAGATGGCATTGCATTTAGAATACATATCCAAAGAAAAGCACTTCTCAAGAATTTGACTTAAACTCCTTTCCATAGATAGAGACTGGTTAGTACAGGCTGTGAGAATCTCTTAGCAAGTGAAGAAAGGAAAAATCAGGGTCAATTAGATGCCATTGATTCTAAGATAGATCCCTCATTCAGAGATGTTCAAATGTGAAAAAAGTGTACATTTAGTCCACAAAATAATTTTGGTTATATTGCCTTTCACATCTACTTGCTCAGTCTGCTGGCAGAAGGGACATAGCTTGTACCACACATTTTGAATGATGGCAGCGAAGGGTCAAAATGTGCCACTGAACAGAGTATCTTAGTAGCTATCTTCTGAGTGTTGATGCTTCCTATTCCTCCCAGGCATGCCCATCACCCAGAGCACTGCAATGTCTCCCCAGTTTAAGCTCCTGCATTCACTACCTAATGGCAAATACTCCTCTTGTCATTCCCTGGCCTGCTGTCTGGTGGGGTGGGAGGAGATGATGCTCAGGGTCAACCTGCCAGTTTGCTCCCAATGTGGTACCTTCACTAATCAGGTCCCTTATTGATCTCAGCCTCTAATACTTCTGGGCTTACAGTACACTGTGATATTGTCTCACTGAGAAAATCAGAATCAATCTTAACAAGAATTAGCTTATATTGCCTCCACCAAAGACTACCAGCCTACCTGCCTCTGCACCCATATACTCTGCCTTCCCTCCTGTCTAATGTATGAACTGACACATGCTGACCTAGGGCCAAACTCTCCATTCCCTCTTGCCTACTTAGGGGCTTTGTGCCTGTGATTATTTGCTCATTCTTCAGCATCATTAATTTGTCCTCTACTAGGTCATTTCCATCAGCATATAAACACTACATATTATATCTCATCTTAAAGCCTTAAATCTCACATTCCCTTTCAGCTACTTACTCATTTCTTTCCTTTATAGCAAAACTCCTCAAAAGGAGATATCTATATGCACTGTATATGTTATCACATTCTAGTCTCTTCTCAGCTATGCCTATCAGAAATTTGTCCCCACCACTTTACTGAAATTCCTAATGTCATCTACTTCAACGGTTTCTACATTCAACTCATGGTCAATTCTGTCTTTGTCTTACTGAATTTTTCAACAGCACTTGATACAGATAGTCATTCTTTCTTTAAAACATTTTCTTCACTTAGCTACTGGATTATCAGTTCTTCTACTTTCCCCCCTACCTCAGTAGTCCACTTCTTTTTTATAAGTCTCTTTTCTTCCTAACCTCGCTGGGGCTCAAGGCCACATTCAAATCTTAAACTTTTCTTCTGCCTTTTAATTTCAGTTTTGTACTTCTGAGGGCCTCCTCTTTTTCTGTCAGTGCTGACATAACTCTAGTGCTTAGTCTTGAAACTGCTGGCCTTCCTAACTGCCAGCTAAAAAAATTCTCAGGATGAACAGAAACAGACTCTCAGATACAGCGAACAAACTGGTGGTTGCCAGAGGGGAGGAACGTGGGGAGACAGGCGAAATTGGTGAAGGGGATTAAGAGGCACAAACTTCAAGTCATAAAATAAGTCACAGGGATTTAATGTACATCATAGCTAGTATAATCAATAATATTGTAGTAACTTTGTATGGTGACAGATGGTAACTAGACTTATTGTGGTGATCATTTCATAATGTATAAAAGTATCATATCACTATGTTGTACACCTAAAACTAACATAATATTATTGTATGTCAACTATAACTCAAATTTTTAAAAAAAAGGAAAAAAATAAATAAAATGATTAAACCTTAAAAAAACAACAAAAAAACTAAGGGTAATAAGGGAACCCACCTTATTCATCTGTCCAGTATGGAGACTTAAATTAAAATATATAATCTTATTCTATTTTGTTATGATAAAATTGCCCTAAGAAGAGTTATTTAAACAAAGAAGTCTTAAAATACCCACACTAAAGTTCGTAAAATAGAACTATTTAATTTTGAAAAGCTGCAACTCTTATTGGTTGTCTATTTAATAATTTGTAGCTCAAGTAATAATATTTAAATTGACATCTGTTTCCTAAAAGGAGTAAAAATAGCACTTGTGAGGTTTCTGGGGAAAGCCAAGAGTTTTAGAATTTTCTTTTCTTTCGATTGTGTATAAATTACATACCCCATGACCCCAATGGATTCTTATTTAAGAAGTTGAGAGTCACTGTCTTATTTGAATTAATAGTCTCTACTTATTCTCTAATAATCTCATTTCACTCCTAGGTGTTAAATAAATATCATCCACACACTGACAATTCCCAAGTTTATATCTCCAGAGCCGATCTCAAACCCTGAACATCAGGCACCTAACTATTGGGCATCTCCACTTGGATGCCTTATTGCTACCTCCAACTCAACATGGTCATGGTCAAAACAGAACTCCTAATTCCCCCACTCCTAGTTCAGTATTCCCCATCTTGATATACGGTATCACTAGCTACTCAGCTATTCAAATCAAAAGTCCAAGACCATTTTTTTGGTTTGCGTTAAGCGAAGAAGTGTGGGATTTATGAAAATGTTTATTCCAAAGTAAAACAGTTTATTCAAGTTAAAATTTAAAAAAAGTTTGGAAATAATGACAAACTTATAAAGTGGCAAAAGTATAAATAGTTCAAAGAGACTGTTCATGTACTCTTTACCCAAATTTGAAGATTGTTAACATTTATCCTACTTGTGCTATCATTTGCACTCTTTCTGAGCATGTGTATATGTGGAGTATATATGATTTTTTTACCTGACATTTTTACGTTAAGTTATATACACGATGGCCTTTTATTCCTAAATACTTCAGTGTTTATTTCCTAAAAATAGGGATTTATTTTCCTTACATAACCACAGTATCAAATTCACAAATTTACCTTGATGTACCACTTTAATCTACTGTTCATATTCTAGTTGAAAACTGACCCAATAATGTCCTTTACAGCATTTCCCCTTCCGCTACAGGGTCAGGTACTGAATTTAGTTGTCACATCTCTTTAGTCTCCTTTAATCTGGAACGTTCAGGATCATCTTTAATTTCACTCTTTTTTATTAAGTTGGTACAAAAGTAATTAGTTTTTGCAATTATTTTTAGCCTTTAAAACCACAATTACTTTTACACCAACCTAATCTATCATACCATACCTAATCTATCACCAAGTCCTCCTAAATATAAGCAGAATCTGACCCCTTTCCACCACAAGAAAGGGTAC
This sequence comes from Rhinolophus sinicus, assembly GCF_057876585.1. Lineage (NCBI taxonomy): Eukaryota > Metazoa > Chordata > Mammalia > Chiroptera > Rhinolophidae > Rhinolophus > Rhinolophus sinicus. The sequence continues at coordinate 107,652,528 of NC_142516.1, forward strand.
GAAGCATGCATACGGACAAAATACAACAATAAGTAAAGTACCTAATGCAAAGAACTAAAAATTAAAATGAGACTTTTCTTTTAAACTCATGAGGATAACAATGACGTTGGGAGAAAATTAGGGAAACGAGGAGAATAAAGTATTTCAAGAACCAATCCACTCTGTGTAAAGCCAGTGAGATCATGAAATCATCTATTACTTACTGGGCTCTCCCTGTATTCCAGGCACAGCACAACGCATTCCCTATCTCATTTAATCTCCAAGAAAAACACCTATTACTACCCCATTTTCATTTAAGTAAATACATTCAAAGAAGCCATGTAACTCTCCTGAATTTACACAGTTGTAGTGGCAGACTTACATATTCCAGCCCAGGTCCCTATTACGTTAAAGCCCATGCTCTTAGATTGCACAGAAAGAGCCTGGAAGGATGTTAACTAGCAGTTATTGTGAGAGAGTGAGGGGACCTTTTGATTTTCTGCTTTATATACTCTCATGGGTTTTTATTTTAGTCACACCATGTACTATTTTTAAACTTTTAACAAAACAATTCAAATATATTCTTATGGAAGGTTGAGACTAACACAAATGATTTCCAAACACTTAGGAAGGTCACCTCCCAAAGAACAACTCCCCTCCAACACACACACACACACACTCACTCACTCTGACTAAAACCTTGCAGAATTATAGAAAGACTGGCCTTTGTAGCATTGTATAAGCCATAAGTCAGTATTTTAGTAAATATACACAACTTTGGATTAGAATGAACTGTTTCCTCTTAAGAGTGTGAATTAATTCACACAGAAAATCATATGGCTATTGAGCACTTAAAATGTGACTAGGTTCAAATTGAGATTTGCTGAAAATGTAAAATACACATCAGATTTTGAAAACTTAGTGCCAAAAAAGAATGTAAATATTTTTTTTAAGTATTACATGTGGAAATGATAACGGGATATGTTAAATTATGTTATTCAAATTCATTTTATCTTAAAAAAAAAAAAACCTTTCTAAATGTGGCCACTAGAAAATTTTAAATTATACATGTAGCTCATAAGACATTTTTATTGGACAGTTCTGATATAATTTTACAGATCTGAAATTTTAAAAAAATTGACCTCACCTGGATAATATCTGATTTTCGTGTTTGTATGCAAAAATAGTTTTTCTTTTGAACAGATGTTCCTTGAGGTTTTGTTTTCTTTGTTCTAAATAACAAAAGAGCTACAAGTCAACATTAGTTACAACAATAACATCAAATACTGACTACATAAGATTTTACTTCAAAAAACGTTCTACTTATGATCACATCTTGTATATAACAAAAAAATTTCCCAATTCAGTATCGTCTTTGAGAAATAATCTCATTTTTAAGAGACTGTTATCATAAAAGGTCCCCACAACCACTTTGCACAAGAATCACATCATCTAAAGTGAAGTATGCTGAATCATTTTCAACATAGTTACTGAAAGCCAAGCTTCAGGTAACCAAATAAATGGTAGAGATGAAAACTAGATTCCAAGTTGTCTAATTTACCAGAACCGGGGTTGGGTGAGAATTTCTTTGTTCTGTTTTCCCTTGTGTAGGCCAAAGAAATAACAACATTACTTCTGAAAACCTAGCCAACCCTAGATTTCTATAATGTCTAGGGCGTTAAATTAGGAGCATCAGCTGAGACAACACCACCCCTCCAGACATTCGCTCCCGACTCAGGAGGTGGGACTGCCCTGCGCAGGCGCAATCGGTTCTCAGCGTGGACGCAGCCCGGCCCCCGCGGGTCGGGTCCCGAGCCCCACACGCGCCCCCTTGCTAAACGGAATCACTGACCGTAGGGCTGTCTCCACCACCAATGGGCCAAACCCGGCCAGTAACAACCGCACGAGAAGCACACTACCACCACGGATGGGGCACCGCTCTATCAAGAATGCAGCTAGGAAAAGCCAAGTGCCTGGCTAAGGCTGTCCAACAACTGGTGAGGGTTGAAACTGGTCTGCAGACCCAAGGCCCTGACGGCTAAGCCGGAGTCACCCCTCCCACCCCCGAGCCTCCCTCAGTCCCGGTGTCCTCAGGCAAACCACCCACCCGCCGCCTCGCGCCGATCGACCGATCCTGCTACCGCCGCCCTCACCTCTGAACGTGGGATGGGCCCTCTGACTCGGGGGAAGCAGTAGGTCTTGTGGCACAGCTTGGGCACAGCTCATTGCAGTGCGGGGTATGGAGTTACGCCTCGGATTTTACCGCCTCGCAGTCCCTCTGAGTCCGGGAGAACAGCGCAGGCCGCCAGGGGCTCGGATTTTAGACCGCGCGGCGGCCGCCTCTGTCCATTGGTGCCGGCGTGAATTAAATGGGCCAATGGGCGCAGGGGGCGGAGCCTGAGCTACGGTTGCCGGGGCGGGTGTTGCGTCCGACGGTTTCTGCTGGGGCCGCTCTGGACTGAGTCCTAGGGTTTCAAACCAAAACAAGGCACTTCGCCCTGGACTTGTAAGTTGGTAGCAGTTGGCCTGCACAGTCTCTGCCCTGTAGCAGATAGGACTTGACTTTAGACGCTCACACTCCATTGAGGAAGACATACGGGAAAAGTGTTTGGCTGCGCTTCTTATTAACCATGGGCGTGTTCACTGAGGATCTAAGTACTGACTATCATACCGAGAGCACCAGTATTTGCCTTTCACAAATATTACTTCTTTGCCACATCAAAGCTCTGAAGTGGGACACTGTCATCTCCTGTTTCACAGATAAAGGGGCAGACCTAGAAGTTATGTGTCCACGTTTGCACAGCTTGCAAGAGGGAGCTGAAATTAGGCTATAATTTCTTTTGTACTACACAATTACCAGATGCAAAAAAGAGGAGAGGAGAAAGGGTAAATTGAGGATAGACCCTTCTCTTATAGTCGTTCTGTGAAGATTAAAATAGCATTTGTTGTAGACATTTTGTGTGTTTGTGCGTTTCAAAGACAAAACAAAATAATTCAGAACTAGAAAGGGGTGGGAGTGGCAGGGAGCTAGAGAGAGTTCTGGACTGTGCTTTTCTGGTTTTAAGCACTGGGCTCATAGCATTTCTCCGCCTTGCTTCATCATTGCATTAAGGCTACACTGGACTGTTGCAGCCAGGTATTATGCGTGGAGACAGAGATGGGAGAATGCAATTTCTACCTCCCCTGCCCAGGTGTGAGGGCCTCCACAGCTGACTCTCAGGCGTGGCTAGTTTTTCTTGTCTTTCTCTGCTTTTTTCTTTCTTTCTTTTAAAAAGATTTTTATGAAAGTATATCTAACATACAATATTATATTATCAGGTGGACACAATAGTTATTCAACATTTATATATACCTAAGGAAGTGATCCCCGTAAGTCCAGCAATGATCCGACATTACCATGCTATCAAAATATTATTGACTATATTCCCTATGCTGTACATTACATCCCCATGGCTGGAAATTTGAAACTCGTATTCCCTTTCACCTTTAACCCCCTTTTTAAATGTTTCAATTATAGTTGTTATTCAGTTTTATTTTATATTAATTTCAGGTATACAGCATAGTGGTTATATAACTTAGAATATAATTTAAGAAGTGATCCCCCTAACTAGTCTAGTACCCACCTGGCACTATACATAGTTATTACCACATTATTGACTGTATTCCTTATGCTTTACTTTACATCCCCATGATTATTTTGTAACTACCAATTTGTACTTCTTAATGCCTTCACCTTTTTTATCCTGCCCCCCCAATTCCCTTCCCATCTATAACCTCAATAAATCTAGTACCCATCTAACTCTACACATAGTTATTATAGTATTATTGACTATAGTACTTATACTAGAACCTACATCCACATGACTACTGTGTAACAATCAATTTGTACTTCTTAATCCCTTCCCATTTTACACCCACCCTCAATACCCCTTCCATCTGGCGACCATCAAATGTTCTCTGTATCTATGAGTTTGTTTCTGTTTTGTTTCTTTTGTTCTTTAGATCCACATATAAATGAAATCACATTGCATCTGTCTTTCTCTGTCTGACAAACTTCAGTCAGCACAATACCCTCCAGGTTCATCCATGCTGCCGTAGATGGTAAGAACCCATTCCCTTCCCTGGCTGAGCAATGTTCCTTTTTTATATGTACAACCTACTCTTTATCTGCTCATCCACTGAACACCAGGCTGCCACCACATCTTGGCCATTATAAACAATGCTGCAAAGAACATATGGTGGCAAATGTCCCATAGAAGTAACATTTAGGGTTTCTTCAGATAAATACCCAGAAGTGGGATTACTGGGTCCTTCTTTGTCTTTTGTTATAGCCTTTCTTTTAAAGTTTATTTTATCTGGTATAAATATTGCTACCCCAGATATTTTTGTTTGTTTCCATTTTCTTTTTCCCATCCCTTTACTTTCAGTCTGTTCGTGCCTTTTGATCCGAAGTGAGTCTCTTGTAGGCAGCATATGTAAGGGTCTTGTTCTCTTATCCATTCGGCCACCCTATCTTTTGACTGGAGCATTCAATCCATTTACATTTAAAGTAATTATTGATAGATATGTAGTTTTTGCCATTTTATTATTCATATTTGTTATCTTTTTTTGGTCACATTATGTGACAGAACAGTTTAACAAAACAGAACAGTTAAAAAGTGACTCAAGAACCTCCAAAGCATTATGCTATGTGAAAGAAGGCAGCCACAATAGTCACACATATGGTATGATTCCATTTATATCAAATATCCAGAATAGATATATCCACAGAGACATAACAGATTGGTATTTGCCAGAGGCTGAGGTAGAGGGAAGTGGGGAGAGACCACTTAATAGGTAAGGGGTTTTACTTTGGAGTGATGGAAATGGTTTGGAACTAGGTAGAGGTGGTGAATGTATTAATGCCACTGAGCTGTTCATGTTAAAATGGTTAATTTTATGTTATGTGAATTTCAGTATTTAAGTGGGCATAGTGACTGAAAGAAAACTGTGGAGATCTCAATAGGCTGAGATGGTGAGTAGGAAAACCTACAATACTGCTAGGTTTTCCAACATGGCAATTCTCCTCTAATCTCCAGGCTCACCCACTCCAAGAATGGTATCTTTTTTTAAGACACTCTAAATACCATCATCCCACAATTGTTGGAAAGAACGGAGACCATTTTCTAAAAGACCCAAAGAGAGGACTTCCTTCCAGAACAGGTCATCACCAACACAGCTGACCAGGAAACTGCAGCCACCGGGAGTGTGGATGGTCAGCTTCAGTTGTTCTTCCTGTGGTCGTGTGAAACAGGGAAAACACTTGTAAGAGAATGGGGTGGGGCAAAGGGACAGAAGGAAGACAAGGACCAGATGAGGTTACAAATTCCAGGGAGGAGGGAGCCTCAAAAAAGAGGGAAAGGTCCAGTGTTGAGCACTGAAGAGGTCAGATAGGACAGGGACTGAAAGGAAACATTGGGTTCAAGGCTAGGAGGTTCTGGCAAAAACATTCTGTGGCAAAGTACAAAATATTGCTGAGGGAAATAAAAGACACCCCTTTATTTAGAGAGAGAATATGCTTATGGATCAGAAGACCCTATATTAAGATGTTCATTCTCTCTAAGTTGATCACAATCCCATCCAAATCAAAATCCTAGAAGGCTTATCAATTGAAATTGACAGTTGGATTCTAAAATTTAAATGGAAATTCAAAGGATCTAGAGAGAGAAAACAATTTTGAAACAGAACAAAGTTGGAGTACTACTGCTACCTGACTTCAAGATGTATTATAAAGCCACAGTAATAAAGGGCAGTGTGGTATTGATGTAAAGAAAGACAAATCGATGGAATAAAATGGAGATCCAGTGATATACTCAAGCCTGTATGGCCAATAGATTTTCTACAAAGTTTCTAAGACAATTCAATGGAAGAGAAGGATAATCTTTCCCAATAGTGGTGCTGGAACAACTGGCTATGCACATACAAAATATTAACTGTGACCCTTATCTCAACCCTTGTAAAAACAAAGAAACAAACAAATAATACCCCTCTTCCCCCCAAAAAACCACCTTAAAATGAATGTAGATGTAAATGTAAGAACCCAAACTATAAAACTTCTAGAAGAAAACATAGGAGACAAATCTTAGTGACTTTGTGTTAGGCAAAATTTCTTATACAGGAAACAACCTGAACTATAAAGGAAAAAATACATTAGATTTCACCAAAATGAAAACCTTTTGCTTTTTGAAAGACACTTTAGAAAATGACAAGGCAAGCTACAAAGTAGGAGAAAATATTTGCAAAACATATTTGATAAATGACTTTCATCCAGAATATATAAGAACACTTACAACTCAGTTTTTAAAATGTGCAAAAAAATTGCACTTCCCCAAAGAAGACAGAGTAACTGAAAGCAAGCATATAGAAAGATGTCTAACATCATTAGTCATTAAGTAAATGCAATTAAAATCACAGTGAAATACCACTCACTATGTACCCACTAAAATGGTTAATATTTAAAAGATAGACAATACCAAGGTTTGGTAGAGAGCTGGAATTCTCTTACACTGTTGGTAGTAATAACAAATATATAGCTAATTAAGAAAACAGTTTGGCAGTTTCCTTAAAATTAAACATGTACTTACCATGTGATCCAGCAATTTTACTTTTAGGTATTTACCCAAGAGAAATGAAAATATATGTACATGAATGTTTATAGCAGTTTTATTCATAATAGCCTTAAGCAGAAAAATAACAAAAACTCCATCACCTGATGAATGGATAAACAAATTGTGATAGAACCATGTAATTGACCACTATGAGCAATAAAAAGGGACAAAATACTGATAAATGCAAAAACATAGATAAGTCATAATAAGATGGCATTACATTTAAGAAGCCAGATACGAAGGACTATATAATACCTTATGATTCCATTTACATGAAATTTTGGGAGATGCAAAACTATAATGATAGAAAGCAAGACCAGTGGTTCTTAGAAGCTAGGAAGTTGGAAGAGGAATTGAATGCGAAGGAGCCTAAGGAAATTTTTAGGGTGATGAAAATATTCTATATATAATGACTGTGATTATGTGATTGTAGTCAAAACTCATCAAATTGCATATCTAAAAATTGGTAATTTTTATGGTATGTAACTTATACCTAAATAAATAAAGGAACTCAAAAGAGGGAAGAAAGGAAGGAAGGAAGGAACTTGCTACTTAGTGTCCAAATGAGTTTTTGGACAAGTTTTCTTAATATGTCAAAGTATTCATCTATCCCTAAGAATTCATTTTTTTAATTAGGGATTTTGAATTATGTCAAATGTCTTTTTACTATTCTTTGATGATCATTTGATTTTTTCTTTTTTGATCTATTAATTAGTTAAATTTTGATAACAGATTTCCTAATGTTGAATTGTATTTGCACTCCTTGAATAAACTCCACTTGAATTACCATTCTTTTAATAGTTTTTGTTTATTTGTTTTTGCAAATATTTTATATAATATTTTACATTCGTATTTATGTGTGACCCTTTTCTACATACTCTGTTATAGTATTTTTGTTGGGTTTTTGGAATCAGTTTTTCTGGCTTTGTCAAAAGAATTTGGAAACTTTCTTTGTGCTCTGGAAAAGTTTTCGTGGTAAAATAATTATTTGTTCTCTCAAGGTTTAAAATAATTCACTTGTGAAATTGGTCCTGACGTGGTTTTTTGTTAGTTTGTTTTTGATTTTTTGTAACTCTTTGATAACATTCAATTTTAGATTTTAAAATATATTTTCTTAGGTTAATTTGAAAGTTCATATTCTCCAAACATCCATTTCAGTCAAGTTTTCATATTCATTTGCACAGGGCTTTGCAAAATGTCTCTTATGGGAACCACAAACGGAACCCTACACCATTTTCCCCACATGTAGTGGGAAGCTCAGATCATAGCGCCCACCCACTTATACTTTTATTATCTTTCTTCTCTTTAAGAATTTGACTGTGGTGGACAGTCTTAATCTTGATCACTGCGTCTTGAGGAAAAGAGGGTCTTTTTCTTGTTTCTACTGGCTTCTCAGCTTCCCCTCTCCATTGCTCTCACCTGCAGACACTGCTCCCAAGTTAGGGATCTGAGGACTGACCCATGGGAATCCTGACAGCCCTGCCTATTGGATTTCAACATCTTCCTGCTTTCAATTAAATGCTGTGATAGTTAATTTTCTGTCAACTTGGCTGGGCCACAGAGTACCCAAATAGTTGGTCAAATGTTATTCTGGGATTAACACCCAAAATTGGTAGACTCATGATATAAACTGAAAAATTTGAAATACAGATGAGAAAAGTCAGAAATAGACCAGAATATGCACAGGATTTTAGAACCTGATAAAGGTGGTAATTTAATTAACTGGACAAAAGATGGTTTCTGTTTATTGGAAAGAGTCTTGGCTTTCTCATAATGCCTGTGGTTCAGACCACTGATTACATGACTGGGGGAGACAATGGAACCCTGGGGGCAGAGAGAGTGACTGCCCTCCACCCCTCTGCCTGCATGGGCAGGCAGCTATGGGACATGAAAGCCTGGGACTAGGGTGAGGCAAGTGGCCTCCCTTGCACGGCTTGGCCTCACTCTCTTTGCCCTAATCCTGGCCTGTTGGGTCCCGCCTTTATTTTAAATGGATAATTTGTTCATCATGGATTTTTTAAATTAATATTCATTTTTTAAAAAATATTGCTTTAAAATATTTATCATTATCACTGAGTCTTTTGGCACCCCTTTAAATTTTGCATCTGAGGAGAGTGCCTCACTCCCCTCACCCGAATCCCAGCCCTGCCCAACATGAGAGTAACCAGCTGCTTGTCTTGCCAGCAGCATTGGAAAGAAGTTGAAATGCCTAGAACAGTGCCTGAAACACAATACGTGCTCAATAAATGGTTTCAAAATATTTGTTGAATGAGTGAGTAGGTTGAGGACTGAGAAGCCTGTCTTGAAATGATTCAGAAGAGAAGTTCTCAACTTACTGATCTAACTGCCTCTGGTCCCCTGGGAACAAAACCACCTGTCAATCCATTCCATGTGAGATCCTAATAGGCTGCCCTGCATAGGTGTTGGAGAATCCCACATACACTGATAAATAAACACAAAGGTGATCATAAGCCACTTACAGGAATAGTAGTGTGTGGAAAGGGAAACATTCCCCCATCTCTCCTCTGGTTCCTTTGGCCTGTTGAATAATCAAATCAACATGAGACACAATGACAAATGAAAATCTAATTTCATGCATGGGAATCCCACATACATGAGAGGTTCAGAGGCTGTAAGGGAAATTGAGGTATATACAACATTCTGAGCTAAAGATGAGGTACGGCACGTTGGGTTTCAGGTCATTGCAGGGACAGCACATGTTCAGTAATTAGTGGTTTGCCCTGCCATATAGGTAGGTCAAAAAGGTTACCTCTTATTATGGGCAAGGCTTCAAAATTCAAATTCCACTACATAGTTAAGGGCGGGATGGCAAAAGTTTCTCTTGAGCCCACAAATTTCTCTTGGGCTGGATGCTTTTAGCCCAAAATAATCCATATACCATACCACAGAGGCACATCTTGGGGTGACTCGTTCTGAACCCTATTAACCTAAAAATAAAAGGCCTTTCAAAGTGAAAGGAAACAGGCATCTCTTCGAGATCATTAAGAATATCTATCTGGTATGCACTGATTCAGGAAGAAGCCCACATGGTATTCCGAGCAGGAGACAAAGGCAACGAGTATGAGAAAGGGAAAAGGAACAATTATGTCAATAGAAGGAAGGCATTTCTATTGGTGCGGGTAACATAACATAGTGATGTTAATTCTAAATAATGCTTTTAATTTTTAGTCTGATAGTCATCAGTTCAGTAGTCATAATATCTGCTTTGTTTTTATCCTTGCAAACAGTGTTTTGGGACACAATGTATCTTTAGGCCTAGTCCAAAACTAATTTTGCCCTGTTTTAACATTCCAAAGATTTGAGGCATAAGATGTCCAAGGCAGTTCCTCTGGCATGGCAGCTCTGGCTCCATTTTAAAGTGGCTGTGTTTATATTATTTTTAACAACCTATACAATTGCTTAAAGGAGAAGGAACAGAGGAATTAGAATAGGAGGCTACTGCAGAGGGCAGAACTCAGGGATGTAATAAAAGAAATCTTCATTAAAAATATATAATGATAACTCTCAGTAGATAGAATACTCAAGTATTTCTGGAACTTAAAAATATTCTAGCACTTTAAAAAATTCCTAATTTAAAAATTCAGTAGGAGAATTGGACAAGTTAATGGTCACTGTTCAAAACACAAATTCAGCCCCCAAATATATACAAATTTAAACCAGACACTAATCATGTTTCTTTTCCTTGGTTTTGTGCATCTAGGTTAATATACTTTTGAAATACCTCTTTTTCAGACCCCTCCTTCAAAGGCATGACCACCCTCAGGAGAGCACATAATTTTATTAATTATCCTATAATCAAGTCACAGACATTTTACCGCCTTCTTTCTCTCAAGTTCATGTAATCTTCCTTATGTTCCCTCCTTAATTTCAAATGTGAAAATGAAACTGTCACTCTGGGAAGCATTTTTCCCAGTCTATTGAGATCTTTCTTGCTTCCAGGTATGTTCTCTGTTGGCCTCAAATAACCTCTTGTACTTTTTCCCTACAGGTTTGGATGTTCTTCTGTGTATCTTCCCACCAACAGACTTAGACCTCTCCTGTCCAATCAGAACTGCACAACTTAGATAACTCATTTACATAAATGGGACCTAATTGGGAAACTGGGCGGGAACTGTCACTATAAAACATGGACTCCCCTTTGTCTCGGTGGAACACAATTTAAGTTGCTGCCTGAATCTGTGTCTCCTGAGAGCTGCCAATGCTTTTTATTCTTTATTACAGTCTAACATTAATTTTGTTTTACATTCCCTAGTGCCCTTATACCTTTCTTCTATCTCTCTCCCAGCCAGGCTTCCTCTTCTGAGAAAACTGAAACAATTCAGAGATTTTGTGCAGATTTACCGGACAAAATCTAGCCACTTCTCAGGATCTGCACCCACATGCTCAGGTCTCCTCTGATATTACAAATAGCTCTGATCCTCTCTTGTGCCTTCTCTCTCACTTAAGGATATCACTCGAGCAAGTCTCTCTCTCCATACCTTATCAACTATTCTTTTACCTTCAGTCACTGCTTTTCGTATTCAAATGTATTATTTCTTCCACCTTAAAAACAAATAAACAAAAACAAACTAAACTCCCTCTTAATCTCACTTCCCCTTCCTGTTAACAACCCATTTCTTTGCAGCAAAACTCCTTAGAGATGTCTATCTTTCCTGCCTACAATTCATCTCCTCGTTTTTTCTTTTAAAACCACTCCATTAAGACTCTTGCTTCCTCCATACCGTTGGACCTACTCCTGTCAAGGGACCCACTCTTGTGAAGGCCGCCAATAACTCCACAGAGTAAAAGCAGTCATCAATCTACAGTCCCCACAGCACTTGGCCATCAGCAGAATTATATACAATCCACCTTTTCTTCTCCCTGATATAGTCTCCTCACTTCTGGGACATGACAGTCTGCTGGTTGTCTTCCTATCTCACTAGCAGCTTGTTAAAGATCAAAATCATAGGCCCAAAATGGCATCACTTGTGCTAAAAACCCATGATACCAAACCTAGATTTAATGCCTGATCTATTTGCAATTTCAACCTCTCCCAGAAAAATAATCAACCAGTACGGAATTTTCTCTTCAAGCACCAGTAAGGTAATCCCTCACATAGGCCCTCTCCATCCCTCATAGAGAGAAGAGGCAATCTGCATAATAAAAACCCTTCAACCCTTCCCCCAAAGAAGTCCAAACCCCAAGATAATCTTGCCCCCCTTTTTTTAACCTAATAGCTCCCTTACCTTACCCTTCTTCCTACAAAATCCTTCCATTTCGTACAACCCCTTGCAGCACCCTCTTAGTTGCTAGATGGGATGCTGCCCAATTCATGAATTAATAAAGCCATTTCTATAAATTTACTCACTTGAATTTTGTTTTTTAACAAGCTCCTTCCCCATCTGCTTTTCTGTGCCTCTTCTCCTGACCTGTGTTAATTTGTTCTAAATTAATATTCTTATGCTTTTAAGTGGAGGCTGTTCAACCTCACAGTTAGCCATTCTGAAGGACAATAATTTTTTGTTGATTAAAAGGTATTGAGAAATAGCCTCATAAGCAAATGAAAAAAAGAAAGAAAACAAGAATAAAGTAACTATAAAGTAGCAAAAACTAATAACTTGGTCTGGGAAAAGACCCATTTGCTGGTGACATTGCACTGGTTAAATAAGTCTTCAGTAGGTAGCAGGCACTCTAAAATGTGTTCAAACTCTTTAAAGCAGTAATTCTATTTTGGGAAGACACTCTAAAACAATCCTACAGAGAAAAAAAAATCAGTTGTACAAGTATAAACATAGGTGTTCCATTTATAATGCAAAATATATAAATAAAATGAAATGGGGCAGTGGAAGAGGCCCAGGCAGTGGGACTAGCTGCTGTGGATCGGTTTGAGGGGACCAATCCACAGGTAAATTTTGAAATGTTGTCTAGAGTAAACTCATGAGGTCTATGTAAATATAGAAAATGCCTCAATGGGGGGAGAGGGGGAAGGAGCACAAAATAGTACTTACATACTGACTATATTACTGGACAGAGAGAGTTCCATCACTGTCGCTAGCAGAGCCAAACACTAAACACTGAGAAGTGCCGTGGAGAAAAATTGGCTATTTCATTATGAATGGCGCCACCCAGGAGAACCGAAAGCTAATGCTTAAAAGCCCGGACTCCTGTATGGTTTACAGACAAGGGGTTTTACAGAGCAAAATCACAAGTCATCATGAGTAAGGGTTTTGGGGTCATCGGTCTTGCTGATTGGTCAAGAGTGAGGTAAGAGCAGTAAATCATTTCAGGTGTTGAGGTCAACTTCGGTGTCTTTCAGTCTGGCTTCATGAGGATGTGGCCCCGGGGTCTTTCCGTATTAGGGCTCAAGAGCTGAAACACAACTTAGGCCATGATGATATCTTTAGCTTAACTGAAACCCATACTTTGTGACCCTTAGTCAAGGCATGGCCATTTTTTTCCAGCTGCTTCAGGGGGTTAATGGCTACTAAGCTTATAGAACTGTGGTGAAGAAACTGAAGAGTGCTGGGGCTACATGTTAAATCAAAATCCCACATTAAATCAGGACCCTCTGTTTCAACTGCAGCTGTGTAAAAACAATTCAGGCCATAAATATTCATTTGGAAAATACATTATTTACAGCCTTTAATGAACATGGCAACATGCTGGGCACTGACAAACAGGAATAATGCACAATAAAGAAGTCCAAGCTGTGGTGTGGGCTCCATCAAAGTCCCTTGTAAGCCCTGGGTTTGTGCCCCAGTTGGACCAAAGTTGGGGTAGACATCCTGTCTGGGGCCATTGGCGGACCCACAGCCAGGGGGCGCTTCAAGCACGTCTTCACGTCCCTGGGCTCCTGGGGGCCCTGCGCGCTCCCTCAGGAGCCCTCCGCCCTCTTGTTCGCCGCTCCCTCCCCGCCCGCCGCCAGGGGGCGCCGCAGGCCGCTCGGCGCTCTGTCGCCACCAAAGAGCACCAGCGCTGGCGAGCGGCTGGGGTGGGCTTGGCGGCGACCATGGACCGCTTCGTGTGGACCAGCGGCCTCCTGGAGATCAACGAGACCCTAGTGATCCAGCAGCGCGGGGTGCGCATCTACGACGGCGAGGAGAAGGTAGGGCGGTGGCGCGCAGCCCGGCCCCTCCTTGCTCTCCCGGCCCTCGGCGCGCAGTCGGGCCGGCCTTCCGGGCCTCCCCCTCGCCGTGGGCGCCCGCCCAGCGCTGCGCACCGGCTCCAACTTTGGACTGGTTCCCGGCGGGCGCGGACGGTGGCAGCTCCCCTCCGCCCCCCAAATCCTCCTCAGGATGGTGCAGCTGTGGGGGCCACGGCTGCACGCGTTCAGGGCGGCGATAACGACGGCCCACCCCTCGGGGTGGTCTCAGAACCCCCCAGACGCTGATCTTGGCGGAGGCCGGCGCAGGCCAGCCCCGCCTTTGTTAGGAGACTGTCGTGTTCCCTCACCCGGGGGCTTCGGGCTGCGGTCCTCGCGGGAGCCGCAGGGATTGTGGTCTTGGCCAGAGCGGCAGACAGATTGCTTTGAGAGGATTTCTGAAAAGAAGTATCAGTGTCTCGTTGGGACGGCTTTGCTAAAGGCTTTAAAAAAAAATTATTTTAGAAAGGAGTTCTGAGCATTTATTTTATAAAGGGATGTAATAGGCCGTGCCTTGTAATCCTAGCATACACCTTAGGAGATGTGTTTGCAAGTTGAGAGGACACATATTAACTGTAAGCATTCTGTGGAGACTTCCATCAAACTATTAAACTATCATCCTGTTCTGGATGAAATGCATAAGCTGGAAATCGAAAAAAATTAAAAACCCATTTATAGTTTCCAGCAGTTTTACTTGCCATTTCTCCTTCCTTGTTGTAATGAAACTTCTTTCTGTGTGTTTGCATACGTTCCTTGCCCCACACGTAGCTTTTCCTGGTCGGTGCTCACTGAAGCTCGAGGCTTCCTTCCGCCTGGAGAATGGGGGCGGGTGCCACGGGATCTAGAGGCACCGCTGACCCCGGTGCTCTCCCTCCCGTCCGCGCATTTTCCGTGTACTGTGTTGTCTCCATTATTGAACCAAGGTCTTTTTCTTAAATAATTTGCTTGGACTTAATACCATTTTACTGCCTCAGCACTTTAACTTGATGTCAAATTGGGTTTGCATCTTTTGATTGGAGTGACAGCTTAATGTTTTTGTTTTTTAAACCCAAATTACACCTTTGGAACTGTTTTAAATGGGAAGCATGATCAACCTCCCCCCCTTCGGCGGGTGTGATGATGCCCCCACTCTCAGAACTGAATGCCTGACAATGGTAGGTTGGTCTTCAGAGACGCCTCCAAAGCCACTCCCTTCTGAAAATCAGAGCACCGCACTCTTGTTCTATGCAGTTTCAATATGCAAATTAGGAACACCTTGGCTGACACAAACTATGTTATATATTTATAACAGAAAAAATTAAAACCATTAGTATCTGTATATGAAAAATGATTAAACCCGCAAATTCTGTTTTTTTCCTTTAAATTTTTTGCTTCTTGTTTTAGTAGACAAGTAGATATAGGTATCAGAAGATTAAGGAAAACTTAGTTGAGACCCTTTGATCTAGTCAAAAATTCTTAACTGTTCTAAACACTTGGAGTGGTGAAGGAGGGGTGTAGGTGTCTTGGAATTGAAACAGCTCTAAGATGGGCCTTTTCACCACTGTGGACCCTGGGCTGGATCTGCTCAGTCACTTGCTGAGCTGCTGCTGTTCCTGGTGTGATTGAGGGTCAGACTGATTCGTGGAGGAAAGTCCTGTGTCGTGGCTTTCTCCATATGCTGGAAGGCTTCCAGACCTTAATTAACATGGTCTGAAGACTCTAGGAAGCTGCACCTCAGGCTCCAGATCTGATCAAGTTCCCTTTGGAAATCTCTCACTGACTCCCTTGATCTAGACACTGCAGTCCAGATTGCTTAGCCTTCATGGCTTTGCATCCCAACTCATTCCCCAGCAGGCGTGCACATGGCAGCCTAATAGGCCAATTGGACACCTAGAGGGCAGGAAGTGTGCCTTATGCATCGGTGTATCTCCTGGCTCATTTTTGGTATGAAATACGTTTTTAAAAACCTGAATAATTAAGAGCACCTATTGTGTGCCAGTAACTATGTATAATCTCATTTACTCCTCTCCATGGGCATGCGGTGAGTATTTTATGAATGAGAAAATAACTCTCAGAAAGTGACTTGCCTAAGATCACAGTTATCTGGAGAGACAGGAGTTAAATCTCTGTTGATGAGACTCCCAAAGCCTGTGCTTTGTTCACTGTGATGCCACACTTCAAAAATACAGCAGTCACCAATGCCAGACTCTTTGTGTAGTGTTTAATATAGGTAATTCTCCCCAAAATGAGGACACCGAAACCCTCAGCTGATAGTTGAGAAAACTGACCTGTCCAAGGTCACACAATTAATAATTGGTGGAGCTGGAGTGGACTATGCTCTTCCCCCTGGCCAAATGCCTCTTGGGAATAAACGCCAGCTTGCTTGTTTATACAGGCATGGTTTTCATGGGCCCATTATGACCGGATAATGTGTTGTTTTCATAAGCAGTGTAGACAGGCCATTTGTTTTAATTCACTGAAGCGTCTATAGCCTTGGCTAATTTAAAAAATAATGTGAGAAGGTTAGTAGCATATAAAGTGGCAAGTTGGTAGCATATGGTAGAAGATTTGGGAAATATTTCTTTTCTTTCATCTAGCTGGTTTCACTTTTGATTTGGGAAATAATCAGAGATGCATAAAAATATAAAAATATAATGAATGAGGATGCTCATCTCAGCATTGTTATATCTGTTATATATTATGTATAAGGAAAAATTGGAAGTGTTCTGAATGTCCACCATAGGGTTTGGTTCATTAAATATGACACGCCCTAATCAGCATGAGGAATTGCTAATGATAGGCTGCTGAATGAAAAAAGTAAGTTAGAGTACTAGAAATATCATGACGTCATTTTATTTAAAGATTATACACACACACTATATATATACACACATGTATACTCACATATGTGTATATGTGTGTGTATACACACTGGTATGATTGAGAGATTTCATTTTCTTTTTTAGACTTTTAAAAAATATTTTCCAGATTTTCAACAATATGTTACTTTTTTAAAATTAAATTTATTGGGGTGACAATGGTTAGTAAAATTACATAGATTTCACGTCATCTATATATCACATTGTGTGTTCACTACCCAGAGTCAGTTCTATCACCATATATTTCACCTCCTTTATCCTCTTCTACCATCCCCCTCCCCTCTTACCCTCTGAATATATTACTTTTATAACAGAAAAAATACTAAATGAAAAAGAAAACAGGGTAAGAGGTTGTTCATTGAATGCCTAAATTAGATCAACTTTTAAGTAGTTAAAATTATTCTAGCTCTGAGTGGTAGAAGCAAACCAGCCTAAACTTGTCTCAGGTTTAGCTCATAATCCCTTGGAATCCCTGAAGGGAACTGTTACACAATTTCTTGATTTAGAGCAGCAACATTTTACGTTTGCGTTGTTAATTGACATTGCAACAGAACATACTCTGGCTTCAGCTTTAAATTCACATCCTTATGTGTGGATTTCAGTAAGATAAATTGCAGTTTCTTAATCAGAACTATTATTATGCTCTATTGTAGCATCATGTACTCGCAAACTGATGAAATATTTGCTGTTGGAAAAGGGAAATCCTGTTGGCAAAAAAGATTTTTAAAATATCTTAAACTCAATTATTTGGTTTTACATGCATGAGATTACCGAAACATTTGAAGCCAAACTGAATTAAGTGCCAGGAGTATGTATGTTTTACTTCTGATTCAGAGGAAAACATGGAATTTGTAAAGTCTTTTCTCTGAGGTGTTGAATAATCCCTCACAGAGTGTATTTAACCTAGATGGTTCAGTAGGTCTCTTACCATTAAAGTTTATTAACCATATTACTTAATACTTACTAATATTGAGATACCTTACTCTTAGAAACTATGTTTTTTTAAAAATTCATGTCAAACGTGCTGGTTTTTTATTAAAGGACTTTTTTGACAAAAGTGTTTCTGTATATGTTTAACAAAAATAATTTATATACATTTCAGAGTTAACTGAAGTTACATATGGCTGTAGCAAATTTCTTTATCTTTTTTTGTTAGACAGGTAATAAAGTTGTTAAACATGGGTAAGCCAAAAGAAGAAACTTGAAATAATCAGTAATCCTACTAGCAATAAACCATTACTTTTGGCCTCCTCTATGTGTGTGTGGTTGCACGCTTGTGTATGTGCTGTGTGAGTGTGTAATCATACTATGTATACTATTTTGACTCCTACTTTTTTCTATATTAATATGAGTATCGTAATATATTGTATCAACTACATACATCATTAAATTCATGGTTATTTTTACTTATATATAAGTAAAAAAAAAGTTATATATAACTTTATTATATATAATAAAGTTTTAATTGGTTATTTACTTGACAAACATTTTAACCACATTATTTTAAACTCAAAAGGATTATTATTTGTAATAAACTGGACACTCACTAAAATGCTTTGAGTTTGTGTTGTAAGACAGCCTTATAAATTTGACCAACCTTGTAACTTTTGAAATAAACAAATTATTCCTCAAAAGGATATAAGCAAGTCCTACCTGAGGGCAATTTCTACTTTCTAGTAATTAGAGTTAATAGATGCTTCCAATATGTCTTGCTTTTAACAGAAATGAAGTGGTTTGATTTATTAATCTCTTGGGTTCCAACTCTAAAATTTGCTTATTTATATTATTTTCAATGCATAGTACCAAATGAGGACTAAAGGTTTGATCCTAAATACCCAGCTGGCTTTTTTATTTTTATTTTTTTGTATTACAGTTTTTTAAAAAACAGTTTTACATTTATATTTTCAGTAGGTGATACAATCCCATGATAAAAATTCAAAACCCACAAAAAGTATAAAGTTAAAAGTCTCCTCCTCTCATTTCTTCGTCACCCAGTTCCCCATTGGAGGCTACCAGTGCATCATTCTAGAGAACTGTGTATACGTAGATATTTGCATAAAATACATTTTTTCCTTTGTAAAATATAAATTTGTAATGTACTTTGCATACAAAGTTCTTATTCTTGTTTTTTTCACTTAATGTGGAGAATTTATCATATTTCATCAATTTTAAATGCACATTTCCCCCCCACAGTTTAACAACTCTGGAATCAGGATGTATCTTAAAATCAATGGCACCTTAGATTTTATCAAATACAATAAGTACATAAAGGGTCTCCTCATTCTTTTTAATGACTGAGTAGTCCCTTCATTGTGTGGATGTACATTTCCCTTTTGGTGGACATTTGAATTGTTTCCTATTTCTTGATTTTAACAAACAGCAGTGAATTACACAGTAGTATATCATTGTGCACACGTGTGAATTCATCTGTGGGTTAAATCCTTAGAAGTGCAATTATTGGATCAAAGGATATGTGTATTTGTATTTTGATAGGTATTAATACACAACCCTCCATAGAAGTTGGCTCTCTAGCAATGTGTACAAATCTTATTTCCCCAACACTTCGCTTGCATAATGTTATCAAACTTTTGGACTTCTGCCAATCTCATGGATGAAAGGGGTATCTTGATGGTCCCTTAATTTGCCTTTTTCTTATTATGGTATCAGTGAGGTTGGGCATCTGTTAATGTGTTTGAGTCACTTGTGGTTCCTTTTCTGTGAACTTTCTAATAGTCTGCCTATTTCCCTAGTGGATTGTAGGATATTTTCTTATTGATTTGTAAGAGTATTTTACATATAAAGGAAATCAGCCCTTTGTGATATGAGTTACAGTTATTTTTCCCAGTCTGCTATCTTTGCTCTTGGTGGTTTTTGCCACAAAGAATTTGTGTGCAAGCATGTATGTGGAGTTGAATTTATTAATCCTTTTCTCTAATGCTAATTAGTTTAACTTTTTTTTAGAAAGACCTTCTCTCTGAAATTATTTTTTAAATTCTCTCATTTTTTTCTAGTGCTTTTACAATTTTTTCTTTTTTTAAACTCAGATATTTGATCCATCTAGAATTTATTTTGGTGCCATGTGTTAGGTATAAATCCAACTTTATGTTTATTGTTTTTTCCTACTGGGCAACCCATTTGTCCCAGTGCCATTGGTTGAATCTCCATTCACACTTATTCTTGTATGTGTTTGTGTCTATTTATGAATTTTCTTACTATATAAAAATTATTTTTAAAAATTATATGAGTGTTATACACGAATTCAGTCTCATGGTAAAAAAATTCAACCAATAGTGAAGTTTTTAAAAAGGGTTCTTTGCTTCTCTTCTTCCTATTCCCTCACGCTTTTTCTGAGATAATTATTGTTAATAGATTACCAAGTATTCCATTTAGAACTCTTTCTATTACTACTACGTGTGTGTGTATACGTATATATATCTCACGTGTAGTTTGGGGGATATGGAGATTCTATATCTATCTATCTATCTATCTATCTATCTATCTATCTATCTATCTATCTGTCATGTGTAATATACTGTAAGTTGCTTTTTTCCCCACTCTATGTCTTAGAATTCCATGATAGTTGGTGTAGCTGTAACTCATTATCCTTTTTACCCTCGATATGGGTTCCATAGTATGAATGTATGATACTTGATTTAACCACTACCTTATTGTTACACATCTAGATTGTTTGCAGTTTCCCCTAATTTTAGCAAGGCTTTATATAAAACTTATGAAGTGTGTAGCGTTGCTTCTCTTTAATTTGTGATAAGCCTAATTCTAAAATGTTTATTTATGATTAGCTTACTATTGTGTAATTTGTGAGGAAGAAAAACTGGACTACATTGAGTGATATGTTATTAATACTTGTGATCTTCTCTTTCTAGATAAAATTTGATGCTGGGACCCTCCTTCTTAGTACACATCGACTAATTTGGAGAGATCAGAAAAATCATGTAAGATACAGTTTTTTATACCTGTCCTAAGTCTTAAATCACTGAAGTTTTTCTTTCTTTTTCCTTTCTGGCCAAGCTATAAATAGATGCCTCAAATTTTTATTTTCAGAATGTTAGCAGAGTATGTCCCATATGATCTCTCTGAATGGAATACAGATAGAGGGGTTGGAGTGTTTTCCCTCATTCAGTTCCAGAAAAGTCTATAGTTTCTGAATAGAGAATCATGGTGACTCCTGTTTTTTAAACACCAGTCAGATCCTGCCCCATACCTGAATGTTCATGTGTAACAGGAATAATTCTCCCATCAGTTGTCAGCGGTCCTTAAAAAAAACCTCATACGTCCTCAAAAGAACCCATTCCGCTGATTATTGTTGAGAATCAGGTGGCTAGGCCTGCTTGGAAGCGCATGCTTTTACCTGCTAAGAACAGCCCCTAAGCCACTGAGCAGGAGGAGAAAAGTCCGTTTCTTCATTTCTCGGAAGAGAAAACGAGTTATGTTTATAGAGCTGTCTTTATTCCAAAGAGCTAACTTGAAAGTGTGTGTATATAAATTTCGGTAAAATAAACAATCTCTTCTACATTATTTTAATGATTGTTGCCCCCCCCCCTTTAAATTTTAGTTCCACAGATAAATAATATACTATACTGAGTCTCTTTGAAAGGCCACTAGCCATTGTAAAATCTAAGACTTTTTTTTTTGCTCCTCAGGAACCAATGTTTGCGTCCTTAGTGGTGATATTGCCCTTATTGATAATGCATTGCCTTAGAACTGTTAATGTTGTCCAATTTTTTTAAAAAGAAATACACTGAGGAAAGAAATTGTTTTTGGAGGGATCGCTGTCTTTAAACCATATGTTTATAAATTAATCTTAGTAGAATTTTTTTGATTATCATATAAAGAGGTTAATTTAGAAATCCTTAAGCCATCTATTAAATGCCAGCCATTTATAATAATTTAAAAAATGAAATGTATTAATAAGAGGAAGCTACATTAGTATTTTCTGTTAAAAATTACTTGTGGGCAGGTGAGTGAAGTATAAAAAATTATAAAGAAGAAAAATCAGTAACACACTCCTTAAAGTTGTTTCGATTTACCTGTTCTATTTTTTTTGCTTTCCATATAAGAGTATATTATACGTAAAAGTTTCATATAAATACTACTTTTTAAAAGATGTACCTACTGTAAAAACGAAGGTAGTTATAGCTGCTTTTAAACCTCTTATGTTCTTCCATGCAGTAAAACGCATTATTATCTTTTATTAAGTGCCTTAAAGGTATTTGGCACTCTATTAAATGCTATAAAACAAGGATTTCTGACTAGTCTTATGAATCACGTTTTCTATTGATTTCCTCCCAGGAATGCTGCATGGCCATTCCTCTTTCCCAAATTGTGTTCATTGAAGAACAGTCAGCTGGAATTGGGAAAAGGTAAGGTCTGTATATTACAGTCTTTATTCACTAAAACATTTTCATTCAAGCTGTTATCATTAATTTAGTTGATTTATTGCTGTGCCATGACCATACGTGGAAATGAATCTAATGATTCATAACAATAATTTAAAAAAATACTTTTTTTTAAAAATTAAAGTTTATTGGGGTGACATGCAGAGAAAAACTTTAAGTATGTTCTCGGTCATTTGAATTTTCCTCTGCTGTGTCTTCCAAGGAGATCTACACTATAAAAAAAAATATTTAAAATAGTTACCGTCACAATAGTGTCTTATTTTTAAACATCTCCAGTGAGACGGAATTCAGTTATATGCCAGGTTAACTTTTCTCAGGTATTCTCTTTTATTTCCCAGCTCTCCCCGCCACCCCCAACAATTACCATATCTCATTGATTCAAAGATGTATATACATTTTCACCCTTAAACATTGGGGAACAGTGTGTTTTTCCAGGACTCATCAGCTCCAAGTCAAGTCGTTGTGTTTTTCAAATCTAGTTGTGGAGGGCACAGCTCAGCTCCAAGTCAAGTGGTTGTTTTCAATCTAGTTGTGGAGGGCGCAGCTCACTGGCCCATGTGGGAATCGAACTGCAACCTGGGTGTTATGAGCACTGCGCTCTAACCAACTGAGCCAACAGGTCTCCCCCAAGATACTTCTTTGATCTGATAGGTTTTAAACTTGATGAAGTACAATATTGAATGATCCAAGAAGTGAATATGTGAAAAAATTGGCATGGATCTTTTATGCTGACTTTGGGATTTTTAAACTTCATTTTGTGTCGTAATCTCTTAGCTTTTCATTGGGTTTCCTTAGACAAAATCTGATAGCAGGGCTCAGGTTTTTCACTTTTAAAGATTTTTTAATGCTTGCACCCATCCTAATTGTCATAGTTTCTTTGCTCTACTTGGCAGTTCATTTCAAAGAGTCGTGTGATTCTTGCACAGTTTATTTGCTCACCTCACCTAAAGATGTTTACCACAAAGGAATAGATGAAAAGTCCTTACAAATCTGTCCCCAGTTCACTAAACAAAACGTTTGTTACATTGAATAGGCCCCACACATGGTGTTTCAATTTGATGATGATATTTAGGCAACCATATGGGCCTAAATAAAGTAAAATTGAGTAGTAGGTGAATCTGTAATGTGATCATAAAGAAAGCTTTAAGCTAGATATCCAAGATATTTTGGCTAAGATTTTTGGTTTTGCTGATCTTTATAGAAGATTGTTAATTGAGCAGGTTGGGGGGAATAAAGAGGAAAAGAGACATAAAACTGAACAAATATAGTGGTATTTTTGGTAGCATAGAAGATAATGGTAGTCATAAAGATTATGGTAATTTGTGTTCCTAGAGCAGCAGCATTTTGAGAATTGTTTTTGCTATTGGATATCTTTCTAAATCATGCTGTTGATTGAGTGGCATTTTCCAAAAATGACACCGTAGCATGTTAGTTTTGGATGGAGTTTTAATAAAATGTCAGCTGGCCAGTTTTACACAGATAAGTTTTCACATTTTGTTTTCAAATGGGTAAGGTAGTATGCTTTGGCAGAAATTATAGGCTCCTGGTAACCTCTGGGGATGACTCTGTAAATGGAAAACCCTCATCATAAATGAAAATTATAAACCACCCTAAATTTTACAAATTTATTTTGAACTTATTTCCTAAAACCACATTTTGATTTCATCCATAGACCTAGTAACTTGAATTTTTTTGTTCATAGCTTGTAAGTTTTTGGTAGAGATATTTTCAAAAGGTTCATCAATACTGAATTAACACAGACTTTCAAAGGATTCCTTTCAGGATGTTCTTTGTTTCTACCTGAATTTTAAATATGACCTGAAATATATTAAAAG
This sequence comes from Rhinolophus sinicus, assembly GCF_057876585.1. Taxonomy (NCBI): domain Eukaryota; kingdom Metazoa; phylum Chordata; class Mammalia; order Chiroptera; family Rhinolophidae; genus Rhinolophus; species Rhinolophus sinicus. The sequence goes on from NC_142516.1 coordinate 107,676,405, forward strand.
CTATGAAAATAGAATTGATGATTTTAAAAGGCAATTTTATATGTTACATTTGCTTTTTCTTTAGTGCCAAAATAGTGGTTCATCTTCACCCAGCTCCTCCTAACAAAGAGCTCGGTCCATTCCAGAGCTGTAAGAATTCCTACATCAAACTCTCCTTCAAAGAACATGGCCAGATTGAGGTAAGTTTCTGTAAGAATAAAATTGACTAGAAAGGTGTGCTTTATTCTATATGAATAAAATTGGACTAGGAATTTTTGTTGTTTGTTAATATGATGGAAGACAATATTGTTTCCATATTGTTAATATGATAAAGGCAGCATACCAGGTATCACCATATTTTTACAATAAAATTTTTGATATCTTAACCCTTATCAGTGGAGAATATGAAGTGTAGGTTTCAATAGGAACAGGAAGCAGGAGGGTGTGGTCATAAGGAAAGAGTGGACGCTAGAAATATGCCACTAGGAAAGTTTTCAGTGGTATATGTAGTCTGGTTAAAGGGACAGAGTGTAATGCAGTGACATGTTAAACTACCTCGGTATCTGAAAGCTCACCAGCCTTAGATCAGCAGTGTATCTTTACCTTTATTAACTCCATACAAATATAATCACTTACATACTTTTTCTATAATATAATAGTTTAAATGTTCTGATGAATAAGTTGCTGTATATGTATTCTTTAAACATTTATAAGTCTGTGTGTTGATTGCCCCACTGATGTCATAAATGATCTATGTTCTTTTTTTCTACAGCACCTCACCCGGTGCTCTTCACACAGTAGGCACTAAGCAAATATTAGTCACTAACTGAAGTCACTCTCACTGTAGGTGAAAAATACAATTGATTTTTTGTGAACAGAGGCATGTTTTGGCTCTAATTTCTTAAATTAAGGCTCTCTACACATTTTAAGACAAATTATTCTCTGCTTCCTTCATGGATAATGGTTGTATATTTTTCTTGGCACTGTGTCTGCTTCACTATAGATTGAAAACAATCCACATAGGCAGGATTGTTTAAAGTAAGTATATTTATTTCATTGTCACTCATCTCTTTGTTGAGAATAGCTCACTTTATATAGAAGGTCAGTTCCTTCTTTTTTTTTTTCTTTGTTCTTTCTGAAGTTGATCCAAGAAAAGAACTTCCTTTGATTTTCTTTGATGTCTCTGAGAATTCTAGGCTTGTTGCAAATGACTGAACAGACCCTTCAACTAAAGAAATGTTAAGTAATGATTTGTAGGAGGATGCCACAACTTGACTGACTCATTTAAAGTGTATCTGTGTGTATAACAGTTTTACAGGCGTTTATCAGAGGAAATGACACAGAGAAGATGGGAGAACATGCCAGTTTCCCAGTCATTTCAAACAAATAGAGGACCCCAGGTATTTTTAACACTGTTTCTTAATCCAGTGTTTTCAGCTCTGTACTTATCTTCATTAAGAAAAAATATTTCTGTGATTATAGAACTTTCCAGAAGTAAAATAATGATATTTTATTAAAAATTTATTCTCACAGAACCTCATTTAGTGCTCTATAGACAGGAGCCACTTAGTAAAAATAAATGACTACAGAGTAATTTTGGGGATGGTAGAAGTTAGATTCCACTTGCTTCATTCTGTTCTTCATAATCAGTGTGACATCTGAGAGAACAGACAATACCACTGAGTAACATTTTCCAGGCCAGTTTTAAATTAACTACCAACTATGGACAGATACTTAAATGTGTAAAAGTAGTTTGTATAATAACTGTCAAGTACTAAAACTTTTAACTATAATTTTTTGCACATTTGAGACCCTATTAAATATCAGATACATAACAGGTTGCCAAAGAACAAAAATGGATAGGAAATTTAATTTATAGGTAAAATGAAGAGTCAAATATGCCATTTATTGTATGTTGAATGCTTCTTTATGATGATTTGAAGATTGTTATGTATGGCAAGAAACTGACAAATGTTTTGAAAGGAAACTAGATGTAATTGTGTGCTGTTTTTCTTTGTTTTTTTGTGGGTCCTTTCCCGCCATTGAAAACACAATGTGGTGGGTTACAAAAGATTGTGTCCTTCCTATTTTGTATGTTTTATTTTCTACTTTTGTTTTTCAGCCAGGAAGAATAAGGGCTGTAGGAATTGTAGGCATCGAAAGGAAACTGGAAGAAAAAAGAAAAGAAACTGACAAAAACATTTCTGAGGTAACTCTTACACAAGTTCCGGTCAGCTGTCTTTTTCAGCCATTTGTGGTTATTCTTTTGGATACAGCTGTGACTGATTCCATTCTGTATATTGGAACATACTTAGTTTGCGTGCAGCTACGTAGTATCTTATTCCATTTAACAGCCCTACTTCAGGTTGGCATGGTTTAGCCAAAATGTGTTTTAAAACATTTTTCCAAAAAGGAATAAAAAAAGAAAGCAAATTTGTTTTCTGTGATTTTAGAAAATATCTTGGATTGTTGTATATAAATTTAAAAATGTAGATGGAATTTATTGGAGTATACTCCTAATGAATTCAAGGTCTTCTATATAATTACTTTGGACATTTGGTTAACTTAGATAAGGGAAAAATGCTATTCTGTGGCCCTTATCCCTGGTCAGACACCACACAATTTTACACTGATGACCTCTCAGGGACCAGACACAGATACAATAAGAATGGCTCAAACTAACCCATCAGCTAGGAGAACAACCCTAAGCATGTACATTTCAGTGTTTTTGAAACTTCATCATATATGAGGAAATTCAAGCGAAGGGTAAAGAACTCTAGTTAAGAAAACCTGTTATGCATTTTATTCTGCAACTAGTTAATACATCTAAACATATCATTGGTTTTCCCACATTTATATGATAATGGCCATGGATTTTTATGAAATGATTCTATGAAGTAATTGTTTAGTTTTTATAATAATTTGTAAATAAAATTTCATTGAAGAGTGCTGTTCATAGAGTTTCAAAGATGTATATTAATCAAATAAAGTTAAATACAAATAGTTATTGAATACCTGTTGTAGTCAAGGTTCTTCAAAGAAACAGAACCAATAGGAGATATATAGGTATTGACATATAGATATATTGATATCTATGTCTCTGTACATAGAGTTATAGATCTTTTCTATCCATATCTTTTTATATATACACAGTGTATTATTTATACACAGTGGGTTTATTTTATATATACATTGTATATTATATATATACACAGTGGGTTTATTATAAGGAATTGGCTCATGTGATTGTGAGGACTGAGAAGTCCCACAGCCTGAGAAGTCCCAAGCTTGTGACCCAGGAAAGCTGGTGATATAAATTCTACTCTGAATCCAAAGTGCTGATGGTGGTAAGTCCCAGTCCAAGGGCAGAAGACTGATGTCTTTGCTCAGCAGTCAGGCAGAGGAGTTAAGTTCTTGCTTCCTCCAACTTTTTGTTCCTTCACACCCTCAGTGGACTGGATAATGTCTACCCACGCTGAGGAGGGCAGTCTGCTTTACACAGTGTACCATTCAAATGCTAATCTCATGTGGCAACACCCTCACAGACACACATAGAATAATGTTGGATCAAATACCTGGGTATTCCATGATCTAGTCAAATGGACACATCAAATTAATCATATAATAGTACCTATTCTGGGCCTACGAATTGAAAATACAGATCATTGTTGAGGAACCAGGGTATTTGTCCTATTAAGTGCCCATGATATAGGTTTTGTTGATCGCATGTTAATGGTAAAGTTGTACCTGTTCCTCAGCCCTACGAGTTTCCTGCAAATTGGTAGCTAGATCCAGAGGCTTGATCAGACTCCTGTTTGATCCCTTTAGTAAGACTAGAAGTCTGTGTGCTTTCATCAGGAGGTACATGTCTCTTTTTATGACGTTAGTAGCTGTTAATGTTCAGTGCGTAGGTCTGTTGATTCATTTTTGGTTGCAAATGATGATATTTTATGATTTATTTTTCACTTATTGGAATACTTTTTAAAGAGATGTTTGCCTTCATCTACTGTTTGGCTCCTCAGTGATAGGGAAGGTAGGAAAAGTGCCTTTTCCTTTATCATCATGATAATAAATTGGTTGCTTATCCTCCAAAGGTGACTAATTAGGTTTTTTTTTTTTACATATTATTATGAATTTATAAATTTGAACATTTTTGATAAGTTTCAATCATTTGCAATTATTATTCTATTTAACGCTCAAATTGTCCCATCTTTGGCCAGTGGGAACCTCTTCAGGTTAGCTATTGATGTGACCTGGTAGATTTGAATAAGCTTCCTTACAGTCTGGTGTGAAAAAAGTTCGAGGACCGTTTTGTACATTTCCTGCCCCATCTTGTACATTTCCCACCCCAGATCTAGAATCAACCATACCTGAGAAACGGGTTTCTTTTAGTGGGAAATAGTATTTCAAAACCACAGTCTACCTCTCAGGAATATTCATCTCTGTCGGATTGATCTTTATTTCTAGGCCTTTTCAGTGGAAAGAGCTACAATTTTTTTTTGTTTTGGAAAAAAGTGCCTCAGTAAGGTCATAGTGATAACTTCCTATTCAAATTCAGGAGTATGCTAACAAATAATTACTAAACCTGTTAAAAAGAATTTTTTTGTATGTGTTCTCCCTATTCCTCCCGCATTTTAAAAATAGGCGTGCTGCATCTACACTGTCCAGTCAGCCACTGCATATACTGTTTCCCCTCTAGCTCTCATTTAGTCTCAGTTTTATAAGTAACTATACGTGTAATACCACCAGTCCTTTTGCTGATCTCCCTTTATTCATTTTGGTTGTCTGAAGTTCATCCTCTAGTAGATTTTTCAGAAAGTATTCATGGGAACAGTATCCCTTGAGTTCTGGCATACTTGTATTCCTTATATGTGAAAGTCAGTTGTGGTGGTTTTAAAATCCTTGGCTCACATTTCCTTTTCCTCGAGTACCTTCAATATGTTACTTTCAATTTTTTGTCTGGCATGAAGTGTTGCTGCCGAAGAGTGATGAGAATCTAATTTTTTTCTTCCCTTAAAAGCCACTTGCTGTTTTGCCTAGGTCCCCAAAGGATTTATTTATTTATGTATGTATTTATTTATTTAAATAAAGTCCAATAATTTAACTGGAATGTGTCTGTGTGTTCACTAGAATGTGTTAGTCATTCTGGGTTGTTAATATGCTTTCAGTGTTTGGTTTCAGAAGGTTTTTCCTTTAATGTCGGGGAAGTTTTTCTATATTATAATTTTCAATAATTGTTTTGATTTTTTTATTCTGAGATGTCTGTGAGCTGTATGTTGTAGCTTTACTGCCTGTCTTCACTATTTGTGACTTTCTTTCAAATCCTTTTTATCTCTTTCTTTCTTTTTTATTGAGAAAATTTTCCTCTTTTCACTTGTTTCTCTTAAGATATTAACTATTGTGTTTATTCATTCTTGTGTTCTGTCTAGTGTAGTCTTTATTTCAGAAATGATTTTTAAAAAATCTTTTCCTGAATCTTGTCACTTCATTTCTGATTCATGTTGTCCTTTCTCAGCATGTATCATTTTTAAAACATATTTTAGCTCATTTTGAAGTAAAAGGTTATATTTTTATCTGATCTATGAACATGTCTTTCTGGCATGCTTCATTGTGTGTGATGTTATTCTACTGATTTTTTAAAAAAATTTTTCTTGGAGAATGTTGGGGAACTGTGTTTTTCAAGGGCCTATCAACTACAAGTCTTTATCCTTCAATATAGTTGTGGAGAGCACAGCTCAGCTCCAAGTCCAGTCGCCATTTTCAATCTTTAGTTGTAGGGGTCACAGCCCACCATCCCATGCGGGAATTGAACCAGCAACCTTGTTGAGAGCCCGCGCTCTAACCAACTGAGCCATCCGGCTGCCCCTCCAGAAGTTCAGTGGCAGCTCGTTGTCTTCAATCTAGTTGTAGAGGGCGCAGTTCACTGGCCCATGTAGGAATCGAACTGGTAACCCTGTTGTTGAGAGCTTGCACTTTAACCAGCTGAACCATCTGGTCGCCCCTCATTTTTTTCTTATAATAATTTTGAGTGGGATTTGACCTTAATACTTGCTGTTGCTAATTTTCATATGAAATTAGTTTTCCTGAACTTTTAGAGGAAGATGTAGTTCAAGGTAGCTTTTCTTACTGCACAGAGCTCTCTTCTGCTGGTTAAAAAGGTGGTGACTTGCTTTCTGTGATTTCCTACCCCTGTTTCCATCCCATTTTTATCAGAACCTTTTTTCTCTTCCTCTCTGTTATCTATACCTTGCTCCGTTTTTTATTCCTCTCTCAGTAGTTTCTCCCCAGTGGGGATTCTGTCCTGGAAGAGAAGGCTAAAGGGTCATTTTCATGAGATCATTGACTAACTCAGCCCTTCCTGAGGACACTTTGTACCCACCCAGTACTGAAGTGGGCAAACCCTCCCAGTTTGAGTTACTGTCCTCAAGTTGGCCCATCTCACTTTTCCAGTAACCACCTATTGGGCTTTTGGGGGTTGTCTTATTCCAGATCTATAAGTTGCCCTGGTGCCTCCATTTTCTTTCTCCTGCTTGGATGCTAATATTATGCAGATCTTGTGGCTCTTGGGGTTTGTCCACACCTGCTTGTATCTTGTGGTTTTTGTGAATCTTGTCACTTAGTTTTGTAGTATAAGCTGTCTGTGGGTTTTGGTTTTGAGATCTAGTTGCCCTGTCTGTTTTTATGTTGGGAATTGGAGAGATTTAGAAATTGCTGCCATAGCCACCATCTTCCCAGAATCCTTTATTCCCATACAATTCCAGCACTTTAGCATTAGAGGGGTTCTTACTATCCAGAGAAGTGATTGTCTCAGAGCTAGTGACTAGATTTGGAACCGGGATGATGACAACTCAGGTCTCCTGATTCGCAGGCAAGTGTAGTCTAATATATCATGGCTATTCTCTTTGCCACCACCCAGAAGGTGCTATCACGGTCCTCTTTCAGTGACATTTGTTGTCTTCCTTTTTGTGTGACACTTTTGGAGATGGCATCAGACAGTGAACTAATTTTGCATTATTAGTGTTCCTTTTTCTGAATGCTGCCATCCTAATTTAGTGTTCACAGTATTGTTTTTCTGACTTTATGGAATGTTACTCTGTTTCAGTCTAAATTTCCCAGAGTTACATGCTCAAAGGGTGCTACACAAGCATTGTGCTCTCTTGTGCAGGTCACAGTCCTTGCTCTCTACTTTGTGGGAGCCCTGTATCATGTTTGAGATGTGGTGATATGCCAGGTAGGCAGGCACGCAGGCAGACAAACAGACTTTCTCTGCAGTGTGAGAAATTCCATGTTAGGAGAAAACAGTGGCAGCAACAGGAACAAGGCCTGTTACTTCAGTTGGGGTCAGGAAAGACTTGTTAGCAGAAGGAATTCAAGGCCTGGAAGTTGAGCAGGTGCTAGTAGATGAGCAGTAGGGATAAGAGGATCCATGTGGAGGGAATGCAATATGCAAAGGTACAGAATCAAGATTATTGAAACAGAAAATTCAAGAATGTATTAACAGTTACTGAAGCTAATAACCAAAGTAATGACTGAGAGTCAGTAAGAAATAATGCTACAGATCAGCTTAAGACAGTATTCTCTGGTTAATTTTAAGACCGATGCCACTTTTTTCAAAATCGGAGTGGAAATTTACGGATATGGAAGAGAGAGAAGGTTCTGTAAACTGGCAATTGAAATAATAGAATGGGCACGTGCATCAATTTTGCATTTGTACGTATGTTACTTCAATTTTACTGTAGATAGTTTCTCCACCCATTTTTTGGATAGTTGGCTGATTCCAAATTTTAGAATAATAGAAATAGAAGTGAGGAAGCTTTTGTTTGTGTTTTATAATTACTCAAAATATAGGAAATTCTTCTAAGGCACTGAAATATTTATATTTATTTTTATGAACCATAAGGAATAATGACTAATTTATGTGAACTCTTACTTTTAGCATATTTTTAATGAAAATACAATAAAGTGATTTACCATATAAAATTTAAAAGTATTGTCTTCCTAGTTTTCCTTAAACTTCTTTTTGTCTTTTCAAACTAAAAATCTAAGTGTATAAAGTGTTGTGTGTGTTTCATTTTTGAAAACTAGGTTGTTGGGTGATTTGCCCTCCATTTAAATGGTAGAATTGACTTTGTTTCAGAGCTGGTGCCCAGAGTTTCCCACAAAAGGTTTCCTGCATCTGCTGGCTGTTGCTGATAAGAATCCAGTGTTTAAGCCTTTTGTTTATCTGAGGAAATTCCTGTTAGGTGTGTGCACATTCCCCTTTGTTTTCAGTATTAGCCTTAGTGAGTCGGCCATAAGAATCCTGCACAACACTCTATTCTTTAGCAAAGTCCATTTGCAGGTGGGGGGTACTTTCCTGCATGTAATTAAGATGGGCATGAGCTCCTCAGAACCTATTGATCACAATTCTGTGTGGACGAAAGGTTTTCAATTAATGATAAATTGCTTAATCGGTTTAAAAAAATGACATCTGTGCACATCAATTAGACAGCAGGTATTCTGCACAGGAAGTGTATTTTTGGTAATTTGAAACAAATTTATATAAATGTGTCAGATTAAATTGGAAGAGACCTTGGAAGTGGATGTTCATTATAGCAAATTAAACAGTCGATGGGTTTTATTTAGATATGTTTTAGTGGTATTCGAATGTGTTCCTTTTGTCATAGTGACTGTATCCAAAGCCACAGGTGTAATCTGTTCAGTATTGAAGAGGCTGAGACATACGGTTTCAGTTAAATTATACCTGGTATTGAAGCTAACATTGTTGTGCGCAAAGAAGTATTTCTGCAGCTACATGTTGCCATTTTCAACCAGGAAAGCTTTCCAATGCCTTTGATTCTTGACCTCTCATCAGGAAATGATTTGGGGAAAAGCCAGTGACAAATTTTCTTACTTATGTCAAAGAACGGTGAATAATATTTTCTGAACTATTACATATATCACTTTTTGTTTGTTTAATCAATAGTAACTATTTTCTCTTTGAAACTTGTTTTTTGCAGTTTAAAGTATGCTTTCTTAGCTAAACTAATTCTTAGAATAAGAATTTAGTAATAGATTTATTACTTGTATAAATATTTGTATAAACTGACATCTGTAAGAAAATTTTGTAAATTTTTGTCGTAGGGAAGAAAACAAGAGTGCTTCATTGTTGTGAAACACTTTAATTCTTTAGACAGATTCCAACAAAAACTCATTTCTCATTTCAGGCCTTTGAAGACCTCAGCAAGCTAATGGTCAAAGTATGTATCATTTACACCTCGTAACGTCATACCGGTTATGATACAGTTTTGAAAATACCTTGTTAGCAGATACTTCGGGGACATTATTTCTTTTCAGTCTTTCACTGTTCTGTTGACAGGCTAAGGAAATGGTGGAGTTATCAAAATCAATTGCTAATAAGATAAAAGACAAGCAAGGTGACATCACAGAAGATGAGGTAAATAGGTTGCTTTTTAAGGCATTAGAAACTACACAGATAATGCATTGATGTATGGGGGATTTACTCGTTTGCTTTCTTAATGTAGTGTTTCCTTTCTTTTAGGATTTGAGGATATATGAAAGTGCTAAAGAAAAAGTTAGCCATAAAAACTTTTTTGATTCTAGTAGGATTAAAGGATATTTCACTAACTTTTCTTGGAATGTAGAAAACAGATATTGAAATATGTAAGGAGTGACTGTCCTATACATATCCCTGTTTGACATCTGTTTCATTAAATTTGTCTACAATCTGGTCACAGCCATGTTTCTGAGTTTTCGGTTGTATCATTGGATTGACATTAAATATAGCATAGTTATCTAAATCTCCTCTCACACCAAACTTGTGAGATAAATGGAGTATGAGATACCAAGATAGAAGGAAGAATAATTAGATTTATGCAGGGAACTGCTAGAAAAAGAGTAGAATTGAATTTATAATGGAAGGATTTCAAATGTCAGGATGGAGAGACTAATTCTGAATTCTCTTTTTGTACATTTTCTCCTCATTGTAGACCATCAGGTTTAAATCCTATTTGCTGAGCATGGGAATAGCTAACCCAGTTACCAGGGAAACCTATGGCTCAGGCACACAGTATCACATGCAGCTGGCCAAACAGCTGGCTGGAATACTGCAGGCACCTTTAGAGGTAAAAATAAAACTTAAATGGTCTTTTTAAATTGTCTTAAATTACTTCCATGCCATCAGAAATCTTAAGAAGAGCATAACTCCTTCTGTGATGTGGTTACTATTCAAATGACATGTTATTTTTTCTTTCAGTAATATTAAATTAGTTCAGTGTACTTGTGAATGGAGTCTTTGTCAGTAATCTTCTAAATTGTTTTCAGTTTTCATTTTAGAAATCTGTAACTTTGTAAATCTAAGTGATATGTTTTTCTTATCTCTTATTTTCAAAAGGAAATATATGATCTCTATATTTAGATATATTTCCATATGTCTTAAAATATGTACTATTAATAATTTCATAAGATTCATCTTCAACTCTAACATTAGTTTGGCAATCAAAACTTTCTTTATTAAAGCACTTGTATTAAGAAATATTTCAAACATGACGAAGTAGGATAGTGTAATGAATCCCTATGTGCCCATCATCTAGCTTTTAATGTAGGCCAATCTCCACACAGAATTACTGTAAAGCAAATCCCAGACATCACATCATTTTATCTGTAAATATTTCTGTATGTAATTATAATAATAAAGATGTCTTTAAATGTAATTTATAATCCCATTCTACAACTAAAAAGTTAAAAATAATTTTTTAATATTATCAAATATCTAGTTAGTGTTTTCATTTTCTCTTACATTTGGTGTGTTCAAATCAAGATCCATTGCAATTGGTTGATTTGTCTCTCAAGTTCTTGGGTTTTGTTTTTTTTTAATTCCATGGGTTTTTCCCTTCTCCTATCTTCCTCCCCACCATACACAATTTATTTATTGCAGAAACTAGTAGTTTATCTGATAGTGTCTCAGACTCTGGATTTTGTTGACTTGTATGTTAACATGCTTCCCTATCCTGTGTATTCCCTGCAAATGGGTAGTTATATCTAGAAGATTCTTTTTTTCTTGACAATATTTCATAGAGGTCTTGTGCATTTTCATCAGGAGGTACTTAATGTCTGATTGTGATGTTAGCAGCATTGACAGTTATTACCTAGATTATTAAATCATTAGGTTTTGCAAAATGGTGATATTCTTAATTAGTTCTGTAATTTAATCTTAATTTCTTAGCTGGAATAACTTAAAACATTTAAATATACTTTTAAAACATGGTAGAGAGCCCTCCTTTCATTTAGTAAATGGTGAAAGAGTGATAATGACCTTAAAGTCCAAATACTGAATTTGAAATACATTATGGTATCTTAGTTCTCCTGTGTGGTGTTTTTAAAAGTTTCTTAAGAAATTTTATAATTTCTGATTTCACTGTGATTATGATTTCTAAGAAATGCTAACTGGTGCTGGTTATAACAATACTTTTAAAATTTTCATATTTTAACAGGAACGAGGGGGAATAATGTCACTTACGGAGGTGTACTGTTTAGTAAACCGAGCCCGAGGAATGGAAGTAAGCATAGAATATTTAGATATTCTTTTTTTTTTTAAATTAAATATAGACTTTCTTTATACAAATTCCCCTGCAGTGAATACAATGTGAGGAAGGGTTGTGAATATCAAAACTATTTTGAGAAGAAGTACGGTGCAGGGAAGAGAACACTGCTCTGGGATCCATGAGGTGGGTTCTGATCCTGGCTTTGCCAAGTGACCTTGAATAGCTTACTTAACCTCTCAGACTCAGTTTTCCTACATTTAAAATAAGGGTTTAAACTGACTGATACCTTTCCATTTGTACAGTCTGTGTTTGTATTGTGATTAATAAGATTGTACATGATGCCCTGTCTCTGTGATAGTGTTTTGACTTAACTGGGTGGGACACAGAGGGCCTGCAAATACTGAGGGAAAGCTGCCCCGCTCCTTTGCTGTGACTCAGCGGCTGTCCTGCAACTCTCATTGCCGCTTCACGCCCAGGTATCCTTAGCCTGCAAGTTTCTGTCCCTGAACTCTTGGTGCCCTCGTAGGCAAACACAGTTTTGTGGTGTCAGCAGTTACCTCCATGCAAATGACTCACACACCAGTGCTCACCCCAGTGCCCCGAGTTGGGCCTGTGCTTGGTGTTTTTATTTGAATAGTCATCATAACTGCCATGGGTGGGCCCTACTGTCCACCAGGCACTCTGTACGTATTACCTCATCTGTCCTCCTGGTAACTCAGTGAGGCAGCTACTGTTTTTACTCTCCCCATCTGGGGGGAATTGGGATGAGGAAATTGAGGCTTAGAAAGAGAAAATAATTTGACCTACGGTGTACCTGTAGACAGCGGTTTGACAGGGACTTGGGCCCAAGCTGGACTGGCTCCAGAACCATTGTATGTGACTGGATGCTGTGCTCGTCACCCACCACACCGAATGGATCCTTTAAGGCTGCATGGTCCAGAAGGGGAGGGAGTAACTAGCTACATGTGACAGTTGTGAACTTGAAATGTAGTTGACCCAACTTGATATGTGTTGTAAGTGTAAATTACACACCAGATTTAGAAGACTTAGTACAGAACAAAGAAATGTTAACTGTCTCATTAATAGTTTTTCATATCAATAATATGTTGCATTTTTTGATCTAATGGGTGTGTGTGTGTGTGTGTGTATATATATATATATATATATATATGTGTGTATATATATACAAATTTCACCTGTTTTAATTTTTTTAATATGGCTACAAGAAAACTTTAAATTACATATATGACTTACATTCTGTTTCTATTGGCTAGCACTGCTTTAATGAATAGAGAAGTCTTTGCTTCTTTGTTAATCTTTCTGCCTTGTAGTGATTAAGCCACCTAAAATCCTTGATAAATGATAATTTTTTAATTTCCTCTTCTGTTTTAGTGATCATTATAATTACATAGCGTCACTCTATTAATTTGCAGTGTAAACTGGATTTTTTTCCCCATTAGTTGCTCTCACCGGAAGATTTAGTGAACGCATGCAAGATGCTGGAAGCTCTGAAATTACCTCTCAGGTAAAAGAACCTATATAGGAAGTTTAAATGTTGTTTTGTGTTAATATTGCCCTCATACCTGGGCATAAAAGAAAGTGAAAAATATTTGTGCCTTCTTAGTGGTTGAAGATCCTATATATTCATGGCATTATTCTCTCATCTACGTTGTTTTAGGCTCCGAGTTTTTGACAGTGGCGTCATGGTAATTGAGCTTCAGTCCCACAAGGAAGAGGAAATGGTGGCCTCAGCCTTGGAGACAGTATGTGAACCGGTTTCCTCCAGTCATTAGGGCTCGCCGAGAGGACCTGAATGCCTAGCAACTTGAGAAACAGGATTTCCTTTTGAATTTCACTTTACTAAAGAGTAACGTTTGCAGACCCAGTTAAAAATGGTTTATCATTAACAATGAATAAGTGTTAATCAAAATTATACTTTGAAAACTTTTCGAAGCTTGCTAACACTCAAACATCTTAATAAAGAATTAGAATTAGTGAGGTGCTCTCTTTTTGTTTGAAGCTTAGTCTTGAGAATGTGTTTAACTTTGTTAATCAGAATGTTACTGATGATTGAACTTTACCTTTCAGCAACACTTACATAAAGCAGCCTTACAAAACATCACAAGCTGTTTTATGAAATTGTTGCTTCAGAAAATATGAAAAGTAACGGTAGTCTAGATGGATTTTTATGGCCAAACTGCTGTTACTCATTAGGATACTTGAAATATTACTGCTTTCATAGCTGCTACAATGAGCCTTATAATTTTGAATAACTCACATTTATACTTTTTATTTTCAACTAGATGAAAAACCCAAGACTATAGATATTTCAAACACAGTTTTAAAACTAACCCTATACATAGCAGTCCTTCACTGGAGCATATAATGTGCACTCAGTTAGAATTTGTTATATGTTCCTTTTCAGAATATTGAAGTTTTTTTTGTGTTTTTATTTTTGGAATTAGTACAGTGCCTTTGTTACATTACAGAGGGTTTCATAGTATGTTTTCATCTACTTTATTTGGTCTGGGTCCTTCAGCTTTTAGAGAATTAAACATTAGTGAAGAACACTTACTTCTATAATGAATATTCTTTGTATTTAAGTAGAAAATTCAGTAAATTATTTCCTGAGTATACCGGTAGACATTCTTTCTAGGTACCTAAGTGGTGTAAATTGTGACATATTTTTCTGCTGTGTGTTTCTGTTAGGTTTCCGAAAAAGGATCCCTGACATCAGAAGAGTTTGCCAAGCTTGTGGGAATGTCTGTCCTCCTGGCTAAAGAAAGGTAAGTAAGGTCCTTGCCCTTCACTACAGCTTGTGATTCTGAATGGACAGATGATTGTGGTTTTCTCCCCTTGATTCCTAGGTTGCTTCTTGCAGAGAAGATGGGCCATCTTTGCCGAGACGACTCAGTGGAAGGCTTGCGGTTTTACCCCAATTTATTTATGACACAGAGCTAAGGGTTTTGTATTTAAAATTCTTTTTATCCATATACTTGTGTCATGTGGAGATTGTATGACATTGAGCAAAGAGTAAACCCTGAGAATAAATTGAGAATTTACTGGAACTTCACAGTATAAAACCCTTTTAATTTTTCCCTAAATATTATTGTTCAGGAATTTTATTTAGGATAAAATATTGGAAAATACAGGAAAATGAATACAAATGTGAATTTGAAATCTTGCTACAGTTATCTAGAACCCTCAGAGTTTAACTTGAAATATGGTGTATTTTTAACTTGATCTTTAAAACTGACCATTTTTTGAAGAAAGGAATTTAGTTCCTGGAGGGAAAAAAAGAAGTCGCATGTTTTGACAGGTTAGGTCATTATTTTAATGTGACTAAACTTCACTGAATTACAAATAAGGAACGTTTTTTTCTGTTTCTAATGTGCCCATTTTGGGGATTTTCATGAAACAAGGTCATACCACACAGTGTAGTTTAAGAACCTGAAAACACTGGAACAAAATTTTAAACCGCAGAATGCCATGGGCAGCTCCTCTTAAGGGCTTTTCTTTAGAAGCAGTCATAAGCATGTCTTAAAGACCAAATAAAACATCTTACAAAAGGAGAGAATTTTATTTGACTTACATACATATTATCTGACTAGTTTCTTTTTCTTTTTTTTTTTTTTTAAGTGATGATTTCATGGCTGGCATTTAAAGAATGCAATTATGTCATTTTGTTTAAAAAATGCTGTGGATTTTGAAACTGAATTAAAAGCTGTATAGACATGCCCAGAGATACGATTACTAATTTGGGAGGTAGATGGCTCAGGAATTCCCTAGGATTGTGTGTGGGTGAGGGGCTGAGAGAACCTTTAACTAGCTTAGGGACCTTGGTGCTTTTTACCTCAAATCCACAGGAACATAGACATGAAAACGTAATACATCCCCTTTTTCTTCCCCCAAGGAGTTTGAACACTGAACTTTTAAAAATATTTTCTGTCATATTTTAGCTTTTTTTTTTTCTTTTCCCCACCCATTGTAAGTTGTGTGGAGAAACTTTCCTGCTAAAAATTATTACTGAGGTCACAACAACCAGCTAATACTGAATTTAGATTGATTGATTGTTAAAGTAGGCACTCTGACTTCACGTGTTCCTGCTGTACAGCATACAGTATGTGGACATTACCTCAAACTCAGGGACCCCACAGGCACAGAGGAGACCCTTGTTCTGAGACTGAATTAGAAGTGGAAGGTAGTGATGGGTTTTGGCCAAGCTTCCGGAAGTGGTAGTATCTGTATTGAGAGAACCGTTGCGATCAGGAGGCGGCCATGCCCAGGTTCACTCTCTGGGGTCCCTAAGGCATTCTCACTGAGAGGTGAGCGCCGCGCCAGAGGCTGCTACAGGGGCCCTTTGGGAAAGGTGCAGGGATCCTCAGCTGCAGACCCAGGGAATCTCTCCAAGTGCAGCCAGAGTCAGTCCCTGATCCCTGTCCGAAAAGTGTCTGGCCCTGCTTTGCATCCTCCAGTGTCCGGGGAATGTGCCTGTGGCATCCTGCCTTAGTCTTCGTTTTCCAAACCTGTCACTGATTCCACGTTGTGATGACAGGTCCCCTAATTCCCTCATTGCTCAGCCCCAGGTTTGTTTGGGGGTAAGCTAGAGTGTCTGGCTGCCGAAGTCTTTTGGGCCATTGTGTAACCTTGTTTATACCGTGTTTCCCCGAAAATAAGACCTAGCCAGACAATCAGCTAATGCATCTTTTGTTGGAGCAAAAATTAATATAAGACCCAGTATTATATTATATTATATTATATATTATACTATACTATACTGTATTATACTATATTATATAAGACTTGGTCTTATAGTAAAATAAGACCGGGTCTTATATTAATTTTTGCTCCAAAAGACACATTACAGCTGATTGTCTGGCTAGGTCTTTTTTTCAGGGAAACAGTATGTCACTCCTCTCTCTGGGCTGCACTCATTTTCTTTTTCTTTTTTTTTAATTTATTGGGGTGACAATTGTTAGTAAAATTACATAGATTTCAGGTGTACAATTCTGTATTACATCATCTAAATCCCATTGTGTGTTCACCACCCAGAGTCAGTTCTCCTTCCATCACCATATATTTGATCCCCCTTACCCTCATCTCCCACCCCCCACCCCCCTGCACTCATTTTCTCATAGTGCTGTGGCAAACTTGTACATGCACGTGTGCACACACGTGTACTGACACAATATCTCATCTGCCTAAGGTTTTTAAAAATTACAAAAATAAATAATTTGTTTCACCAGTTGGAATGAATTGCAGCTAAGATGGTTTGAGATACTGGGATGTAGCTCTAATGTTTGGATTCATTACAGCAAACTCCCATAAATCAACATATTTATTTATATTAATGTGACAACACATTAACAAAAAAGGAGCAATCTGAATTGTATGACGTGAACTAAAGAAGCAGTAAAGTGACATATGAATATATTTTGCGAACATCACATTAATTAAAAACAAGTATGATTGCTTTTATTGTTTTATTTTTAAAGTGGGCATTCTTCATTGTTTCCAGACCTCTGGATGTATATTTTTTATCTTTTATTTTTTTCTTCTTTTTTTCAAATAAGGTGTTATTTTGGTCCTCTATTGGTAGAGGTTATCTTTAAATACAACCAACCAGGCCATAAGTGCAAAAAAGTTCTGTCTTGGTGCTTATCATTGGTATAATTATTATTTTTGCTTTCCTAACTTTGCTCTTAAGAGCATGAATCTGTAGCTTTATTAATGGAATATTCCTAGTCACATACTGTCAACAGTTTTTACATTGTACAAGTGAACATTGTTTTCTGGGTTAAATGCTTGGTATTAATGTACATAAAGTTATTGGAAAATTTAAAAATGATTTTTCTTAACTTGGTGTCTTTTTAAATACTCTGGAAAATGACAAACATTTAGTTAGAATAAGTCAGTATGTTACAATTTGTTCTTTTAGATTTTATAATCAAGGTTTGATTATAAATATTTATGACCTCAAGCTCGTAGTATGTTAGTTGTTTTTAAAAGAATGACAAATGGCTCATGAACTGGTTTTTTTTTTGTGTTTTTTTTTTTTTAATTTTTGATGTGAATTTCACTGTTGATTGACCATGTATATTCACGTGAATGTACTATCTCTTGTTCCCTGTTACCGGACTAATGTAACTAGATGTGGATTCATCATATCAAATACTTAAATGGTTCTCCTTTGCCCAACAATCTCAAAGTCTTCATTTTGATACAGTAGAGTCACAGCTTACAAGGTGGTTAGGTTTTGAAGACTGTGCCTAAGGTTGAAATTGAGCATGCTCAAAATGATGCTTGAAAATCTCTTAAATTGCCAATAAAGTTCTACATATAGTCTTTCAATTAGAATCCCTGTCAAGTGATACATGGGTATGAATATTTTATGAATATAGTAAGTACAATATGTAATAAAAACAACATATCAACAGTAGACTTTTATTGCACCAATAATTAAACTATTTAAATGTGTGTCTTTTTTTTTTCCAACAGATATGGTTGAATTTAAGTAAATTTATTGCTAATCCCATCCCTTATGATAGCTCTAGAGTATAAGCTCTACAAGGGCAGAGATTTTTATCTAGTTTGTTCATGGATATGTCCTCAGAGCCTAGAACAGGGCCTGGCTCACAGGAAGCACTCAATAAACATTTACTGAATAAATGAACTCTGATATATGTATCCCTATTTATAATTTGGCTCAACTTTATCCTGCTTTATTTCACATTCACTTCAGTTTACAAAAAACATTTTTTTGAATACACACCAACTTAGTGTGAAGAACTTTTTGGGCAACTGGTGGGTGGGCATACCAAAGTGAGTAAGACATAGCCCTTGCCCTTAAGAAGGTGGCGTAGTTGGGGAAATGGACATGTGAGCAACCTTAACTGAGGATGGAATGAAGTGTTTGCCATGGAAGGGGTACAAGTACCATGCTGTGGAAGACAGGGAAGAGCCCTTAATTCTGATGGAGGGATCTAGGAAGGCCTGTGGGAGCTGAAGAGCTTAGTAAACTTGGCTCATAAGGACCGTGAGGTCCGCATACATGGCAGAAGGCACTGGGGTCAAAGGGACTGCACGAGGTGCGCTTCCTGGGACACACTTCCCTTATCTGTCCTGACTTCTTTTGTTACTTCCTCCCACTCATTTCCCACCTGCTCTAGAAAAATTTTGTTTTCAGTGCACAACTCGACTCCGTAAGAGTTACTGTCTGCCCAATATACTTGACTATATTTTGTATTCTCCAATTGGTGTCTTGATGCCTTAAGAAAGTGAATAAGTTATGTTTCTTTAAGTTCAAGGACTGTTCATATAACACTTCTTTTGAATTCCCACTGGCCTAGGTCAGTGATTGCACATGGTAGATTCCTAGAAGTATTAACTGAATTGAGTGATTTTTGGATTACAATGTGTTGTGAGTGGACTTGCAAACCTAAATCGGTGTTCTTGACCCTCTTTCCATGAGGCTTCTCAACCAGACTTGTCAGGGCTCAGCCCGTCTGAGATACACTGTCTTATCCAAATTCCATGACATATCCATGATGTGGGAAGCACCCCAGGAAAGTCAGTTAACACACACGTAAGATCTTATTACAGTGTGAAAATTGGGTCATTCATGTTCTTCCTTGTGTTCTGACAATCATGAGTCAATTAAAGCTTTTCTCTCAGAGTATTATTTAGGGAAATAAAAGATCTCACCATTTGTATAAAGGATGTTACTGAGACTGAATACATTTTATACAATTTGTGCAAGATCATTAGAGCAGCTGCTGACTGAGAAAGAATTGAAGATCTTAACAGCCAGCTTGTTATAGTTCAATACTGACAAGACCATACCACTGTTCTTTTGAAAGCTTTTTTTTTTTCTTCAGGTCTGTTGCCTTGTTTTAGAAAAGCTTAAACTATTTTACCTGTACAACAAAGACTAATAATACAGTTTGGCAAGAATTGTAATTAACGCAAAAATGACCACATTGATTCAGCCATTTGTACCTAGATTTAGGTCTTTCTACAACCCCTCCCAAGAGTGGGTCTCGAAGGGAGCATGTGTGTCTGAAAGATTAATGCAGCGCACGTCGCTTTCTATAAGTTTCACTCAGTCACCAAAAAACTTCAATATAATTAATACTATATGCCTTTTACAGTGGAAGAAAAGAGGGATTGAGTCATTTGCCCAAGGTTACAGAGACAGGACTGGAATTAATCTCAGTTTTATGTAACTAAAGCACACAATTTACATTGAGCTTTTGCTTTCAGAACTGAAAATGCCAGGGACTGTGGCATGTATTTGAAAAGGAATCCCAACTTGAGTTGATGTTTGGATGGATCTTGGAGGTAATTCCACTGGCAGTAAAATTGGATGATGGCCTTAAAGCCTTTTTTAAAACTTTGGATGAATTTAATTTGTACTGCCAGAATTATTTGACAAGATTTGGTACCTCTGACAACCTCTGATAACTGATCATTGAATAATTGTGCTACCTTTTAAAAAATTAAGTGATAGATTCAATATGCTATATTTTAAGGGTTTTAAAAATTGAAGTAAAATTTACAAACAGCGAAATGCACAGATCTTAAATTGGATGAGTTTTGACAAATGCGTAATCCGTGTAACACACCCCAACCAATAAAATTTACCTGTCATCCCCTAAAGTTCCCGATACCTCTTTCTAATCACCTGCTCCCCAGAGGCCACCACTGTGCTGTGATTTCTATTACCACACATTAGTTTTGTCTGGTAAACGGCATGTTTTGTGTACTCAAAGTACAGCTGTTAAACTAAGTGGAACTCTATCCTATTCTCATAAAAAGAACTTTTACACCTGCGGGTTATATTTTTTAAAATGTCACTTTAATTAACCATTTTGGCTCCTGAGAAACACGAATACACTTTACCTGAAATGTTTTCTTTTGAAGCTCTTCAATAACATTTGGGAAACCTTGTTTAACAGCCCACCAGTTATGTCACTTCAATGACTTACTTTGTTTTCCCGCAGAAGAAAGTGACACGAGGGAGAAGTGATCGTATTTGAAATGTCAGGAGACTGCTGGCTCTCCCTTAAAACCCGTGTCCCGCCCGCCGGGTTTCCTGTCCCCAGCCGGCTGGCGGGGCGCGGGCAGGAAAGGATGCGCTGCCCAGAGCGGGTGGGGGCGGGTGGGGGCGGCCCCTGCCCAGAGCGGGTGGGGGCGGGTGGGGGCGGCCCCGCCGGCTTGCCCTGCCGGCTCACGCAGGTCCCCCGCCCTCCGGGTGCCGCCTACCCCGCGCAGTCGGGGGCGGGCCCGGGTGGGGCTGCGGGAGGCGAGCGCAGCCGGCCCGGGCGCTCTTCCCGGGACGCGGGATGCTCCGCGCGCTACCTCGTAGGCCCTGAGGCCTCTCGCCCGCTGCCCTCCTCGCCACCACTCGCCCCGATCCAGACCGCTGCTCCCGCCGGTCCCGAGAGGTAAGAGGAGCCTTCGTTACCCGGAGGGCGCTCCTGTCCGCGGGGTCCTCGGTGGCTCCGCTGGGGTCGGGCAGTGCCTCCAAGACCCTGCGATTCCCACTCTCCGCAGCCTGAAAGCACAGGTGGACGGTGTCAGTTCCTCGACGCACCCAGTCCCCTTTCCTGGCTCCTTGGTGCTCAGCCTCCGCCCCCAGGGGACAAGCTCTGAACGTGTGCGTCTCCGCCTCTCCCAGTCCCGGCTTTAACCTGAACCCGGCTCTCCCCGGACGCAGGTGTTGCCAAGAGACCGAGGCTGACCTTAGACGGGTTTGTTAAGTCCAAATAGTTGAGACCCTCGAGGAATAGCGTCTTGGAATACTAAGCGTTCCGGAACAAATTTGCTTATTTTCAAAAAGAAATCCTTTCTGGGATATGGAGTATGAGATAAGTATTTCAAAATGGTCCACATTTTAAGAGAGCTCTGTGAGATGACAGCGGCAGGGCTACATATCCAAGCATGAACTTGAGTTGGGAGCCTTTGGAAACTGAGCAGATTGGGCGTGCACTCAGCTCTCCAGGGAAGCTGCATCCCACCCGTGGGACCAGGGCAGAGTCGACTGGACTGCGTATAAAAGTAAAGCCAGTTTACACGAGCTGCTTTGGAATTAGGGATTTCCTCCTAATAAATATTATTAGATGTGTACACACACAAGCGTGTGCAGGTTTGTCAGAAGGGACAAAATCACTTTGCTTGTTTTTCTTTTCCCTTTTATTTTTTAATATGCCATTGGTCATGGACTTGAGCGTAATGCATTGTCTTTTTCCGCAGCTATGAAGACACTATAGGGGGTTATCTTAGCTGGTGTCACCAAAAACATGGGATCTGAGCTTGACGTAATGCCATTAGCTACTGAGAATATTCACAACTTCTGCCTACCCTCTAGCTGATACATTTAGAATTTGTAAACCGTTATGACTGTGAATGCTATGTAGAAGTATTTTTAAATGTGTAGAAAATATACCTAGGTTCTTACTTTCTCAAAACGATTCTCAAGTCAAACATTTTAAGTAGCCAGTACTGTATTGTGAACAACACGTTGGGATAAATTAAGCCAGTAAGGTTACAAATGAAAGCATGCTATCTTCTTTTTTTTTTTTTTTTAAATAGTGCTTTTTACCCAGCATTCAATTCCATTCTGAGATGCTCAGTTAAAATCTTTACGTTAATGGTTGAGCTAGTAAAAATTCAGTATTTATTTCCAAAGCTTGAGAACATTAAAAAAATCCATATAATGATGTCAGGTATGCTGGTTTATTTTATAATTCCAGTCCCACTCAGTTCAAAATATAGATTATCACATATTCTAGGTTTTACTGGTCTTTTTCTTCAGAAGGAAAATGTGTTATAATCACAAAATCAGTTGCAATGAGGAGCTTCTTTAAAATGTTTATTGCAGGGAAGCAAGCAATTTGGGAGAAGCCAGTTCACCTTTTGGGAGCTAGGGATGGCTGGTTCCTTCTTACTTTGGTTACTGAGTATCAGTGACTTAAAGGACGAGTTTTAATTTCCCTAAGCCCACGCTTGCCTGGGAGATACATGAGGCGTACCTGCTGTCTTTGGCCAAGTTTCCCAGTCCATGTTCAAAGAAAGGATGTAAGTCAAATCTGTGCCTAATTCCAGCAAAACTGAACTTTCTCTTTTTGTTGGGGAGGGAAGGGAGCCCTAATCATCTACATAATTACGCTTCAGATTTCTGCTTCCCTTTGAGGAAGTACAGTATTTCCTTTGTTCAGCCAACTCCTACTGAAAGAAAGCTAATAGTAACACATCGTTTTTCTTTCCATTGAATTTTTTATTGTTTCAGTCAGTCCTTTTAATTCCATTAACTTCTATCTTAATGGATGTAAAGATACATATTTTTGGAATATAATATACTTATTCAAAATTATTAACTGGGTAATGGGAATGTAAACATTAAGAAAATATACTTGGTGATGTTTAGTAGCCCACAGTTTACTAGACTCTAGTATGGAAAAAAAAAGGGGGCACTTAAATGCCCTCCATCTTATTCTGTGGTTTAACAGCTGTTTGTGTCAAAGTGAGTGCCTCCTCCCACAAAGCATTCTGAAGCACAGGCCAACAAGCTCTTTCCTGCCCTCCTAGGTGGTCTGGGAAGATTGCTGCATGAAATCATCTATCTCCTGCAGCAAGTATTAAAAGACTGACAGACAATGATAATTGTGATTTCTCTGTTTTCTCTTTAGAGTACCCTAAATAAGGAAAGTCAGGGCTACCTGGTGTTCACATTTAACTGCAATACCCTGGATATCTTTTTTAAAGGTTTGATAGTTGGGCGATAACTCCTACACATTAAGAAATGAAGCAATCCAGATAACACAACAACTGTGCAAGAAAGACAGTAAGTCCCCTTGTTGGAAGCAAGGCAAGGTCTACACAGCACAATGTACAATGAAAGTTTGGCAAAAATTTAGTAAATTAACTATTTAGTAAATCACTGTGAAATGCCAGGCAGATAAATATGTGAAGAGGTGTTACCCAGATTGGCTATTAGTTTTGATGAAATTTGGCAAATAAACTCTCTACTTAAGGATGTGCTATAAAAATGAGCCTAAGTGTTCTGCAAAGATAATCTTGGTGTTGGGCATCCTGAATGTTCTTAACAGGTGAGCTCTAACGGAACAAAAGGGACGTGTACAATTACAGGTCATTTCCCCAGTGAAAATTATTAGGTTGGTGCAAAAGTAATTGCAGTTTTTGCAATTTTTAACCTTTTAAACCGCAATTACTTTTGCACCAACCTAACAGTATCCTTTCTATTTTCCGTATCACCTAGGAAGTTTGACTTCTTACAATATGTTTTGTCATTTCACGATTACTATTTTAAGAATCACATGGAACAGAGCCATCATTTTTTTGAGGTTCTAATTTCAGGTGTTTTTGGAAAAAAAAAATTCACAATTTGGATGTGAGAAAGGACATGAGGAGACCAAAGACTTGGGATTTTGCTGATCAGAATGAAACAAATGTTGAAAGACTTTTCAAATCTATTGTTGGTGGTGCTCTGTGACTATGGTGAGTATTGTAAGTATACTTAGTGCTATAGGGATCAATGAAGAAACGTAATTGTGAGGTTTATAAATGCATCAACGCTGGTGAACCTGTATGAAGGAGGCAGGGCAGGGTTTACAGCGCAGTCTCTTTTTAACTGGGATCCTTGCACCCTTCTGAACTATTGATTCAAATTTCACTTTAAATATATTTTTAAATCTTTAAAAAGATAAAAACAACAACTCATGTTCAGTTTAATTGGAGATAATCATACACACACAAAACAATGTTTTATACATTGGAGTTTAGAGTAACATTTCTTTTGACAGGACAGTTTTGCTATTAGAATATCTTTGGAACCAATCAAAATTTCAGTCCTTGCCAGTTGTATGCCTTAGATAAATTTCTTAATCCCTTTCAACCTTGGCAATCATATTGACTTCACAGGGTTGTTGGGATGCTAAAATAAAATCAAGAACGTGAAACACCTTGAATGTCTGAGCATACAATATGTGTTTAATGTTAGTTTTTTCATTCAGTTAGTTTCTAAAAATTGAGTTCATTTCTCAGGCATGCAACTACTGAACCAATAGATTCAATAATTTAATACTAGTTTTGACAATTTCCAAATATTTCACGAACATCTAAGGCAGTTGATGGTGTGAGCGTGGAAACTGTTTTCATTTTGATGAAAAAGGTACAAACTTTGGCTCCTGTAATATTGGTGGCACGGCCAGTTAAATGGACCAGAGTATTCATTTAGTCCTGTGACTCTCCTTTCTCAGCCATTTCTTTTTAAAGAAGCTTAAACAAGAGACATTCAGTTTATGGAGAACCAATCTGGGATTCATTTCTTTTAAAGTCATTTATCCCTACTTAAAAACCGATTACATGTAACAACCTCATACAAAAAATTATAAAAGTATCCTTGGTTTCATAGTGATAAAGACATCAAAATCTTACATTTAAACAAAGTCTGCGAGGATGTTTGTTGAGCACAAAATACCTTACTGGAATATAAAAATAAAAATTGAATGAGCTTAAAATAGAGGGTAGAGCATAGAAGTTGAGTGCAGAGGCTACTAATGGAAGAGGAGGTATATTCATAGTTGTGGGTTGTTTTTTCCCCTATTCATTTGATATTGATCAAAATATACCGTTACCATTTCGTGTTGTTTTTTTTAAAAGCAGCATGCTTATATTGAGCCACCAGTTCCTTTAAGTATAATAAAGTAATAGGGAGAGAGGAAACAAAAGAATAGAGAAAACTGTACTGTCGTAGTCAGGATGGCGTCCAACCAAATTGTAGTTTTCTAAATGAGATGGTGCTCTTGTTTGTAAAAACAAGAGTTGTAGAGTAAAGTAGCAAGCTTTCTCTTTAACAGACATGCTGCTGCTGCTGCTCGAATCCATTATATCTTTTTTCTCCATTTCCAGCTGGGTGTGTGTGTCTTTTCATTGATTGGCTGTCCAAATCAGAATCTGATCTGTCTCATTGACAATTCTTGTCATTGACAATAGGCTTTCATTAGTTAACTAAGAAGCTTCTTAATCCAGTGAGCACTGGTGTCTCTTTAGTCACCTGTCCACAAAAAGGTACCAGGTCAGCTCTGAACCAGCACACAAGCTGTGCCAGAATCAGCCACCGTCTTTAACCTTGGAATGTCTCCATCCAAAAGGAAGTATTCCTCAACTTCTGTTTTGACTAAATAAATATATAAAAAAAGAACTTTATCTTACTAGGTTTTTCAAGCAAATAGTGATCAAGCATTCAGGTCTATCCAAGTTTTATATCTTTGATTTCACCTCATCTTAAGTAAGAAATGGATGCTGAGCTAATTAAAAGAAAACCCCAGAACGTCTATGTGCCAATATATTCATTCATGTGCTGATTCTAACAATCATTGATTGAATACATGTAAGGGTCTATTTAAAAAGTACCAGCCCAAACGACACATTGAGTTCCTTTGGGCATATATATGATATGATATGTACATGTCATATGCATATGAGGTATATGTAATAAGAATAATCAAGTCATACTTACACATGTTGATTTTCAAACCAAAAGGGCACTGCAGTCCTTTAAATCTACAATTGTTTCTTATCCTATCCATGTGCCAGCTGATAGTTGCATTGCCAAATTCTGTCTCCTTTGATACGTATTTGGATAGGGTTCAAAATAGAAACAAGGATTCTGTGTGTCTGTTTTTTCCACTCTTTACTTCAGCTGCTGTGATGGGTCTCTTTTTCAAAAGATATGACTGATTTTAATGGAGTGGTATTTGTGGGCTAGTAGTCATCTATCTGCCAGTAGCAGTTGCTGTGATGTCATTAAAATTGCCAAGGACAAGCCAGCTATTTCATCAGTGTTCACTCTATCTCTTGGATGATCTGTGCAGAATAGAGTGTCAACATTTCTTATTCATATAAATACTTCTGCCTCATACAAACCAAGGGCAATGGTTTCTTTACAGTGAAAATGCCCAAGTACCTGTCTTGAATATCAGAAAAGTAATAATTTTGAAGTATGTATAGGGTCTTACATTTTAAGTAACCTAGAGCAGTTTATTATTATGTCATTTAAACCAAGCTTTCTCTCACTTCACTGTAAATCCATTTCCCCCAAATACCTAAACACCAGAATATGATTAAAATGAGAAAAGTGATGTATTGAATTTTTAATCTTAAGAACTCTCAATTTTTACTCTTGCTTTATAGATTTTCGTTGCAGATATATTACATTGTTGAATGTTGTGAATTCAGAGTATTTATCACTAATTTGTTGTTTTAAACGTAACCATAAAAGATGAAGAAAAAGGAACAAAGCCGCTGTAGGATGGAGACAGTGCGGTGCCCGGCCCCCAGAATCAGTCATTGTACATCATCCTTGGCTCAGTGCGGACTTCTCTTGTGTCCGTAATGAGTTTTTTCTTCCATGTCTCCAGTAGTGCTGCTCAAATTTACCACCTTTGTAAAACCCACTCTGATCATTTCATTTCAGTTCTTGGAGAAGCTGAGTATCTCCTCGTGAGAGAGCCAGGACATGTAGCACTAAGCAACACCACCGTGTCTGTGGATTTCCAGTATTTTGATGGTGCTAATGGGACGCTGAGGAATGTGTCTGTGCTGTTGCTGGAGGCCAACACCAATCAGACCGTGACCACCAAATACCTCCTGACCAACGAGTCCCAGGGGACAGTCGAGTTTGAGTGCTTCTACTTCAAGGAGGCTGGTGACTACTGGTTCACAATGAGTCTGGAAGCCACAGACAGCAGCACTCCAGTCCCCTGGTGGGAGAAAGGTGCATTGCTGAAGGTGGAATGGCCCATCTTTCATGTTGACCTAAATAGGACATCCGGGACAGCAGAAGGCACCTTCCAGGTGGGCCTTTTCACCAATCAACCACTGTGTCTGTTCCCTGGGGACAAGCCCAGTGTCGTGGTGGATGTCATCTTCACCAAGAGTCTTCCTGAGGCACAAACAAGGCAGGGACAGCCCCTGGAGATAAGAACCAGCAAGAAGACAGAACTCGCTCAAGGTCAGTGGGTTGAGTTTGGCTGTGCATCTGTGGGGCCAGAAGCTTATGTCACTGTGGTGCTGAAACTGCTTGGCCGAGACTCAGTCATTACCTCCACAGGACCCATTGACCTGGCCCAGAAATTTGGATACAAATTGGTGATGGTGCCAGAACTCACATGTGAGTCTGAGGTGGAGGTGAGCGTGCTGCCACCGCCATGCATGTTTGTCCAAGGAGTGATTGCCGTCTTCAAGGAGGCCCCCAGACGCGTCGGGGAAAGGAGCATCCGGCTGGCTGAAAACAGCCTGACCTTGGGACAGAGGAGAACAGTGTTCAACTGCACTTTGTTTGACATGGGGAGGAATAAATACTGCTTTGACTTTGGCATTTCAAGCAAAAGCCAGTTTTCTGCAAAGGAGCAGGATTGCATGCTAATTCAGAGAAATATAGGTTGGTATTGAGATTTAATTTTTTTAAAAATCAAACTGATGCCTTTATGTAGTCAAAATCATTATATGGAATTTAGATGAACTTACTTTTCTGTGAACTGTACTGTCATTTTTATGGTTCACTCCTCACAATGTCTCAAATGGCAGTATCCTTATGTGAAAAATTAAGAATGCTGGTAAGCATACATGGCTCACTGCTGACTTAACCTCTCTCTGTCTCAGTTTCTCCGTCAGTAAAGTGAGGATAATAAGAGTATCTACCTCAGAGAGTTGTGAGAACTGAATGAAATAAATGTGTACAGTTCTTAGCATAGTGCCACGCGTATAGGAAGAACCAATAAACATTATTACATCAGATGGCCAGTCCATGGCTGGTATGATCAGAATTTAAAGCTAAATCCCAAGCTGTATTTAGTACTTCTGGATTGCTCTTGCTGAGCACGTCTCTTTCCTTTTATGTCCTTCATTATAAGAATGAAGCCTCTTTAGTGAGATTTCAAAGCCAGATTTCTAAAAACTTTCAAATTCTGAATTCTTTGCTTAGTGCCCTCTCTAATCACAAAGAACTGGGGTTATTATAATTCCATCCATACCTCATGCTCCTCTTTGCATTTCTTTCCCTTTTCTTGGGTGCGAGCCTGGTCTTGGCAAGAGCTTACCCTGGCAGTGATTGTGTGGTTCATCTACATGCTCTGTCTTCATCCCCATCCAGCCCCATGCCCCTTGACAGCCCAAACCTCCAACCATCTTTGTAACTCCAAGTGTTTCTTGCTCCAGATTCATCCTTCATCTCCTTAGAGGAAGTCCGTTTCCTTTGACTGTCTCCCCACTGCCCTGCTTGCACTTGCCTCTCTGTGCAGCCTGGATTCCACAGGTCATCCCATCAGTCTCTCTCCTTCCAACACCCTAAACTCTGCCCTGTTGTCCTTTTGATGCACCTGCTGGGCCACACACCTCTGCATGAGCCCAGCCATGTGCTGGCCACCCACTCCACCCAAACTGCATGAGAAGGTAGCACCCAGGCAGATTGGGGTGGGAAGAAGTGTCATTCCAGATGATGCCTCCGCCCTCACCTGGGCCCACCACGCTACCCAGGGAGGCTCTCTGGCCGGCTCTGCTTTTGTTTTCCACAGCCACTTGTTTCACCTCCTATGCTCGCTTCCCTCAAACCTCCCTTCTGCCCCCTGGTTAAGTCTCAGAGCTGACTTGCCCCCTGCCACACCAAGCAGCTCCCTCACAGTCCCACGAGAATCTCCAAGCCTACAGGCATTCGTCCCATCCTCTTCACCTCCTTTGCTGTCGGGGTGGTGGGAAGAAGTGTCATTCCTGCAGGACAAAATGAACCCTCCACTCCATTGCGGAGCCCAGCCTCTCTGCCCATTTCAGGAACCTTCTCTTAATCATTATCCCCCCTCTCTCTCCTCTGTCTCTAACTGTCCCTTCTTTACTGGCTTATTCCCATCAGCTTTGAAATGTACTTAACTTGCTTATCTAAGAAGAAAACAGAATCAGCCCTCACTGCCTGCTTCTCCCTCAGAAATCACCCTTAATCTCTTCTTCCTTTTATATAGCCCAGGTTCTTGAAAAGGTCACCTATATTTTGGGGTTCATTTCTTCCCCTCACATTCACTTTTCAACCCACTCCAAACCCACACCCCTCCCCTGAAACTGCTCTCACTAAAGCAGCCCGTGGATGACTTTCAGGTCCCAAAATCCTGGGACACTTTTCAGTTCGTATCTTCATTGATCTTGAGTCTGTGACGGCACACCTCCTTGTTTACCTCCGGCCACCTGGCTGTCCCTTTGTGGTCTCCTTTGCGTGCTGCTTCCACCGCCTGTCTCATCTCCTTAAGTGCTGGACTTCTACATCTTGTCCTAGAGTCTGCATTTTTTACTGCATTTTTTACATAGTGAGCACTATGCTGCGTGCTCAGTCTCCTGACTGGCATCTCTCCCCGACCTCTGAGTTGCTGAATAGCTTGTCAGCCCTCAGGTGTCTTCCAGGCACCTTAAAAGCAACACACGTGGAATTGGCCTCATCATCCTGCCCTCTAAACCTGCTCCTCAGTGTAGGACTCCACCGTCTGTCCATTGTTCAAACCCAAAACCCAGGCGTCTTCCTCTTCTTCACCTCCTATAAATAATTCACCAAGTCCTGTGGATTTTGTGTTCTCAAAAAAAATCTCTGAATGTCTGAATCTCTCCATGTGTCCCCAGTTCCATCGACACCACTTGGTTCAAGCCTCCATCATCCCTTACTTGGACTCTTGCAACAGATTCCTAATTGGGTCCCCCCATTCACATCATTTGCTCTCTGTAGCCAGAAGGATTGTTGAAAACTGAGGTCAGCTGAGGCTGTCCCCCTGCTTAAAGCCTGTCAGTCACCTCACTTGATGGGAGGGTGAGAATCCACAGGGTGCTCCATGGCCAGGCTGCCCACCTCACAGTCACTATAGGGGAGACCCTGGAACCCCCTCCCCCCACCTTCACCTGGTTAGCATTAACCTGTCCCCCAAGTCTCCACTTGGGTTACTCTTCCTCAACCCAGACTAGTTAAGTTGCCTTGCTGTCAGCTGGCACAGTTCCTCTTTCATGGCATTTATCACCAAGGGTCATTGCTTGTTCAGTGCCTTTCCTCCCCCACCACCCCTCCCCCACCCCACCCCCAGACTGGAGAAGCTCGTTTGGTGGCGAAGCCAATCTGTGCTTCCAGGAAGCTGTTTATGATCTTCATTTGGTTCACGAGTATGCCTGGCACACTGACAGCTGTTCAGGATGTGTTCCTTACAGTGAAAACTGAACTCAGGTGTGGCTAATCTCAGCTAAGTATTGGTAGGAAAACAATTATATTAAACTAATCATTCAAGGCGTGCTTGCCTTTTCCAAAGGGGTTACTTTTGTTAAGAGAAAAAAAATTCTAATTGACTGAATTTAACGAAACAAACCAAGGGGAGTAGAGACGTTTGGACCATTTGACGAGAAGACATTGGAAACAGGAAGTCTACCTTGTTGATTGTCGGCTTTGCCTAGATGCTTGCACTCAGTGTCTAAAGACTGGGATTTTCCCCACAGTAGTGGGGGGAAGACACTAGAGAGGGCCGGAACAGGGAGTGGTTCTCTGTGTCCAGGCTCCCTGTGGGGCTGCAGCAACCAGACACCCCTAGCAGCAGGGCTGGAAGCAGTACCGGGAGGGACTCAATGCCCCTGGAGACCCCAGAGTCTGTGTGGCTGCCCAGCAATGACCCTGACCCTGGCTGATCTGTGAAATTTATGCTACTGATTGGAACCTCGGTGCCTTCCTGCGTTTTTAGTATAAAAAATTTCGACTGAATCAAGTTCTCTTCTTTTAATTTTCTGATAAAATTGACAGCTCTCACCAGTAAAGTCCCTGAATGATGCCATTCACTGAACCCACCATGTCTTGTGTGAGCCACTGACTCCACTGAATTTCTTACTAGTTCTTTTGAAAATGGAATAATGTGTTTGATATGTTTGTCTCTCTTCCCAAATATGTCTTAGAACCACAAGATAGTATGTAAATAACAATTTACAGCAAACATATAATAGGTGTTACCAAAAATGATTATTTATGATCTTCATTTATCCTACTTAGTCTGAATGCTTATATTTTTCTCTGCATAGATGTTAATGTGTGTGGTTATGGGGAGTATTAGTAATATATGGCACAGGCACTGTGATAACTTACAAAAACTGATATTGAGAAACCCTATATTCTGAACACACCTGCCCCAGGGTTTCATCCAGGGAGTGTGGTTCCTGTATCTATCTCAAGGCAAAATATATATTTATATATATTTTGAGGCACAGTTGAGAATTAATGATAGAGGGTATAAATTCATATTCATATAGTTTTTTTGGGGGGAAGCAAATAAAAATCATGTGCAGTTAACACATACTTTTCTTGATAATTTAAATTTTTTGGTTATCCTCTTGTTTTTCTGGTGAGATGGTCTTGCTTTTCCTTCATAAAGACTGAACAAGAGCGTTTTACCAGGAATACTGTCACCTCTGTCATTTTGTTCTTATGTGCATGTGCTTGCAATAATAGTATTACATTTAATTCTTTGCCAGAATCTTCTTAAGCCACTTGTCCACCTTGTGAGTTAGTTTGCCTAAAACTAGAAAAATACTGCCTCCCATACGTCACCTGTCAATCCATGTATTTAACAATATAAGCTTTTAGATTTATTGTTAGAAAAAAGGTTCTGATATTTTCCTCCTCATCTCATTGGTTCAGCTTGTGCTGCCCACCTCTCTTAAAGGGGATGTAACTCACGTTGGAGTCCACTGGCCCAGGCATAAGCTGATTAGGCCAATACGAGTGAGCCTTGTTCTGTTTACAGAAAGTCTGAACTGCGTATCCAGGTGCCCTTGCTCCTACTGCTGCTTTTAGCTCTTCACTCACGTCTATAGAATTTTCTCATAGCATGCTTTGTTTAGTTGCCTTAGTCTCTTAAGAAAAATCCCTTGCAGATGTGAATATTTCAGAGGCTGTATTCCTACAGATAGTTTGGGCGGTGGAAACAACTCTCCCTTTCCCTACTCCAGACAAATTTTTCTCACTTAGAATTAATATCCTCTAGAGTGGCTGGAAAGACATTTTTCCTGGCCAAACAGGTTTGTTATGTAGTGTGAGTATGGACATGTATGGACATCTAAACAGGGCAGAACAAAACAACTTTTCATTCAGGAAGTAAGACTATTTGGAATATTGGTCATCTTGCTTTTCATTTCTAATACATGAACTACAGTTATCCAATGAGTTCCCATTTTGCCTTTTGATAAAAGCATGCTTTTATCCAAGGAAGTAGCTTCCTTAAAGTTATTAGCAGAAATCTTTAGGGAATACCTTCTTTCCTTGAAAATAAGCCCTAGCCGGACCATCATCTCTAATGCATCTTTTGGAGCAAAAATTAATCTAAGACCCGGACTGATATTATATAAGACCTGGTCTTACAGTAAAATAAGACCGGATCTTACATTAATTTTTGCTCCAAAAGATGCATTAGAGATGATGGTCCGGCTAGGGCTTATTTTGGGGGAAACACAGTAGGTCGAGTTACTTAAAGCATTTTTTAAAATTTGCCTGATTAAATTTGTTCATTACTTTACTTGAGTGATTTCCTGTTTCCTGTTTGATTAATTTGGTTTAGAAATAGAAAGAATAATATATAAAACTTAGCTTAAATGTTTAATTTTTATTGTTGATTATCCTGCAAACCATGATTTTACTTTCAAGGGGAAAAGACAAAACGTTTCAAAATGAGATTTTTGACATTAAGATTCATGCTTTTATCAAAATTTTGATTTTTTTCTGGCCCCCCCCAATAAAATTTTTGTTGTCAGTTTGACAAATGACTTTATATATTTAAATAAATTAAATTTATGTAAAGAAGAGTTAAGAAAGAATAACAAAAGGATTCTTAGCTTTTGTATTTCTACCTATTGTGGTCTCAAATATGAGCTCAAGAGAAGGATAGCCTATAAATTGACTTAATTGTCAATTTAGATTTCACAGTAATGAAATTGTCAATAGATTTTTCAAAAATAAATCACAACACATTAACTCAGAGACTTTAGTATCAGATTCCCAAAGCTTTGCAAGTGCTGGGGGCTTAGTGTCTGAACAACTCTGAAGCTTTAGGACAAAGCTGGCTCATTGTTCTGCCATCTGAAGAGATGCACTGTGATCCGTGAGGCACAGAACCAATATTGTGTTCAGTTGAACCTCTGGATGGAACATAATTACCACACCTCAGTTGATGTTGGTCCAGGATACTGGTTTGTAATGCTCCCACTCTTGTATAAATCCCAGAGATTTTAATTGCTCTAAAGAACTCATATTCCATGACTCACTCCAAAGATTACACCACTTGGCTCACCTGAGAATGTATTTGCCTTACACGTTCTCCTTTTTTTGTATTGCTTTGTGTACCTTAGACTGCGTTGTGAGTTTTTGCTAGTAAAGGATGACGAGAGACCTTTATGCAGAAGATGTTTTGATGCCTAGCGTTGCCATGACTAGTTGGCTAGACCTAGCGTTGGGTCTTGGGGTTGGATGGGTGCTGATGGAGAAGGGGCTTAGGATAATTCTTTATAGGGGACTATTCACTTACTCTGGCGGTGATTGCATATATGCTTGGAAGAGAAGTTTGCATTTTCAGTCACTAACTGTCCTAGGAGTGTTTTGTATGTATTTTGAAGCTCAGGTGTTAGGTACATCCCCATTTAGGGTTGTTAAGGCTCCTTGCTTGAGTTGACACTCTTTTTTATTTTGTATATAATTATTTCCTAGAAGGTTGTTTTAACTGTGCCTTACATTTGTTTTTCAATTGCAATTGACATTAAATATTTGTTTCAGGTGTGCATTCAGTTAGACTTATGAAGTGATTCCCCCGCCCCCCCCATAAGCCTAGTACACACCTGGCACTATACGTAATTATACACAATGGAATACTATTCGGCAGTAAGAAAAGATGAAATAGGACCATTTGTGACAACATGGATGGATCTTGAGATTATAATGCTAAGCAAAATAAGTCAGACAGAAAAAGCAGAGGACCATATGGTTTCACTGATATGTGGTATTTAAAACTGAAAACAAAAGAACAAGACAAACAAATGAAGTAACAAAAACTCATAGACATAGACAATAGTTTAGGGGTTAGCAGAGGCGAAGGGGGGGCTCTAGTAGAGGGTAAATGGGGTCTAATATATGGTGTTGGAAAGAGAACTGACTTTAGGTAGCGAACACACGATGTGAGATATAATGTATTACAGAATTGTACACCTGAAATCTATGTAACTTTACTAACAGTTGTCACCCCAATGAACTTTAATTAAAAAAAAAAAAAAAAAAAAAAACATTGGCAGTTACAAAATAATCATGGGAATGTAAAGTACAGCATAGGGAATATAGTCATAATATTGTAATAACTATGTATAAAGTTGAATCTTATCATTATGTAATGTCCCTCTTTATCACTGGTAATTTCCTTGCTCTACAATCTACTTTGTCTGATATTAATGTAGCCACTCCAGTCTTCTTTTGATTAATGTTTTCAAGGTATAACCTCCTTCCATCTTTTTACTTTTAACCTATTTATATATTTATATTTAAAGTCAGTTTCTTTTAAACAGCATATAATTGGGTCCTGCTTTTTTTATCCAATCTCACATTCTCTATCTTTTAACTGGTGTATTTTGATTTTTTATATTTAGTGTAAACATTAAGTGGTTGGATTAAGATCTCCATCTTGCTAGTTTTATATTTATTCCATCTGTTCTTGGTTTTTTTCTTCTATTTCTTCTTCTTTTGGATTAATTGAATATTTTTTATGATTTACTTAACCTATTCTATTTTTTATTGTTTATACATTAAGATTTTTTTAGTGATTTTTCTAGAGTTTATAATACACATTAAATTACTCTCAGTCTATCTTCAAATAATATTATTTTGCTTCACGTGTAGTGTAAGGACCTTATAACAATACATTCCCAATTCATTCTTCCCATTCTTTGTGTAATTGTTGTCATACACTTTATATATGCTATAAACACATAATACATTATTACTACTTTGCTTTAGACCATCAATTATATTTAGAGTATATAAAAATAAGAAAAAAATGAATCTTATCTTTACCTTTATAAATGTCATTTCCATCACACTTCATTTCTTTATATAGATGTGAGTTTTTGTCTGGTATTATATACCTTCTGCCAGAAGGATTTTCTTTTAGTATTTCTTGTAGTGAAGGTTTGCTGGTAACAAATTCTATTAGTTTTTGTTTGTCTGAAAAATTCTTTATTTCTACTTTACTTTTGAAAGATATTTTCGCTGGATATGGAATTCTGGGTTGGTCAGTTTTTCTTTTAGTACTTTAGAAATATCACTACATCATGAGAAGTCTGCTGTAATTCTCAGCTTTATTCTTCTAATGTGTGATATATTGCTACCTTTTCCCCTCCCTCTTGTCACAAAGTTTTCTGTTTGTTTTTATTTTTTAGCAGTTTGAAATAGCAGTGTGCCTAAGTTTTTTGTTTATTTGCTCTTTTTAAAAATTCTGCTTGGTGTTTTCTGAGCATCTTGGATATAGTTTGGTGTCTTTAATGAATTTTTCAGAATTCTTGGACATTATTTTCTTTTTATCTTCTGGTATTGTAATTAGATGTGTAAGAGACTATTTGACATTGTCCCATAGCTCTTGAGTATTCTATTTTATTCACTCTGTTTTTCTCTTTGTGTTTCAGTTTGAGTGATTTCTATTGATCTATATTCAGAGTCACTGTTTCTTTCTTCAGCTGTGTTGAATCTACTGATGAGCATCTAGGATGCATTCTTCATCTATTACCAGGCTATTTATTTCTAACACTCTATTTGACTCTTCAGTTTACAGCTCTCTGATGAAATTTTCCATCTGTTCATGTATCTTGTTCACCTTTTCCACTGAAGTCTTTAACATATGAATCAGAGTTATTTTAACTTCTCTCTCTCTGATAGTTCCAATATCTGGGTCACATCTGAGTTTGGTTCTCTTCATTACTTTGTCTCTTGATACTTTATTGTTTTTTCCCTCTCTGTGTGTTTCATAATTTTTGTTTGAAAGTTGGACATTTTATTTAGAACTGTAGACACCGATAAATCGTATTTGCCTGGAAATGGGCATACTTTGTTTTTGCAAGTCTTTAATATAGTAAGGGATTGAACTGTGTTTGGGTTTTTGTTGTTGCTATGGCTACCTTCAATGCATAACAGAGGTCAGAATTTTCTAATGTTGCTTTTATTTAGGGTAGGATTTGGGTTGCCAGAGGGGTTTTTCCATGCTTCTATTGCACCCTCTGCTTTAAGCTTGAACCTGCACATCAGAGAGGTTTTCACCTGTCATTCTTGACCCTGCCCCAGCAGTAGGCTGTTGTTATTTGATACTTGGTAATTGCTAACATGCTGCAGGGTTGGGGTTGGGCAGTTGGGGTGAGAGAACATACTCTTTGCCAGGTCAGCCTTAGTCTTTGGCGAATGCTGAGCCCTTGAGTCTCGAGGATGGAGCCCTCTTGATGATCCTGCCCCTCCCCAGTGGTAGAAGCTCTCTAACAATCTGGGCCCAGAATATTTTCTGCTCTTCTCCAGGAATGAAGGACTTTCTTCTTTTTTCATTCCCTAGTAGCACTAGATCC
Organism: Rhinolophus sinicus; assembly: GCF_057876585.1. Classification (NCBI taxonomy): domain Eukaryota; kingdom Metazoa; phylum Chordata; class Mammalia; order Chiroptera; family Rhinolophidae; genus Rhinolophus; species Rhinolophus sinicus. Next base: position 107,713,589 of record NC_142516.1, read on the forward strand.
CAACTGGTGCTCTTAAAGGGACAGAGTTTTCTGCCTTGTCCCCAGTGGTTGAAGCATTTGTTGATAGGGCAGGTGGGGAGGGGGATCTGGGTTAGGTTTGAATCTTGCCCACAGTGCTTCTTCCCTCCACAGGCCTCCACCAACAGGAAGGCGTTTTTTGGTCTTGTGCCTCCCTTCATCCTTCTTGTAAGCATGTGGTGAGATCTGCAGAAAAGAGCCTGAAAGTGGGTACAAATGCCCCTTGGGTATATGGCTCTCGGTTGTTCTATGTTCCATGCTAGCTCACACTATGCTTCTAGTGGTTCAGTACATTTTTGGATGACCTCTCACCAGCTTGTATGATGCCTGGCACCTGCTGCAGGAAGCAGTGTTTGCATCGTGTCTGTCCTTGGAGGAGCCTGTCTTTCCTTATAGTTAAGGCCATTTGGCTGCCCGGTGACCTTAGTTTTTTATGGGTTCTAGAAAGGTTAACATTTTGTAGTTTCTACAGCTTTCCTGTTTTAAGGGTAGGAGCAACACTCTTTCTACCTTTCTACATCTTTGGAAATGCTTTTATTTACTGACTTTTCAAGGCCCAAGACTTGAGTTTTCTGCTTCATTTGGGTGCAAATAGATTCTGATTCTCAAATGAACTAGTATTAAAAGCATGGCTAATGTCCTTGCAGAAACTTGGGGACTGTGGCAGCGTTGGAGCCAGTGTAGTGCCACGTGTGGGGATGGTGTCAGAGAGCGTCGCCGTGTGTGCCTGACTTCCTTCTCCTCCAGACCTGGCTGCCCTGGAATGTCCTCGGAGACCTCCCCGTGTTCCCTGGAGGAGTGCGCTGGTAGGTATTCTTATTTCTTCAGGAGTCTCTCGCCAGACAGACTATTGAACCCAGACCTGCCTGAAAATCACCACTCTGAGTTCAGGAGTGGACTCATTAAAACCCTGCTGTTGCCGCTGGCTGTACTAACTCTGTACTCATTAGTGTGTCATTAACTAGGAGTAGCTTGCCAGTGAGATGCAAGGGGATTTAACACTATAGAAGAGACAGAGTGACAAGGAAATCTATCTAAATTACAGGTTGAGATATATGAAATCATTTTTAAATGTATAAAAATGAGAGAAATTATCATTTCTTCCCAGGATTTTTTTGTTTTGTTTTTACTTTTGTTTTAGTTCTCCCTCCTTTACTTTTCCCCACCCAAATTATGGGAAAACATTAAAAAAATTTTATTTTCTCCCCGTCAGCCCAGAAAAGCTCCATAGACCATTATTTGTCAAAATGAGGCAATACACCCTGTCTTATCTCCTGGATGGCCTTATACTTATTCTTTACCAGCCGTACCCAGGAGGCGAAGGTGGGGAGAGTTCTTGACATCACCTGGAGACTGCTCTTTCCTTCATCCTCTAAGCATCTTGAAGGCACACACTAGTAGGTGTTCAATGAGAATTTGATGTGAATTGTCTATAGATGTGATGCTTACATGGCTCAGTTAGGTTTGCTTTAGTTTACGGAGCTGAATCCCATTCATTTGTCACAGGTTACAGCTCTAAAGAATCCTTGTTCTTCCCACACACCATCCCACCTTCTGATATACAACCAGTCTTCCATTTAATTGGCTGGCCTTTGCTGTGTTCCTGACCCTTAGATAAAGTCCTTCTGTCAAGTCCTGACTTTTCTGCTTTCCAATTGCAGGTTAGAAAACCATCCCCACTTCCTTGTCCCTTTCTCATCTGGAGGAGTTAGATGTTTTTCTGTGTTTGGATCTCAGAGAACCTTTTAGCCAAAAACACAGGCACCTGGCCACACCTTGGTCAGTGTCTGTGCCTGTGACCTTAGGAAATCATTCTTGTTCTTGTCGTTCCACCCAGTGCTGCCTACCTTCTTCCCTTTATTCCAGCATCCTAAGGACATTCTTTCCTCTGTGTTTTTCCTATTACAGCTTCAGACTCAAGTCTCTTCTCCTAGCCCTCAGCCTGCCCCTCTTTTTTCATAAGTCCAGGCCATACCCCAAATCTATTCTTTCTCCAGTTATATGTCATACTGTTTTCTAAGGCTCTCTTCTCTGTCTACTCTTTTCTTTATAAGTCTCCTTCATTTTTCATAGGTCCTTCCTCGTGTATAACTTCCTTCATAATACACCTATTCCTCTGAATTCTGAGATTGCATGTTGTGTTGACATATCCCTAATACTCAAATGAATTTAAAATCAACTGCCACTGGCTTTTACTGCACCTTTAGAAGTGTCGGCAATATCAACCATTTATTGACTATTTGCTATTTGCCAGCACTTTAAATATACCATCTCACTTAACACTCACAATAACTCTGCAAGGTAAGGATTGTTATGCTGGGCTCAGGTCTTGAGAGTTTGCTGCCTACGAGGCATTTTCCTAAGTGCCTTGTACATGTGAAGTAGGTACATCATTATCTCCACATACAGATGAGGACTCTGCAACATGTATGTGGGTACGTGACCTGCCCAAGACCATAAAACGCTAGACAGCAGGGCCCTCAACCTGACCCTATACTAAGCTACCGATCTCAAATACTTTGCCTTTATAGATGGACCAGTCTAGCTTTCTAGAAGCATCAACAACCTGAAATGAGCAATCGTTTTTGAGGATGATTGGTGTTATTTCATGTTCTGGCCTCTTAACTCTTTAATCCTGGGTGGGAGCTAGAAATTCATACATTACAAATGAGCACAAAGGGTAGGTGCTACAGGCACCCCTACTTTTATGGTAAGTGGTCCTCAGATAAATGCTTATGTGGATACATACAATCATTTCTTCCAAGTGTTCTCTTTTTTTTCTTCAACCTATTTTCCACTCTTTGGAAATAGGGAGGTCTGTTTGCAGGCTGACTAGCATCAGGAAAGTGCCTTCATTGCAGGTGAAAGAGGGAAGACTAGATGAGGCAGAGACGGGCGAGTCCAGCAGCTTAGGGGCTTTTCTCCAGCTCTGGTTTTGAAGGGAGACAGCCAAGGAAGAGGCCCACAACGTGCAACAGAATGCTGCTCCGCCCTGACATCAGCAACCATGCAGATGAAAGAAGTGATAAATCAGGAAACAGTTCTTTCAGCATTCAACTATTTTCACTTGGTTGCGAGTTTAGAGTTTTGTTTGGCCTTGAAAGGACATTTTTATGCCAAGGTCTGGTTGTAGTCCGACGTTAATTTGGTCCATCTTGTTGAACGCGGGAGGGGGAAGATCCAATTGCTGTTGCACCCACGTTCTGTCTGGTGGGATACTGATCGTTGTGCTATTGCTTTGTTAATAATGAATTGATCAATTAAGTAATCTACCATTTATTGAGTAACAGCCATGTGCAATATACTGTGACTGGGGTTGGGAATATATAGATAAGACATGCCCCTGTCTGGAAGGGGCTTATGACACAGTTGCTCAGCAGACATATAACCAGGTGTACTATATAGTACCATATAGAGCCTGCACTGCTAAAGGTATCCACAGCTTGCTATGGAAGCTTTCAGGGATGATAATCCATGCTGGGAACACCTCTGTTCTTGGAAGATGTGATATTTGAGCTGAAGTTTGAGAGCTGAGTAGGACTCACCCAGGTGAACTCGGTGAGAAAGGGAATTTTAGCAGAGGGATGGAAGCATGGCAGAAGATGGCACCTCGAGACCCAGAGAACTTAAAATAGTTTAATGTGGCCACAGGATAGTGTGCCAAGAGAGACTGATAAAAACGAGGCTGGATAGACAGGCAGGGGCCAGATCCTGAAAGTTTGGACCTGTGTCTTACAGGGATCGCTCAGCTGTCGTGTGGAGTATAAATCAGGATGGGTAGGAGTGGCAGCAGTGAGCCTGTTAGGAGTCTGTCAGTAACCCAGGTGGAAAATGAAGCACCGGCAGTGGGGATGCAGAGGAGAGAAGGAGTCAGAGGCTCTGGGTGTGGAAAGAGATGGAGATGGAAGCATCAGGATAAAACCCAGGATGCTAGCACTGGCCACCCCATGGACCGGGTATATCTGAGGAGGCCCAGGTTCTGGGAGCAGGGTGGTGACCTTGGGTATATGGAGATGTTGGTGAGACATTGATGGGGAGAGCAGAGCCAGTGCAGCCAGGATGGGATCTGAATCCCCTTGGCTCCAAAGCTCATGTCCTTCTCTCCAGATTAGATAGTGAATGTTATTACCAAGAAGAGAAAAAGTCACAGGAAGTATTGCACAGTAGGCAATGCTGCAGAGGTCAAGGAATATCAGGACGGAATGCATTTGAATTGGCTATTAGGTCATTAATGACCTTGACAGAAGCTATTTCATTGGAATCCTAGGGACAGGTTGCAGGAGCCAGAGGTGAAGATGTGGAAGCAGTAAGTCAGCAAAGGTGGACTCCTCTTTCTGTATGCTTGGCTGGGAAGACAAGGGGTGAGATATGGCTGTGGCAGTCGTGAGAGGGGACTGGAGAGGTTTTTTTAAAGTGAGAAGAGCTAGAGCATGTTTCTGTGCAGCTGCGTAGAGGAGAAGCTGGGGATTAATTTGTACAGAGGGATGATGACCAAGAGGAAGGGTGGCCTAGAGAGCACTGTGTGGACTTGCCTTTATAGGAAGACACTTCTCCCACTAATTCTGTAGAGAAAGAGGTAAATAGAGGTACAGCTGCTGCTAAGTTTATGGAGGAGAGGATGGCAGAAGCAGCTCGGGTGCACTTGCCTGATAGCTTCTATTTGTTGTGAGCTAGCAGACTGCTGAGGAAGAGGATTAGGTGGGGCTTGAGGAAAGTGGTAAAACTTTGGAAGAGTGAGTTGCCTAGGAACCCATAGAAGGATTTGAGCACAGCCGAGGTTGGGTGCTATGAGCACACAGAGGCACTGGCCTGCGTGGGTGAGTTATTTTCTTCACCAGGGGCAGGCTGGAGCAGCTAAGAATTCACATGTCTGGGTTTACGACTATCTGGTGATGGACTTCTGCTGCAGAGCAGGGAGAAGGGTACAGCTCAGTGTTAGGGGTCAGAGAGTTCAGGTTATTGGCAGGAGAATGGTTTTAGTGCTGGATCATGGCTGTAGGGAGAGAAGTGAGGCCAGGAGATGGATGGCAGATTGGGAGAAAATAGAGGGGTTGGAGAATCAGAAGTGTCAGTGAGGTTGGATAACCAGTGTAGCAACAGAGTGCGTGAGAGGGACACAGCCAGAAAGCGTGCTATGACGTTTAAGATTTCAGAAGAGGAGCAGCTGCAGACAATGGGAAGGTATGATATGATATAACACTGAAGTCGCCCAGATGGTCCTACCTATGGGATGGTGAGGAACAGGGACCCAGGTGCTAGTGAGTGATGGCTGCCATGGGGCTGGGAGATGGCAGTGCTGAGGGAGGAGTCGGGGAGGCTGGTGGATGGCTTGGACATCACACTTGGTCTTAGCCCAAAGGCCAAGAAGCAATGGCTTGGGCATCCAAAGAGAAGTTTTATATGGAGGTGAAAGGTGGTTGAAAGTGGCAGTCAGAAATGAGGACACTGAGGACACACCTGCTGTTGCCCTCTTTGCTTATAAATAGTGTAGGTGTCAAGCTTGCCCTCCTAAGGAGGTGGGGGAGAAGCTGTGCCCTGCAGGACATCCAGCACCCAGGGAAGGCGAGGAGGTGAAGGGAGTGTTTTGTAGAAAGGTTCTGGATGTCGAGGAGTTTGGTTGTCAGATGTCCCACAGGGTACGGTAGAAAGGTGAGAGGGGAGCAGTGGAAAGATGGGCCCAGGACGAGTGCGAGTGTCCATAACACGGTGGGGAATGAAAGAGATCAGGCAGGTGACCAAGGAGAAAAGACCTCGTGGCATAAGTTGGTCTCGGGTCCCCAGATATTTCAGTGGCAGTACAGGCTGTGGCCTCAGGTAGCGTCTGAGTCTTGGTGAAATATTTTGGTGACTGTGGGATAAATGAGTTTGAGAGAGCAGGGAAGAAGAAGAAAAATCCATGCCATGTGGAAGGTAGGAAGGGGAGTGGATTGTTGAAAATAGAAGAGTGAGAAAGCGGAGGCTTCAAATTTAGGAAAGACAGTTTCTGTATATTGGAGAGAAAAGTGAATTATATTGTCAAAAGTCTTATTTTCAAGTATTAATTTTTCTTGACATGGGCTAATTTAGGTATAGTCTACCCAAATTATTTTGCATTTCGAGTTTTATACTTGTAAAAATTTCCCGACGTGCATCTCAAAGGTACACTTAACTACAGAGATCCCATGTGTACCTTAAGTGAAAACCTTGATTTCACCTTGATGCTTCCCTCATGCAGTTTCTATGTAGAAAATTTGAGGCAAGTGTCACAGGAGCTAGCAAGCCCAGATCACCTTATCATGGCTTATCTGGTCACCTCACTTCCATGGGTCTCTGTTTTTCAGTTTGGCTTAAGTTGCCAGCAGAGATACATATGTAAGACTACAAATCCTAGTCCTTGTTTATTTTACTTTCTTTAACTGGTAGATAACCCGAGTAAGCCACTCAGAGACCTTAAAACCATGCAGAAAAAAAAATACTAGAGAATACATTTATTATTATTATTTTTTTATAGCTTTCCAACCATCCAGTTCGTCTCCTCTTCAGCCCCAGGGTCCAGTGAAGTCCAACAACATTGTGACGGTCACTGGGATATCCCTCTGCTTGTTCATCATCGTCGCCACCGTTCTCATCACGCTGTGGAGGAAGTTCGGCCGCCCGCCGAAATGCACCACCCCTGCCCGGCACAACTCCATCCACTCCCCCAGCTTCCGGAAGAACTCCGACGAGGAGAACATCTGCGAGCTGAGCGAGCAGCGGGGGAGCTTCTCGGATGCAGGCGATGGGCCTGGGGGGAGCCCGGGGGACCCCGGCATCCCGCTGACCTACAGGCGGAGTGTGCCGGTGACCCCGGAGGACGAGGCGTCCGGCAGCGAGAGCTTCCAGTCCAACGCCCAGAAGATCATCCCCCCTCTGTTCAGCTACCGCCTTGCCCAGCAGCAGCTGAAGGAGATGAAGAAGAAAGGCCTGACGGAAACCACCAAAGTGTACCACGTGTCTCAGAGTCCCCTGACCGACACCGCCATCGACGCTGCCACAGCCCCGCCCTTAGACCTGGAAAGCCCCGAAGAAGCTGCGGCAAACAAGTTCCGGATCAAATCCCCATTTCTGGAGCAGCCTGCGGCGGGCGCTGGCGAGAAGCCTCCCTCCCGGCCGGATGGCGCTGCCTCCCAGGCCAGCTGTGCTGTCAGCCCCAGCCAGACCCTGATCCGCAAGTCACAGATGAGGCACGTGGGCAGCCGCGGGGGGCTGTCGGAGAGGAGCCACGCTAGGAGTTCCCATTTCAGGAGGACGGCCAGTTTCCATGAAACCAAGCAGGCCCGGCCGTTCAGGGAGAGAAGCATGTCCACCCTGACCCCTCGGCAGGCGCCGGCTTACAGTGCTAGGGCGCGGCCCTGGGACCAGGCCGAAGACAGATTTAGGCCTCAGAGTCGATGCGCCCTCGTGTTTCCTGAGAAAGTGGACTCTTTTCAAGGGACAGGTGGAACCAGTGGTCTATTAAGCCCTCTCCCGAAGTCCTACACTTTGGGGCAGCCCACAAGGAAATCAGACCTGGGGGATCGCCAGGCAGGATTCATGGCAGGAGGTGAGAGAACAGAGCCTCCCAGAGCTCGGAGGGGACCGTCCCCCAGTCACAGGAATGTCTCAAGGAAGCAGCCTTCACCCACGGCCCCCAAAGATAGCTACCAGAGGGTCAGCCCCCTGAGCCCCTCTCAATGTAGAAAAGACAGGTGTCAGAGCTTCCCAGCCCACCCCGAGTTCGCCTTCTATGACAATACATCATTCCGCCTCACAGAGGCTGAGCAAAGGATGCTGGATCTTCCGGGATATTTTGGGTCAAACGAAGAGGATGAAACCACAAGTACACTCAGTGTGGAGAAGCTGGTTATCTAGACAGAGATCAGCCTGAGCTGTCACACAACTGGGGACCTTTGCCCAGGTCATGGTATCAGCTGCTCACAGCATCCTGTGGACTGTTTTGTTAAACTATTTGTACAGTGGGACAGAAGTGGGAAGTAACTCACGTTTGTACGCATGCATTTTAATTCATAAGAGATTCTTTATCCTGAACATTTTCCGTTTGTTATCCTATTTCTATTTGTTTATTACTAATAACTACAATAATAAAATGTAAACAAGAGTGAAATAGGGCTTGGTTTCATGTGGATAAGAAAGATGACAAGATGTGACTTGTGAGTATGAAATGCTTTGAACACTTCATTGGCAGTTTCCCACTTGAAATAGATTCAGGAGTCTCAACTCTAATAAGGGCTGGAACAAACTGAAATTGTTAACACAACTCTGAATTGTAATTTATTAAGTTATAAATACTTAAGAATTTGATGCCTACAGGGGCAGTATTGAACAAGTTTCATGTTTGGCTAATTAAGTCAATTAAGACTATTACGTACTAGGCTACCTAGACACGGTGATGCCACGAGATATTCCGGAAGAACGTTCAGGCCAGATTGGGTGATATCTTAACTTTTTTATGCAACAAAGAGTCCTGGTGGCTTGACACAAAATTATGTGAGTTAATTCTGCTTTGGAGAAATAACATAAGAAAGCTGATTGTTCAGGTAGTGAGTCAAATGAAGACCTAACCACACATGCATCATTGTTTTGAGCAAAAAGTAAACATTTTGGAAAGGAAAGTGTTGTCTCCTGAGAGAACATCAGCTGGGACGTAGGCAGTGGATGGTGGCTGGGCCACTGCCTGGCATAGGATGCTGACTGAGCTCCTGGACCAGAATGGCAGCCAAGACCCCAGGGGGTGTCCTTCTAATCCGGGGACGCCTGTGTTTCTGAAGATAACTTTATCATCTTAGAAAGTACATGAATTAATCTCAGGTATATGGAAAGCAGGAGGACTTTGCTATGATCTTACAGCTTAAGCTTTTTTTATTGGAAGAAAGGGAAAGAGAGAAGATTTTTAGAAATTTAGAATTACTTCTGTTTTCTGATTCAGTCTGCCCACCACATTTTACAAAGGAAGAATTTGAGGCTCAGGGAGGGGAATTAATTCCTGCAGGGTTGGATGGACATGGAGTCATTTCACCATATTCTTTGCATACTGCCATCACAGCCTTTGCAAGACTTCTCTAACAGCAGCAACTTCAGGAGAAAGCTGTCCCTTTGCAGTAAGAAGGCACAGAGTGCTGCCTTTACTAGTTTTTCTCAAAGGAAGCTTCCTGCTGCTTGATGTTAGGACTGGTCTTGCAACTTGCTTTGTTTGGAAGTGAAGGCTACACAAAAGAACCTGAAGGTTTGGCTCTCTCATTGGAAATCTGCCACCAGGTACCATGTGGGCACTCTGCAATCTGGTGTGCTTCCTTTTAGCCCTTGAACCTAAAGCCTTACACTTAAATAGCTGCACTTTCTTTCTTGCTCCCCATGACCTCTCCAGCTGCCACACCCATCCTGCCTTTTCAACTGTTTTCCTTCTTCCCTTTAGAGTTTATCAGGATGTCAGCCTGCTGGTGAGATTTTGGGGACTGTTGGAGAGAGTGGAATTAGATGGAACAAAAAAATCACAAATGCAAATACTGTACTTTTAAAAGTTTTTCATATATTTGTTGCGTTAGCACTTCATTTGTGCCATTATTATTGAAAATTGAAACATACTTCCTTTTGGAAATGCTTCAATAATAACTACCTTTCAGGAACAGGAGGAGTAGATTATTCAGTGGTGTCTGACAACTGGTATGTGCTAATGCAAAGAAGAGAAAACCAGACCTTTTAATCTCCATTTTCTTTGTTTATCATACTAGAAAGCTTTGTTTTCTTTCCAAGTTCACAGGCTTGTGTGCCATCCTTTGAGGACAGAGGGTACATGCTCACTTATTTCAAACTTCACAGTGAATTTCCCTACAATGTCAGACTGAGACCAAAAACAGCCACAGGGAAGGTGAAAATTCAAGAAAAACACTATAAATAGAAGGATTTTCTGTTAAATTATGCTTCCCCAGTATTTATGCATCTAAATGAATATCACAGTCACCTAATACCAGCATATAATACGTTCACCATCTGTCTACTCTGGTTTTTTTGTGGCTCTTACAAAGAATCAATCTCTACATTTCGAAGTTAAGCTGATTTGGCCTCTGCCTCTGTGAAATGGAAAAGTAGATGCTTCAGCATTGTCTTTAGTGGATAAGTGCTAAACTACATTAGAAATAATCTGTCTGCACTGTTGTGTTCCTAGGTCAGAGCCCCAGTGGCTGCCATAGAGTAGTTCAGTAAAGATTTGTTGAATACCTAGCTATTCAAAAGCCCTCAAACTATATTTGTGGTTGAACTAGAACAAATCTAGCACTTTGAATCTTAAACCATTATGAATAGGATGTGTTCCTATGAGCGGTTATGGGGTTTTAATTTCTAGAAGTCTCCAAAAACAAAGAGATCCTCATCGTTTGGAGATATTACCCTGGCGGAAGGGCAAAGTATCTCTTGCATTGCAGTGTCTGCACAGCAATTACTTAGTAAGTATTTAATGTATATGAGACAGTGGCTTGCAAGTGGATGGGGTGCCCTGCCTTCCATTCACCCCACTGCTCTGGAGTCTGCAGCACCTCTTTGGGGCAATTGCTCCCCAGTTGTGACTTCTAAAGTGGATTTGATAGAGCCTAGAATATTCAGTGTGCCAAGCCCTTGTCCCACTACCCTAATGATAAACCAGCCCTTCCATCAATTTTCTTTCCTCATGCTGTGTTCCACCCCAACCTAACCCACAAAATACAAAACTACTGTTTTAAGACTTTGATGATTTCTCATTTTATTCTAGATATGTATTGTGAAAATATCCTGCACAGTTTTCAGTCTGGGCAGTTTGTGAGTCATTTTTACACACAAATGATAGTGCATTTAAAACTCATAGGATTATTTAAGGCCTTGTTTCTTCGGGTCATACCAGCTGAGTCATAGATTGGACAAAAAGAGGTAATTTGGCACAGTTAAAAGCATACAAGTTTAATCCTGGCCCTTTCCTAACTAGCTGTGCTATCTTAGACAAGTCACTTAATCACACGAATCTGTTTTCCAAATGTAAAATGGAATCATAATCCCTCCCCTTGCTACTGGTTTAGGATGGGGACTTGAGCACACATACTTACTTCCTCTCCCTCGTAGGACTCAATTAAAATAAAAGTAAAGAAACAAAAGGTACACGACCTAAAACAGTTTAGAAAACAAAAGAAGTGATTTTAATGACTTTCTGTAAGACAAAGTGCATGGACGGACATTAAGTGAAAGAAGCTGTAACCCAGGATATGTGTGGAGGGTCTTACAGAAGATGAGGTAGCCTCCCTGTGTGGTAGAACCTTGCAGAGGTTGGGGATTCACAGAAGTTGCTAGTGTGACGAGAAGATGGAAGACAGTAAAGATCTATATATGAAAGGGTTATCCTATGTCACTATTCCTCAAGTCCAGTACTAAGAACACTCAGCAACTGGGTTCAACCACAGACAAAAACAAAACCAACCAACCAACCGTCAAATGACCAGAGGGGATTTAAAAGACACTGAAGGATGTTTCTGAGAAAACTTGGGCAGTTGGAGCTGTTGGCACTCCAGCACAAAGCCACCTACATTCTGGCATTTGAGAGGCCTTAACACAATGATCAGATATCTGACTATTCACCCTAAATGGAAGCCTGCCAGTCAACAAGTTCTACTCATGTGCTTAGAATTGCCAGTCAGCCTTTCTCCTGGCTCATTTTGAAGAAAGCCTGACAGCTGAGAATAACCAAAAATTTAAGAAAGCCTACAGTATGACGAAGAAAGAGAAAAACTCCAGAGAAAACAGATGTAACTCAGGAAATACAAGGAGAGTCAAATAAAAACCCTACAAAACTAATTATCACTAAAAAGATATAAAATTATGTTACATTTATTAAACAAGAACATGATGCTATAAAAACGAAGAATCAGAAAGTGGGAATCAACCGTTGGAAATGAAATATTGAATAGAAGGTTGTAAGCTAAATTAGATGAAATCTCCCAAAACCTGGAGTAAAAAAATATAAAATATGAGAGGAGTAAATATGCACGCACACACACACACACACACACACAAGATCAATCAAAAGGGGATCTAATAGGAGAGTAATAGGAATTCCAGAAAAAGCAGAGAAGACCGAGGGGGAAAAGACACCAAAGAAATAATAGAAAATTTCCAGAACTAAAGATGTGGGCTTTCAATTAAAAAGGGCCTTCTGAGTTTTGTTTAGAGACCATGGAAAAGGTCCCAGACCACTTGGAAGTTTTAGAACAATAAGCAACACAGAGAAAATCCTAGGAGCTTTTCTGGGGTGGGGCAACACCAACTCCTACAAGAAACAAGAACCATGCTGGCATTAGGTTAGCTACACTAGAAGCAGTGGTATAAAAGCTTCAAAATTCAGAGGGGAAATTATTTTTAACCTGGGAAACCTATGCCTACTCAAATTAGTTGTGAGAGCAAAATAAAGACATTGTTAGACATGCAAAGACTCAGCTTACTTGCCACATACCTTTTCTTGAGACGTTATTTGAGCAATTACCCTATCAGTAGAACAATAAAGGAACATGAGGAAGACATAGGATTTAGTAATCAAGAATATCAGCTGTGTGGATGACTTAGCCACCAGTTCACATTCAAATAAGAAGAGGGCTCCAAGAAACAAAGGAATGTCATAGAACATGGAATTAGAGGAAAATACACTACAGGCAAAAAAAAAAAAAAAAAAAAAATGCGTAAAAAGAAAAACAAGTAGAAATTTAATAACGGATTCTATAAGAAAGTCCCAATACAAATATGAGTCAAGCTAGAATAGGACGTCAACATACTTCAATAAGAAAAAAATAAGGCGGTATTCCAAGCAATAGATAGAATGGTCAAGATGGCAAACCTCTTTCAACAAGAAAAGAAAATGCTAAAAAAAAGCAAAAAACAAGAACCATGATTTTGACAGAGAAGGAAACACAGGGTTGTGACAGAGAAGGAAACACACTTCTTGGTTCTGTTGTGAAGCACAGTTTTCATAAACATGATAGTGTGAATGCTGTTTATTGGTTACTGTCAGACTAACCTAAGGACAAACTATAGAAGACTTAATTATGGTTACAGAATGGAATGTAAATATTCTCAGTCATGGAAATCTAAGAATTAGAGTGCAGTTGGCCCTCCATATCCATGGGTTCTGCATCCATGGATTCAACCAACCATGGATCAAAAACAGTACTTTCTTTTTAAAAAAAACATTTTTATTTAAAATACAGCCAACATACAGTATTATATTAGTTTCAGGTGTACACCATAGTTTTTCAACATTTATACACCTAAAGAAGTGATCCCCATGATAAGTCCAGCAACCATCTGACACCGTACCACGCTATCCCAATATTATTCACTATATTTCCTATGCTGTATGTTACATCCGCATGACTTACTGGTTTTATACCTGGAAATTTGAACCTCTTATTCCCCTTCATCTTTTCCCCCATTTTTAAATTTTTCTTACACTTAACATTCAATATTATTTTGTGTTAATTTCAGGTGTACAGCATAGTGGTTAGACATTTATATAATTTAAGAAGTGATGCCCCTGACTAGTACCCACCTAGCACTATACATAGTTATTACCATATTACTGACTATATTCCCTGTGCTTTACTTTATATCCCCATGATTATTTTGTAACTACCAATTTGTACTTCTTAATCCCTTTGCTGTTTTCACTCTGCCCCCCAAGCCCTCTTCCATCTATCACCCTGATAAATCCAACTCATCGGACACCATACATAGTTATTACAATATTATTGACTATAATCTTTATGCTATACCCTACATCCCCATGACTACTTTGTAACAACCAGTTTGTACTTCTTAATCCTTTCCCATTTTTCACCCATCATCCCAACCCTTCTTCGTCTGGTAACCATTAAAATATTCTCTGTGTCTATGAGTCTGGTTCTGTTTTGTTTGTTTTGTTCTTTAGATGCCACATATAAATGAAATCACATTGCATCTGTCTTTCACTGTCTGATATACTCCACTCAGTACAACACCTTCCACGTCCATACATGCCACTACAGGTGGCACTAACATATTCCCTTCCATGGCCGAGCAATATTCCATTGTATATATGATTACTGGGTCATTTGTTGTCTCTTGCTATAGCCTTTGTTTTACAGTCCATTTTGTCTGGTATAAATATTGCTATGCCAGATTTAAAAAATTTTTCATTTGTTTCCATTTTCATTAAATAACTTTTTCCCATCCCTTTACTTTCAATCTGCGTGTGTCTTTTAATCTGAAGTGAGTCTCTTTCAGGCAGCAAGTGTAAGGGTTTTGTTTTTTCATCCCTTCAGCCACCCCATGTTTTTTATTAGAGTGTTTAATCCACTTACATTGAAAGCAATTGTTGATAGATGTGTAGTTATTGCCATTTTATTATTCATAATTTTTATGGTTTGGTTTTTTTTTTCCATTTTAAGAAGCCCTTCTAACATTCCTTGTAATACTGGTTTGGGAGTGATGAATTCATTTAGCTTTTTCTTGTCTGTGAAGCTCTTTGTCTGTCCTTCACTTTTAAATGATAGTCTTGCTGGGTATTGGTTGTAGGTACTTGCTTTTGTATCACTTTGAATATTTAGTGCCAGTCCCTTCTGGCCTGCAAAGTTTCTGCTGAGAAATCAGTTGCTAGTCTTCTGGAACGTCCCTTGTCGGTAACTGCTTTTCTCTTTCTGCTTTTAGGATTCTCTCTTTGTCTTTAACTTTGGCATTTTAATTATAATATGTCTTGGTGTGGGCCTCTTTGGGTTTATCTTTCATGGGACTCTGAATTTCCTGGGCTTGTATGTCTATTTCCCAGGTTAGGAAAGTTTTCAGTCATTATTTCTTCAAATAGATTCTCAATCCCTCGTTTTATCTCTTCTCCTTCTTTTACTCCTATGATATGAATGTTGTTACACTCGATGTTGTCCCAGAGGTCTTTTAAACTATGCTCATTTTTTAGGATTCTTTTTTCTTTTTGCTGCTCATTTGGGTGTTTTCTGCTACCTTATCTTCCAAACTGCTGATTCAATCCTGTTTCATCTAGTCTGCTGGTGATTCTCTCTAGTGTTTCATTTCAGTTATTGTATTCTTCACTTCTGATTGTTTTTTTATTTTTATTTTTATGGTTTCTGTGTCCTTTTTTATGTTTGTTATCTCTCTGTTGAAATTCTCACTAAGTTCCTTGAACATCCTTATAACCATTGTTTTGAACTCTGTCTCTAGTTCATTGCTTGCCTCCATTTTGTTTAGTTCTTTTTCTGGAGTTTTCTCTGTTCTTTCATTTGGGATGTATTTCTTTGTTTCCTCATTTCGGCTGCCTCTCTGTGTTTGTTTCACTATATTATGTAGGGCTTCTATGTCTCCCAGTCTTGCCATGTGGTCTTATGTAGTAGGGGGGTCCTCTGGGGCCCAGTGGCACATTCTCCTTGGTCACCTGAGCCAGGTGCTCCAAGAATGTCCCTTGTGTGGGCTGTGTGTGCTTTCCTGTTATAGTTGAGACTTGATTGCTGTTGGCACGTCAGTATGTGGTATTGAACCCCAGTCTGACTGCCTATTGGGTTTGGCCACATCCATAGCTTATGAGCTGCTGTGAGGGAGGCTTACCCCATGGAGCGGAATTTGCCCCAGCTGGCTCTGGTGCCTGTTGAGACTGCCCTTTGTGTGTGCTGTTTGTGAAGCTAATTGGGTAATGCTCTGCTGTGGTCTGAATCCAACCTCCAAGTATGTTGGTTCTGGGGCCTTTTTGGAGGAGCTCCCATGCAGGGCCAGGTCACCCACTGCCTGTGATTAGCCAGGAAGTACGTGGTAGGAGCTACAAAGCAATCCATGGTTGGTCGTTGCCTGTGCTGTACCTGGAGGTTCATGGGAGAGGCCATGCTACAAACCCAGGAGAGCTGCCCCCGGTACTGGGCCTAGGGTAGCTCTGCAAAAAGCCAGGACACTCTGAGTGCTGTTGCCACCTGCCAGCTCCCATAAGGTTCAGCTGCTGTGGTACACAAGTTGGGTGAGGCAGGGTTTCAGTGAGTCAGCAGGGTGCAGCAGCGGAGCTCACCAGGCCAATCAGATTCAGATTTGGCCTGTGGGGGCGGGCTCAACACAGGAAAGATGGTGCCCAACTGCCCGCTGCATGAGAGGAGGGCTCCACAGGTAAAATGGGGACTGTCCCTCTAGTCCTCGCCTCAAAGTTACACAACACAGTCTCTCCCCATACGTCTCCGATGCCCCAGAGTCACCATCTTCCACAGGAGTCCAGGGTGAGTGCCTGCGCGAGCCCTTTAAGAGGAGGTCTGGGTTTCCCACAGCCTTCCATCCCAACCGACGGTCAGAATCCCAGCTGTTTTTCTCAGTCAGATATTGTGGGGGTTTCTCATCCCGGCACCAGTACTCTGGGCTGGGGAGCCTGGTGTGGGGGTTGGGGTCCCTCGCTCATTCGTGGGGAGTCTCTGTGACCAAGATATCCTTCGGTTTTCAACTGCCACACATGGTTGTGGGACCAGCCTGTTTCCCCTCTCTACTCCTTCTACCAGTCTCATTGTGGCTTCTTTATAGCCTTAGTTATAAAACTTCTGTTCAGCCAGTCTTCAGGTGGTTCTCCAAGTTGATTGTTCTATAATTTAGTTGTAATTTTGATGTGTTCATGGGATGAGACAAGCATAGTGTTTATCAATCTGCCATCTTGGATCTCCTCCCAAAACAGCATTTTTGGTGGGGGTTTGGCAATCTGCAGATACAGAGGGTCAGCTGTGTGCATTGTTCTACATTTTATATAAGGAACTTGAGAGTCCACGGTTTTTGGTATCTGAAGGGTGTCCTGGAACCAATTTCCCATGGATATTGAGGGATGACTTATACCTTTACAAAAAGTTTGGAGGTGGCTAGTCCAGGAGAAGTAGGAGCTCACATATCCCTCTCTCACAAAATGAAAAACCAAGAGATGCTGTCTGTATTAAGGAAATAAGTTGCAAAAGTGAACAATAGAACTGAAAATAATAATGTAACGATTGTGTGTGTGTGTGTGTGTGTGTGTGTGTGTGTGTGTAGGGTGATATTAAGTAAGCTGAAACTTTATCTGTCATTGCACGAGTCAATAAGTAATGTTATAAATAGCAGCTCTATCAAATTTATACAGCTGAGAGCATCAGGAGGAGAATTAAAAGCCAGGAAGGTAAGAGTGGTTGCACTTGCAAAGTAGGACTGAGGCTGGGGAGTAAAAAGCTAAGAATCATTGGTGTTTGTTGTAAATCCTTCTGTACCACTTGCCTATTTGTTTGTTTATTACTCTAACAAAACAAAATCAAACATAACAATCCTATGTACAGGGTTATGGTGAGGGTCAGGTATAGTCAATTACTAATTCCTGGAAATTTAATCAGTAAGCCATTTTGTGGCTGTTATTAATAGAATTTGCTTTTGGTATTGTTACTGGACCACCCAAACTCCCCACCCTGTTTGGTTTTTCTTCACTGGGGATCCTAGATGACTCATACCCCAAGCTACCCTGTCATGTCTACTATCTACTGTTTCTCCCAGCATTCAAATGGCGAGCCTTGTCTCTCCTCCAGATACCACGTCTGCTCTGGTGTGGGTGCCCCAATCCTGCGGTTGTTCCTGTTGTCAGTTTTTCATTCAACTACTGCCAAAACACATCAAACTGCACTTTATTGCTATAAATCGATTGATATAAATTTATTTTATCTGTTCAGATGCATGCACTTAGAAACTTAATTTTAGCTCGTAATCATATAATTACTCCATTAAAAATATAGTTCATCATACATGAAATCTTGTATCAGTTTTTGTTATTTCTGAGCTTTACACCATAGAACTGCTTTAAATTTTTTTTCTTTAAAAATAAAGCGATATGTGCTCATTATGGAACATTTGAAAAACATAATTGCTCTATTTCTCTTCATAAGCTTGGGGTACACAGAGAAATCCCATTTTGTTAAAATTAGACAACACTGATTCCCATACCACTTCTAAAGAGAAGGTCTCTCTTTCCTCTTTGAGTCTTTTGCCCTGAAATACCTCCCACCCTAGATGCTTACATTTCCTCTTCCTTAGGTGTCACTCCAGCCAGAAATCTGGAAGTCATCCTAAACTGCTCTTTCCCCTCCATTCTTCAGATCTACTCAATAATAAATCCTCAGAGCAGTTTAAGTACCTCGTCCAGGTCACATAGCATCTGGTGGGTGGGACTTAAGAGCCAAAATCGAGTAAACACTTGAGGTTTGTGCTAAAGCACACTATTCTTAGGTAGTGTTATATCTATTGGGGTGGTGTGGGTGGATGTCCCAGGGAGAACGTGCATAGAATCAAGCCTCCTCCAGTTCCCCTTCCCTTCTCAAGAACCTTCTCTTGGCATCATTGCTGTCACATAGCTACTAAGTGTCAAAGGCAGGATTTATTTCCTCAGTGAGTCTTTATTTCAAACTATTACATTTTTTCTTATTTTGTTTTTTTCCAAAATTTATTAATAAAATTTTCAAATAATCAGAAAAGTTCAAGGAATAGTACAATAACACTTATATATCCACCACCAGACTTCAACAATTGTTAACATTTGCTATACTTGTTTTATTTGTCTATTTATTAGGTTGAGCCATATGAAATTATAATAGAAAATGGTTGAATTAGAAACAATTTCCTGTAGCTCAATCTAATGAGTACGTGTGTGCGTGTGTATGTATCTGGCGTCATTGCTTCTGGCCCTTTCAAAGGATATCACTAAAAAACACATTTTAAAAAATCATGATCTCATAGTGCTATTTTGAGTCAGATTTTTTAAAATTGTGGTAAAATACCTATAACATAAAATTTACCATCTTAGCCATTTTTATTTGTACAGTTCAGTAGTGTTAACACGTTGCGTATGGATCACGAGACTCTTCATGAGGGATTTAAACCCCGCCGTACGCAACGTGTTAAGTATATTCACATTGTTGTGCAACCAATTTCTAGAACTTTTCATCTTGCAAAACTGAAACTCTATACCTGTCAAACAACAATTCCTCATGTCCCTACCCCCAGGCCCTGGTAACTGGCATTCTATTTTTTTGTCTCTATGAATTTACCTACTCTAGGTACCTCATATAAGTGGAATCATACAGTGTTTGTCTTTTTGTGACTGGCTTATTTTACTTAACGTAATGTCTTCAGGTTTCATCCATGTTGTAGCATGTGTCAAAATTTCCTTCCTTTTTAAGGCTGAATAATATTCCACTGTATGCATATACCACATTTTGTTTATTCATTCATCAGTTGATGGACATTTGGATTGCTTTCACCTCTTGGCTATTGTATATAATGCTTCTATAAACATGAGTGTACAAATATTTCTTCAAGACCCTGCTTTCAATTCTTTTGAGTATATACCCAGAGAGAAATTGCTGGATTATATGGTAATTCTGTGTTTAATTATTTTATGAACCACCACAGTGTTTTCCATAGCAGCTGCACCATTTTATATTTCCACCAACAGTGTGCACAAGGGTTCCAATTTCTTCACATCCTCGCCAACACTTGTTATTTTCTGTGTTTTTTTTGGTAGTAGCTATCCTAATGGGCGTGACATAGTATCTCAATATAGTTTTGATTTACATTTAGCTAATAATTAGTGATGTTGAACATCTTTTCATATGCTTGTTGGCCATTTGTATATCTTCTTTGCAGAAGTATCTGTTTAAGTCTTTTACCCATATTTAAATCAGGTTATCTGTTTTTTGTTGTTGTTGAGTTGTAGGTGTTCTTTATATATTTTGGAGAGTAATCCCTTATCAGATACATAGTTTACAAAAATTTTCTTCCATTCTATAAGTTGCCTTTTCAAACCTGTTGATTGTGTTCTTTGATGCACATATCAATTCAGATTTTAACATTACTTTGTTTCTTAATTGCTACAATTTGATATTCGTACACTTTTTTTCTTACACTAAATCTCTTGGTTTCTAAAAATATCAAAATATTTATTTGCTTTAACCTATAATATATACAAAATAGTCTCAAAAATGCTATAATTGCAACTCAAAATAAAACTACAATATGAAGTTTACGATGTCTTCAAAATTCTTTTGTCCTTAGAATACATAAGAGATATAATCAAAGCATTGTGTTAAAAAATTCATTCAAAATTCTTGTCTCTGTGTGGTTATATGATCAATTTCATACGCAGTTGGATTAATTTGTTTCAGTGTGTGCTTAATTTTAGGGTTTGCTTTTTTTTTAATATGTAAAACGTTGACATGGATCACAAATAAAAACTCTGTAAAGTATACTCAGAAAAGTCTCCCTTCCACCACTGTCTTTTCTAATCCATTTCTCACACCCCTACCTGAGAGGTTTCTGATTTGTCCTTCTATTGTTTCTTTATGCAAAATACAATACTTATGTATATCTATATATTCATATTTCTCTCATTCCTTACGCAAAATGTGAAAGTTTTGATACCTTGAATCACTTCACTTTAAATGTGTGAGTCTTAAACTCTCTACTTTTAAAATCTGCAAATAAGGCTCATGATAACCAACTACATATAAACATAAGAAATTGCTGCTCTAAATGATAAATTTTGGATACATATTTTAAAATAAAGTGGCAGTGAAGGATACTGGTATCATTATGAGCATTTACTAATATTTTGCCTTTGTCATTCCTGTTCTCCCTCCTTGCTGACCATAAATATACAGCAGCCTGGGAGAATTCACAAGCCTGCATTCCCACAGTACTTTGCTCATAAACCAGTTTCGTATTCATCTCATTATTTTATAGTTATATACTTTTGTTCCCAATAGCGAGTGAGAGCTGAGAGTAGGGATCATATATCCTATTCCTCTTTGTATCTCAAGCAGCACATTGTAGGGGAAAGCTCACTGTCTGTGGAATCTTGGCTCTCCCATCTCCCAGCTGCATGAGCTCATGCGTAGCACTTCACCACTATGGATTTCAGTTTTCTCATCCATAAAGTAAGAATAATCTCTCTCTGCCAGACTGTTGATAACATTAAGTGAAATGATATGAGTGACGGGCACAGTGTGTGGCCCAACCATCCTCCAGGCTCTCAGTACCATTTGGCCACCATTTTCTTTGTCCCTAGATTCAACTTCCATTTCCGTTTCTGCCATCAGCTCTTTTAATAAATTTTACATATTTATTTTTTTATTATCTCTTTCCCAACCAGTCGAAATACCTCATGATATCCCTGTGCTCTCTCTATTGACAATGAATATTCTTGCTTCCTAATTCATAGCAAAACTGGAGTCAATGGAGGGGGTGAGCTGGGCGCAGCCTGTTTCACAACTCCCGGGAGCAGCATGTCCACAGGCTACAAGTGAACAGTGTCCCCTGGAGTTGTGCGACTTTGCAGCTGTGCTTCCTGGCCTCCAACCTTCAAGCTGTTTCCAAGCTCTTCTTAGTGTACTTTCCCCCCTGTCCCTTCTACTTGTACTTAGGATCCTGTCTCTTCCCTTCAGCATCAGGCTTTTTGGAGGATTTATTTAATCCATTTCCTTCTCTCTTATCAGCTCTTTTTTTCTTCCCCCACCCCCCACTCACTCATCTATTCATTGCAATCTGGCTTTTAACGTCACTAGATTTAAATTGGTAGCAGTAAAAACCACTAATTTCAAAGCCTTTGCGCTTCCTCACTACAATGTTTTAATCACTCTATTTTACATTGTATCGACACCTCTCCCAAGGTACCCCAACTTCGTATGTCTCCTTACCTGTTTTATTTTTTTCTCCATAGTATTTATTCAATAAATTAAAATTTCACATATTTATTCCTGTGTCTCCCACTAGAATATAAACCTAGAGCGCAGGGATCTTTATTTTTCTGTTTTGTTCACTGATTTATCCCCAGTGCTTTGAACAGTATATGAACTTGATAGGTGCTTAATGCGTATTCACTGACATGAACAAATAAATGACTTTCTGGTTTCCAAATTCATTGTCTCCTTTTCAGACTGTGTCCTACGTGGCCTCTCGATGACATCTGACCCTCTCTTCCCTGTGCTTCTTTGACCACGTTCTCTCCTGAGTTTCCTCCTATTTTCAGACCACTTCTTACTTCCCTTTGTTAGCTTTTCGTCTTACTTTTAAATATTGGCCATCCTGGTATTGTTCTTATTACTTTTCTATTTTTACTCTCCACACTTTTCCAGGCAAGCTTATCCACACTCAGGGTTTTAACTAACATCCACAACATGAAAATTCTCACACATGTGTTTCCAGCTCTTGACTCTGTCTTCAAAGTGGTCATTTCATCCTGGATCCCAACACATCCTTTTTTCCCCCCAAACTGCTCTATATTCTGGAAGCACCACCACACAGCTGACCCTCCCCTGCCCCCCAATTAGAAACTCAGGAGTCACTTTGAATTTCCCTTTTCTTTCATCAGCTCCTTGCATTTAGTAAGTCACCAAAAACTGTGTCATTGTTATCTCTGCTTGTCCTAGCTCCGTTGCACTGCATTATCATTTCTTGCTTGTACTGTTTCATTAATTTTCTAAAATTCCCCTGACTCTATCTTGCCTTCCTCTAATTCATTCCACAAATTCTTTTTCAGATGCAAATCTGACCATGCCACTCCTCTAAGGCGTCCCCTTTAGTGACTCACAACTGTCTGCAAAAATCTACCCAACTTCTTAGCATGGTACAGAAGTCCCTCCAAGATCTGGCAATTTCTACATTGATACAAATATCCTGCATACTGTGTACAGTTCCTTAAAGAAGCCACATTCTTTCTCATCTCCTAGACTTTGCACATTGTATTCCTGATAGACAGATGACCTACATGCTTTTATCCATCTGGTGAACTACTTAGGTCCTCCCTGATATCCCTGGGCACAGACAAGGAGCTTCTTCTGTGTCCCCTTCTACCATGATACGACTATACCCCCCCTTACAGCACTGATTACATTGCAGTAATATGTTGTTCACATATTTGTCTTCCTCAAAATCATTTTTTGTTACCTAAGGGCTCAGGTGAATGACTGGCATAGTTTTCATTCAATCAAATTTATTAAATTGAACAACAAAAAAAGCCTAATCATCATCACCATCATCTCATATTTAGCATGGTATTCTAATTTAATGTGTTCCTAAAACAGTCACTGTATAGCCCAGTGTTGGGTAATTGTTAGTTTATGCAGAAAAGGAGAAGCCATCTGTGTGCACTGCAGAGCAGGGTCTGCCAAATCAGGAGCCGGAGTTCTTGTCTCTCTGCCTGTGTGTGGATTTCTTGAGCATTTGACAGGTCAGGCTTCAGTTTCCTCAACTGCAAAATGAGAAGAACAACCCAAGTTCTGAGGGCAAACAAAACATGTAAGTGGAAATAAAGTAACAGCCACGACTCTGCTACCACAACCATCTATAAGCTTTCCCATTCCAAAATCAGCTCTGTATTTTGTCTATTTTTGTAGTGCAATTACAGTTCTGTTTATCTATTTTATGTTTACCAGAGTCACAGTGGTCATTTTAGATGGCAAACTCCAGAGGGGCAAAAAAGCCTTATAACCCTTGAGCAGAGTATCTGGGCTTTGTCTGTACTGACTGAGGTGACTTGAACAGAGCTCAGAACAACTTTTGAGCAAGGTCAGAAATGGCAAGATTAGAAGCAGATTTGCTGTGATTTTACTTATAAGTAACAAGGAGAAACCGTTCTGCCCCTGATAAGTGGAAAGCATCAGTTTATCTAAAGGAACAAGAAAGGAAACGGATGACCTGATCTGTTAACCCAAATCCTTTTAGTGAAATAGGTGCTGAAAAATGAAAAAACCTGTCTAGATGCCTTTGTGATGTCTGGTTATACTCAGAGTAGGCTCTGTCTAAATACCTGCTGAATGGATACTGAATGACTCTAGTTACTCCACTGGATGTCGCTTTCAGGAGCCCCTGGGAGCAACTAGCCATATCCCTAACAGGGCCTTCGTGCTGACAGCTGCAAGATGTGTACAGGGTCGCATCATTGCTAGATGATGGAGGAGGACAAAGGCCAATAAGCATCTAAGAATTCAGTAAGAGTAGCAAAGAACTGCATACAACTGCAGATAAAAATACTACATATCAGTTAGTGTAAACCTCATTCAGTTAGGTATACCAGTATTAAAACAAAAACTAAAGCTGATGTCTGGTTGCCTGAGGATAGACTTTGGCCTACAGATGACTTTTGGATAAAAAGTTTTAATTTGAATCTTTTTTTGGCAGGGCCTATACAATCCAGTTTCCCACAGTTCCAAAAAAATCCCTATTATCTTGTTTTATGCATTTACATAACCCATGAGATCCATGAAGGCAGGAAGCCCTGGCTTAGAGGCAGCAGAAACCAGAGCAAGACCTTTGGGTGCCAAACTGGACTAAAATTAGAATTTAGTCTTCAAAATTGGCTTAAGCTAGCTTTCAAAACAGATGGGCCTTGTTTCTTCATCTGATTTATACATACACACACACACACACACACACACACACACACACACACACGGTGCCAAAAAAAATGCATACACATTTTAAGAAAGGAAAAAACTGTATTAATTGTAATACTCAATATATACCGTAACAAAAGATGAATACAAGTCACGCCTGACTTCTGCAATTATAAGAGGTGCTTTATATTTCTGGTATAAAGACAATAATGTATTCTTTATTGCTATTTTGATTGACATTCAACGTTTCATTATTAAATTGGTGTAAAAGTAATTGCGGTTTTTGCAATTATTTTTACCCTTTTAAACCGCAATTACTTTTGCACCAACCTAATGTTATGGCATCCTGTGGTACAAATGTACAATTTCTTCGGAGACTTCTAGAACTATAAAATATTTTTGGAGCTAATTAGAGACACACATCCAAACAATTTCTTTGTTTTCCTAGTTGTTTATTATTATTAGGAAAACAAGAAAAAAACATGGGACAAGCAGCTCTCAGCAGAAGAGCCACAGCTCTTTTTTTCATGAAGTCACCATCTGTTTCTACTCTAAGATTGCTGAGTCCAGATGTTGTTATCCTCCTAGCACAATCCCCACAGTGAATGTTTCCAACTGGAACTTCATGTTCAAGCAAATCAAAGCAGAGCAATGTTTTATGTAGGTTGGACTTCGACTGTTCTGAGCTATCCATTATTAAAAAGACAACATTTGTTGATGTTGTGCTGTGGTCTCAATCAGTAACATGGTTCCTCATTCATTCCATTCAACTCTGGGTTTTGCATGTCAGAAAAAATTATTTAAATTTCAAGTCTGAGATGCTACAGGAAAAATGCCTTCTCAAACATGAGCGGTAGCAGGAATTTGCTATGAGTTCCTTGCTCAGAGTTGTAAAAAATAACATTATGACAAGGATGTTTGCTTGACTTAACTTTTAAAAAACGGATTGATTCTGAGGATTCATAAAGTGATATTCATAAATAATGATTGAAAGTTATATGAATCAAAAGAACAAAGTCATGAATGAGTAATTTTAACTTAGTTTCCATATATTTTAAAACCTGGTTTAAGACTAATGGAAGCTTTTGAAGAAGAAAAGATATCCCAGATCCCTAACATCACTTTTTATTTTGGGGTGTTCCTTTCCAGTCTTTGACATAGGTGAGTAATTAATGGATATGATGCAGGATACTTTATTCTGCTCAGGTAAACTATCCAAAGTTCTATTACTTAAAGGTGTATGATCCACCCATAAGGCACAACTCAAGTGAAAGAGGAGGCTTTTTTTCCCCACTTAAAAACAATTTTTAAACACAAAATTCACTCTCAGGGAATTTGTTTTCTCGAGTTTGAGAGGGTATGGCAAATGTAAAAACCAACAGCTGTTTGTTGACTTTGTGCAGAAGTTGTATAGGCTTGGCAAAGCAGAATGTCTGGAAGTATTTAAAAAAGTCAATCTGATAAGGCATCGCAACAGCAGGACTAGGCAATGGCTGAGGTTGGGATGGGCTAGAAGCCGTGCTGAGGCAGGATCTCTGCAGTTGGTACTGATGGGCCAACGACAGGAGAGGAGAACAGAGGACGGGAAGGAGGCACTAGGTCCAGTTGGAATAAACTAGGCCCTGAAATTAACATGTAGAATTACATTTTTGTGAAGAAGCAGCTGCAAGGCCATATACTATTTATGCTTAAACTGTTACAGGATGCTAAAGAAATAATTTGCCAATGTTTTTACCAAAAGCCAGGACCACTGTTTGTATTTCTAAATATTAGACCTGAATGGGTGTCGTTTGGATATAAAAAGGTTAAGTCCGAAGAGGCTAGTCTACCTGCATTAGCTTCCGGGGCATCAGTGTATGTAATCCCGCCTGATATTTGTTGAGAGCGTCTATGTACAAGGCACTGGTAAAAGCATTTGACATGTATTAAATCGTTTAATCTTTATACCAGCTTTGTGTGCTAGATGTCCCCAGACAAGGACATTGAGACCCAAGGCAAGTAAAGAGCTTGTCCAAGTCACACTGAGTAAATGATGGAGTCCAGATCATACTGTAGGCAATTTCCTCCAGAGCTCACACTGTTGTAGTGGCCTCTCTGATGTGTGGCTTCTAGAATGGTGTCTAGAGAATGCTCACCCCCAAAAGGACTCACAGCAAATTTATTCAGGATATTTCCTTCTAAGAGATTCACAACTAATGCAAGTATGATGAGTGATCTGGTTCGTTCACTGAGGTGTCCTCTTCAGCCTGAGTTTATGTGGGTACAGTCTGATTTCTACCTGCTCAGCCCTCAGGTGCTGTCTCCCAGCTCCCTGGGACGTCCAGCCATCAGGATCAGTGCAAACATTTGGCTTATCATTTGGATTTGTTTTCGAGTACTTTCTGGTCCTCTTATTATTTGCCCTGTTTTTATCCTAGTCAGTCTAGCCTTTAAAACATGCTTTTCATAGCAGCATATTTAGATATTTTTGTAGTAGCATTTTTAGATATTCTCTACTGGGAAAAGTGACTGAATATTTACTTCTCAACATTTCCCCTCAATTATCTGAGGTACTCTTTTCTAATATTACTAAACACCAGCTCGGACTTCTCAAGATTGACCTAACTCACCCAACAGTAAAACGATTTCAGGTGAATGAGGAGTGGTAGGTGCTACTTCTTTGGAGAGGCATATATTAACTAGAGCAATGCTTTTCAAAATGTCTGGGAACCATAATCTTCTGGGGAACTAGATTAAAATGCAAACCCAATCCCTAACCTCCTGGAGAATGAGATTTAGTAGGTCTGGGGTAGAACCAGCCACATTTAAAACAATCACTCCTGAACTGCTTCTCATATCACTGGACAGCTGATCTACTTTGAAAAGCACATACCCAGCAGAAGGTTGGGAGAAGCACAGTAATCTGGAGAGAGGGCTATAAAAATTGTACTCATGGACTATGGGAGATGCTCGCTCTTTGGGAGGCAAGAGCATGGATTTTGAAACCAGACCACTGGATTTGAACTTTGTTCCCTATTAATTACCTATCCAACCTTGAACAACAGTTGTAAACATATTTGTACCTCAGTTTCCTTATGTTAGATAGAGCTAATAATACCTTTCACATTACATTGGTGTAAGGATTAAATGTGACAACAGAATAAAGTATCTTGTAGACTTTTGGCTAACCATAGCTTTTAAACACATGCATTTATTTTCATACATGCTGAAATCCCAAGAAAATGATAGTACAGGAGTCCAAAAAGGCATACACATCTAAGGACAGGAGAATGGGAAAGGAGAAAACAGTAAACAAGAAATGTTACCAAAGTTTTGGAGAAAATAAATTGGATGGAGGCAGAGCAGATATTTAATTGGTACTGACCAGTGTACACTCACATGACCCTACCAGTTATTTATGGATGCAGTGTCCATTCAGTGCTCATGGTCGCTTTGTAGTTAAGTATTTTCATGGTTACTCTGGGATGGAGAAATGGTAATTGACTTAGCAAGCTGAAACCTAAATCTAAGAAAGCTGCAGTAAGTGCCTGAGGAAAGGAACATCAATGAGAAAAAGCTAACATTCTCTAGAGAACACTGGGAAAGCTCAGGATTTGGCAACACCAAACACTGGAGAATAAGGGCTCGAAGCAGGGAAACTGGCAAAAAAAAAAGTGTTAGAGCAGATTTAAACTCAGAACCAGATTTCTTAACTGCAGCTCTGAAGTCAATAAAACAATGAAACAATTCTTTCAAAATGTAGAGGTAAATGTTTTTCAGTGAAGTATTCTATACCAAATCAAACAATCAAGACATTTTCAGACACAAGGTCTAAAAAATTTTACTTTCCCTGTTTTCTTTCTCAAGAAGTTACTGGATAATGTCTTTGTGAAAATGGATGAGTAAACCAACATAAAGGAAGACACAAAGGGCAGGAAAGGATGAGGAATTCCTAACAGATGGAAAAAGGAAGTGCCAGGACAATTATGCACAAAACCTTGACTGGAGGACAATGCGCAGCTCCAGGAAAGCTCCCCCAAAAGAAAAATGGAATTGACAGATAATCCCAGGAAGTACCTTCTCAGCGTAGGAGACGGAGAGACTGTGGAGTTTGCTGTTGAGGGAGAAGCGGATGCAGAGGTGGCAAATGTTACCGGCCCTGGTGGAGTTCCAGTGCGAGGCAGTAAATATGCAGCGGGTGGTAAGCATGATACACGCTGTCCACGTCACGGGGGTCCTGCACACAATTACCAGCAGAATTACCAGAACAGTGACAGTGGGAAAAGCATGCAGCACCGGAGAGAGCTCCCTCCCCAAGGCCGGGCCCATTTCCCACCTTCCTACCTGCAGGGACCGTATGGGCCTCACTCACAGTATTCCAACCCTCCTGTGCAGGGAGAAGCGGTGGGTGAGCTGACAACCAAGGTACAGGAGAACAAAGCAGCCCAGTGAGACAGAATACATATCGGGTATAGAGCACGATTCCGCAGGGGCCCTGGGCACCAAAGGCAGCCTAGAGAGGAAAGCAATGAGGAAGATGAGGAAAGTCAAGGAGATGAGACCCAAGGTCAGCAGCCACCTCAATGTCGGTACTGTGACAACTTCAATTACTGACGCGGACGCCCAGAAGGTGGCAAAGAGACAAAAGCAGCAGATCCACCAGCTGAGAATTCTTCCCTTCCCGAGGCTGAGCAGGGTGGTGCCGAGTAAATGCCAGCTTACCATCTCCACCATCATCCAGTGTAGTCATCCAACCAGAAGAAATGAATATGGAATTCCAGCAATAAGGAATGAACAAAAGGTTGGAGCTGATGACCCCAAGTGCTTGCTCTTTGCCAGTTGACTGAATAACTAGAACTATCTGCATTATCTGTGCAGCATGGGGTTTTTAGTATTTTTCCCTAAAGATGTCTCTTTTTGGTAATGACAATGGTGTCTTTTTAATTATTTATTTTGACGTTCAATATTATTTTATATTAATTTCAGGTGTACAGCATAGTGGTTAGACACTTATGTAATTTAAGAAGTGGTCCCTCTGAGGATTGTGGAAGGACTAGTCTAGTACCCACCTGGCACTGTACAGTTATTACAATATTATTGACTATATTCCTTATGCTCTACCCTACATCCCCATGACTACTTTGCAACAACCAATTTGTATCTCTTTCCATTTTTCGCTCACCCCTACCTCCCTCCCATCTGGCAACCATCAAAATGTTATCTGTATCTATGAGTTTGCTTCTGTTTTGTATGTTTATTTTGTTCTTTAGATTCTATATATATGTGAAATGGTATTGCATCTGTCTTTCTCCATCTGACATACTCTACTCAGTACAATACTCTCCAGGACCATCCATGCTGCTCCCAGATGGCAAGAACCAATTGCCTTCCCTGGCCGAGAAATATTCCTTTGTATATATGTACCACCTACTCCTCATCCATTCATTCATCAACGGATACCCAGGTTGCCTCCACATCTTGGCCATTGGAAACAATGCTGCAATGAACATATGGATGCACATGTCCCTCAAGGTTGTGTTTTGGGTTTCTTCGGATAAATACCTAGAAGTGGGGTTACTGGGTCCTTCTTGCCTCTTGTTATAGCCTTTGTTTTAAAGTCTATTTTGTCTGGTATAAGTATTGCTACCTCAGCTTTTTGTTTGTTTTTGTTTGTTTCCATTTTCATGAAATATCTTTTCCCCATCCCTTTACTCTCAGTCAGTTTGTGCCTTTCGATCTGAAGTAAGTCTCTTGTAGGCAGCATATGTAAGGGTCTTGTTTTCTTATCCATTCAGCCACCCTATCTTTTGATTGGAGCATTTAATCCATTTACATTTAAAGTAATTGTTGCTAGATATGTAGTTATTGCCATTTTATTATTCATATTTTTGATCTTTTTTCTTTCTTTTTGTCTAAAAGAAGTCCTGTTAAGTTTCCGTGTAATACTGGCTTGGTGGTAATGAACTCCTTTAGCTTTTTCTTGTCTAGGAAGCTCTTTATGTGTCCCTTGATTCTAAATGATAGCTTTGCTGGGTAGAGTTATCTTGGTTGTAGGTCCTTGCTTTTCATCACTTTTCATATTTCCTGCCATTCGCTTCTGGCCTGCAAAGTTTCTGTTAACAAATCAGCAGATACTCTTATGGGAGCTCCATTGTAGATAACTAACTGCTTTTCTCTTGTTGCTTTTAAGATTTTCTCTTTGTATTTAACCTTTGGCATTTTACTTATGATGTGTCTTGATGTGGGCCTGTTTAGGTTCATCTTGTTTGGGACTCTTCACACTTCTGGGCTTGTATGTATATTTCCTTCACCAGGTTAGGGAAGTTTTCAGTCATTTTTTTCAAATAGATTTTCAATTCCTTGTTCTGTACTTTCTCCTTCCGGTATCCCTATGATGAGGCTGTTCGTACTGTTGGTGTTGTCCCAGAGGCCCCTTAAAGTCTCCTTATTTTTTTGGATCCTTTTTCTTTTTGCTCTTCTGATTGGGTATTTTCTGCTACTTTATCTTCTAAATTGCTGTTTCCATCCTCTGCTTCATCTAATCTACTGTTGATTCCCTCTAATGTATTCTTCATTTCCGTTATTGTATTCTTTATTTCTGACTTTTTTTTTATGTTTGCTATCTCCATTTTTATGTATCCTATCTCTTCGTTCTCCTGAGATCAATGAGCATCCTTTTAACCAGTGTCTGGAACTCTGCATCTGGTAGACTGCTTGTCTTCATTTTTTTTTAGTTCTTTTTTCTGGAGCTTTGTTCTATTCTTTTATTTGGGACATATTTCTTTGTCTCCTGATTTTGGTTGCCTCCCTGTGTATGTTTCTATGTAGGGCTGCTATGTCTCCTGGTCTTAGTAGAATGGCCTTATGTAGCAGGTGTTTTGTGGGACCCAGTGGTGCACTCTCCCTGGTCACCAGGATGGGTGCTCCAGGTGTGTTGCTTGTGCGTTGAGCTGTGGTTGCTGTTTGCACATCAGTGAGAGGGATTGACCTTCAGGCTGATTGGTTGTAAGGACTGGCTATTATTACTACAGTGGAGGAGCTGTTGTGCAGGGGCTGTCCCTATGGAGCAGGTTTCACTTTCACAGGGCTGTGTTGTCTGCCCAGTCTGCCCTGTGGGTTTGTCATCCTTTATTGTGGCCAAGTGATGCTCCAGGCCAGTCTGAAGCTGGCCACTGGGGCGGCCAGCCTCAGGGCCTCCTGGGAGAGGACCCGCTGCAGGCCGAGTTTAGCTGCTGTCTGTGCCCTGCCTGTGTCCATCTAGCATGAGCCACAAAGCAATCCAGAGATGGCCACCACCCACGCTGTGCTTGGAGGTGCCTTGAGAGGCAAAACCATGAACCAGTGTGGCTGTTGCTAGTGCCAAGCTTGGGGGCTGCTCAGTCAGAGGTACGGAACGCGCTGAAGCCAGATGCCTCTTGTTTGGGTTTTGTGAAACTTTGAGAGATTTTAGGAAAGTCTGCAGCATGAGCCAAGGCAGGCAGTTTGTATGAAAGAGCCACTGGGAGCTTTGGGTGTGCCAGAAAGTTTGGTGGGGCATGGTCTCAGGGAATCGCTAGGGTGGAGCAGATGAACTGTGATAGGCAGTTCGATGGAGACTCAGATATGGTGTCTACGTGCATCTGCATTCTGGGAAGAGGAGAGCTTAACAAAGAAACAATGCTCCTCTGTGTGGAAGAAAGCAGCCCCTCCAGCTTTCGCCCTAAAGCTAGACAATTCAGTTCCTCCCTACATGTCCCTGACACCTTTCAAGCTGCTTCCCCAGTGCTGGAGCTCAAAGCAAGTGAGTCTAGCAGCAAGTAAGTTCATGTGAAGTCCCTGTAAGAGGCACGTCTGGGAGCACAGCTGCCCTCCGTCTCACTCAGCTACAATGTCCGCTGGTTCTCACAGCCAGAACTTATGGGGACTTCTCTCTCGGGCACTGGAGCCATAAACTGGGGTGAGGCTGGGATCCCTCACTCCAGCTAGACTTCAGATGATTCTCAATGATGGTTGTTCTGTAGTTATTTGTAATTTATGTGGTCTGTTTTATTTTTTTAAGCCTTTTTTTCTCAATACACCTTTAAAAATTTTTTAATTGTTTCGTATGTGGTCAAGTTGAGACTTTGAAGAACTTCATTTTCAATTTGTAATAAAAGTTTACAACTTGGTTTTTTCAAAAAAGTCAGCAAACTGCAAGCACCTGTTAATAAAGGTCTTAAATTTTTTTAAAAAGAGAGAAAAATAAAAAATGAAAGAGATGAGACTTAATCCTCATAGTCCATAGTAGGAAATCAGTAAATACAGCCTGAAATAGAAAAATTAACAAATAGCAGCATAAGGATTTTATTTATAATTTTGGATATAAATATTAAAAGAAAGTTAAATGAATTGATGGTAGTTTCCTTTGTGGAACAGGATGGGATTAGAGAAGGGTGAGACAGGGTACTTCTGTTTTTGATGAGAAGTCATGTAAAACATTTGCTTTCAAAAAATAACACAAGTATGACTTTAACAACAGTGGTTAATTTAAAATATAAATGCTGTTTCATATATAGGTGTACATATATACAGTGCATGTCACTGGTAAATACTCAATAGTTGGTAGTTATTTTTGTTTGTGGAGAACTGTAGGTGAGAACTAGGAGGACAGACTCAGAGGCTTCTCCAGAATTTCTATAGAAGAAGCTTCAGAGACAGCAGTTGGATTAGAAGGTGGGTGTGGTGGGTTGAATTGTGGTTCCAAAAAGATATGCCCAAGTCCTAACCCCTAGTATTTGAATGTGACCTTATTTGGAAGTAGGGTCTTTGCAGATGTAATTAAATTAAGGATCTCAAGATGAGATCATCTTGGATTTAGAGTATATTTAGAGTATACTCTAAATCCAATGATTAATATTCTTATAAGAAACAGAAAAGGAGAAGACACAGAGAGACATAGAGGGGGAGGCTATGTGAAGATGGAGGCAGAGATTAGAGTTATGCATCTACAAGCCGAGGCCTGGGTGGCAGCCACCATCTAGGAGAGATGCATGGCAGATTTTTCCCTCCAAGACTTGGAAAGAACCAACCATGCCACCATCTTGGTTTCAGACTTCTGGCCTTCAGAATAGTGAGAGTATAAATTGTTGTTTTAAGTCACTGAGTTTGTGGTAATTTATTACAGCAGCTCTAGAAAAGTAATTCAGTGGGGTAGTAGACAGGCCTTGAAGTTTCATTTTAGAGCATGTATTTTATTCCTTAGATTGTATATTGGTTGGAAGCTTTGATGGGGGGACTGAAGCCTCCTTACACTATCCCTTAATGTTGCTACTGGCTAGATCACAAATTGGATGAGTCCAGTGAAATAAATATGTTTTATTTTTTTCCAGCTTTATTGAAATATAATTGACATATAATGTTGTGTAAGTTGAAAGTATACAACATGTTGCTTTGATACATTTATGTATTTGCAAAATGATAACTACCATAGTGTTAGCTAACACTTGTATCCCGTCACATCATTACCATTTCTCTTTTTGTGGTGAGAACATTTAAGATCTATTCTCTTAGCAACTTTCAAGAATATAATACAATGTTGTTAACTATAATCACTATACTGTGCCCTAGATCCCCAGAACTTATTCTTTTTAACTGGAAGTTTGTGCTCTTTGTCAATACCCCCTCTTTTCCCCACCCCTCAGCCCCTGGTAATCACCATTCTAGTCTGTTTCTATGAGTACAGTTTTTTTAGATTCCACATATAAGTGATACCATTTAGTATTTATCGTCCTGTGATTGACTTAATATACTGAAATAAATGTTTTGTTTTGTTTTGTTTTTTGAGGGGGACACAGCTCACTGTGGCCCATGCGGGGATAGAACGGGCAACTTTGGTGTTATTAGCACCACGCTCTCACCAACTGAGCTAACTGGCCACCCCTGAAATAAATGGTCTTAAAGTGATTTCAGATGCATCCTTTCATGTTATGGAATGTGTTTTTGGGAACAACAATATTTCTACACCACTGTTTGCCTGTTTCATCAAAGAGGCAGATATGAAACCAAGAGAAGAAATAGGTCTCTGTGCGTAATGAGACTAGGCTGCGATAAGGCATTGTTCGTTGATATTCTACTTCTTTTTTTTGAACTGGCTTCTTAATACTCTAAATTAAGTGAGTAATCTCTTTTTCTGTCCCGTTCTTTGCTTTTTTATTTACCTTTTCTCCTTAGTGTCATTTATTTCAGCTGTCCTGGAAATACCTTTTATGACTCACAGAAAGTCAGCCCACAGCAAAAAGATGATAAATTTAGATTTCAAAAATAGTACCTGGATAGTTACTTACCATTTTGCCCTATTTTTTTCCATTTTATTTATTTATTATTTAAAAATTTTTTTTCCTTACATAGAAATTCATTTGATAGATGGCATGAGCTCAAATCCTACTTCCAAAATATATCTTAAATATGCCCATGCTCTCCATTTCTAGCCTAAGGCCACTCCCATCGCTCCAAAGCTTTACTGCAGGAGCTCTGTCTGCTTGTCCCTTTATACTCCCATCTCTTTCTTGGAGAACAATTCTACTCAGTTTCCTAAAACCATTCATTGGATGCACTTCAGATAAAATCTAGCCTGCTTAATGCAGCCTACCAGGCTCTGTGTCATCTGACCCCACCATCCTCACCAGTTTCACCTCCTACCACTATTTCCTTCAAACATCATGCTTGGCCTTCACTCAGATCCTCAAAGACTTTAAATGTTTTCCTCCTCGGGACCTTTGCATGTACTGTTCTTTTTACCTACTGCTCTTTTCTCCACTCCTTTTTCCTTTCTGTAGCCATAGTTACATTTCACTTTCTTTATCTGTAAGCTAATTCTAAAAATTAGAAGGCAGTCGATACTATTTAACAAATGATTATATGTATGTAAGTCATTATAAAAACAAGATTGGACCCATTAAAAAAAAATCTACTCTTGGGCATTTACTTAAGAGAAATAATAACATATGTCTGCAAAAGACATACATAAATAATCATAGGGCTTTACTTCTAATAACACCAAGCTGGAAACAACCCAAATTCCAACAACAGAAGAATGAGTAGACAAACTGTGCCATATTTGTACCTTGGACTAGTACTCAACAATAAAAAAGAATGAACCACTAATACACATAACAAGTTGAACCTTCCAAACATTATATTGAACAAAAGGAGCCAGACATAGAAAAGTACATGTTGTATGATTCCATGTATGTAAAGTTCAAGGGCAGGCAAATGAATCTGTAGCAATAGAAATCAGAACAGCTGTTGTCTCTCGGTGTCTGTGTGGTGGGGGTGAGAAATGGAAGCGTTGTCTTGAAATGATACGAGGGAACTTCCAGGGGTGAGGGAAATGTTCTATATCTTGTTTGGGGTAATGGTTATACAGGTATTTACATTTGTCAAAACTTATTAAATTGCATATTGAAGGTTTGTGCATTTTGTTGTGCATGAAATTAACCTCAAAGAACAATATAATCTTTTGTTTCTGTAACTCGGCTGCTCAAAGGAGACTTTTTCAAGAGGGAGTCCAATGAGTCACTTTTTTTTTCTAGCTTCCTTCGTTTCTTCTGGATCATACCCAAAGCTCTTGTATGTTAATAACGTGAGAGGTTATCAGGCCTCCCTCTGGATCTATAGACATGTATTTTACATGTAGTCGTGTGATTCCCAGATGTCTCATTCCCAAGCCTACGTCAGGTTAGAAGTAGCTGAGAAGTACACACTCAGGCATATTGGTCACATTGGTAATCATGAGTAGGCTGACGTGAAGGAGAAAGAGAAAATTAAAAGTATGACCTAAGAATTCAAAAAAGTGTGGGCCTAGAGTAACTGAAATAAAATCAGACAATGCTATACATTACTCTAGCCACAGGGCATCATATGCTATAAGGGGTCCATCCAGAAATGTTAAATTATATCCAGTATACTCTATTTTTAATACAAGGGAGGGTAAATGTATTAACATTCCCTAGAGGCCAGTTTAAATAATACGTTTGCTTTGGGCTTGAAGTGATCAAACTTCAGATAGCTGGATGAATCCAATCAGGGATTAAAGCCACTCCCTGGTAGAACGAGGACTGGTGGCAAAGGAGCCACCACTGAGGAGATGGCTACCATGAAATGACTGAATAGAGCTCCAGGCAACTGACAGGGGTCGTGTAATTCCAAGCACTGACCTGACACCAGTACCACCAGCCTATAATTTCCTTACTGCTGTAACACGCTGAGTAATGCGGCAAGCATGGGCTCTCTTTGGGGCACATGTGAGCACTCCATAGGGTCAGGCCCATGAAAAGGTCTTGCTAGTTTTTCTGAAAGAAAATCATTCTAAATAGGCTTTTAGAGAGTTTTCTGGGTGATTTCTATTCTACAGAGATTTGATTGCAGAAATTTTCCAGTAAACTTAAAAAAAACAACACACAAGCAAAACGTAACTTCCTGTAACACTTAGAAAGTGTGTCTAGTGGGGCGAAATATTAAAAACATTTGTTTGTTGCATCAAAGGATAACCTTAATGAGTAGAACTTCGACATGAGTGGGAAAGGTAGAATGCTAAAGAGGATAAAACTTTCTGTCAGTGACTAAAGAAAACCTTGCTGGACTTGGAAAGCATAATGGAACAGGGATCCTGTCTAGTTGGAGGCATTTGTAGTCTTGAACTCAGATTCATGACTGAATTAGAGGCAGTGGATCTGCAGGGGTGAAGGGGCCACCGGAAAATGAGAACAGGGAGGTGGATACTGTTGGAAGGAGAAAGCATGGAATGTCCGTAGTGGTCAAAAGAAATGCCTAAGTGGATGTGTGGGAGGGTATCAGAACAAACGAACACTGCCAAGCTGATTTGTTTTCTAACTGTTGAAGCATTCCCGGGACATGCTCTCTATATGCTAGGATTAGAGAGGTGGTGAGTTTCAAAAAATATGCTTATCATTAGAAGTACCAGCATTTTAAATTTATTTGGCATATGTATTTTTAATTCTAAAGAGACAATAATAACATTAATTTAACTTGGAAAAACATGACTCCTCATAATTCCACTACTCTTTAACTGGTAATGTTTTGTTTTTATGTTTTCTTCTAGGCTAAAATTCTCTTTCTTTAGCTATACTTTTCTTTCCTCTTGGGATAACATTTATTAAAGCAGTTTCTGACCCCTAGTAAACTGGGAACAATTCGCTAGTCCTGTATTATTCTGCCTGAAACTGGAAACTTGAACTGCTGAGATGAATTACCTGCAAATATAATTTCATTACTGTTTTTAAGATTCCCACTTTCAACATCTGCTAATCCATGATCATTTGGCCTGCTGAAGTAAAAGGAGGGAAACGTTGTGGGTATGTATACAAAGTAAGCCTGCAGTTCTCTAGAATGGGCTTAGGGATTATCCATCCTTATTTCCCCTTTAATAAGGAAAATGAAGCCCAGAAAAAAATCACAGAACTACCAAATGCTAGAACTGAGATTTGAACCAAGCACTTACAAATTAAAACTTTTAGCTTTGAATAATTTTAGATTTATAGAAAAGGTTTAAAAAATAGTACCTAGGGTTCCAGTATGCCCTTCATCCAGCTTCCCCTAATGTTAACAATTACACAACCACAGTTTGATTATCAAAACCAGAAAGTTAACACTGAGACATTACTACTAATTAAACTACAGACCTTATTTGAATGTCATTAGGTTTCCCTCCTGTGTCTTTTTTCCTTTCTGTCATTCCAGGATCCAATCCAGAACGTCACATTTAGTTATCATATCTCCTTAGTTTCTTCCAGTCTGGGAGAGCTCCTTAGTCTTTGTTTTTCATGACCTCGACACCTTGAAGAATACTGGTCAGGTATTTTGTAGAATGCCCCTCTACATTTTGTCTGATGTTTTCCCACAATTAGGTTGAGGTTAGGTATTTTGGGTGAGAATACCACAGAGGGGAAGTGTCCTCAGTGTATCATATCAGGAAGTACACAATGTTGATATGTCCTGTTACTGGTGATGTTAACCTTGATCACTCAGTTAAGATGGTATCTTTCAGGTTTCTTCACTGTCAACTTACTGTTTTTCCTTTTATAATTGATAAATATCTTGGAGGAGATACATTGAGACTGTGCTAATATCCTGTTTTTTCTCAAACTTTCACTCATGGATTTTAGTATCTATCAGTGCCTGCAACAATCATTATTGTACTGTTTGCCTAGTAGTGATTTTGTAACTTATTTATACTTATATGTATGGACTCATGCATATTTATTTTATTCTATGGATTATAATCCAATGCTGTCATTATTTATTTTGTTGCTCAAACTGTTTCTAACTTTGGCCATGGGAATTCCTGGAGGTTGACTCCTGTATCTTTCTGTCATGTCTCGTCATGGTGGAGTTGTTTTGAGAACTTCATTTCCTGACACTAGATTTTTCAGGCTCAATTAGATTTTCCCTGCCTAGTCTTAGAATCAACTGCTTCCCCCAAAGAACCCTATGAATCAAGATCATTTTTTTTAAGTGTGAGAAATTTATTTATTTATTTATGTTTCTGTTTGTTTATTTAATTAATTAATTTATTTTAAGAGCTTTTGATATAAACCTCTTATACTCCTTCCACCAGTTCATGTTACATCTTAAGTGATTTTTGACTTGAACACTTGATAAACTTTGTCAGAAATATACTATAAAAGTAGGTGGGGTTTGTACCTGTTGAGTTTGTTCTAGTCATCCAACATCGCCTTGCAGTTTCTCCCAATACCCCTCTGTCCATTCTGTTTGTCCCACTCAGATGATCCAGGCATGAGGTGGCAGGAAGGTGAGAAGATGTAGAAGTGAATTTGAGTGTAGATAAGGCTACAGATGCAGAAAGACATGATGTGATATAGGGGAAGGTATGAATAGGGAGGCTGGGAGAATCCCTGGATGGGACTCAAATATACACATGTAAATCCTTTCTGCTTTACCACTGTGCAAATCCACAAAATGCAAAGCTTCAAAAGCAAGTCAGAATTTTGGAAGTTTAATTTTTTTTTTTTCCTGGCACTTGATCCACTCTGCCTGTAGGGAAGGTGCTCTTAGTGACTTCTGCTTCTTTTTTTCTCTTTCAAGTTGCCACCTGCAGCTGTCTGGGCTGATTTATGGGGGTCATGGCAAGTCTGCTTCTCTCTGAGTCTCAGATAATCATTGCGTATATATTATTACACTCTCTGGGTTAGGGATGGAGAACATCCAATGTATGGACGTTAAATGAAAACATGGTTAATTCACAGTGGAAATTAAAAGGAAGACTAAAAACAGAAACTTTAAAAGTCTAGATTTCTTATCTTTTGCATAAAATAATAGAACTTAAAAAGCAACTTAGAAAGCTATTCCAAACAGATGAGTATGTATCATGATTTAAGTGCCTGCTGTTAGGCCAATATTCCATTCCAGGATTCAAGAATGCTTAAGGTAGTAGCAATTGCTATTTCTTGGTATTCGTTATGAGTGTAAGATTATTTTTCTGTAATATGTATTGTCATTCCACATCTTTTTATTCTTAATTTTCTACAATGACACTACACTTTTTCCTATGTACTTGTCCCTGGTGTGTGTGTGTGTGTGAGAGAGAGAGAGAGAGAGAGAGAGAGAGAGAGAGAGAGAGAGAGAGAGAGAGATGACATACTAGTTTCTTACTTTTACAGGAAATTTAATACATGTCAGCACAAATCTAACTGACTCATTTGGCGGGGAGAACAAGTTCACATGCCAGAGTAAATAGGGAATGGGGTGAGATCTCAAGAAGAGGGAAAGGGTGGGGAAGCAGTTTACAAT
Organism: Rhinolophus sinicus; assembly: GCF_057876585.1. Lineage (NCBI taxonomy): Eukaryota > Metazoa > Chordata > Mammalia > Chiroptera > Rhinolophidae > Rhinolophus > Rhinolophus sinicus. Next base: position 107,753,800 of record NC_142516.1, read on the forward strand.
TTAAAATATGAGTAGAGGTGCTTTATTAAAACTATTTTTAATTTCTCATGTTGCGTTTTTATCCTGACCTCCACAGTATCTTAGACTATCGAGGACATTTCTTCCTCCCCTCTGATGCCCACAATCATTTAGCCATTAAGTCTGACCTGTTCTGACTCCTCCATATCTCATACGTTTTTCTTCTCCTTTCTATCCCCACAGGTACCTACTTGGTTCAGGCGTTTACCAAGTTTTGCATGTGCTGTTGCTATAGTCTTTGTCCTGTCCTTGGCTGTCTCTGAATCACTCATCCTTTAAAACTCATCCCAGGCATTTGTTCCTACTCGATGAGAGCTAGCCATTTCTTTCTCGCTGCCACCACCGAACCTTGTGCTAACCCGTTCAATAGTCCTGCCCTAAATGCATTCTAGCTGGTAGTTTATATTCTTGTTTCCACTACTTGACTGAGGCTATGAGCTCCCTGAAAATTTTGTCTTCCTTGTTTCTATATACCCATTGCCTAGCAATGCTGGGCACACTAAGTGCTTGATGAATACTTGGTCAATGAATGAACAAATGAGTGGGCGAATAAATGAAGATGGCCACTCCGTTCACTGATGAGCTGTTATTAACTAGTAAACTACACAGTCAATCCCCAGCAAACGTTGCTCCCTGGAGTTGACAATTCATTACATGGGTGATTATAACCTTTAATATGACATCTTATAAGGGATAGTTTCTCTCCCACAAATAATTATTTTCTCAAAATATCAAGAGTTTTTTCCTTTTTCAAAGCAATTATAATTATTGTGCCTCATATCTCCACCTAGTGAAACAAATTGGTAATACAGCAATTAAGATATCTATGTGTGACTATCAGAAACACAATTGTAAGATTTCCTTGTCAAAATAACCTATTTATACATATCTGGATAGTCTCATGCCACTGGAAAATAATGTGGAAATATGAAAAACTTACAATTAGCTTAATCTTTCACCACTTTTAAAAAAGAGCCACACATATTTATTAACACAGACTGTTATACAGATATTTTATAGAAAAACAGTTTTGTAAACTATGCAAACAATCCCAGCAATTTATGTTAATATTTATTGAGTGATTTTTAGTGATTAAAATGCACTTCAAGGTATGTATCATTTCATCACGATATCCATTTCTAAAAAAATATTATTTTTTTTCAGTTACAGTTGATATTCAATATTATTTTATATTAGTTTCAGGTATACAGCATAGTAGTTAGACATTTGTATAATTTATGCAGTGATGCTCCCAATTAGTTTACTATTCACCTGGCACCATACGTAGTTATTACTATATTACTGACTACATTCCCTATGCTGTACTTTACATCCCCATAACTATTTTGAAACTACCAGTTTGTACTTCTTAAGCCCTTCACCTTTTTCACTCAGCTGCCCAACCCCCGCTTCCCTCTGGCAACCATCAGTTTAGGTAAACACTATCTATGAGTGTGTTTCGGTCTATTTGGGTTTTTTTGTCCTTTAGATTCCACGTATAAATGAGATCATATCGTATTTGTTGTTCTCAGTCTGACTTATTTCACTTAGCACAATGCCCTTTAGGTCCACCCATGTTGTCATAAATGGTAAGATTTCATTCTTTTTCATGGCTGAGTAGTATTCCAGTGTAGATATATACCACCTCTTCTTTATCCAATTTTCTATTGATGGGCACTTGGGTTGCTTCTATAACTTGGCTATTGTAAATAGTGCTGCAATGAACATAGGGGTGCATATATCTTTTTGAATTAGTGTTTTCGATTTCTTTGGATAAATACCGAGGAGCAGAATTGCTGGATCATAAGGTAGTTCTATTTTTAATTTTGAGGAACTTCCAAACAAACCATTTTTCATAGTGGCTGCGCCAATTTGCAATCCCACCAACAGTGCACTAGAGTTCCTTTTTCTCCACATCTGCGCCAACAGTTGTTTGTTGATTTATTGATGATAGCCGTCCTAACAGGTGATATCTTATTGTGGTTGGAATTTGCACTTCTCTGATGATTAGTGACATTGAGCATATGTCTATTGACCATATGTAAGTTCTCATTGGAGAACTGCGCATGTCCTCTGCCCATGTTTTAATTGGATTGGTTTTATTTTTTGGTGTTGGGTTGTGTGAGTTCTTTATAAATTTTGGATAATAACCCCTTATCAGATGTATCATTGATGAATGTCTTCTCCCATTAAGTAGCATGTCTTTTTGTTTTGTTGGTGCTTTCCTTTGGTGCCACAAACTCTTTATTTGATGTAGTCTCATTTTTTGTTTCCGGTGCCAAGGAGATATATCAGAAGAAATATCACTCAGAGCCACGTCAGAATTTACTGCCTCTATTTTCTTTTAGGAGTTTTATGGTTTTGGGTCTTACATTTAAGTCTTTAATCCATTTTGAGTTTATTCTTGTATATGGACTAAGAAGAGGTGTAGTTTCATTATTTTGCATGTATCTGTCCAGTTTTTCCAACACCATTTTTTGAATAGACTATCTTTATCCAACTGTGTGTTCTTGCCTCTTTTTTTTCATAGATTAAATGACCAAATAGGCATGGGTTTATTTCTGGACTCTATGTTCTGTTCCATTGATCTATATGTCTGTTTTTATGCCAGTACCATGCTGTTTTGATTACTATAGCCTTGTAGTATAGTTTCATAGCAGGTAGTGTGATACCTGCAATTTTGTTCGTCTTTCTCAAGATTGCTACAGCTCTTTGGAGTCTTTTGTGGTTCTATATCAACTTTATTAAGATTTGTTATAATTCTGTGAAAAATGCCATTGGTATTTTGCTAGGGATTGCATTGAATCTATAGGCTGTTTTGGGTAGTATGAACATTTTAACAATGTTATATGCTTTCATGTCCATAAGCATGTTATAGCTTCCATTTATTTGTATCTTCTTCAATGTCTTACAATTTTCTGACTGTAGGTCTTTCACCTCCTTGGTTAAATTTATTCCTAGGTATTTTATGCTTTTTGAAGCAATTGTAAATGTGATTTTTTTTCTTAATTTCTCTTTCTGACAGTTCATTATTGGTTTATAAAAATGCAACTGATTTCTGAACATTAATTGTGTATCCTGATACTTTACTGAATTCATTTATCAGTTCTAATTGAGTTTTGGTGAAATCTTTGGGGTTATCTCTATATATAGTATCATATCATCTACAAATAATTACAGCTTTACTTCTCTCTTTCCAATTGGATAATTTATTTCTTGTCTGATTGCTGTGGCTAGAACTTCCAGCACTATGTTGAATAAAAGCGGTGAAAGTGGGCATCCTTGTCTTGTTCCTGATCTTAAGGAGAATGCTTTTAGCTTTTTCCCGTTGAGTCTGACATCGGCTGTGGGTTCATCATTTATGACCTTTATTATGTTGAGATATACTCCCTCTATTCTCACTTTTCTGAAAGTTTTTATCATAAATGGATATTGGATTTTGTCAAATGCTTTTTCTGCATCTGTTGATGTAACCATATGATTTTTATCTTTCATTTTGTTTCTGTGGTGATGATGCCCATTTTTTTATAAAGCTTAAAAATAAATATAACAGAATAATATATCATTTAGGTAAATATCTATCTGACAATCATCTATGTACACTATAAAGAAAAGCAAGGGGGTTACAAACATAACATTCAGAAGAGGGGTCACTGCTATGAATCAGGAAGAATGGATCAGAGAGGAGCCTCCAATAGCTTCCACAAGATTAGAAATGTTTTCATTCAGTGTGAAGTCATGGGTACAAGGGTGTTTATTTTGTTGTTATGCTTTATAATTTAGACGTACATATTCTTTTTTTTTTATATTAAATTTATTGAGGTGACAATTGTTAGTAAAATTACATAGATTTCAGGTGTACAATTCTGTATTACATCATCTATAAATCCCATTGTGTGTTCATCACCCAGAGTCAGTTCTCCTTAATCCCACTTTTGAGAACTGATCCTACAGAGTCCAAGCACCAGTATATAAGAATATACACAAAAAAGAGAGAAGAAAGGAGAAAAAAATAAAGAAGTGAATACAGTTACTGCATAAGTTCCATGTGTGCTCTGCTTTTGTGCTGTTATCTAAGTGTGATACATATGGTTTTTCATGAAGGCAAAGTTTAATGATAAATATTATGAATATTATCATGATATGCTTCAATAAAAATTATTCATGTGTTAAAACTGTTGTTTAAAAACTTTAAGCAATATTATACCAAACATGTTGTTTGGTATAAATAGATAAATATGCATAAATATAATAAGGTATATTATGCTGATAAAAGAACATTGAAAATGAGAGTGGAGAAAGACTGGTAGCATAAAAACAGAGGTAAATGAATTACAATGCTTTCATATGGGGATTTAAGAAAGTTAAAGTTTAAGATCCCAGTTACTGTATATTATAGTAACATAATGGTCTATAGTATTTTCTTAAGCTTATAATTTTAGTATGAATTAGTAGTTGTGCACCCAAAAATATTTTATATAAAGAGTGAATGCCCCAAACCTAATTTGAATATTTTTATTTTTCAGTACTTTGGATTCATTTTGTATTAATAGATAACACAAATAAATATCAATATTATTGTTGCTATGAGTCCAATATTTGCAGCTAGAAGGATAATTGTATGACTCATAAAATTATAAAAGAAAATCAATTGTATTTCTATATGCTAGCAAGAAACTATTTTTTTTTCAAGTAAGCAGTAGATTTATTAAGGAAAAGACAACAAGAAACTATTGAGAAATAAAATAAAAATTACCATTTGCAATAGCATCTAATACATAAACCTATTTATTTAAAAAAAAGACAAGTCTATATAAATGGAGAGATATGTCATTTTGATGGCGTGGAAGTCTGAAGTTCATTGGTCTCTCCAAATTGATCTATAGATTGAACACAATCCCAATACCAATCCCAGAGGTACTTTTGGTAGCTGGTTCTAAAATTAATATGGAAATAGAAAACACTATGAATAACCAAACCAATCTCAAAAAATAAGAAAAGTACTAGAGCATTATACTATTTGATTTAAGACTTACTGTAGAGCTAGAGTAATCAAGACAGTGTGGTATTGGCATAATAATAGACAAAGAAGCCAATGGAACAGAATAGAGTCCATAGAGAGACTCACCTATATATAGTCAATTAAATATGGTCAATTTGACTATATATAAAGTTTATTGGGGTGACAATTGTTAGTAAAGTTACATAGGTTTCAAATGCACAATTCTGTAATACATCATCTATATATCACCTTGTGTGTTCACCACCCAGAGTCAGTTCTCCTTTCTTCACCTTATATTTGATCCCCTTTACCCTCATCTACTGCCACCCTCCTCCTTTACCCTCTGGTAACCACTAAATTGTTTTCTGTGTCTATGAGTTTTTGTTTCTTCATTTGTTTGTGGTATATAAAACTGAACACAACAAAGAAACAGGATAGTCAATTATTTTTGCCAATGGTGTTAAGGTAATTCAATGGGGGAAAAATGTCTTTTCAAAAAATGGTGCTGTAGAAACTGGATAAACATGTACAAAAGAAAAAAAAATTGGAAGCCTACCTTACACTATAGACAAAAATTAATTTGAGATGACTCATATATCTAAACTAGTGTTTCTCAACCCTTTTTTCATTATCACCTTAGGAGCCTTTTTAGACATATTTTCTCCCTAGTTACTCCCTGTGCTCCACACCTGCCACCCACAGTGGCAGAAATGAAAAAAGAATAGACTGTCTTAATTTGGATTCCCACAGAAGTGGTCCCTGAGACAAGGATTTAAGACACCAGTAAGGCAGTGGAAAAGTGATTCAGAGAAGACAAAGCAAGACAACAGATAAAGGATACATTACCAAGCAAGTTGTCACTGTTGCAACTGGAGCTTAATGCCACTGGGGAACTTCAAGAGCAAGTGTAGAATGCATGCTTCAGGGTTATATACGCAAAGGTCAAGGGAGCGGACCTCTTATCAGTCATTGATTGAGATCTCTGCTCAGGACTTGTTAATCCCCTACCCTTTTCACTTATTTTGAGTGGGGACCTAAAGGATTCTGGTGGCCTGGGACCTCTCAGGGAAAGAGTTTCACATGCTGGTGTGCACTAAAATGGAAAGGTTTAGGGGAAACGGGTATGGTACCAACCGCTTCTGCTTTAAATATCAGGTATAGACCGGAATGAGAAGTAATGGAAACTCTAAAACTCTGGTATAATCATTTTGGAAAACTGTTTGGCCAGTTACGTTGAGCATATGCATAGCCTGTGATCCAGTAATTCCACTCCTACCTACGTATCCAATACAATAGGAGCATATTTTGACCATATAATATGTTAAAAATGTTCATGGAAGGACTATTCATAATAGCAAAAAATTGAGACTTCCCAAATTTCCATTAATAGTAGAATGAATAAATAAAAGGTGCTATGTTTATACAATGGAATACTCTACAACGAGACTGAATGAGTGAACTACAGCTGTATGCATCAACGTGATTGCATCTCACAAACATAATGTTGAGTGGAAAGAGCCAGACACTAGAGTAGATACTGAAAAATTCAACTCACATAATTTCAAAACTGGCACAACTAATTATTCTATAGAGGTCAGGATTAAGTCACGATAGTGGTCACCTTCAGGAAGGAAGTGACTAGAAGGGAGCTTCTAGTTACTGGCAATGTTTTGCTTCTTGATTTGAATATTGGTTTTGAGTGCTAAGTGCATACTGTATTGTGTGTGCACACTGTGAATGTTCATTGAGCTTTACACTTGTGATCTGTGCACTTTTCTGTATGTTGTTATACCTTAACCCAAAATTTACACCCCACAGAAGTTAACATCAGCATTCCTCACCCACCCCACCCCCGCCATAAAAAATACCTATTGTGGTACTGACACATGATTAGGGAGACCAACCAATGAAACAGAACAGAATGTCTATAAATGGACCCCAATACATGTGAGAATTTATACGGTGTAAAGGCATGGGCTGCTGTGTGCTGCCGTGGGCTACCATATGCTGCCATGAGTGGCCAGCAGCCAGCGTGAGCAGCCAGCAGCTGGTGAGAGCGCAGTGAGCTGCTGTGAGGGGCTGCCCGACGACCGACTGCCTCAGCAGGGGGAAGTGTAAGGCTCATAATACCAGCTGGGCCAGGGAGCTGTGTCCTACACAACTAGACTGAGAAACAACGGCTTGAACCAGAGGGGGGAACAGGGGAGGCGGAAGGGGGAAAGAAAGAAAAAAAAATGGGGAAAGATATTTCCAATTCATAATCCATATAGATGGCTAATATCACTGATATGTAAAAGCTCCCTCAGATCAATAAGAAAAAGATCAATAAGCCACCAGAAATATAGACAAAAAATATACACAAACAGATCATTCAAAAAGAATAAAAATGACTCAAATGCGTGAAAGGATGCTCAATCTTACTAATGATGAGTGAAATAAAAGTAATGCTACAAAGATATTATTCCTGTACTGAAAAACATAAAAATGTTTTATAATACACCGAGTTGGCAAGAGCATTGACAAGCAAGCATTCTTTTACGTTGCTAGAGGGAAACTCCAAAAGTTGGTGAAATCTTTATGGAAAACAGTTTATTTTGATAAGCAATATCTATCCGTATTAAAGATAAATGTAATTTTATTTTTAGAAATATATCTTACAAATAAATTAGAGATTACTAAAATACATATATGGTTATTAATTTCAGCAAGAGTAATGATACTGGCAATTTGGATGTACGAAAAGGAAGCCTAAACTTTATCATAGGTATGTATAGGAAAAAATATTATATACAGTAGAGGGTTCAGTGTTACCTGCAGTTTCAGGAATCCACTGCGGATCTTGGAAAGTAGCTCCTGTAGATAAGGGCAAAATACTGTATCCTTTTTCTCTGCTTTCCCTATGCTACTCACCACCCACAAGAAGAGAAGAGAAGGGAGAGCAGAGGGAAGGTCTTAGAAAACCTGGGAGGGGAAGGAAGACTTGCTGTGTCAGGCTTGAACAAATGTTCTCTACACATCTTTAAGTACCACCCAGATCACTCTCGAGCCTCTAGAGTAGGAGCCAGGGACATGAAATTTGACCTTTGACCTGGATCAGCTCTCCTCCACCCCGTCCTTAAAACTGGCCAGCTCCTAATGGGGCAGGGACAGGAATATTTCCTGAAAACTGTACCGTTTTGCTTTTTAGAAAAATTTCTATTGTCCAGTGGATGTTGGTTAAATGGGTCACTTGTTGAAAGTGTGAGATGAGGTGGTTGGGGGCGTGGGGTGGACCCTGTACCAGCCAGGACAAGGCCTTAGGATCTGCTTCAACATCTCTTCTATCTGTGGTGTTCATCTGTCTGGGAAGTAAATTTGAACTTAACAATTATGTTTCGCCATTTAATCAGTGCTTTGGATTAGTGAAACCCAAAGGAGACACTTGTCTATCAATAGTAGAAATGTTTACTATGCAATCACACAGCACCTGGGGGAAAAGAGAGGCAGAGAATTAAGAAAAGGCTCAGAGGAGAATAAGTGGGAAAGGAAGAAAAAGAACAGAGAGAGGGGAAAGAAAATTGTCCTCATCAACCCTGATCATTACCTTTCACGTGCAGTCCTTCCCTTACCCCCACCGCAACCTCAGGTACAACCTGAGCAAAGCTCCACCTGCTTGAGACTGATCAGGGCACTGGAGGTCACACTGCTGGGGTCCAGGAAGAAGTATGTCTTGTGCTCCTGTTTGAGTATTGTAGTAAGTTTGGGGATTTGGGGGCAGACCAAGGAGAAAGATAAACATCAGGTAATAGCTGCACACATGCACTTTATTTGAGCAACACTTTGACAGCTTTGCATAAGAGGGGAGGTCCTTCACATCATGAAACCTTCCAGAAACAAAGGCATTGGGGCCAACACTCAGAAAGGGAAGAGGGTAAGGGAATTCCTGGGGAAGAAGGAAATCAGAGAGGGAGTGTACATAGCTAGCTAATTTCATTCACCAGCAAGATGGGGAATCTCTGGATCAGATAATTCTGAAAGCCAGCAGTGGGTTGGTGTCTTTTATAGCCCCAGGGTTTGTCTCATCTATCGTGTTTGTATCCCCAAAAATATGGCCTAGCCGGACAATCAGCTCTAATGCGTCTTTTGGAGCAAAAATTAATATAAGACCTGATCTTATTTTACTATACAGTATTCTATAAGACCTGGTCTTATATAATACTATATAGTAATAATACAATATAATATATAAAATATAATATAATACCGGGTCTTATAGAATACTGTATAGTACAATAAGACCGGGTATTATATTATATTATATTATATTATATTATATTATACTGTGTCTTATAGAATACTGTATAGTAAAATAAGACCAGGTCTTATATTTTTGCTCCAAAAGACGCATTAGAGCTGATTGTCCGGCTAGGTCATATTTTCGGGGAAACACAGTATGGCTAGCAGGCATTAGGTGCAGTTTCATGGGGTGGTCAGAGCAGACAGGTTCTAAATGGTAAAAAATGTGCTTATTTGGGCTATCTTTAAAGTAACTAGATATGTAAAAATTTAGTTTGGAGCCAGTGGGATTTTTGAGCTAATGGTGCCTGTCTGCTACGAAGCAGTGTACACCATAAGGCCAATGTACAGGGACCAGCTTTGGATAATTTGTGCAGCAACCAGGAAGGAAATGTTAGTGGGTATGTTGTCGAGGGGGAGGTTACCTGGGTGCCCGCCCTCCAGCCTCACCTGCTGACCATGGGCAGGGCTTGTGACCTTGCATGCAGTGCATCTGCTAGCAGTGATCTCATGTGTTTGGTGGGGTCGTGTGATCTCCTCCAGGCACACTGCAGCTCAGGGACCACAGCTGCATCTTGTACCTTACACCAAGACCACAGTGATTCTGAGACTGACCTTGGACCCCTAACAGACCAACAAAATCAAAATGCCTAAAGAAGCCAGATGGACCCTTATGCTCACTCACATCCATGTTGCCTCAGTCGGGGTCACTACAAGGCCAAGTGAAGTGGCTCCTGGCAAAAACAGATATTGAAGGGAGAAGTGACATTAGCAAGAGGACCAAGTAAGATATCTCCCTATCGTATCCCCCCTGAACAACAATAATTGGGCATCTATCCACAGACAAAAGTGTCATTATGGAACTTCGGGATCTAGTAGCAGATTGTGGAACTCTGTTGAGTACAAGACCAAGGAGAGCAGTTTTGAGAAGGCAGGTTCACAGCCACTTGGCTGACTTACCAACCAGAGACCCAGCTGCACACCTGGAACAAGTTGCACACCCGAGTACTCTGACATAGCCCTGTTTGCCTTGACCCTGTTGCCAGCACCATATATCAAGGGAGGAAAATGAAAAATCCACAAATACATGAAAATTATACAACACACTCCTGAGACAAATCGGTCAAAGAAGAAATCAAAGGAAAACCAGAAACTATCTTGAGACAAATAAAAATACAAATATTCACCAATGACTCATGTGATAAGGGGTTCATATCCAAAGCTTATAAAAAACTCATACAACTCAATATCAAAAAACAAACAATCTGATTAAAAAATGGGCAGAGAACCTAAATGGACATTTCTCTGGACATTTGTCCAGAATGGCCATATACACATGGCCAATAGATACATGAAAAAATGCTCAACATCGCTAATAATCAGGGACATGCAAATCAAAACCACAGTGAGATACCTCCTCACATCTGTCAGAAAGGCCGTCATCAATAAATCTGCAAGCAACAAGTGATGGCCAGGATGTGGCGAAAAGGTAACCCTCGTGCACTGTTACGGGATTGCAAATTGGTGCAGCCACTATGGCAAACAGTATGGAGTTTCCTCAAAAAGTTAAAAATACAACTAACTTCTGGGTATTTATCCAAAGAAATCCAAAACACTACTTTGAAAAGATATATGCACCCCTATGTTCATTGCAGCACTATTTACAATAGCCAAGTTCTGAAGCAACCCGTGTGCCCATCAATAAATGACTGGATGAAGAACTTGTGGTACATATATATACTGGAATACTACTCAGCCATAAAAAAGAATGAAACCTTACTATTTGCAACAACATGGATGGACCTAGAAGGTATTATGCTAAATGAAATAAGTCAGACTGAGAATGACAAATACCATATGATCTCACTTATACGAGTATGTGGAATCTAAAGAACAAAACAAATAAACAAACAAAACAGAAACAGACTCATAGATACAGAGAACAAACTGGTTCCAGAGGAGAGGGGAGTTGGGAAGCTATGTGAAAAAAGGTGAAGGGATTAAAAAGTAGAAATTGGTGGTTACGAAATAGTCATGGGAATATAAAATGCAGCACAGGGAATATAGTCAATAGTGTTGCAACAACTATGTGTAGTGCCAGGTGCACACTGGACTAATTCAGGGAAATCACTACATAAATTATACAAATGTCTAACCATTGTGCTATACACCTGAAACTATAAAATAACATTGAATGTCAATGTCAACTAAAAAAAATTTTTTTTGAAAAGGAAAATACACATACAAAAAGTTATGGAATACAGCAAAAGCAGTCTAAGAGGGAAATTTAAAGTAATAAATGCCTACATTAAGAAAAAAGAAAAAGCTCAAGAAATAATCAAACTTTTTACCTCCAGAAATAGAACAATCTAAGCCTAAAGTTAGTAGAAGGAAAAGAATCATAAAGATCAGAGCAGAAATAAATGAAATGGAGCCTAGAAAGACAATAGAAAAGATCAAGGAAACTAAGAGTTGTTTTTTTGTAAAGATAGAGTTGACAAATCTTTATTTAGATTAACCAAGACCACGAGAGAACTCAAATAAGCCAAATTATAAATGAAAAAGGGGACATTATAAATGACATCACAGAAATACAAAATATAAGAGGCTACTATGAACAAAGACACCAATAAATTGGACAAATTAGAAGAAATGAATAAATTCATGGAAACATACAACCTAACAAGACTGAATCATGAAGAAACAGAAAATCTAAACAAACCAATAAGGACTAAGGAGTTTGAAGCAATAATCAAAAACCTCCCAACAAAGAAAAACTCAGGGAAGAATGGCTCATTGATGAATTCTACGAAACATTTAAAGGAATTAATGCCAAGCCTTCTGAAGAGTCTTTCAAAAAGTCAAAGAGTTGAAAAAGAAGAGATAATAAACACTAGCAAGGATGCAGAGAAAAGGGAATCCTTGTGCACTGTTGGTGGAATGTAAACTGGTGCAGCCACTGTAGACAAGATAGATGTTCTGCAAAAAGAGAGCTACCACATCATCCAACAATTCTACTTCTGGGTATATATCTTTAACTCCTGGCGTTTTAATTATGATGTGTCTTGGTGTGGGCCTCTTTGGGTTCATCTTGTTTGGGACTGTCTTTCATTCCTGGATTTGGATATCAGTTTCCTTCACCAGGTTAGGGAAGTTTTTAGCCATTATTTCTTCAAATACCTTTTCTGTCTTATTCTTTCTCTCTCTCTCTTCTTCTGGGAACCCTATGATTCAAATGTTGGGGCTTGATGTTGTCCCAGAGGTCCTTTAATGTATTCTCATTTTTAAATTTCCTTTTTGTTGTTCTGATAGGGTGATTTCCACTACCTTGTGTTCCTCACGTGGAAGGATGAGCTCTCTGACTCATTCTTCTGCATCTTCTAACTGTTGTTGGTTCCCTCTAGTGTATTTCTCAGCCCAGTTATTGTATTCTTCCCTTCTGAGTGGTTCTTTTTTACATTTTCTATCTCTTTGTTGAAGTTCTCATTGAGTTCATTTATTCTTATCCCAAGTTTGTTGAGTGTCTTTATAATCGTTCTGAACACTTTATCTGGTAGATTGCTCTCCTTTATTTCATTTCATTCTTTTTCTAGGGTTTTTCCTGTTTTTTGATTTGGAGCACATTTCTTTGTCTCCTCATTTTGGTTGTCTCTCAGAGTTTGTTTCTTGAATTAGGGGAAACAGCAACCTCACCCAGTCTTGAAGGAGTGGCCTTGTGCAGAAACTTCCCCTTTGTAAACTGTGTGTGTGTGTCTCAGGTGTCTTTGGCAGGCCAGCTGGAGCTGGAGCTGGAATGCGCATGGGCTGCAGGGAGATTTGGGGGCCAGCTGCATCAGAATGCCTTTGCAGGCCAGTTGGAGCTGGAATTAGAGTGGATGTGGGTCATGGGGACACCTGGGGGCAAGCCTCACTGGGGTCACCTTGACAGACTGGTTGAAGCTATAGTTGGAGTGGGCTCTGGCCACAGGGAATCCTGGGGGCAAGCTGCACAGGACCTGGAGCTGTTGCTGAAATGTGTGTGGGTTGCAGGACATTCCAGGTACAAGCCAAATTGTGGCAGGAGCTGTAGGTAGAGTGAGTGTGAGCCCTGGGATTTCCTGGGGCAAGCGCCAACAGGGCCGCCTTGGCAGGCCAGCTGAAAGCCATAGCTGGGACAGGCAACTGAGAGACCTGGGGTAAGCTATACAGGGACCCAGAGTTATAGTTGGAGTGGGAGTGGGCCAAGAACAATCCTGGGGACAAGCTGTGGAGTAGGTGTGGGCCTCGGGCCTGGAGCACACTGGGATGACCTTGGCCACTGGCTAGATCATCCTGCTTCTGCCTGTGCAGTCAAAGGGGAGGGGGAGGGCAACAAATGGTCCTCTCTTGTGCCTCCGACATCTGAAAGAGTTCTGCAGTTTTTCTCCCTTTTGGCAGATGTTTTAGGGTTAGTAAATGCATTACCTTCCTGTATAGCCTAGGTGCCCTTTAAAGAAAACTACTGTTTTCTTCACTGCTCCAGGGTGAACGAGTCTGTACACGTGCCCTTTTGTGATCCCTCCTGGCTGCAGGTCAGTGCATTAGGGATGGAGTTCCTACGATACCATGTCTCTGTTCAGTCAACTCTGAGTTCTTCTTCAGGAGGAAGTGCTCTGTCTATAGGTGTAGGTTTGGTGTATTCATGGGTGAAGGTGAGTAAGCCGCCATCTTGGACAAGAAGCCACGTTAAACGTACTTTTAAACCTACTTCCTGAGTATAAAGTTTCTTATATGTTCTTTCCATGTATTTTTCGTATGTTTATAGTTTCCATTGACTCCTGCTCATGGTAGTTTGATTCTTCACATGTTTGCTAGATTTTATTAAGAGCTCATATTTGGGTGATTTTTAATTTGGGGAATTCTGACGGACCCAAATTGAGATGATTTGCCTTGGTTTATGCTGGGTGCTAGGAGTTACTACCACATATAAATCATTTCAATTTAATTTATTGCATTGAGGTTTCTTGGACGGTGAGTGTGGTATAAATTCAGATCCCAGCATGACAGTAGAGCTGGTTACGAAACATTAGGGAAGACTATTAAAATTATTAATGTTTTTAAATCCAATGCCAGCACAGATAAACTGATTTGTTTTTTGGTTTATATTTCCAGCATATAGGTTTTCCCAAGTTTATTATTTCAACTAAATATATAGCCAGGATTTGTGTGTAGGTCTCAGATTCAGCTTCCTACTTTTTCAGGTTCAAGTCCTATTACTGGTTAAACAAAAATCTCTAAATTCCCAGGAATATGTCAGAGCTTTTCAAAGTCCTTTCTTAACATCTCATTTCACAGCTTTCTTTTTCTTTTTTTTTAAAGCATTTAAATTAGCCCATCATTTGCCCCAACTCCTATCTACCACTTTAAGCAGCCATCATGTTAACCAACAAAACTCTAGATTTTTTATTTTGGCACACTTCCAGGGCATTCCTGGCTTTTGTGTTGGCTTACCACTTTAGTTTTTAGCTCTAGAGTGTGCGTACACATGCATACATGCAGGATCATTTAGTACTTCTCTTACTTTCTTGTGAATTCAGCAATGTAGTTAAAAGTAGATTTGGAAGTAATGTCAGTGAAAATGACAAAGCAGGGACATCCAAAAAATTCTTCCTATTATAAAAACAACAAGAAAACTGACAAAAAAAAAAAAAAAAGGCCAGTATCAACATCTGGAAATTAACCAAGGGCTTGCATCAATTTCAGGAGAATTTATTCAAGAACACAGGCTGAATTTTGAGGAGAACAGTGAGCTCTGTGGTGTTCTAACCTGCCTTATTGCTATAACACCCTCCCTAGCTCCATGGCTGCCTCGAAAACCAACATCCTACAATCATGAGGAAAACCAATCTCGTGGGTGCCACTGGGAGGACAGAGAGTGTTGGAGCTTATTCAAAGTCCCATTCCCAGAGAAATGTTGTCACTTGACCAATCTAGTCAGTCCCTAGAAGACCCCACTCACAAGACTGTCTTTTTTTTTACCTGATTTGGAGCTCACCCAGCCTTTGTCCTGGGGACACTTGGCGAAGACAGTCAGTCAGAGGGAATTGTTGAACCTGATGGGTGCCCGAGGTATAGATAACAGTTAGGACAAAAGAAAAAGCTGTTGAATGAGTTGGCCATAGGGAGTGTTGAAAAGCTGCAACATATTCTTGAGAATCTTGCCCATCTAGGGCTGTACACATGTCCAGGACTTTGCATGCTTTGCAAAGACCTGAAAAGGCTCAAAGCTTTCACCTCTGGCTAACCTTAGGCGCTGCACAAGAAGACAATGTAGGTTATGGTAGAGTTGTAAACTGGCTGACTGAAGGTTGCAGGCATGTTCTCACAGGTGCACAAAGCCCCGTTGTAATGACTGAGAGACTTACTGGTTCTAGGCATCTGAGAGGATCTCTGTCCAATTATTAGTGAACAATTATGCTACCGAAGCAGACTGCAATGGCCACACTGTACCAAGAATAGAACATTTATAGAATTAGTTCAGAAAAGTCACTAAACAAACAAACAAAGACACACAAATAAATTCTGTGAAAAAGGAAAAATCTGATTTCCAGTTATGTTATTTTAAAAAGTCCAGTTTTCAACAACAACAACAACAAATTAAGAGATATGAAAAGAAATAAGAGCTGTGAGGCAGGAAGACTAAATGGGGACTAGGCTTATGGTCCTTTTTCTAGGTCAGATGAGGCTCTGGTAAAGTAGTTTCTCTCTAGGGGAGGGCTTCTCACAGAGAATAGAATGTGTTGGAGTATTTTTAAATGGTCTGGCCTTGAAGTAAACAACCTGACACTGAAGACAGTGACTATGTTTTATTTATTTTTGTATCTTGCGAAGTGCTTTACAGAAATACTAAATAATTATGACTTTAGTATCTTTTTTTCATGTCTTCAGCTGACCATTTATTCAGCATCAGAACATGCACCAACAGAGACTGTCAAACTAATGTTTATTTATTCTTCTTTTTTGTGGTAATTTCTATATTGTAATTTCCATACAGAAATTTCTCTAATATTTTATCTGTCTTTAAAACTTTATTTTCCAGGTTTTCATTTGATTGGCATCTTTTTGCACATTTCAGATTTACTCCAGAAGGAATATGGGTGTATTTTTAATTTACAATTACAGGCATACCTCAGTTTTTTTGTTTCTTGCTTTACTGCACTTCACAGACAGTTTTTTACAAATTGAAGGTTTGTGGCAATGCTACATCAAGCAAGTCTTTTGGTACCATTTTTCCAACAGCATTTGCTTACTGCATGTCTCTGTGTCACATTTTGGTAATTCTGACAATATTTCAATTTTTCTCACATTATTATTATATTTGTTATGGTGTTCTGTTATCAGTGACCTTTGATGTTACTATTGATTTGTGATCAGTGGCCTTTGATGTAACTATTTTGGGGACTCCACGAACTGCACCCATATAAGACAGTGTACGTAATCAATATATATGTATGTTCTGACAGCTCTAGCCACCAGCCATTCCCTTTTTCTCCCATGCCTTGGGCCTCTCTATTCTCTGAAACACAAAAATATTGAAATTAGGCAAACTAATAACTTTACAATGGCCACTAAGTTTTCAAGTGAAAGGAAGAGTCAGATGTTCTCACTTTAAACCAAAATCTGGAAATAATTAAGCTTAGTGAGGAAGGCATATCGAAATCTGAGATAGGCCAAAAGCTAGGACTCCTGTGCCAAACAGTTAGCCAAGTTATGATTGTGAAGGAAAAGTTCTCAAAAGAAATGAAAAGTGCTAGTCCAGTGAACACATGAATGGTAAGAAAGTGAAGCAGGGCTTGTTGCAGATACGGAGAAAGTTTTAGTGATCTGAATAGAAGATCGAACCAGCCCTAACATTCCCATAAGCCAAAAACTAATCCAAAGCAAGACTCTAACTTTGTTCCATTTTTTGAAGCCTGAGAGAGGTGAACAAACTGCAGAAGAAAATTTTGAAGCTAGCAAAGCTTGTTTCATGAGGCTGAAGGAAAGAAGCCACCCCCATAACATAGAAGTGCAGGTGAAGCAGCAAGTGCTGATGGAGAAGCTGCAGCAAGTCACCCAGAAGATCTAGCTAAGATAATTCACGCAGGTGGATGCACTAAATATTTTTTTAATGTAGATGAAATAGGCTTAAATTGGAAGAAGATGCCATTTAGGACTGTCATAGCTAGAGAGGCGAAGTCACTGCCTGGCTTCAAAGCTTCAAAAGCTGAATCTCTTGTTAGGGGCTAATGCAGCTGGTGACAGAGTTGAAGGCAATGCCCATTTACCATTTAAAAAATCCTAGGGCCCTTAAGAATTGTGCTAAACCTACTCTGCCTGTGCTCTGTAAATGGAACAACAGAGCCTGGATCACAGCACAGCTGTTTACAACATGGACTGGCTATTACAAGCTCGCTGTTGAGACCTACTGTTTAGAAAAAAAATGATTCATTTCAAAATAGTACTGCTCATTGACCATGTACCTGCTCACCCAAGAGCTCTGCTGGAGATGTACGATGAAATGAATGTTGTCTTCCTGCCTGCTAACACAACATCCATTCTGCAGCCCATGGATCACGGAGTAATTTTGACTTTTAAGTCTTACTATTTGAGAAATACATTTTGTAAGGCTAAAGCTGCTATAGATAATGACTTCTCTGATGGATCTGGGCAAAGTAAATTGAAAAACCTCCTGGGAAGGATTCATCCTTCCAGATGCCATTAAGAACATACATGATTCATGGGAAGAGGTCAAAATATCAACATTAACAGATGTTTTGAAAGCTTGATTCCAACCATCATGGATGGCTTTGAGGGTATCAAGACTTTAGAGGAAGTAGTAACTGCAGATATGGTGGAAATAACAAGAGAACTAGAATTAGAAGTGAAGCCAGGAGACATGACTGAATTGCTGCAATCTCATGATAAAATTTTAGCAGATGAGGAGTTGCTTCTTACGGATGAGCAAAGGAAATGGTTTCTTGAGAAGGAAAGTACTCTTGGTAAAGATGCTGTGAAGATTGTTGAAATGACACACAGGATTTAGAATATTTAAACTTATTTGATAAAGCAGCTACAGGTTAAGAGGATTGACTCCAATTTTGGAAGAAGTTCTACTGTGGGTAAAATGCTATCAAACAGCATCACATGTTACAGAGAAATCGTTTATGAAAGGAAAAGCTGATCATTGCAGCAAACTTCGTTGTCTTATTTTAAGAAATTGTCACAGACACCTCAACCTTTAGCAGGCACCAGCTTGATCAGCGAGCAGCCATCAACATCAATGCAAGACCCTCCACCAGCAAAAATATTACAATTCTCTGAAGGCTCAGATGATGGCCAGCATTTTTAGCAATAATGTATTTGTAATTAAAGTATGTACATTGTTTTTTAGACATAATGCTATTGCACACTTAATAGA
Organism: Rhinolophus sinicus; assembly: GCF_057876585.1. NCBI lineage: Eukaryota > Metazoa > Chordata > Mammalia > Chiroptera > Rhinolophidae > Rhinolophus > Rhinolophus sinicus. The sequence goes on from NC_142516.1 coordinate 107,772,513, forward strand.
CTATTGTGGGGTATAAACATCACTTTTATATGCACTGGGAAACCAAAAAATGCATGTGACTCACTTTATTGCAATATTTGATATTGTGGTGATCTGGGACTGAACCCACAATATTTGTGAGGTATGCCTGTAATATTTGATTGCTTCCTATCAGTCCTATGAAATGATAATTTAAGTAAATGAAATCTATTTTTACCTGAATCCTGTATCAACCTTACCTATTTCAACTAAATTTAACATTAGCCAGAAAACATTCAGCCTTCTGGTCATTCCTTCCAACATGTAGGGAAGCCAAAAGCTCATCGTAACCTTCTTTGGAATCAGAATATGTAAGAAGCATTCCTCCATTAAAGGCAAAAGAAAAAATAACAAGTGATATAGTCTGCTCTGAGATTATTATCCTGGGATCTCTGATCTTGATGTCCGTCCACCCCACAATGTTTGTTTTTAAGTCCCTGCCATCTAAAACTAAGTTCATTGTACTCCTCACTCTGCTATAATCTCAGGACCACCTGGAATCTTTCGTTTGACATTGCCATGGACACAGGAGTTCTTATTCCAGTACTGGCTTGTTACCAGTTCAAGGGAAGACCTAAGGTAGGAGATCCCTAGACAATGGTGTCCCATCTCATCTTCTGCCCTCAATGTTGCCCTCTTCCCTCTCATCCTTACAGAGAATATGAAGAGTATAACTCTTTAAGGAACACTGAAGTGTGGGGGAAGAACAATGGTGGGGAGAAGGGGCAGGATGGGGGTCTTTGGGGCCTGTAAACAGGAAGATTTGCCTTGTGTTCACCTGTGGGGAGCACTAATTAACATTCCTCTCCCCTCCCAAGCACCTCCCAGAACTCCCACACCCTCAAGGAAGGCAGGGGGGCGGGGGTGGGGAGTGGAGCAGTAGGCCAAAGTTGGACCAAATAGCAGTACCTTGTTGCTTGCCAGGAATTGGGTCAAGATTTGACTTAACAGGCTTGGTTTGGAGAAATTAAAAATTAAAAAGAGAATGAAAAAAAGGAAAAGGTATTATCCTAAAAGGCAGTGGAAGAGAAAACTGCAGGATCTTTAGTAACATTCATTCTCGCTTAGGAAAAGTTGTACCCAAGCAAGTCACAAGATCTGAGTCTTTTTGTGACCTGCTGCCCCTCTACACCCCAGGCCCTTCCAAGCCTTGCTTGAAGGTAAGCAGTTCTGGGTTTACAGGGAAGGGGGAACTCCAGAAATCCCATTTTCTCTTGGTTTGCCCTTATTCTTGGAGCTACCTCTCTGTAACAGACAATGGTAGCCTCAGAGCTTTGAGATTTCTACTCTCACTCTGTATGAACTGGTATCCCTTGAAGGTACAGAATTCACAGGTAGCTAGGTCCCAAACTCCAAATTCAAAATTTCTGCCCAAATTGATCTGTTTTTGAAAAAAGTTTTTTGTTTTTTTTTAATTTGTTTTCATTTTTCTTTCCTTGTCTAGAATTTAGGGGCATGTGGCACATCTCTGGCTACTTCAGTGCAGACATAATGTCACTACTTGTTAACTTGGCAATGTACTTGGCAATGTCTTTTTATTCTCCAGTAACTTCCAGTTTTCTTGCATGACATAAATCTGCTCTGTGAAATGTTATGGGGCACATGTCTTTGTTTTCCCACTCCTTTGATTTATTCTACAGAATATTTTAGGATGGAAATGTCATAAATCACTATGATGATGTAAAATTGGTTTGAAATGGGTTTTGTTTCACTTTTTGGGTTCTGTGTAGCAAGTGGATAATCTTTAAAGTGTCCTGTACTTGAGCTAAATTTAAATTTTATTGAACATTCAAAACAACATTTTCTTAGTCTCAATGAATTTAAGAAAATTGAAATCATATCAAGCTTCTTCTCTGACCACAGTGCTATAAAATTAGAAAATCAATTACAAGAAAAAAACTGGAAAACACTCAAATACATGGAGGCTGAATAACATGTTACTAAATAATGAATGGATCAACAATGAGATAAAGCTTTGACAAATGAAAATGAAAGCACAATGACCCAAAATGTGTGGGATGCAGTGAAAGCAGTCCTTAGAGGAAAATTCATAGCAATGCAGGCCTACCTAAAGAAACAAGAAAAATCTCAAGTCAACAATTTATCCTTACACCTAAGGAAACTGGAGAAAGAATGGCAAAATATGCCCAAGGAGAGTACAAGGAAGGAGATAATAAATGTCAGAGCAGAAATAAACGAAATAGAGACAAAAACAAAAACAAACAAACAAAAAACAAAACAAAATCGGGGTGGCCAGTTAGCTCAGTTGGTTAGAGCATGGTGCTCTTAACAACAAGGTTGCTGGTTCGATCCCCACATGGACCACTGTGAGCTGTGCCATCCACAACTAGATTGAAACAACTACTTGACTTGGAGCTGATGGATCCTGGAAAAACACACTTTAAAAAAAAAAAGTTTAAAAAAATGCAAAAGCTCAATGAAACCAAGAGCTGTTTTTTTGAGAAGATAAACAAAATCAACAAACCTTTAGCCAGACTTATCAAAAAAAAGAGAGAGAGGACCCAAATTAATAAAACCAGAAATGAAAGAGGAGAAATGACAACAGGCACCACAGAAACACAAAAAACTTAAGAAAATACTACGAGAAACTATAGACAATTTGACAATTAGACACATTAGACAATCTGGAAGAACTGGATAATTTTCTAAAAGCTTACAAATTCCAAGGCTAACTCAAGAAGAAGTGGAGAATCTAAATAGACTGATTACTACTAGTGAAATTGAATCAGTAATCAACAAGCTCCCAACAAACAAAAGCCCTGGACCAGACGGCTTTACAGGTGAATTTTACCAAACGTTCAAAAAAGAATTATCACCTATTCTCAAACTATTCCAAAACATCCAGAAGGAGGGAAGTCTCCCAAACTCTTTTTGCAAGGCCTCTATTACCCTGATCCCCAAATCAGACAAAGACATTACAAAAAAGGAAAACTACAGGCCAATATCCCTAATGAACATAGATGAAATCCTCAACAAAATATTAGAAAAGAGAATTCAGCAATACGTTAAGAATATCATACACTACGATCAAGTGAGATTCATTCCTGGTATGCAAGGTTGGTTCAATATCTGCAAATCAATTAATGTGATACACCACATTAACAAAGTGAAAAATAAAAATCATATAGTCATATCAATAGATGCAGAAAAAGCATTTGACATAATCCAGCAGCCATTTATGATAAAAAAAAAAAAAAACTTTTAGAAAAGTGGGAATAGAGTGATCATATTTCAACATAATAAAGGCCATATATGATAAACACACAGCAAACATCATACACAATGGGGAAAAGCTAAAACCATTCCCCTTAAGATCAGGAACAAGACAAGATTGCCCACTTTCTCCACTTTTATTCAACATAGTTGTGGAAGTTATAACACAGCAATCAGACAAGAAAAAGTAATAAAAGGCATCCAAACTGGTAAGGAGGAAGTAAAATTGTCATTATATGCAGATGACATGATACTATATAGAGATAACCCCAAAGACTCCACCAAAAAACTATTAGAACTGATAAATGAATTTAGTAAAGTAGCAGGATACAAAATTAATATTCAGAAACCAGTTGCATTTCTATACACCAATAATAAACTATCAGAAGGAGAAATTAAGAAAACAGTCACCTTTACAATTGATCCAAAAACTATTAAGTACTTAGGAATAAATTTAACCAAAGAAGTAAAAGGCCTGTACTCAGAAAATTATAAGACACTGAAGAGAGAAATTAAAGAAGATACAAATAGATGGAAACACATACCATGCTCATGGATAGGAAGAATTAATGTAGTTAAAATGTGCATACTGCCTAAGGCAATACACAGATTCAGCGCAATTCCTATCAAACCACCAAGTACATTTTTCACAGAAATAGAACATATAATCCTAAAATTTATATAGAGCCATAAAAGACCCCGAATAGTCATGGCAATCTTGAGAAATAAGAACAAAGTGGGAGGTATCATGAGACCTGACATCAGATCATACTACAAGGCTATAGTAATCAAAACAGCATGGTACTGACACATAAAAACAGACACATATATCAATGGAACAGAATAGAGAGCCCAGAAATAAATCCATGCCTAGATGGTCATCTAATCTACAACAATGGAAGCAATAATTTACATTGGGGTAAAGACAGTCTATTCAATAAATGGTGCTGGGAGATCAGGACAGACACTTGCAAAACAAGAAGCTGGACCACCTCCTTACACCATATACAAAAATAAATTCAAAATGGATTAAAGACTTAAATGTAAGATCTAAAACTGTAAAACGCCTAGAAGAAAATATAGGAAGTAAATTTGCAGCTATTACCCTCTAAAATGACACATCCCCTTGGGCAAGGGAAGTAAGAGAAAAATATAAGCATATGGGATTATATCAAACTAAAAAGTTTTTTTCACAGAAAAGGGAACCATCAATAACACAAAAAGACATCCTACTGAATGGGAGAAGATATTTGTCAATGATACATCTGATAAGGGATTAATATTCAAAATTTATAAAATACTCATTCAACTCAATACCAAAAAAACAATCAACCTAATTAAAAAATTTGCAGAGGACATGAAGAGACATTTTTGTAAATAGGACATACAGATGGCTAACAGACGTATGAAAAATACTCAACCTCACTAATCATTAGAGGAATGCAAATAAAAACCACAATGAGATACCACCTCACTCCGGTCAGAATGGCCATCATAAATAAATCAACAAATGACAAATACTAGCGAAGATGTGGAGAAAAGAGTACCCTCATGTACTGTTGGTGGGATTGCAGATTGGTGCAGCCATTATGGAAATCAGTATGGAGTTATCTTAAAAAACTGGAAATGGAATTACCTATAACCCAGCAATTTCACTCTTAGGTACCTATCCTCCAGAGAAATCCAAGATGCTAATTCGAAAAAATGTATGCACCTCTATGTCTATCGCAGTGCTAGTCACAATACCCAAGACATGGAAACAACTGAAATGCCCATTGGTATACGACTGGATTAAGAAACTGTGATACATTCATACAATGGATTATTACTCGACCATAAAGAAGAATGAAATCTTGCCATTTGCAACGATATGGATGGACCTACAGAACATTATGCTAAGTGAAATAAGTCAGATGGAGAAAGACAAATACCATATGATCTCATATGTGGAATCTAAAGAATAGAATAAATGAACAAACTAATCAGAAACAGTCTGAGAGATATAAAGAAAAAACTGAGGGTTGCTAGATGGGTGGGGGGTGGGGATGAGGGAGAAGGTGAGGGATTAGAAAACATAAACTGATAACCACAGTATTGCCGTGGGGATACAAAAGACAGTTTGGGGAATAGAATCAATAATGTTGTAAAGATGTTGTAGGGTATCAGATGGGATTTGTCTTATTAGGGAGACCACCTCATGGACAGTGTAGATGCCTGACTACTGCGCTGTGCACATGAAGCTGAAGCTGAAGCGGAATAATAATGAATGTATATATATGTATATATATATATATATTCACAGGACACAGGAAGTGGAGTACAGCATAGGGAATACAGCCAGTGGAACTGTAATAGGTATATACGATGTCAGAGGGGTAATAGTAGATTGGGAGGGGGGGTTATCACTTTGTGAGGGGTATAAATGTCTAACAATTACATTGTTTTGTATACCTGAAACTAATAAAAACAAATCTATTTTCTTCTATTTCTCAAACTAAAATACTAAGGACAACCACAGAATATGTTTCACAGGATTGACAAAATTGTCCAGAATTGTCTATTTTTAAGATTGTGGTCAAGACTGTAGAAATGTTGATTCATACCTAGTAAGTTCTCTGTGTGACTTCCTTTCTATCTGGGGGGATATTATGTGTTTAAACACATGGAGTATATAATTCATATGTGCTTTCCTTTTCTTAGATTAATTATAGATTAAATTCTACCACAAGACAACACCATGCAAAAATTTAAACAGAGGAACCCTTTATATCTCTGGTTAATGCATCGCAAAAATAAGTAAGTGGTGAGACTAAAATTTACTGAATTTTAAGCATAATTCTCAGTGTTGGTTAATAGAATAGGGAATATACATGTACCTTTTTTCATAATCAATGTAAATTGTTTGTAAGTTAATTTTGGCCAACTCACAATTTAAAAATGTTTTATGCCTGTAATTTCCTTAAAAATACCACAGCTTATGCAATGTGTAAGTAATAATTTGCATGTGCCAGTCACGGTCCCTTTAAACTTCTCTAGGGACAGCTGGTTACCCTAACAGAGTGTATTCGTTCAGGAGTGGTGATCATTTTCCAGAAGAGGCAACTGCAAGGGCTTCATTTGTTGCACTGCAATGAATATCTGAAGCATTAATTACCACAGTGTAGGTCACAAATGGATTCTTATTAGTGACATTAGTGGCTTACAAATTAGTGTGATGTATGTTAGAAATATATAAATATTTAAAATCTGTGATATGGTTAAAAAATTATAGTAACTGTTTCAAGGTTGTAATGATGAGCAATTGAAAATTATTTGTGAAGCATCAGGTCAATGCTTGGCATGTAGTAAATACCATTTAAATGTTTGTTAGATGAAATATCACTTCTGTGATATTCTTTCTTTAATTCTAGGGAATTTATCCTTATCATTTAAAAAATATTTCCTCTTTTCCATTTTCTTTTTTTCATTTATTCTTAGATGTCTTAGATAATCCAGATGTTAGGTGTCTCTTTTATCCTCAGTATCAATTGGCCTTTTAAATTGTATCTACTCTCTATTCTTTTCTAGTATTTTCTGGGAGAGTTTCTCTATATCTTTAAGTATATTTCTCATGATTATTTAAAAATCTTGTTCAGTTATGTTCCAATAGTTGAGATTTAGATGGTATGTTATTGAGTTTGTTGTATTTCTTCTTCAGTAATGATTTTGCTGTGTGAGTTCACATTCTTTGAGGCTATTGGCCCCTCTGTCTAGTAACTTGTATTAGAGAAAGACTGAAGTTATACTCAGGAAAATCTCAGTCTGTGGCTATTATCTCTGCATAGTAATTAATAGTGCATTCTTTTCACTGTCAAAAGTGTCCTGGCTTGGGTGAGGTGTTATATAAGTCACACTCATTGAAAGCTAGAAACTAAAGTATGTTTTTCTCAGTTTTAAGTTTAAAATAAGAGGAGGTGGTGAGTTGGGGACAGAGAGTCTCAAACCATAAAACATTGTGACTAGGGAACTCCTCTGGTCAGAGTATGTCATCTTTAAGCTCCTGGGCAAACAGCATTGCTGGAGGCAGTGTCCCTAGGTTGTCACCTGTGGCTTAGGACACTGGTGGGGTGGAGTGATGAAGGCCCAATGATCGCTCTTCAGCCCTTCCCTGTTTTTACCAGCTAACCTAATGCTTCCATGATTTTATTTTGGGTAATTGCCAGTGGTTTCTACTGAGAAAGTCAGTAATTTTCTCCAAGTAACTCAGAAAAAACAAGAGCAGAACTTAAAATTTTTCATCCCACTGAGGCCATCAAGACGGCCCCTGGCAGCCCTTTTCCTCAGTCTGTCCACCAGTTAGAATATGCAGGAAATCATGGGTGTATATGAGTATTACTTTGATGAGAATCTTTGTTTTTTCATTGTTGTTTGTTTAATTTTTTTTTTTTTTTTTTTTTTAAGATTTTTTATTGGGGAAGGGGAACAGGACTTTATTGGGGAACCGTCTGTACTTCCAGGACTTTTTTCCAAGTCAAGTTGTTGTCCTTTCAATCTTAATCGTGGAGGACGTGGCTCAGCTCCAGGTCCAGTTGCCGTTGTTAGTTGCAGGGGGCACAGCCCACCATCCCTTGCGGGACTCGAGGAATTGAACTGGCAACCTTGTGGTTGAGAGCCCACTAGCCTATGTGGGAATCGAACCGGCAGCCTTCGGAGTTAGGAGCATGGAGCTCTAACCGCCTGAGCCTCCAGGCCGGCCATGTTTAAATTTTTATAAGAGTTTTTTTTTCTGTTTTGTTTTGTTTTCTGAGCCTAAATGATGACATATGACAGAAAGCAAGATCTCAAATGCTCCCTAATCTTTGTGTTTTTGAAATTAAATATTTATCAGTTTCCACTGTTGTGACATATTGACTTTTTTTGGTGCTACAGTTGGTGAAGAGAACAGGGCACCTAAACACCAACAATATTTGTGAAATAATGAATATTCAGCATGATTTTAAGAAGCTGACATATGCAAAGTACATTTAAATGTGTCTCATTTCAGAGATGAGAAAATTAACTTGTAGAGAGAGTAAATGACCCAAGCCAGGGATTTGGTGGTGGGAAGTCTTGATTTTGGATAACATACCCAGATATATATTTTGAAATGAATCCAGAGAAAAAGAAAAAGAAATCTTGAACACATGCTCTAGTATCAGTTCAGGAGAATTTTTTAAACATAATTGAGGCCATCCTTGACCTACCTATGAGCTTCTTCTCTACAAGATGGCAACAATGTTCATTGTTCTGGCATTTCTTTTCTTTTTTTCCTACATCAATTCATTAGTTATTACTTGAATTTACTCTCCCCATCCCTACACTCTCAAATATCTTTCACATTTCCCAAATTTGTATTAGTGTGTGTGAATGATTGACAAAATTGGGAAGAATAGAGATTTAATCATGAATGCTATGCCTCTCCTAATTCCTTCCTTCTTTCCAGTGGGTACCCGCACACTAGTACAGAAATGCACACATAAGACTGAGGCTGTGTCAGAGGTCCCAATGCTATATACCGGCACTATTTCTTTAGTTTCTTTCATGTTTCCTCATGACTTTACTTTTCATGTCCTGAGATACTGTCACGAAAAAGAACCTGATTGCATTCCAAAATGTCTGATTTTTATTTATTGTACTTTTAAAAATTTTTTGCAGAGTTGCTGATGAATCTTTAGGGACCTCTGACAACAATGACGGCAAGGGGTGAGTTGATTTGACTGATCTGAGTGGTGAAAGGTACTGGGAGCAACCATGGCAATAAGAGGTTTCCATAGGAGACTGTAAGCTTCTGTAGGTTACTTCATTTTTCAGTCTCGGTGGATAAAAGAAGAGCAGGTCATAAGAGGGAGACTTCTTACTCATAGTCTGTGACCTTCAGTAACTACTAGCCAAAACTCTTAGGAAACGATCCAAATATCCGTGTGTGAGACGCTACTAGAGTGAGTCAGGAGAGAAGAGAACCTTCTCTGCAGTAAGGAGGAGGTAACAGGGCATAGGCAGCAGTGGAGCTCTGAACAGAAAAGGCTGCAGCTAAGAGACCTCGACCCTGTCCTTCATGCTCCAGAGCTCTACTACCATCTAAGGTGGTGGCCCAAACATAAACTCACCATCATATGGGAGGGAGCACGTCTCTTGGGCTTGCAGTTTTTTGAACCGAACTGAGGAACAGAAAAGATATGCGTGATACATGAAGTGTAAGGTTGTGTTCAAGGGACTCAGGAAATTAGGAGAGGCTGGACCTATGAGTACCTATGAACTGAAGTTGAATTTTGAAATAAATTCAGCCTCAATGTAGTTACACATGGGAGTTAGGCTTAGCAGTAATGATTGTACTTGTCTTGATTCATTAGGCATTTTGACAGACCTAAGACCTTCATTATAATGACAGAAAGCCAGATTTCCAGGGGAAACTGAAGTGTTGTTTTCCAAATAATTAATGAACAGTTTTGTAGAGTTCCAGCATTTTATAAATTGAAGACTACTTGTAGCAGATTTCAAAGAAAAATGTAATCTGTGAAGTCCCTTGGAGTCTGATCATGTATGTTTTTAATTCTTTAGACATGACCCAAATGAATCAACAGCAGACATCTGTGATGCAACGAACCGTGAAAGGTGAGGTATATATTGAGAGGGTGTTTAGGTAGAGAAATTCAGTTTCAGAGTTATCCAGGGCAATATAGAAATTCTGGACAATGATTTAAAATTATTTCTAAAAAATTAGGACTCTCAGTAAGATAAGTCATGTTTACTATATATTTAAGTTTCAAGAAATTCTTGTTCAGGTAAACAGATCATGTCACTATTCTATGTAGGTAATCTCTAATGATAAGTTTTTGCATGTGTTAGGATTTAAAGTAAAACAGAGTAACTCTCCACGATCAATGATGGTGAGAAGACATTGACATTTTTAATTTATACAAGGCAGTTTGAAGTTTAGAAAGAGAGAACCGTTCATGTATTTCATATCTTTGAGAAGATAGGGTGTATTTCTGAGAAAAATGGAAAAGTGGAAAGATATCAAAATATTTGAGAGGGAATGGTATACAATAAATCTATCTAACTTAATTTACAGAAAAGTACTATAATTAATTAAAGAAATATCCATTTATCACGATTAAATGTTCTGGTTTGAAAATGTGAACATATCTTTAATAGAGAGTAATTTTATTATAGTCTCTTTCTGAACATAGAAACGTAGAATGCTCTTTACTCTTCAATTGTGTTCTTGTCTCATTTTGCCTGGATATATTCTGTTTCTTAGATTTGTTGATTACGTCTATGAGCCAATGGACTAATAGCAAAAGTAGACATGTTTTGCTGATTAAATGTTCTGCTCTTTGGAATTTTATTGTTAATTAATTAATCTATTCATTTATAGAGAAGATCTAACCATATAAACTGAAAGACTCATTACCTAGGACAACAGTTGGCAAACCTATTGTGAAAATGGCCACATATTAAATATTTCTGGCTTTGCTCGTTACCCGTGCAGTCTCTGTCTCCAGTACTCAGCCCTGCCATTGTAGTGTGAGAGCAGTGCAGAGAGGATGTAAACGAATGGGTATGTTTCAATCTAATAGGATGTACAAATATAGCTGGCAGGCTGGTTGTGACTCAGGAGCCATAGTTTACTATTTCCTTATCTAGAGAATTTACTTGTGGACATCTCCATGTAAACCCTATACCTCCCCGGTGCACCTTTTGAAAATTGTAAAGTGGTTATTTTGTTTGTTTGTTTTTTTCTTGGCTATTAGTTTTTTCTTATAAGAGCTATTTTATTTTTTATTTTTGTAGATTTTTTTTAAATTCCTTCCCCACCCATACCACTTCTCTTTGGCAACCATCAGTTTGTTCTCTACATCCATGGGTCTCTTTCTCTTTTGTTATGTTTACGCCAGGGGTGTCCAAACTTTTTTCAACATTTTTCACCAAGGGCCATATGCGGTAAAGTACACAAACAGCCGGGCCACTCACTCGAGGTGAAGTACGTATTGCCTCACCTGGTTTATTTAAGTAAACTAAATATATTTTTGGAATTTGCTGCTGGCCAATTAACAATGGATCATGGGCCGCAGTTGGCCTGCGGGCCGCAGTTTGGACACCCCTGGACTTTATGCATTTCTTTTTTCAGCTTCCCCATATAGATGATATCATGCGGGTTTGTCTTTCTCTTTCTTATTTATGTCACTTAGAAAAGTACCCACTAGGTCCATCCATGTTGTCCCAAATGGCAAGATTTTATTCTCTTTTATTGCTGAATAACATTCCACTATACAAAAACCTGTCAGGGTAACACAAAAATAGGAAAGTATAGATCAATATCTCATATAAATACGAATGCAAATAATTCTAAACAAATAATAGCAAATCAAATACAATAATACTTTTAAAAGATGCATCATGGGGGCCGGCCCTGTGGCTCAGGTGGTTAGAGCTCCATGCTCCTAACTCGGAAGGCGGCCGGTTCGATTCCCACATGGGCCCGTGGGCTCTCAATCACAAGGTTGCCAGTTCAATTCCTTGAGTCCTGATGGTGGGCTGTGCCCCCTGCAACTAGCAATGGCAACTGGACCTGGAGCTGAGCTGCGCCCTCCACAACTAAGACTGAAAGGACAATAACTTGAAACTGAATGGCACCCTCCACAACTAAGAACTTGACTTGGAAAAAAAAATCCTGGAAGTACACACTGTTCCCCAATAAAATCCTGTTCCCCTTCCCCAATAAAATCTAAAAGGAAAAGATACATCACAGTCAAGTGGGGCTCATTCCAGGGATGCAAGGATTGTTCAACACACTCAAATCGATCAATGTGCTACAACACATAAATAAAATAAAGGATAAAAACCATATCATCGTATCAATAAATGTAGAAAAAGCATTTGACAATATACAACATCCATTTATGATTAAAACACTTAATAAAATGAGTATAGAAGGAAAGTACCTCAACATAATAAAGGCTGTATATGACAAACCCTCAGCTAACATCATACTTAATGGTGACAGATTCAAAGCTTTTTGTCAAAGATCTTGAATCAGGGAAGAAAAGGATATTCCCTCCCACCACTGTTATTCAACATAGTACTAGAAGTTTTAGACTGACAAAGAGACAAGAAAAGAAATAATAAGGAATGAAGATTTAAGTTGTCGCTTTACGCAGACAACATGATTCTTAATATAGAAAACCCTAAAGGCCCCCAAAAAACTATTAGCAATAATGATCAAATACATACAGTAACATTGCCAGGTGCAAAATCAATCTACAGAATCTATTGTGTTCCTAGTTAGTAATAATGAAATACAGGAAAGAATCGAAGAAAAACAAACAATTCATTTTGCAATAACAAAACAAAGCCGAAATACTGAAAAATGAACATAACGAAGAATGTGAAAGACTATAAGCTGTGAAAATTGTAAGACATTATTAAAAGAAATTGAATAAGACACAAAGACATGGAAGGATATTCCATGGTCAAGGACGAGAGAAATTAACATTTTTTAAATGGCCATATTCCCCAATGCAATACAGATTCAATGCAATCCCCATCAAATTCTCAATATCATTAAAAACAAAAATAGTACAAAAATATCATGAGACTTGTATGGATTCATGAAAGACCCAGAAAAGCCAAAGCAATCCTAAAAAAAGACATGCTGTGTCAGGCTTGAACAAATGTTCTCAGGAGATATCACTCTCCCTGATTTCAACTTCTACTACAAAGTGACAATAATCGAAACAGCATGGTACTGACAGAAAAACATACATACAGAACAATGGACTAGTATTGAAAACTGACAAATAAGCCCACATACATATGGGCAGATAATTTTTAACTAAGGAGCCAAAAGCATACAATGGAGAAAGGAAAGCCTGTTCAATAAATGGTGCTGGGAAAACTAGAAAACCACATGCAAAATAATGAAACCAGACTGCTATAAGTCACCATGTACCAAAGTTAACTCAAAAGTGATCAAAGACCTAAACATAAGACCTGAAACAATTAACTGCATACAAGAAAGCATAGATACTAAATGTATGAACCTTGGGTTCAAAGAGTTGTTTATGAAATTTGACCACAAAGCTAAGGGAAGTGAAAAAAAAAGTAAATGAATGGGATGATATCAAACCAAAAAGTTAGTGCACAGCAAAAAAAAAGGTCATAAAACAAAAGGACACCAACCAAATGTGAGCAGGTTTTTAAAATATTGCATCCAATTGTGGGTTACTGTCCAAAATATATAAAGATCTCATACAACATCAAGAAAAAAAAAACACCCAAACAATCAAATGAAAAATGGATACAGGAACTGGAAAGATACTTCTTCCAAGAAGATGTAGAATGATTAACAGACATATGAAAAAATGCTCGACTTCAACAGCTATTAGGGAAATGCAAATCAAAACCAAAATTAGTTATCACCCACCTCACACCTGTTAGAATGGCTGTCATCAACAAGACAATAACAAGTGTTAGAGAGGTTGTGGAGAAAGAGGAACACTCAGACACCCATATTAGGAAGATGTACACCTACTTTGGAAAACAGTATGAAGTTTTCCTCAAAAAATTAAGAATAGGATTACCATATGACCCAGTAGTCCCCATCCTGTGTATCTACCCAAAAAAACTGAAACATTTATTCAAAAGATATATGTACCCAGATGTTCATTGCAGCGTTATTTACGGTGGTCAAGACATGGAAACAATCAAAGTGGCCTTGGATAGGTGATTGGATAAAGAGGAAGTGGTGTATATACAAATTGGAATATTACTCAACCATAAGAGAAAATGAAATGCTGTCATTTGTGCCAACATGGATGGATCTTGAGATTGTTATGCGAAGCAAAATAAGTCAGATAGAGCAAGTCAAGGACCATAGGACTTCACTCATATGTGGGATATAAAACTGAAAGCAACACAGGAGCAAGACAAACAAGCAAAGAATCAAAAACTCATAGACACAGACAACAGTTCAGTGGTTAGCAGAGGATGAGGAGAGTGGGAATAGAAATAAAAAGGGAAAAGAGGATGAAATATACGATGATGAAAGGAGAACTACTCTGTGTGCTAAACACACAGGTGACATATAGATGAGGTACTATAGAAATGGACACCTGAAAGCCATATAACTTTGGTAACCATGGTCACCCCAATAAATTTGATTGAAATAAAAACGATCTGGGTTGGGTGAGGTGTTATGTAATTCACCCTCATTGAAAGCTAGGAACTAAGTGTGTTTTCCTCAGTAAGTTGAAAATAACAGGAGGTGATGTGTTGGGGACAGAGAGTCTCAGAAACCATAAAACATTGTGACTAGGGAACTCCTCTGGTCAGAGTATGTCACCTTTAAGCTCCTGGAAAAACAGCATTGGTGGAGACAGTGTCCCTAGGTTGTCACTGCTGCTTAGGACACTGGTGGGATGGAGGGGTGTAGGCGCAAGGACCGCTCTTCAGCCCTTTCTGTTTTTACCAGCTAACCTAATGCTTCCATGATTTTATTTTGGTTAATTGCTAGTAGTTTCTACTGAGAAAGGCAGTAATTATCTCCAAGTCACTCGGGAAAAACAACACCAGAACGTAAAGTTTTTGTCCCACTGAGGCACTCAAGACCCCCCAGTCTCCTGAAGCCCTTTTCCTCAGTCTGTCCATCAGTTAGATTTCCCAGGAAAGTGTGGCTGTATATTATTTTGATGAGAATCTTTGGGTGTTTTTGTTTGTTTGATTGTTGATGTTTTTATAAGAGGTTTTGTGAACTAAACTGATGACATATGCTAGTGAGAAGATCTCAAATGTTGCTTATTCTTTGTGTTTTTGATATTTAAATATGTATCAGTTTTCATGGTTGTCACATACCAATTTTTTTTGGTACAACATTTGGTGAAAAGAACAGGCAGCCTAAGCACCAATAATATTTGTAAATTGTGAATGTGCAGTATGATTTTATGAAGCTGACATGTGCAAAATGCATTTTGAGCTGTGTCATTTTATAGATGAGAAAATTAACTTAGAGAGAGAGTAAATGACGCATGCCAGTAGTTTGGTGGTGGGATGTCTTGATTTTAGATAACATATGTAGATACCTTTTTTGAAATGAACTCTGAGAAAAATAAAAAGAAATCATCCTGAACACATGCTCTAGTTTCAGTTCAGAAAAATCTTTTAAACATAATTTAGGCCATCCTTGACCTACCTACTTGCTTCTTCTCTCCCAAATGGTGACAATAGTCATTGTTCTGGTGTTTGCTTTCTTTATTTTCCGTATACCTCCATTAGCTATTACCTGGATTCACCACCCATCTCTACCCTCTCAGTTGTCTTTCACATTTGCTAAACTGGAAAGCAGCATGGTGGAATGATTGACAAAACAGGAAAGAAGAAGGAGGTTTAATAGGAATGCTATGCGTCCCCTAATCCTTCCTTTCCCAGTGGGTACACGCACACTGATACAGAAATGCACACACACAACGCAGAGCTGTCTCAGAGGTTCCAAATCTATTACCTGATACTGTTTCTTTAGATCCTATCATATTACCTCATGATTTTGCTTTTATTGTCCTGAAATAATGTTGGGAAAAATAATCAGATTGTCTTCCATAATGTCTGACTTTCATTTTCTGTATGTTTTTAATTCTGTTGCAGCATTATAGAGGTCTCTTTACAGTACTCTGACACCAATGACAGAGCTCATTTCACTGATCTGAGTCCTAAAAGGTACTGGAAACAACCATGGCAATAAGAGGTTTCCATAAGAGACTGTAAGCTCCTGTAGGTAACTTTCTGTTTTAGGCCTGGGGTGAAAAAGAAGAGCAGGTCATAAAGGGAGATTCTTACTCACAGTCTGTTTGTGACCTTCAGTAACCAGTAGCCAAAACTCTTAGGAAACGATCCAAATGTCTCAGTGTGAGATGTACTAGAGTGGGCCAGGGGAGAAGAGAATCTCTTTATAGTAAGGAGGACGTAACAATGGAATGGCAGTAGTGGAGCTCTGAACAGAAAAGACTGGAGCTAAGCGACCTTAGCTGTCCCGCCACCATCAGAGCTCTACTACCACCTAAAGGGGGTGGTCCAAACGTAAGTCCACCATCATATTTGAGGCAGCCCTTGAATCAGCTTGCAGATCTTTGAACCCAACTGAGTAACAGAAATGATATACATGATAAATGAAGAGCAAGGATGTGGTGAAGGGGCTCGGAAATCAGGAATTTAGAAGAGACTGGACCAATGTTTACGTGTGAACTGAAGTTGAATTCTGAAGTAAATTCAACCTCAACATAGTTACACATGATAGTTAGACTTAGCCATAGAAATTGTACTTGTCTTGATTTGTTAGGCTTTTAGACAGACCTAACCTTCATTACAATGATATAAAGCCAGATTTCTAGGGGAAATTGAAATACTGGTTTCCAAATAACTAATGCACAAATAGTTTTGTAGAGTTCCCCCATTTTATAAATTGAAGATTATTTGTAAGAGATTTCAAAGAAGAGTGTAATCTGTGAAGTGCCTTGGAGACTGATTATGTATGTTTTTAATTCTTTAGACATGACCCAAATAAACTGTCATCAGCCATCTGCGATGGAACCAACGATGAAAGGTGATGTATATATTGAGAGGGCATGGGGTGGACAAATTCAGTCTCACTGTTATCCATGGCATTACTGAAATTTCTGGACAATGATCTAAATTTATTTCTAAAAAGTTAGGACTTCTAGTAAGGTAAGTCATGTTTAGTATATATTTAAGATTCAAGGAATTCTTGTTCAGATATACTGATTCCATCACTATTCCATGTAGGTGATCTCTAATGATATGTTGCTACATGTGTTGGGATTTAAAGTAAACAGAGTAACTCTCCAGGCTCATGATGGTGATGAAGACATTGACATTTGTAATTCAAACATGTCAGTTTGAAATTTGGAAGGAGGAAACCATTCATGGTTATCTTTGGGAAGATAAGGCTTATTCTGAGGCAAGAAGGAAATGGAAAAGTATGGAAAGTTATCAAAATGTTGCACAGGGAATGGTATACAATAAATCTACCTAACTTAGTTTACAGAAAATACTATCATTGTTTTAAAGAAAAACCCATTTTTCACAATAAAATGTTCTATTTTGAAATGTGAACATATCCTTTGTACAGAGTAATTGTATTATAGTGTCTTTATGAACACAGAAGTATAGAATGCTCCCTAATGTTCAACTGTGTTCCTTTCTGATTTGCCTGGAAATATTCTGTTTCTCAGTTTTGTTGATTTATTCTATGACCAATGTACTGGTAGCAAAAGTGAACATGTTTTGCTGATTAAATGTTTTGCTCATGGATTTTTATTCACAATTAATTAATTAATATAGAGAATTTAACCATTTGAACACAATGATTTTCATTATGTAGGAAAAAATTGGCGAGCTATTTCTGAAAAGGGCCAGATAAATATTTTGGGCTTTGTGGGTTGCCCGTACAGTTTGTGTCTCTGCTACTCAACCCTGCCATTGTTGTGTGATAGCAATGCAGTGAGGATATAATCAAATGGGTGTGTTCCAATGAAATGAAACTACAAATACAGCTGGAATGCTGTATGTGACCCACGAGCCATAGTTTACTGTTTCCTTATCTAGAGAATTTATCTGTGGACATCTCCATGGATACCGTAGGGAACTCCTGGGCAACGTTTGACAATTATAAAGTGATTTTTGTTTATTTGTTTCCTTTACTTGCTTATTTTTTATTTTTGTAAGAGCCTTTATTTTCTATTTATTTTTTGATTATTTAAATAACTGCTTCTTCCCTACCCCTCCTCTTTGGCAACCATGAGCTTGTTCTGTACATCTATGGATATCATTCTATTTTCTTAATTTATGCAATTGATTTGTTTTTATTAGCTTCTACATATAAATGATTCATGTGGTATTTGTATTTCTCTGTCTGACTTATTTCACTTAGAATAATACCCTCAGGTCCACCCATGTTGTTTCAAAAGGAAAGACTTTAATCTTTTTTATTGCTAAATAACCTTGCACTATGCCAAAATGTAGTCAGGAAAACACAAAAATAGGCCCCTACAGATCAATATCTATGATGAATACAAATGTGAAAAATCCTTAACAAAACAATAGGAAATTAAATACAGCAATACTTAAAAAGACACAACACAATTTAGTGGGGCTCATTTGAGGGATGCAAGGATGGTTCAACACACGCAAATCGATCAATGTGCTACACCAGATAAACAACATAAAGGATCAAAATCATATGATCATATCAATGGATGTAGAAACAGCATTTGACAAGACACAACATCCATTTATAATTAAAACACTTAATAAAGAGGGTATAGAAGCAAAATACTTCAACATAATAAAGGCCGTATTTGACAAAACTTCAGCTAATATCACTCTTAATGGTGAAAAACTGGAAGCTTTTTCTCTACGATCAGAAACAGGGCTAGGAAATGTCTTTCCACTACTGTTATTCAACATAGTGTTGAAAGTTTTAGCAACAGCAATCAGGCAAAAGAAAGAAATAAAAGACATCCAAGTTTAGAATGAAGAACTTGTCACTTTATGCAGATGTCATGATTCTTTGCATAGAAAACCCTAAAGTCCCCCCAAAAAACTGTTAGAACTAATAAACAAATACGGTAACATTACTGGATGAAAAATAAATGTATGAAACCCATTGTGTTCCCAAATAGTATCAGTGAAGTTACAGGAAAAAATTGAAAAAAAACCACCATCACAATTTATTTTGCAATTGCAACACAAAGATGAAATACCTAGAAATGAAGTTAACACAAGATGTGAAGGACTATAAGATGTGAAAGCTACAAGACATTATTAAAAGAAATTGAAGGAGACACAAAGACATAGAAAGATATTCTGTGTTCCGAATTAGCATTGTTAAAATGGCCACATACCTCAATGCAATATACATATTTAAGGTAATCCTCCTCACAATCCCAGTGGCATTTTTAAAGAGAAATAGAACAAACAAAAAAATCATCATATTTGTATGGAGTCACAAAAGACCCAGAATAACCAAAAATTCCTAAGAAAAAGGAACAGGGCTGGAGATATCACCCTTCTTGAATTCAACTTGTTCTATAAAGTGACAGTTACCATAACAGCATAATATTGACAGAAAAATAAACACACCTACCAATGGAATAGAACTGAAAACCCAGAAATAAACCCACATATATATGGGCAGATGATTTTTCACAAAGGTGCCAAGAACATAAAATAGAGAAAGGAAAGCCTATTCAATAAATGGTGCTGGGAAAACTAGAAAGACAAGTGCAAAAGAATGAAACTAGACCACAATCTGTCTCCATATACCAAATCTAATTCAAAATGCACCAAGAACCTAAACATAAGCCCTAAAAACGATAAGCTGCATAGATAAAAGCATAGGTACTAATCTACTGGACATTGGGGTCAATGAGGATTTTATGAATTTGACTTCAGAAGCGAGGGAAGTAAAAGCAGAAATAAATAAACGGGACTATGTTAAATCAAAAAGCATGTGCACAGCAAAAGAAACCATTAACAAAACAAAAAGGCAACCAACCAAATGGGATAAGGTGTTTTAAACAACACCTCTGATTAGGGGCTAAGATCCAAAATATGGAAGAAAGTGGTAAAACTCAAGAACAAAAACCCAAACAATCCAATTAAAAAATTGGAAAAGGACCTGAAGAGACAAGTTTGCTAAGAGGACAAGCTGTCAACAGATATAGGGAAAGCGCTAAACTTCACAGGCTATTATAGAAAGGCAAATCAAAACCAAACTTGTAATTAATTACCTCATATCTGCTAGAATGGTTGTCATCAACAAGAAAAAGAAAGCAGGTGTTGGAGAGACTGTGGAGCAAAAGCAACCTCACACACTGCTGGAGGGAATTAAATTGGTACAGCCGCTTTGGAAAACATGATGATTCCTCAAAAATTAAGAATAGATTACCATATGATCCAGGTGTCCCTGTCCTGGGTAGCTACCCAAAAAAACTGAAAACATTTATCCATAAAGATATATACACCTAATGTTCACTGCTGCATTATTCACAATGGTGAAGCATGGTAACAACCACAGTGTTCTTCAGTAGATGATAGGACAAAGAAAGTTATATGTATATACTCAATAAAATATAATTCAACATAGAGGAGATGAGATAATACCATTTGTGACAACATGGATGGATCTTGAGATTATTATGTTGAGAAACATGAGTCAGATAGAACAAGTCAAAAACCATAGGACTTCCCTCATTTGTGGGTATGAAACTGAAAGAAACAAAAGAACACGACAAACAAAAAAAGAAACAAAATCTCACAGACATAGAAAACATTTAGTGGTTAACAGAGGATAAGGGGAGAGGATGAGTAACAAAAAAGGGATAATAGGATCAAATATATGGTGATGGAAGGAGAACTGTCTCTGGGTGGTGAACACACAAGGTGACATATAGATGATGTATTATAGAAATGTACACTTGAAAGCTACATACTTTTGGTAACTACTGTCACTACAATAAATTTGATTATTAAAAAAATGTGTCCTGGCTTGGGTGAAGTATTGTATTAGAACCCTCATTTAAAGCTAGGAACTAAAGTGTTTTTTTCTCAGTAAGTTTAAATTAAGAGGAGATGATGAGTCCGGAACAGAGAGTTTCAGAAACCACAAAATATCAAGACTGGGCAACTCCTATTGTCAGAATATGTCACCTTTAAGCACCTGGGCAAAGCAGCACGGGAGGAGGCAGTGTCCCTAGGTTGTCACCTGTGGATTAGGAGATTGGTGGGTTGGACAAGTGAAGACCTAAGAACTATTCTTCAAACCTTCCCTGTTTTTGCCAACTAACCTAATACTTCCATGATTTTATTTTGGGTAATTGTCAGTAGTTTTACTGAGAAAGTTGGTAATTATCTCCAAGTAACTCAGATGAAAAACAAGAACAGTATTTAAAACTTTCGTCCGACTGCGGCCCTCAAGACCCCCCCCCCCCCCACACACACACACACCACCAGTCCGTTTCTTGATCAGTCCTTCAGTTTGATTGTCCAGGAAAGTTTGGGAGTATATTACTTTGATGACAATCTTTGGGTGTTTTGCTTTGTTGTTGTTTTGTTTTGTTTTTTAAGTTTTTATGAGAGTTTTTTTGAGCCAAAGTGATGACACATACCAGGGAGCAAGATAACGAATGGCCCCTAATTGTTTGTGTTTTCAAAATTTAGATGTGTATCGGTTTCCATTATTATCACATACTAACTTTTTGGTATAACATGTGGTGAAGAGAACAGGGCACCTAAACCCCAATAATGTTTGTGAAATATTGAATATTTAACATATTTTATGAAGCAGACATATACAAAGTACATTTTCGTGTGTCTCATTTTATAGATGAGAGAATTAACTTGTAGAGAGAGTAAGTTACCCAAGCCAGGGATTTGGTGTTGGGGAGTCTTGATTTTGGATAACATAACTAGATACCTTTTCAGAAATGAATTCTGAGAAAAAGAAATCATCCTGAACACATGTGCTAGTATCAGTTCAGAAAATTCTTGTAAACATCGTTTAGGCCATCCTTGACCTATCTTTGGTTCTTCTCTACTAAATGTGACGATAGTCATTGTTCTGGCATTTGCTCTCTTTTTTTCCGTTCCCCTATTACCTGAACTGACCACCCCATTCCTGCACTCTGAGCTGTCTTTCACATTTTCCAAATTGACAGCAGCATGTGTCAATGATTGATGTAAAGAGAAAAAGAAAGGAAGTTTAATCATGAATGCTATGCCTCCCCTAATTTGTTCCTTCTTTCCAGTGGGAATTCCCCCACGAACAGACAAATGCACACACGCAGACTGAGGCTGTGACACAGGTATCAATTCTACACCCTGATACTCTTTCTTTAGTGTCTGTCACATTTCCTTATGATTTTGATTTTTCATATCCTGAAATTCTGTCAGGAAAAAGAAACGGATTGCCTTCCAAAATGTCCGACTGTTATTTTTGTATGTTTTTAAATTCTTTTGAAGAATTATGAAGTTC
The DNA here is from genome assembly GCF_057876585.1 of Rhinolophus sinicus. Classification (NCBI taxonomy): domain Eukaryota; kingdom Metazoa; phylum Chordata; class Mammalia; order Chiroptera; family Rhinolophidae; genus Rhinolophus; species Rhinolophus sinicus. The sequence goes on from NC_142516.1 coordinate 107,794,828, forward strand.
TCTTTAGGGTCCTCTGAGAACAGTGACAACAAGGGGTGAATTGATTTGACTGATCTGAGTGGTGAAAGGTACTGGGAGCAACCATGGCAATAAGAGGTTTCCATAGGAGACTGTAAGCTTCTGTAGGTTACTTCATTTTTCAGTCTCGGTGGATAAAAGAAGAGCAGGTCATAAGAGGGAGACTTCCTATTCATAGTGTGTTCGTGACCTTTAGTAACTAGTAGCCAAAACTCTTAGGAAACGATCCAAATGTCTCTGTGAGATGCTGGTAGAGTGGGCCAGGAGAGAAGAGAATCTTCTTTTCAGTAAGGAGGAGGTAACAGGGCATAGGCAGCAGTGGAGCTCGGAACAGAAAAGAATGAAAGTAAGAGACATTGGCCCTGTCCTTCATGCTCCAGAGCTCTACTACCATCTAAAGGTGGTGGCCTAAATGGAAACCCACAGTCATATTGGAAGGAGCACTTGACTCAGACTCACAGTTTTTTTAACCCAACTGAGGAACAGAAAAGATATGCAAGATACATGAAGTGTAAGGTTGTGTTCAAGGGACTCAGGAAGTTAGAATAATCTAGACCTATGTGTACCTATGAACTGAAGTTGAATTTTGAAGTAAATTCAGCCTCAATGCAGTTACACATGGGAATTAAGCTTAGCAGTAATGATTGTACTTGTCTTGATTCATTAGGCATTTTGACAGACCTAAGACCTTCACTACAATGATGCAACACCCGATTGCTAGGGGAAACTGAAATATTGTTTTCCAAATAACTAATGTACTAATAGTTGTGTAGAGTTCTAGCATTTTATAAATTGAAGACTACTTGTAACAGAATTCAAATGAAAGTGTAATCTGTGAAGTCCCTTGGAGTCTGATCATGTGTGTTTTTAAAGCTTTAGACCTGACCCAAATGAATTGACATCAGCTGTCTGCAATGAAACCAACCGTAAAAGGTGAGTTATATATATTGAGAAGACGTGGGGCGGAAAAATTCAGTCTCAGAGTTATCCAGGGCAATACAGAAATTACTGGACAATGATTTAAAAGTATTTCTAAAAAGTTAGCACTCTCTGTAAGATAAATTATAGTTAATATATATTTAAGATTCAAGGAATTCTTGTTCAGGTAAAGTGATCACATTGCTATTCCATGTAGATAATCTCTAATGATATATTTTTTACACTTGTTGGGATTGAAAGTAAAACAAAATAACACTCCAGACTCAGTGACGGTGATGAAGACATTGACATTTTTAATACATACAAGTCAGTTTGAAGTTTAAAAGGAGGGAACCATTCATGCATCTCTTATCTTTGAGAAGATAGGGTTTACTCTGAGGCAAGAGAAAAATGAAAAAGTATGGAAAGATATCAAAATGTTTGAGAGGGAATGGCATACAATAAATCTATTAATTTATAGAAAAGTACAATAATTTTTTAAAGACAAATCCATTTATCAACATTAAGTGTTCTACTTTGAAAATGTGAACATATCCTTAGTAGAGAGTAATTTTATTGTAGTTCTTTATGAAGAGAGAAATGTAGAATGCTCCTTTCTCTTCAATTGTGTTCCTTTCTCATTTTGCCTGGATATATTCTGTTTCCTGGTTTTGTTGATTTTGTCTATGAACAATGGACTGATAGAAAAGTAAACATGTTTTGCTGATTAAATGTTCTGCTCATTGGAATTTTGTTATTTATTTATTTATTTATAGAGAAGATTTAACCAATGCACTGAAAGACTTTCATTACCTAGGACAACAGTTGGCAAGCCTATTCTGAAAATGGCCAGATATTAAATAGTTCTGGCTTTGTTGGTTACCCGTGCAGTCTCTGTCTCCAGTACTCAGCCCTGCCATTGCAGTGTGAGAGCAGTGCAGAGAGGATGTAAACGAATGGGTATGTTTCAATCTAATGGGATGAACAAATATAGCTGGCAGGCTGGTTGTGACTCAGGAGCCATAATTTACTATTTCCTTATCTAGAGAATTTACTTGTGGACATCTCCATGTAAACCTACAGCTTCCCATGTACCTTTGAAAATTATGAAGTGCTTTTTGTGTTTGATTTCTCTTGGTTATTTTTTTTTCTTGTAAGAGCTATTTTATTTTTTATTTTTTTAGATTTTTAAAATTCTTGTCCCACCCCTATCACTTTTCTTTGACAGCCATCACTTTGTTCTCTACATCCATGGGTCTCTTTCGCTTTTGTTATGTTTATGCACTTTTCGTAGCTTCCACATATAAATAATACCATGCAGTATTTGTCTTTCTCTTTCTGATTTATGTCACTTAGAAAAATACCCACTAGGTCCATCCACGTTGTCCCAATGGCAAGATTTTATTCTCTTTTACTGCTGAATAACATTCCACTATACCAAAACCTGTTAGGATAACACAAAAATAGAAAAGTATAGTTCAATGTCTCTGACAAATACAAATGCAAATAATTCTAAACAAAATAACAGCAAATCAAATACAATAATATATTAAAAAGATACATCACAATCAAGTGGGGCTCATTCCAGGGATGCAAGGATGGTGCAACACACTCAAATCGATCAATGTGCTACAAGAGATAAACAAAATAAAGGATAAAAATCGTATGATTATATCAATAGATGTAGAAAAAGCATTTGAGAAGATACAACATCCATTTATGATTAAAACACTTAAGAAAATGGGTACAGAAGGAAAATACCTCAACATAATAAAGGCCGTATATGACAAACCTTCAGCTAATACCATACTTAATGGTGACAAACTGAAAGCTTTTTCTCAAAGATCAGGGATCAGGGAAGACAAGGATTTTCCCTCCCACCACTGTTATTCAACATAGTATTAGAAATGTTAGCCTGAACAAGCAGGCAAGAAAAGAAATAATAAGGAATGAAGATTTAAGTTGTCACTTCACACAGATAACATGATTCTTAATACAGAAAACCCTAAAGACCACCCCAAAAAAGTATTAGGAATAATCACCAAATACAGTAACATTGCCAGATGCAAAATCAATCTACAAAATCCATTGTGTTCCTAGATAGTAATAGTGAAATACAGGAAAGCATTGAAGAAAAACAAACTCAATTCATTTTGCAATAGCAACACAAAGATGAAATACCGAAAAAAGAACTTAACAAAGAATGTGAAGGACTATAAGCTGTGAAAACTGCAAGACATTATTAAAAGAAATTGAAGAAGACACAAAGACATGGAAAGATATTCCGTGGTCAAGGACGAGAGGAATTAACATTTTTAAAGTGGCCATGTTCCCCAATGCAATATAGATTTAATGCAGCCCTCATCAAAATCCCAATAGCTTAAAAAAAAATGGAACCAAAATATCATGAGATTTGTGTGGAATCACGAAAGACCCCGAGTAACCAAAGCAGTCCTAAGAAAAAGCAACAAGGCTGGAGATATCACTCTCCCTGACTTCAACTTCTACTACAAAGTGACAATCATCAAAACAGCATGGTATTAGCAGAAAAACAGACACACAGACCAATGGACTAGTATTGAAAACCAAGAAATAAGCCCACGTATATATGGACAGATAATTTTTGACAAAGGAGCTAAAAGCATATTTTGGAGAAAGGAAAGCCTGTTCAGTAAACAGTGCTGGGAAAACTGGAAAGCCTCTTGAAAAGAATGAAACTAGACGGCGATCTGTCTCCATATAACAAAACTAACTCAAAATGCATCAAGGAGGTAAACATAAGCCCTAAAACAATAAGCTGCATAGAAGAAAGCATAGGTACTAACCTACTGGACATTGGGGTCAATGAGGATTTTATGAATTTGACCTCAGAAGCAAGGGAAGTACAAATAAATCAATGGGACTATATCAAATCATATAGCATGTGCACAGCAAAAGAAACCATTAACAAAACAAAAAGGCAACCAACCAAATGGGATAAGGTGTTTCAAACAACACCTCTGATTAGGGGTTAATATCCAAAATATGGAAGAAAGTGGTAAAACTCAAGAACAAAAACCCAAACATTCCAATTAAAAAATAGGCAGAGGACCTGAACAGACATTTTTGTTAAGAAGACAAACAAATGGTCAACAAATATATGAAAAGTCCTAAACTTCAATAGGTATTAGAAAAATACAAATCAAAACCATACTTATAATTATCTCACACATGTTAGAATGGCTGTCATCAACAATAAAAATAATAACAGGTATTGGAGAGTCAGTGGAAAAAAAGGAACCCTCATACACTGCTGGAAGGAATTAAATTGGTACAGCCACTTGGGAAAGCATGATGATTCCTCAAAAATTAAGAATAGATTACCATATGATCCAGGTGTCCCTGTCCTGGGTATCTACCCAAAAAAACTGAAAACATTTATCCATAAATATATATATATATATACCCAATGTTCATTGCAGCATTATTTACAGTGGTGAAGCATGGTAACAAAGTTGTCCTTCAATAGAACATACACAAAAAAGAAATTATATGTATACACACACACACACACACACACACACAGACACACACACACACTAAAATACTACTCAACCATAGAGAAGATGAAATAATACCATTTGTGACAACATGGATGGATCTTGAGATTATTATGTTAAGCAAGGTAAGTCAAATAGAACAAGTCAAGAACCATAGGACTTCACTCATTTGTGGGTATAAAATTGAAAGCAACACTGGTACAAGACAGACAAAGAAACAAAAACTCATAGAGACAGACAACAGTTTAACAGTCAGCATGAGATAAGGGGAGAGGGGGAGTAGAAAAAAAGGAAAAGGGGATAGAATATATGAGATGGAAGGAGACTGGATGACATACACAATGACATATAGATTATGTGTTATAGAAATGTACACATGAAAGCTACATAATTTTGCGAACCACTGTCACCGCAATAAATTTGATTTAAAAGAAATGTGTCTTGGTTGAGTGAAGTGTTATATATGTCACCCTCATTGTAAGCTAGGAACTAAAGTACTTTTCTTGGTAAGTTTAAATTAAGAGGAGATGATGAGCCCGAGACAGAGAGTCTCAGAAACCATAAAACATCGAGACAGGGCAATTCCTCTCAATCAGAGTATGTCATCTTTCAGCTCCTGGGCAAAGCAACATTGCAGGACGCAGTGTCCCTAGGTTGTCACCTGCAGCTTAGGAGATTGGTGGGTTGGATGAGTGAAGGCCCAAGGACTGCTCTTCAGCCCTTCCCTGATTTTACCAGCTAACCTAATGCTTCCATGATTTTATTTTGGGTAATTGTCAGTAGTTTTACTGATAAAGGCGGTAATTATCTCCAAGTAACTCAGGTGAAAAACAAGAACAGAACTTACAACTTTCGTTCCACTAAGGCCCTCAACCCCCCCCCACACACACACACACACTCACTGCCAGCCCTTTTCTCAGTCAGTCCGTCAGTTAGATTGTCCAGGAAAGTTGGGGAGTATATTACTTTGATGACAATCTTTGAGTGTTTTTCTTTGTTTGTTTCTTTGTATAAGTTTTTATAAGAGTTTTTTTCAGCGATAGTGAGGACATATACACTAGGGAGCAATATCTCAAATGCTTCCTAATTTTTGTGTTTTCGAAATTTAAATGTATATCGGTTCCATTGTTGTCATATACTAACGTTTTTTGATATAACATTTGGTGAAAAGAACAGAACACCTAAACCCAAATAATGTTTGTGAAATATTGAATATTTAGCATGATTGTGTGAAGTGGACATATGCAAAGTGCATTTTCATGTGTCTCATTTTATAGATGAGAAAATTAACTTGTAGAGAGAGTAAATTACCCAACCCAGGGATTTGGTGGCGGGAAGTCTTGATTTTGGATAACATAAATAGATGTCTCTTTTGAAATGAATTCTGAGAAAAGGAAAAAGAAATCATCCTGAGCACATGCTCTAGTTTCATTTCAGAAAAATCTTGTAAACATAGTTTAGGCCATCCTTGACCTAACTACTTGCGTCTTCTGTCCCAAATGGTGACAGGAGTCATTGTTCTGGCGTTTGCTTTCTTTCTTTCCATCATCCTTTATTACCTACTACCTGGACTGACCACCCCATCCCTACACTCTCATTGTCTTTCACATTTTCCAAATTGGTAGCAGCGTGAGTGAATGATTGACGAAACGGGAAGAAGAAAGGAAGTTTAATCATGAATGCTATGCCAACCTAATCCTTCCTTTCTTCCAGTGGGTATACGCCCGTAAACAAATGCACACACGCAGACTGAGGCTGTGACACAGGTCTCAATTCTACACCCTGATGCTGTTTCTTTAGTTTCTTTCGCGTTTATGATTTTGCTTGTTCATATCCTGAAATTCTGTCAGGAAAAAGAACCTGATTGCCTTCCATAATGTCTGACTTTTATTTTTTGTATGTTTTTAATTCTTTTGCAGCATTATAGAGGTCTCTTTACAGTACTCCGACACCACTGACAGAGCTCATTTCACAGATCTGAGTCCTAAAAGGTACTGGGAACAACCATGGCAATAAGAGGTTTCCATAAGAGACTGTAAGCTCCTGTAGGTAACTTTCTGTTTCAGGCCTGGGGGAAAAAGGAAGAGCAGGTCATAAGAGGGAGATTCTTACTCATAGTCTGGTTGTGACCTTCAGAAACTAGTAGCCAAAACTCTTAGGAAACGATCCAAATATCTGTGTGTGAGACACTACTAGAGTGGGCCAGGGGAGAAGAGAATCTTCTCTGCAGTAAGGAGGAGGTAACAGGTCATAGGCAGCAGTGGAGCTCTGAACAGAAAAGACTGCAGCTAAGAGACCTTGGCCTTTACCTTGATGCTCCAGAGCTCCACCACCATCCAAAGGTGGTGGCCCAAATGTAAACCCACCATCATATAGGAGGGAGCACTTCACTTGGGCTTGCAGTTTTTTGAACCGAACTGAGGAACAGAAAAGATATGCATGATACATGAAGTGTAAGGTTGTGTTCAAGGGACTCAGGAAATTAGAAGAGGCTGCACCTACAAGTACCTATGAACTGAAGTTGAATTTTGAAGTAAATTCAGCCTCAATGCAGTTACACATGGGAATTAAGCTTAGCAGTAATGATTGTACTTGTCTTGATTCATTAGGCATTTTGACAGACCTAAGACCTTTACTACAGTGATGTAAGATCAGATTTCTAGGGGAAACTGAAATATTGTTTTCCAAATAACTAATGTACAAATAGTTTTGTAGAGTTCCAGCATTTTATAAATTAAAGACTACTTGTAACAGATTTCAAAGAAAAGTCTAATCTGTGAATTCCCTTGGAGTCTGATCATGTATGTTTTTAATTCTGTAGACATGACCCAAATGAATCAACAACAGACATCTGCGATGCAACCAACCGTGAAAGGTGAGGTATATATTGAGAGGGTGTGGGGTAGAGAAATTCAGTCTCAGAGTTATCCAGGACAATACAGAAATTTCTGGACAATGACTTAAAAGTATTTCTAAAAAGTTAGTACTCTCAGTAAGATAAGTCATATTTACTATATATTTAAGATTCAAGGAATTCTTGTTGTTCAGGTAAACTGATCACATCACTATTCCGTGTAGGTAATCTCTAATGATATGTTGTTACATGTGTTGGGACTTAAAGTAAAACAGAATAAGTCTCCAGACTTAATGATGGTGATGAAGACATTGACATTTTTAATACACACAAGTCAGTTTGAAGTTTAGAAGGAGGGAAACATTGATGCATCTCTTATCTTTGAGAAGATAGGGTTTATTCTGAGGCAAGAGAAAAATGGAAAGGTATGGAAAGATATCAAAATGTTTGAGAGTGAATGGCATACAATAAATCTATCTAACTTAATTTACAGAAAAGTACAGTAATTTTTAAAAGACAAATCTATTTATCAACATTAAATATTCTAGTTTGAAAATGTGAACATATCCTTATTAGAGAGTGATTTTATTATAGTCTCTTTATGGAGAGAGAAATGTAGAATGCTCCTTACTCAATAGTGTTCCTTTTTCATTTTGCCTGGATATATTCTGTCTGATTTTGTTGCTTTTGTCTGTATGACTGATTAAATATTTTGCCCATTGGAATTTTATTATTTATCTATTTATCTATTTATCTATTTATTTATTTATTTATTTATTTATTTATTTATTTATAGAGAAGGTTTAACCATGAACAGAAAGACTTTCATCATCTAGGACAAAAGTTGGCAAGCTTTTTCTGAAAAGGGCCAGATAGTAAATATTTTTGCCTTTGTGGGTCACCTGTACAGTCTCTGTCTCAACTACTCAGATCCGCCATTGTAGTATGAGAGCAGTGTAGATGGGATATATGAGGTCTGACAATTAATGTCCCAAACTTGTTGCAACAATGTTGCTAATCTTTTTTGATATCAGAGGGATTATTCATTATGAATTTATTTCAACTGGACAAACAGTTAGCCAAGTTTACTATTTGGAAGTGCTGAAAATGGTATGTGAGAAAGTTAGACAAAAATGGCCTGAACATTTCGCCAACAATTCATGGCTCTTGCATCACAACAATGCACCAGCTCACACGGCACTGTCTGTGAGGGAGTTTTTAGCCAGTAAACAAATAACTGTATTGGAACACCCTCCCTACTCACCTGATCTGGCCCCCAATGACTTCTTTCTTTACCGGAAGACAAAGGAAATATTGAAAGGGAGAGATTTTGATGACATTCAGAACATCAAGTGTAATATGACAACAGCTCTGGTGTCCATTCTGTAAAAAGAGTTCCAAAATTGCCTTGAAGAGTGGACTAGGCACTGGCGTCAGTGCGTAGCTTCCCAAGAGGAATACTTTGAAGGTGACCGTAGTGATATTCAGCTAGGAGCTTTGCAGCACTTTTTCTAGGATGAGGTCGCAAACTTAATCATCTGGACTTGTTAACAAATGGATGTGTTCCAATAAAATGGGACTTACAAATATAACCGGAAGGCTAGGTTTGACCCACCAGCCATAGTTTACCATTCCCTTCTGTAGCAGATTTCTTGCGGACATCTCCATGGAAACCCTAGCGCTCCCCAGGGTACCCTTTGAAAATAAGAAGTGTTGGTTTTTCTGTTTTGTGTGAGAGCTATTTTTATTTATTATTTGTTTTTGTTTGTTTGTTTTTTAAAATTTCTACCTGCACTCCTCCTGTCTTTGGCAACCATCAGCTGGAATGGCAGCCATTCCAGAGGCCCAAGGAAGGTTCAACATACGCAAGTCGAACGTTGTGCTACACCACATAAACAAAATAAAGGACAAAAATCATATGATCATATCAATAGATGTAGAAAAAGCATTTGAGAAGATACAACATCCATTTATGATTAAAACACTTAATAAAATGGGTACAGAAGGAAAGTACCTCAACATAATAAAGGACACATATGATACACCCTCAGTTAATATCATACTTAATGGTGAAAAACTGAAAGCTTTTTCTCTAAGATCAGGAGCAGGACAAGGATTTTCCCTCCCACCACTGTTATTCACTGTAGCATTGGGAGTTTTAGCCGGAGCAATCAGGCAAGAGAAAGGAATAAAAGGCCCCCAAATTGAAAATAAAGAAGTTAAGTTGTCACTTTATACAGATGACATGATTCTTTATATAGAAAACCCTAAAGACCACCAAAAAAACTATTAGAAATAATAAGCAAATATAGTAACATTTCCAGATACAAAATCAGTGTATAAAATCCATTGTGTTCCTAGATAGTAACAATGTAATTTCAGGAAAATTTTTGAAAAATTAAACAACTCTTTTTGCAATTGCAACACAAAGTTGAAATACCTACGAATGTACTTAACAAAGGACATGAAGGACTATAAGATGCGAAAAGTACAAGACTTTATTAAAAGAAATTGTAGAAGACACAAAGACATGGAAAGATATTCCATGTTCAAGGACTGGAGGAATTGCCATCATTAAAATGGCCATGTACCTCAATGCAATATACAGATTTGATGGGGATATTGACTCAACCTTGTATATCAGGAGTGAATCCCAAGTGATTGTGGTGTATGATCTTTTTAATTTATTGCTCAATTCGATTTACTAATATTTTGTTGAGGTATTTTGCATCTCTGTTCATTAGGAATATCGGACTATAGTTTTTTGTTTTGTAATGTCTTTCTCTGGTTTTGGAATTATGGTTAACGGTGGCCTCATAGAATGAGGTTGCGAACCTTCCCTCCTCTTGAATTCTTTGGAATAGTTTCAGAAAATAGGAGTTAATTCTTCTTTGAATATTTGGTAAAATTCATCTGTGAAGCCATCTGGTCCAAGAGTTTTGTTTGTTAGAAGTTTTTAAATTACTGATTTGAATTCATTATAGTAATTGGTCAGTTTAGATTTTTTTTTCTTCTTGACTCGGCTTTGGAATATTGTATGCTTCTAGGAGTTTATCCATTTCTTCCAGAGTATCCAACTTGTTGGTGTATAATTCCTCATAGTATTTTCGTATAATTTTTTTATATTTCTGTGGTGTTTGTTGTCACTTCTCTTCTGTCATTTCTGATTTTATTTATTTGGGTCCTCTTTTTTCTTTATGAGTCTGGTTAAAGGCTTATCAATTTTGTTTATAATTTCAAAGAATCAGCGATTCGATTCATTGATATTTTGGGGTTTCTTTAAGACTTTATTTCGTTTCTTTCCGCGTTGATTTTTATCATTCCCTTCTTTCATCTTACTTGGGGCTTTGTTTGCTGCTCTTTTTCTAGTTCCTTTAAGTGTAAGGTTGGACTTTTTTATAAGAGATTTTCTTGTATCTTGAGGTAGGCCTCTATTGCTATGAATTTTACTCTTACTACTGCTTTCGTTGTGTCCCATAGATTTGCGGTGATTGTGTTTTTATTTTCATTTGTCTCAAGGTATCTTTTTTTTAAATTAAAGTTTCTTGGGGTGACAATTGTTAGTAAAGTTACATAGATTTCAGATGTACAATTCTGTAATACATCATCTATGTCTCACATTATGTGTTCACCACCCAGAGTCAGTTCTCCTTCCATCACCATATTTCTGAGCCCATTTACCCTCATCTACCACCCCTCTGCCCCCTTACCCTCTGGTAAGCACTAAACTATTGTCTATGACTATGAGTTTTTGTTTCTTCATTTGTTTGTCTTGTTCTTTTGTTGTTTTCAGTTTTATATGCCACATATCTGTGAAATCATATGGTTCTCTACTTTTTCTGTCTGACTTATTTCACTTAGCATTATAATCTCAAGATCTGTCCATGGTGTTGCAAATGGTCCTATTTCATCTTTTCTTATGACAGGATAGTATTCCATTGTATATATATACCACAACTTCTTTATCTAATCATCTATCAGAGGACACTTTGGTTGTTTCCATGTCTTGGCCACCATAAATAAAGCTGCAATGAACATTGGAACACACGTGTCTTTATGGATAAATGTTTTAGATTTTTTGGGTAGATACCCAGGAGAGGGATTGCTGGGTCATATGGTAATTCTATTCTTAATTTTTGAGGAATCTCCACACTGCCTTCTATAGTGGCTGCACCAATCTGCATTCCCACCAACAGTGTATGAGGGTTCCTTTTTCTCCACAGCCTCTCCAACACTTGTTACTATTTGTCTTGTTGATGATAGCCATTCTGACTGGGGTGAGGTGATATCTCATTGTGGTTTTTATTGCATTTCTCTGATGATTAGTGATGTTGAGCATTTTTTCATATGTCTATTTGCCATTTGTATGTTCTCTCTGGAGAAACGTCTCTTCAGGTCCTCTGCCTCTTTTTTAAATTGGATTGTTTGTTTTTGTTGTTGAGTTGTAGGAGTTCCTTATATATTTTAGGATATTAGCCCCTTATCAGAGGCGTTGTTTGCAAAAATCTTCTCCCATTCGGTTGGTTGCCTCTTTATTTTATTGATGGTTTCTTTTGCTGTGCAGAAGCTTTTTAGTTTGATTCATGAAGCTTTTTAGTCCCATTCATTTATTTCAGCTTTTACATCCCTTGCCTTTGGAGTCAAATTAATAAAATGCTCTTTGAATGCAACGTCCATAAGTTTAGTACCTATGTTTTCTTTTATACAGTTTATTGTTTCGGGTCTTATGTTTATGTCTTTCATCCATTTTGAATTAATTTTGATACATGGTGACAGCAGCCTAGTTTCATTCTTTGTGGCTTTCCAATTCTCCCAGCACCATTTATTGAAGAGGCTATCTTTTTTCCATTGTATGTTTTTGGGTTCTTTGTCAAAAATCATCTGCCCATATTTATATGGGTTTATTTCTGGGTTCTCAATTCTATTCCATTGGTCTGTGTGTCTGTTTTTCTACCAATACCATGCTGTTTTGATTATTGTTGCCCTGTAGTACAAGCCAAAGTCAGGAAGTGTGATACCTCCATTATTGTTCTTTTTTCTTAAGATTGCTTTGGCTATTCGGGGTCTTTTGTGGTTCCAAACAAATCTGATGATTTTTTTTGTTCTATTTCTTCAAAAACTGCCATTGGGATTTGGATGGGGATTGCATTAAATCTGTATATTGCTTTGGGTAATATGGCCATTTTAATTATATTGATTCTTCCAATCCATGAACATGGAATGTCTTTCCATTTCTTTGTGTTTTCTTCAATTTCTTTTAAAAATGCCTTATAGTTTTCAGTATATAGGTCTTTCACATCCTTGGTTAAGTTTATTCCTAGGTATTTTATTCTTTTTGCTGCAATTGCAAAAGGAATTGTTTTTTAATTTCTTTTTCTGAGATTTCGTTGTTAGTATACAGGAATGCAATGGACTTTTGTACATTGATTTTGTAGCTGGCAACTTTACTGTATTCGTTGATTGTTTCTAATAGCTTTTTGGTGGAGTCTTTAGGGTTTTCTATATATAGCATAATGTCATCTGCAAAGAGTGACAATTTAACTTCTTCATTCCCAATTTGGATGCCTTTTATTTCTTTCTCTTGCCTGACTGCTCTGGCGAGGACTTCCAACACTATGTTGAAAAGCAGAGGTGATAGGGGACAGCCCGATCGTGTTCCTGAATGTAGAGCAAAGGGCTTCAGTTTTTCACCATTAATTATGATATTAGCTGAGGGTTTGTCATATATGGCCTTTACTATGTTAAGATATTTTCCTTCTATACCTATTTTATTAAGTGTTTTAATCATAAATGGATGTTGTATCTTGTTAAATGCTTTTTCTGCATCAATTGATATAATCATATGATTTTTGTCCTTTAGTTTGTTTATGTGATGTATCACATTGATGGATTTGCGGATGTTGAACCATCTTTGTGCCTCTGGGATGAACCCCACTCGGTCGTTATGAATAATCTTTTTAATGCATTGTTGTATTCGATTTGCTAGAATCTTTTTTTAGGATTTTTGCATCTGTATTCATCAGAGATATTGGTCTGTAATTCTCTTTTTTTGTGTTGTCCTTGCCAGGTTTTGGTATCAGGGTAATGTTGGCCTCATAAAATGAGTTAGGGAGTACTGTCTCTTCTTCAATTTTTTGGAAGAGTTTGAGTAGGACAGGTATTAGATCGTCTTTGAATGTTTGGTAGAATTCACTAGTGAAGCCATCTGGTCCTGGACTTTTGCTTTTGGGAAGGTTTGGATGACTGATTCAATTTCCTTATTGGTGATTGCTCTATTTAGATTTTCCAGTTCTTCGTTATTCAGTCAGGAAGTGTGTATGTTTCTAAGAACATGTCCATTTCTTCTAGGTTATTGAATTTGGTAGCATATAGTCTTTCATAGTATTCTTGGATGATCCTTTGTATTTCTGTGGCATCCGTGATAACTTCCCTTTTTTCATTTCTGTTTTTGTATATTTGTGTCTTTTCTCTTTTTATCTTAGTGAGTCTAGCCAAGGGTTTGTCAATTTTATTAATCTTTTCAAAGAACCAGCTCTTTGTCGCATTAAGTTTTTCTTTTGTCTCTTTGTTCTCTATTTCATTTAGTTTTACTCTAATTTTTGTTATTTCCTTTCTTCTGCTGACGTTGTCCTTCTTTTTCTAGTTCTTTAAGGTGTAACGTGAGGTTATTCATCTATGATTTTTCTTGTTTCTTGAGCTAGGCCTGTAATGATATAAATTTCCATCTTAAAAATGCTTTCGCTTCATCCCCAAAATTTTGGTAGGATGTATTTTAATTGTCATTTGTTTCTATATATCTTTTGATCTCACCTCTTATTTCTTCTTTCACCTAGTAATTCTTGAAACTATGTTGTTTAATCTACACATATTTGTGGTTTTTCCTGCTTCCTTTTTGCAGTTGATATACAATTTCAAAGTCTTGGGATCAGAAAATATGCTTGGTATGATTTCAATCTTCTTAAGTTTGCTGAGGCTAATTTTATGTCCCAATATATGGTCTATCCTTGAGAATGTTCCATGTACACTAGAAAAGAATGTATAGTCTGATGTTTTAGGATGAAGTGCTCTATATATGTCAATTATGTCCATTTCATCTAATGTGTCATTTAGGGCTGCTATTTTGTTATTTATTTTCTGTTTGGATGACCTATCCATAGCTGTCAATGATGTATTTAAGTCCTCTAGTATAATTGTGTTTTGGTCAATTTCTCCCTTTAGTTCTGTTTAGTTGCTTGGTATATTTTGGTGCTCCCTTATTGGGGGCATATATATTGATGACTGTTATGTCTTCTTGTTGTATAGTCCCCTTTATCATTATGAAATGTCCATCTTTGTCTCTTGTTACCTTTTTTATCCTGAAGTGTGTTTCATCTGATATTAGTATGACTACACTTGCTTTTCTCTGGATACCATTTGCTTGGAGTGTCAACTTCCACGCTTTACTTTGAGTCTATATTTGTCCTTGCAGGTGAGATGTGTCTCTTAGGGGCAGCATATGGTTGGGTTTAGTTTTATGATCCAATCTGCTACTCTATGCCTTTTTATTGGTGAGTTCAGTCCATTTACATTTAGGGTGATTATTGATATATGAGGATTTCCTAGCATTCTATCTTTAGTTTTCTGGTAAGATTGTGTCTCCATTAATTCTTTGCCTTTTTGTTGCTGTCTATTATTTCAGTGTGTTGGTATTCTATGATTTTTCCCTCTGTTTCTTCATTTATTGTGTTATATATTTCAGTTCTAGATTTTTTTAAGTGGTTACCATTAAGTTTATGTAAAAGAAAGTTTGATATTTAGAGTATTCCATTTTCTTCAGCATGCTTACATTCTCGATTCCTGTATTCCAGTTCAGGCCTTACTCTCCCTCCTTTTATGTTTTTGTTGTCACAAATTATCCCTATTTATGCTGGTCAAATAGCCTCCGTCAGTATTTGTTGTAGTGCAGTCATGTGTTAGAAAATTCCCTCAGCTTCTGTATTTCTGGAAAGGTCTTTATTCCTCCTTCATATCTAAAGGATATCTTTGCTGGATATATTATTCTTGGCTCATAATTTCTCTCTTTCAATAGTTTGAATATTTGGTTCCATTCCCTCCTGGCTTGTAGAGTTTCTGCTGAGATATCTGATGGGCTTTCCTTTGTAGGTTACTGTCTTCTTTTCCCTGCCTGCCTTGAGGATTCTTTCTTTGTCTTTAATTGTTGGCCTGTTGGGATTGAGGTAATTAGGTGTTCTATTTGCTTCTTGGATTTGAGGATCCAGTTCTTTCCACAAGTTTGGGAAGTTCTTGTTGACTATTTGTTTGAATATACCCTCTGTTCCCTTCTCCCTTTCTTCTCTGTCTGGTATGCCCATTATTCTTATATTGCTCTTTCTGATGAAGTCAGAAAGTTCTTGTAGAATTCCTTCACGTCTTTGAAGTCTCAAGTTTCTCTCTTCTTCCTTCTGTGTCATTTCCAGATTTCTATCTTCTATGTCACTGCTTCTTTCCTCCATCTGGTCAACTCTACTACCTAAGCTGGCTATTTCATTCTTCATTTCTTTTATTGAGTTCTTACTCTGCAGAAATTCTATTTGGTCTTTTTTAAAATTTCAATCTCTTTGGTACAGTGTTCATTTTGTTCGTTGATTGTGTTTCTGAGTTCATTAAACTATTATCTGTGTTTTCTTGCATCTCGTTGAGTTTTTTAAGAACTGCAATCTTGAATTCTCTGTCACTTAAGTCACATATATCCATGTCTTTAAGTTCATTTTCTGGAGACTTTTCATTTTCTTTCTGAGCTATCCTTTTACCTTGGCTACTCATGGCAATTAATGAATTATTATTTCTCTTCCTATACATCTACAGGAATGGGTTCTGCAACAGGTTGATAGAAATGGGTTCTGCAACTGGTCTTACTTTTGTATTCCAGTAGGTGTTGGTATAATGTTTTATTTTTTCTCTGACTGCAGCCTTTTATTATCTCTCACACTGTAGTGTTATATTTTCTCTGCATTCTTCCGGCTTCTCTCACAATGGGGGATTCCCTGGAAGACTGGCTTCTCCTTTGTGAACAGTTCACCTGGGTCACAGGGCATGGCCTCCATGAGGGGATGTGGAGAGCTTCTGAAATTCCAAAACTCTTTCTGCATCAGATTTAGAGCCTGTGTGTTTCAGCAGCTCTGTTTACTCCTATAGGTACCCTCCCAGACAGGTGGGGACAGGGTGGAGTGGGCTATGAGAGGTGGCCCAGAGCAATGGCAGCGACCACCAGCACAGCCAGTCCTGCACGCAAGGCTCTCTCCCCTTTGCTGGAGCTAGTTGGGTGGTAAGTCCGTGGCTGTGGGCCACAATTCTCAGAATTTCAAATATTCTGTTCTTTTGATCTGACACTGCTACGTTCCACTTCTATCACTGGGATGGTGGGGGTGGGGGTGGGGCGAGCTCTGGGAGAGTGGGAAGCGGGCAGCTAGGCTCAGTGCCTATGCCTTCCATTCTCTGCTCAGCAGTGAGGGCTTACACCACCATTTTCACCCTTCTTCCCTCAGCCTTTGCTCCAAGGTCTCTGCCATGAGCACTGGGTTCAGCAGCATTACATAGTTATCCCTCAGACAGGTCAGTGGACCATAAGCAGAGCACTAACAGTTTGAATCCTCTCCCATAGCTGCAGTAGTTCCAGAATGCAGGGAGCTCGGAGCACCGAGCTAGGTCTGCGCCCTGCACCTGAGTGGCCCTGTCTCTGCACTTCTCCCTTCCTTCCTCCCCTGCTCACCCAATTTGCCCACCTTTAGATGATTTCAGTTGCGTTCCTCTTAGCTTTTCCTATCTGCTGTGCAAGGAGTCCTTTGTGGAATTCTAGTTGTTCAATTTGTTGTAAATTCCAGGGAAGATTTCAAGAGGCTCACCTCACACCCCCATTTTTATGACGTAAACTTCTCAAGGTATCTTTTGATTTCTTCTTTGATCTCTTTGTTAACCCATTCATTGTTTAGCAGCATGTTATTTAGCCTCCATGTATTTGTGTATTTTCTTAGTTTTTTTTCTTCTTCTAATTGATTTCGAGTTTCATGTCATAGAGAAGATGCTGGTTGTGATTTCAAACTTGAATTTTTTGAGACTTGTTTTGTGGCCTACTGTGTGGTCTATCTTGGAAAATGTTCCATGTGCACTTGAAAAGGATGTATATTTTGATGCTTTGGGATGGAATGCTTCTCCATCCCTCCTGTTAGTCTTGTGGTAGCCTCTTCTTTATATCCCTAGTTATAGGGGTTAGATTCAGCTAGTCTTCAGCTGGGTCTCCAGATTGATTGTTCTACAATTGCTTCCTTTGGAGGGTTGGCTCAAAAGTCTTAGGCTGTACCTGCAGATTGCACACAGTAAAGCAGTTCAGAATGGTAATGTACAGGAGAACCCTAGGGACAGGGTTCATAGCCCGCATGTGGACAGTGGGACCCTTGGGAATGGCTTCACTTACTACCTGCCCCTCCTTCCCTCCCTGGCTCCTGAAGCACATGTTCTAGCCCATGGGTGGATCACTAAACAGTCCAGAGTCCTAGGGGCCTCAGACTCTTCCCCGCTTCTGCCTCAGGCCTCATATGGACAGAGTCCCGTCGCGTGACTGGTGACCAGCTCCTCATTGCTACAGCGATGACCCCTTACTTAAATCTTAATGCATTTCTGTTTTCATAGGCATAAGATATTAATTACCACCACATGAAGCCTCATTTATAATAAAAATTACATACCAGGTTTAATTTGGTGATATACACATGAATTTTGAAAAATCGATTAGTTCATAAATTGTACAGGGATTATAACTATTTTGGGTGGAAAAAAAGACTAGAAAACATGGTGTCTGACTATGGACCTTTTTAATCCTTTAGCACTGCCCTGAAAGAGTCGACATCAAAAACCTATGAGAGAACCACCAACATGTGAGATATAAATAAATAATAGAGATAAATATATTTCTTTATATTTATATACATATATATATATATATATATATATATATATATATATATATATATACTTATATCCACACAGACACACAGAAAAACATAAATAAAATGAAAGAAAGAGAGATGAAATTTGCAAATGTTCATTCTTGGGCATAACCATAACAATAGTGTCCTTGACATTGTTCCTAAATTTTCCCAAAGCAGCAACTGTAGGTGACTTTCTATCCTTTATGGATTTAATTGGATAAAAGATGAACAAGTCATAAGAACAATATTACGCCCCATAGTAAGTATCACCCAAACCTTTAGGAAATTTCCTGAATGCCTATATTGGAAACTAGCACATTGGGTAAATGGAAGACAAATCCTATTTAAGACAAGTAGGTGAGAGTGTACAAGGGGCATAGGGGACCTTAGCAGAGAGAAAGAAACTAATAGAATCTGGATCTGTTCCCTACCCTTCAGGTCTTGCCTCCATGTGAGGTCCCAAACCCAACCCACCATCATATAAAGAAAGCCACTGGCGGCAGCCTACAGTTGGTGGGCATTACCTGAAGGCCTGGAAAGACAACCATGATAGGTGAAAGGGGATGAAAGAGGGACTTGAGAATCTAGAAATTAGGTGGGAGAAGAGGGATGTATACCTGCCGATTGATGTTGAATTAGAAATAAATTCCACCAAAAAGGCTGTTTCACATTTTGGTCTAGTGCAGTAGTCCAGAACTGTACTTAATTCTTTCTTTTTTTATTGGAGAATGTTGGGGAACAGTGTGTTTTGCCAGGACCCATCAGCTCCAAGTCAAGTTGTTGTCTTTCAATCTAATTGTGGAGGGAGCAGCTCAGTTCCAAGTCCAGTCACTGTTTTCAATCTTTTGTTGCAGGGGGTGCAGCCCACCATCCCTTGCGGTAATTGAACTGGCAACCTTGTTGTTAACAGCTCGCACTCTAACCAACTGAGCCATCTGGCTGCGCCTCCAGCAGTTCAGAGGCAGCTCTTTGTCTTTAACATAATTGTGGAGGGCACAGCTCACTGGCCCATGTGGGAATCAAACTGGCAACTCTGTTGTTAAGAGCTCTCGCTTTAACCAGCTAAGCCATCCGGCAGCCCCTGTACTTAATTCTTGAATCACTAACTTTCTGCAAGGTCTAGAATATTTATTACAAACATACGAAAGTCTGACAATTAAGTTTGTGAACTTGTTGCAACAATATTGCTAACCTTTTTTGATATCAGAGGGATTATTCATTATGAATTTGTACCAACTGGACAAACAGTTAGCTGAGTTTACTATTTGAAAGTGCTAAAAGGTTGCTTGAAAAAGTTAGAAGAAACAACCTGAACGTTTCACCAATAATTAATGGCTCTTGCATCATGACAATGCGCCAGCTCACAGAACACTGTGTGTGAGGGAGTTTTTGGCCAGGAAACAAATAACTGTATTGGAACACCCTCCCTGCTCACCGGATCTGGCTCCCAATGACTTCTTTCTTTACCTGAAAAGAAAGGAAATATTGAAACAAAGACATTTCGAGGACACTCAGGACATCAAGGCTAATAAGACGACAGCTCTGATGGCCATTCCAGAAAAAGAGTTCCAAAATTGCTTTGAAGGGTGGACTAGGCGCTGGTGTTGGGACACAGCTTCCCAAGGGGAGTACTTCAAAGGTGACCATAATGATATTCAGCAATGAGGTATGTAGCACTTTTTCTAGGATGAGTTCGCAAACTTAATTGTCAGATCTCTACATAATTTCTAGGGAAAAAAAGATATCACGTTCTAAATAGCTGATTTACACACGAATTTTCTAACAATCATCCAGTTTATGAATTCGAATATAACTGTAGCTCATTTGAACTAAAACAGTAAGTGTAAAATTTATGTGGAGTCTTAACTGTGTCTCTTTCTAATCCTTCAGAACTGCAGTGAGTCCATTGAAAGCACTACCCTATGAAGAACTATCCAAAGCAGAGTGAGTTACCTTGAATAAATACATGTATGTGCAGATGTATAAACACCCCCCCACACACACACACACACAGATATTGAGACTTGGGTTGTGCACTCCCCTGAACTCCCATGGGTTCTGTTTCTAAAGTCCTCTCTTGGTAAGCTTCACATGAAATATTGTCTTTTGAATTGAGGTAGGAGATGGATGAATAGGTCATAGAGGAGGTCTTTTTATCCAGGTATTTGTCACCCTTGACTACTGTGTCTGACACTGTACTAGAGTGGGCAAAGGAGGACAGAGACTTATTCGGAACAAAGCGGAGTTATCAGTGGACAGAGAGCAGAGGAGGCTTAGCTAAAGAAAGAAGCTAATAAGAACTCGATGCCCGCCTCCCTCCAGCTCTTCCATCATGTGAGGGTGGTGCCACAAACCCAAACTCAAACCTACCATCATATGGAGGGAAACCCTGACTCAGGGCTGTAGTTTCCTGACTTTCTGTGAGAACAAGGAAGTCATCCATGATGGTGGAAGTGAGGAGGTGATGGAGGGATTGAGAATCAGATTAGATGGGGGTGAAAGGGACTTGTTGCTATAGCCTGAGGATGAAATATAAATAAATCAAACCAAAATTGCTGACGCAGTGTGGTTGAGTACTAAAGAACTGAACTTAAATCTTGCATCATTAAAATTTCATAGACCTGAGATAACCATTACAAATGCAAAAAAGACTGATTTATATGGAAATATGACAAACAAGTTTCCAAATAACTGATTTACAAGTGAATTAAGGGTCAACCAGTCTATAAGTTGTAGAATAATTACTGCCAATTTCACCAAAAATGTTAAGTATAACAAGTCACATGTATCTGACTATATGCACTTTTTGGCACTGCCCTTTCTGAATTTACAATAATACCTGGGGATGGGGCCACAGGTAAAATGTGCGATATAAATAAACAAAGATACACAAAGATAGATAGATGAGAGTTATAATTATAGACAATGTATCTTTCATATACACACATATTCACACACACACATAAACATCAACACATGCACACAAATACATATACATGGGAGGAATTGCGATTTGATAAGTTCACCGTCAGGAGCATCCAATGCAATACAGAGAATATTTGACTCTGTTTCTAAGTTATTTCACTGTAGCATCTATACTAACTTTCTATCATTTTTTTATCTAGTTGGATAAAAGAGGAATAGGTCATAAAAGGGATACCCCTTCCCCTAGTAACTATGAGCCAACTCCTTAAGAAATTTCCAGAACGCCTGTATTTGACACTCTACTAGATTTGGTGAAGGGAGGTCAGATCTTATTTAAGACAAGGCGGTAGGAGGGTACAAGGAGAACAGGAGACCTTGGCAGAGAGAAAGGAACTAATGGAATCTGGATCTGTTCCTCACCCTCCAGGATCTGCCACCATATGAGGCTGGTGCCCCAAACCCAAACTCACCATCATATGGAGGGAGCCCCTGACTCAGGCTTGCAGAAGGGGATACTACCTACCTTAGCGCCAGGAGAGACAACTGTGATAAGTGAAAGAAAGGGGATGAAGGAAGGACTTGAAAATATAGAAATTATGTGGGAGAAGAGGCATGTATACCTGCCCACTGAAGTTGAATTTGAAATACATTCCACCACTGAAGGCTGTTTTATATTCAGTCAGGTGCAATAGTAAAGAACTGTACTTAACTCTTTTTATAAAAAAAATTGTTTTTTTTTTTATTTTTTATTAAGATTTTATTGGGAAGGGGGACGGGACTTTATTGGGGAACAGTCTGTATTTCCAGGACTTTATTGTGGAACAGTGTTTTTCCCAGGGCCCATCTGCTTCAAGTCAAGTTGTCCTTTCAGCCTTAGCTGTGGAGGGCGCAGCTCAGCTCCATGTCCAGTTGCTGTTGTTCAATCTTAGGTGCAGGGGGCACAGCTCACCATCCCTTATGGGAGTTGAACCAGCAATCTTGTGGTTGAGAGCACACACTCCAACCAACTGAGCCATCGGGCCTCCCAGGAGCTCAGTGGCAGCTCAGCGACAGCTCAGCTCAAGGTGCCCTGTTCAACTAACTGAGCCATCCAGCCACCCAAGAGCTCAATAGAAGCTCAGCGGCAGCTCGTTGTCTTTATTCTAGTTGCAAAGGGCACCCCTCACGGGACCATGTGGGAATCGAAGTGGCAACACTGTTGGTTGCCCAGAGCTTATGCTCTAATCACAGAGCTAGCAGTCCACCCCAACTATTTTTTTATTGTAGTGATATTATTAAAACTATAAGTTTCAATTGTACAGTATTATAAATATCATCTCTATATTCGTTGTATGCTCATCAACTAAAGATTAATCTCCTTATCGCCACATATATTTGACCCCCTTTTTCCTCTTCATCTTCTTCCCACCCCCTTCTCATCTGGTAACCACCATAATGTTCTCAGTGCCAGTCAGTTGTTTGTTTTGTTTTTTTCATTCATTTGTTAATTTCTGTTTTTATATCCCACACATGAGTGAAATCACATGATTTTCATTTTTTTCTGTCTGACTTAATTGTTCAGCATGATACTTTCAAGATCAATCCATGTTGTCTAAAATGGCCATATTTCATCCTTTATATGGCTGAGTAGTATCACCTTGTATATAGTCCCACATCCTCTTTAGCCAATCATCTGTCAAATGACACTTGGGTCGTTCCCATATGTTGGCTACTGTGAATGATGCTGCAATGAATATAGTGGTACATATATCTTTATGAACAAGTGTTTCAAACTTTTCAGGTAGATGCCCAGAAGAGTGATTTCAGGGTCATATGGAAGCATATTCTTAATTTTTTGAGAAATCTCCACACTAGTTTCCATAGTGGCTGTATCAATGTACATTCCCACCAGCAGTGTACGAGGGTTCCTTTTTCTCCACTTTGTTTCCAACACTGGTTATTTCTTGTCTTATTGATAATGGCCATTTTAAGAGATACGAGGTGTGTACTTAATTCTTGAGTCATTAATTTTTCAGTGCTCTGAAATACTTATTACAAACATATATAAAATAATGCCTAAGGAAAATGAGATGTCAGATTCTAAATAGCTAATGTACATGGGAATTTGTAAGACTCAATGAGTTTATAAATTCAAGCACAGCTGTAGCTCATTTGAAGTAAAAAACTAAGTGTAAAGGTCATGAGGTGTCTAACTATGACTGTTTTTAATGCTTTAGAGCTGCCGCAAGTCCATTGATAGCAGTATCCTCTGAAGGCCTCACCAATGCAGAGTGAGTTACGTTGAATAAATAAATATGTGTGTGGATAGACACCACATGCACACACGCACGCACACGTACATACACACACATACACTCACTAACAAATACACACACACACAGATATTGAGACTTGGGTTGTGCACTCCCCTGAACTCCCATGGGTTCTGTTTCTAAAGTCCTCTCTTGGTAAGCTTCACATGAAATATTGCCTTTTGAATTGAGGTAGAAGAAGGATGAACAGGTAATAGAGGAGGTCTTTTTATCCAGGTATTTGTCACCCTTGACTACTGTGTATGACACTGTACTAGAGTGGGCAGAGGAGGACAGAGACTTATTTGGAGCAAAGAGGAGTTATCAGTGGACAGTGAGCAGAGGAGGCTTAGCTAAAGAACAAGGCTAATAAAACTCGATGCCCGCCACCCTCCAGCTCTTCCATCATGTGAGGGTGGAGCCACAAACCCAAACCCAAACCCAAACCTACCATCACATGGAGGGAAACCCTGACTCAGGGCTGTAGTTTCCTGACCTTCTGTGAGAGCAAAGAAGTCAGCCATGATGGTGGAAGTGAGGAGGTGATGGATGCATTGAGAATCAGATTAGGTGGGGGTGAAAGAGACTTGTTGCTATAGCCTGAGGATGAATTAAATAAATCAACCCCCAAATGCTGTCACATTGTGGTTATACTGAGTACTAAAGAACTGAACTTAAATCTTGCGTCATAAAAATGTCATAGACCTAAGATAACTATTACAAATACAAAAAGACTGATTTATATGGAAACATGACAAACAAGTTTCCAAATAACTGATTTACAAGTGAATTAAGGGTCAACCAGTCTATAAGTTGTAGAATAATTACTGCCAATTTCACGAAAAATGTTAAGAAGTCACATGGTGTCTGACTTTATACAATTTTGGCACTGTCCTTTCTGAATTTACTATAATATCTGGTAATGGGGCCACAGGTGAAATGTGAGATACAAATAAACAAAGATACATAAATATAGATAGATAGATGATAGAGTCGTAGTTATAGATATTACATATTTTATATACACATATATTCACACACGAACACACATCAACATCAGCACATGCACACGCATACATATACATGAGAGGAAATTGAGAGTTGACAAGTTCACCATCAGGAGCATCCATTGCAATACAGAGAATATTTGACTCTGTTTCTAAGTCATTTCACTGTAGCATCTACACTAGCTTTCCATCACTTTTAGATCTACTTGGATAAAAAAGGAAGGTCATGAGAGGAATTCTCCACCCTCTAGTAACCGCCAGCCAAACCTTCGGTAAAGTTCTAAAGTGTATTTGAGACTCTCCTATTATAGATTGGGTGAAGGGAGGTCAGATCTTATTTATGACAAGGCGGTAGGAGGGTACAAGGAGAGCAGGAGACCTTGGCAGAGAGAAAGGAACTAATGGAATCTGGATCTGTTCCTCACCCTCCAGGATCTGCCACCGTATGAGGCTGGTGCCCCAAACCCAAACTCACCATCATATGGAGGGAGCCCTGACTCTGGCTTGCAGTAGGTGGATACTACCTACCTTAGCACCAGGAGAGACAATCATGATAAGTGAAAGAAAGGGGGTGAAGGAAGGACTTGAGAATCTAGAAATTAGGTGGGAGAAGAGGCATGTATACCTGCCCACTGAAGTTGAATTTAAAACATTCCACCACCAAAGCTGTTTTACATTCAATCGGGTACAATCATAAAGAACAACAGCTAATTTTTTTTTTTTTTTTTTTTTTCAGGGACACTTGTAAATAAGACTGTATAAGTTTCATTCTTTTTTTTTTTAAATAAGTTTATTGAGGTGACAATGGTTAGTGAAGTTATATAGGTTTCAGGTGTGCAATTCTGTAATACATCATCTATATATCACATTGTGTGTTCACCACCCAGGGTCAGTTTTCCTTACTTCTCCATATATTTGACCTCCTTTTCCCTCTTTAACGTCCTGTTGCCCCCTCCTCATTTGGTAACTACCATACTGTAGTACGTGTCAGTCAGTTTGTTTGTTTGTTGTGTTCATTATTGCTTTCTGTTTTATATCCCACATATGAGTAAAATCACGATTCTCATTTTTTCTATCTGCCTTACTTTGCTCAGCATGATACTCTCAAGGTCTATCCATGTTGTCTAAAATGGCCATATTTCATCCTTCTTATGGCTGAGTAGTATCCCTTTGTATATAGTACACATCCTCTTTATCCAATCATCTGTAGAAACCGCCACACTGCCTTCCATAACGGCTGCACCAGTCTGCATTCCCACCAGCAGTGTATGAGGGTTCCTTTTTCTCCACAGTCTCTCCAACACTTGTTATTTCTTGTCTTGTTGATGACAATCATTCTAAAAGATGTGAGGGGTGTACTTAATTCTTGAGTCACTAACTTTTTGAGAGTTCTAAAATATTTATTACAAATATATATAGACTAATGTCTAGGGAAAATGAGGTATCACATTCTAAGTTGCTGATGTACATGTAAATTTTCTAACAGTCATGCAGTTTATAAACGTAAGCAAAATGGTAGCTTGTTTGAATTTAAAAAGTAAGTGTAAAGGTCATGAGATGTCTAACTATGTCTGTTTTTAAATCTTTAGCACTGCCGAGAGCCGATTTACAGTAGTATCCACTGAAGGACTCGTCAATGCAGAGTGAGTTATGCTGAATAAATAAATGTATGTCTACATAGACACATACATTCACACACACACACACATACACACACACACACACACTAACAAACACACACACACAGATATTGAGACTTGGGTTGTGCACTCCCCTGAACTCCCATGGGTTCTGTTTCTAAAGTCCTCTCTTGGTAAGCTTCACATGAAATATTGCCTTTTGAATTGAGGTAGGAGAAGGATGAACAGGTCATAGAGGAGGTCTTTTTATCCAGGTATTTGTCACCCTTGACTACTGTGTATGACACTGTACTAGAGTGGGCAGAGGAGGACAGAGACTTATTCGGAGCAAAGCGGAGTTATCAGTGGACAGTGAGCAGAGGAGGTTTAGGTAAAAAACAAAGCTATTAAGAACTTGATACCCACCTCCCTCTAGCTCTTCCATCATGTGAGGGTGGAGCCACAAACCTAAACCCAAACCTACCATCACATGGAGGGAGACTCTTACTCAGGACTGCAATTTCCTGACCTTCTGTGAGAGCAAGGAAGTCAGCCATATGGTAGAAATAAGGAGGTGATGGAGGGATTGAGAATCAGATTAGATGGGGATGAAAGGAACTTTTGCTATAGCTTGAGAATAAAATAAATCAACCCAAAAATACTGTCACATTGTGGTTATGTTGAGTACTACGGAATTGAACTTAAATCTTGCATCATTAAATTTTTCATAGATCTAAGATAACCATGACAAATACAAAAAGACTGATTTATATGGGAGTATGACAAAGAAGCTTCCAAATAACTGATTTACAAGTGAATTAAGGGTCAACCAGTTTATAAGTTGTAGAATAATTGTAGCCAATTTCACCAAAAATGTTAAGTATAACAAGTCACATGGTATCTGACTATATGCACTTTTTGGCACTGCCCTTTCTGAATTTAAAATAATACCTGGTGATGGGGCCACAGGTGAATTGTGAGATATAAATAAACAAAGATCATTGAGATAAATATATACATGGATGATAGATAGATAATAGATAGATAGCATTATAATTATAGACATTATATATTTTATATACACATATGTTCATTCACACACACACATATAAACATCAGCACATACACAAACATTCATATCCATGCGAGGAATTGAGAGTTGACAAGTTCACCATCAGGAGCATCCATTGTAATACAGAGAATATTTGACTCTGCTTCTAAATCATTTCACTGTAGCATCTACACTAACTTCCCATCATTTTTAGATCTACTTGTATAAAAGAGGAAGGTCATAAGAGGAATTCTCCACCCTCTAGTAACCGCCAGCCAAACCTTCAGTAAAGTTTTAAAGTGTATTTGAGACTCTCCTATTATAGATTGGGTGAAGGGAGGTCAGATCTTATTTATGACAAGGCGGTAGGAGGGTACAAGGAGAGCAGGAGACCTTGGCAGAGAGAAAGGAACTAATGGAATCTGGATCTGTTCCTCACCCTCCAGGATCTGCCACCGTATGAGGCTGGTGCCCCAAACCCAAACTCACCATCATATGGAGGGAGCCCCTGTCGCAGGCTTGCAGTAGGTGGATACTACCTACCTTAGTGCCAGGAGAGACAACCGTGATAAGTGAAAGAAAGGGGGTGAAGGAAGGACTTGAGAATCTAGAAATTAGGTGGGAGAAGAGGCATGTATACCTGCCCACTGAAGTTGAATTTGAAATATATTTCACCACCAAAGCTGTTTCACATTCGATCGGGTACAATCATAAAGAACTGTAGTTAACTTTTTCTTTTTTCAGGAACATTTTTAAATAAGACTGTACGTTTCATTCTTTTTTTTTTCAATTAAAGTTTATTGAGATGGCAATGGTTAGTAAAGTTATATAGGTCTCAGGTGTGCAATTCTGTATTACATCATCTATAAATCCCATTGTGTGTTTACCACCCAGAGTCAGTTCTCCTTATCTCTCCATATAGTTGACCTCCTTTTTCCTCTTTAACCTCCTCTCTTCCCCCTTCTCATTTGGTAACTACCATACTGTAGTCTGTGTCAGTTAGTTAGTTTGTTTGTTTGTTTGTTTGTTTGTTTTGTTCATTTATTGCTTTCTTTTTTATTCATTTATTATTGTTTTATGTCCCACATATGAGTAAATGACATGATTTTCATTTTTGTCTGTCTGACTTATTTTTCTCAGCATGATACTCTCATGATCTATCCATGTTGTCTAAAATGGCCATATTTCATCCTTCTTATGGCTGAGTATATAGTACCACGTCCTCTGTATGCAATCATCTGTCAAAGGACACTTGGGTCGTTCCCATAAGTTGGCTACTGTGAATGATGCTGCAATGAATATAGTGGTACATATATCTTTATGAATAAGTGTTTCAAACTTTTCAGATAGATACCCAGAAGAGTGATTTTGGGGTCATATGGAAGTATATTCTTAATTTTTTGAGAAATCTCCACACTAGTTTCCATAGTGGCTGTATCAATGTACATCCCCACCAGCAGTGTATGAGGGTTCCTTTTTCTCCACATTGTCTCCAACACTTGTTATTTCTTGTCTTGTTGATAATGGCTAACCTAAGAGATGCAAGGTGTGTACTTAATTCTTGAGTCATTAATTTTTCAGTGCTCTGAAATACTTATTACAAACATTTATAGAATAAGGTCTAGGGAAAATGAGACATCAGATTCTAAATAGCTGATGTACATGGGAATTTTCTAGTAGCCATGCAGTATATAAATTTAAGCAGAACTGTAGCCTGTTTGAATTTAAAAAGTAAGTGTAAAAGTCATGAGGTGTCTAACTATGTCTGTTTTTAATTCTTTAGCACTGCTGAGAGCCGATTGCCAGCAGTATCCTTTGAAGGAGGCTCAAATGTAGAGTAAGTTATGCTGAATAAATAAATGTATGTGTAGATAGACACACATGCGCACACACACACATAGACACACACATACACACACTAATGCACATGAACACACACACACACACACTAACAAACACACACACAGATATTGAGACTTGGAATGTGTACTCCCCTGAACTCCTATGGGTTCTGTTTCTAAAGTCCTTTAATAGTATCCAACATATGAAATATTGTCTTTTGAATTGAGGTAGAAGAAGGATGAACAGGTAATAGAGGAGGTCTTTTTATCCAGGTATATGTCACCCTTGACTACTGTGTCTGACACTGTACTAGAGTGGGCAGAGGAGGACAGAGACTTATTCAGAGCAGTGGACAGTGAGCAGAGGAGGCTTAGCTAAAGAAAGAAGCTAATAAGAACTCGATGCCCGCCTCCCTCCAGCTCTTCCATCATGTGAGGGTGGAGCCACAAACCCAAACCCAAACCTACCATCACATGGAGGGAGACCCTTACTCAGGGCTGCAATTTCCTGACCTTCTGGGAGAGCAAAGAAGTCATCCATGATGGTGGAATTAAGGAGGTGATGGAGGGATTGAGAATCAGATTAGATGGGGATGAAAGAGACTTGTTGCTGTAGCCTGAGAATGAATTTTAAATAAATCAACTCAAAAATACTGTCACATTGTGGTTATGTTGAGTACTATGGAATTGAACTTAAATGTTGCATCATTAAACTTTTCATAGAACTAAGATAACCATTACAAACACAAAAAGACTGATTTATATGGGAGTATAACAAAGAAGCTTCCAAATAACTGATTTACAAGTGAATTAAGGGTCAACCAGTTTATAAGTTATAGAATAATTGTGGTCAATTTCATCAAAAATGTTAAGTATAAGAAGTCACATGGTATCTGACTATATACACTTTTTGGCACTGCCCTTTCTGAATTTAAAATAACACTTGGTGATGGGGCCACAGGTGAATTACGAGATATAAATAAACAAACATATATAGAGATAAATAGATAGATAGATAGCTGATAATAGAGTTGTAATTATAGACATTATATATTTTATATACACATATATTCACATACACACATAAAAACATCAGCACAAGCACACGCATACATATACATGAGAGGAAATTGAGAGTTGACAAGTTCACCATCAGGAGCATCCATTGCAATACAGAGAATATTTGACTCTGTTTCTAAGTCATTTCACTGTAGCATCTACACTAGCTTTCCATCACTTTTAGATCTACTTGGATAAAAGAGGAAGGTCATAAGAGGAATTCTCCACCCTCTAGTAACCGCCAGCCAAACCCTCAGTAAAGTTTTAAAGTGTATTTGAGACTCTCCTATTATAGTTTGGGTGAAGGGAGGTCAGATCTTATTTATGACAAGGCGGTAGGAGTGTGCAAGGAGAACAGGAGACCTTGGCAGAGAGAAAGGAACTAATGGAATCTGGATCTGTTCCTCACCCTCCAGGATCTGCCACCATATGAGGCTGGTGCCCCAAACCCAAACTCACCATCATATGGAGGGAGCCCCTGTCGCAGGCTTGCAGTAGGTGGATACTACCTACCTTAGCGCCAGGAGAGACAACCATGATAAGTGAAAGAAAGGGGGTGAAGAAAGGACTTGAGAATCTAGAAATTAGGTGGGAGAAGAGGCATGTATACCTGCCCACTGAAGTTGAATTTGAAATATATTTCACCACCAAAGCTGTTTTACATTTGATCGGGTACAATCATAAAGAACTGTAGTTAACTTTTTTTTTTTTTCAGGAACATTTTAAAATAAGACTGTACGTTTCATTCTTTTTTTTTTTTAATTAAAGTTTATTGAGATGGCAATGGTTAGTAAAGTTATATAGGTCTCAGGTGTGCAATTCTGTATTACATCATCTATATATCACATTGTGTGTTTACCACCCAGAGTCAGTTCTCCTTATAGTTGACCTCCTTTTTCCTCTTTAACCTCCTCTCTTCCCCCTTCTCATTTGGTAACTACCATACTGTAGTCTGTGTCAGTTAGTTAGTTTGTTTGTTTGTTTGTTTGTTTGTTTGTTTTGTTCATTTATTGCTTTCTTTTTTATTCATTTATTATTGTTTTATGTCCCACATATGAGTAAATGACATGATTTTCATTTTTGTCTGTCTGACTTATTTTTCTCAGCATGATACTCTCATGATCTATCCATGTTGTCTAAAATGGCCATATTTCATCCTTCTTATGGCTGAGTATATAGTACCACGTCCTCTGTATGCAATCATCTGTCAAAGGACACTTGGGTCGTTCCCATAAGTTGGCTACTGTGAATGATGCTGCAATGAATATAGTGGTACATATATCTTTATGAATAAGTGTTTCAAACTTTTCAGATAGATACCCAGAAGAGTGATTTTGGGGTCATATGGAAGCATATTCTTAATTTTTTGAGAAATCTCCACACTAGTTTCCATAGTGGCTGTATCAATGTACATTCCCACCAGCAGTGTATGAGGATTCCTTTTTCTCCACATTGTCTCCAACACTTGTTATTTCTTGTCTTGTTGCTAATGGCTAATCTAAGAGATGCAAGGTGTATACTGAATTCTTGAGTTATTAATTTTTCAGTGCTCTGAAATACTTATTACAAACATTTATAGAATAAGGTCTAGGGAAAATGAGACATCAGATTCTAAATAGCTGATGTACATGGGAATTTTCTAGTAGCCATGCAGTATATAAATTTAAGCAGAACTGTAGCCTGTTTGAATTTAAAAAATAAGTGTAAAAGTCATGAGGTGTCTAACTATGTCTGTTTTTAATTCTTTAGCACTGCCGAGAGCCGATTGCCAGCAGTATCCTTTGAAGGAGGCTCAAATGTAGAGTAAGTTATGCTGAATAAATAAATGTATGTGTAGATAGACACACATGCACACACACACACATAGACACACACATACACACTAATGAACATAAACACACACACACGCGCATACACACACACACACACACACATACACTAACAAACACACACACAGATATTGAGACTTGGAATGTGTACTCCCCTGAACTCCTATGGGTTCTGTTTCTAAAGTCCTTTAATAGTATCCAACATATGAAATATTGTCTTTTGAATTGAGGTAGAAGAAGGATGAACAGGTAATAGAGGAGGTCTTTTTATCCAGGTATATGTCACCCTTGACTACTGTGTCTGACACTGTACTAGAGTGGGCAGAGGAGGACAGAGACTTATTCAGAGCAGTGGACAGTGAGCAGAGGAGGCTTAGCTAAAGAAAGAAGCTAATAAGAACTCGATGCCCGCCTCCCTCCAGCTCTTCCATCATGTGAGGGTGGAGCCACAAACCCAAACCCAAACCTACCATCACATGGAGGGAGACCCTTACTCAGGGCTGCAATTTCCTGACCTTCTGGGAGAGCAAAGAAGTCATCCATGATGGTGGAATTAAGGAGGTGATGGAGGGATTGAGAATCAGATTAGATGGGGATGAAAGAGACTTGTTGCTGTAGCCTGAGAATGAATTTTAAATAAATCAACTCAAAAATACTGTCACATTGTGGTTATGTTGAGTACTACGGAATTGAACTTAAATGTTGCATCATTAAACTTTTCATAGAACTAAGATAACCATTACAAACACAAAAAGACTGATTTATATGGGAGTATAACAAAGAAGCTTCCAAATAACTGATTTACAAGTGAATTAAGGGTCAACCAGTTTATAAGTTATAGAATAATTGTGGTCAATTTCATCAAAAATGTTAAGTATAAGAAGTCACATGGTATCTGACTATATACACTTTTTGGCACTGCCCTTTCTGAATTTAAAATAACACTTGGTGATGGGGCCACAGGTGAATTACGAGATATAAATAAACAAACATATATAGAGATAAATAGATAGATAGATAGCTGATAATAGAGTTGTAATTATAGACATTATATATTTTATATACACATATATTCACATACACACATAAAAACATCAGCACAAGCACACGCATACATATACATGAGAGGAAATTGAGAGTTGACAAGTTCACCGTCAGGAGCATCCATTGCAATACAGAGAATATTTGACTCTGTTTCTAAGTCATTTCACTGTAGCATCTACACTAGCTTTCCATCACTTTTAGATCTACTTGGATAAAAGAGGAAGGTCATGAGAGGAATTCTCCACCCTCTAGTAACCGCCAGCCAAACCTTCAGTAAAGTTCTAAAGTGTATTTGAGACTTTCTTATTATAGATTGGGTGAAGGGAGGTCAGATCTTATTTATGACAAGGCGGTAGGAGTGTGCAAGGAGAACAGGAGACCTTGGCAGAGAGAAAGGAACTAATGGAATCTGGATCTGTTCCTCACCCTCCAGGATCTGCCACCATATGAGGCTGGTGCCCCAAACCCAAACTCACCATCATATGGAGGGAGCCCCTGACTCAGGCTTGCAGTTGATGGATTTACTTGAGGGGCAGGAGGGACAACCACGATGGGTGAAAGAATGGGAGTGAAGGAAGGACTTGAGAATCTAGAAATTAGATGGGAGAAGAGGCATATATACCTGCCAATTGAAATTGAATTTGAAATAAATTCCACCACCAAAGGCTGTTTTATATTCAGTCAGGTTCAATAGCAAAGAACTGCACATAACTCTTTTTTTATATTGCAGTGACATTGTTTAATAAGACTGTATACAAAGTTTCAAGTGTACAGTATTTTAGTATGTCAACTGTATATTCATCGTGTGCTCATCACCCAAAGTTTACTCTCCTTACCTCCCCATGTATTTCACCCCCTGTTTCCTGTTCAACATCCTCTTACCCCACTTCTCCTCTGGTCACTACTGTACTGTTTTCTGTATCAGTTGTTTGTTTGTTTGTTTCATTTATTTGTTGCTTTCTGTTTTATATCCCACATATGAATGGAACCACATGATTTTCATCTTTTTCTATCTGACTTATTTTGCTCAGCATGGTACTCTCAAGAATCATCCATGTTGTCTAAAATGGCCATATTTCATCCTTGTATGGCTGAGAAGTATCCCCTTGTATATAGTACCACGTCCTCTTTATCCAATCATCTGTCAAAGGACACTTGGGTCGTTCCCATGTCTTGGCTACTGTGAATGATGCTGCAATGAATAAGTGGTACATATATCTTTATGAATAAGTGTTTTAACCTTTCAGGTAGATGCCCAGAAGAGTGATTTTGGGGTCATATGGAAGCATGTTCTTAATTTTTTGAGAAACCTTCATACTGGTGTCCATAGTGGCTGCACCAATCTGCATTCCCACCAGCAGTGTACGAGGGCTCCTTTTTCTCCACATTGTCTCCAACACTTGTTATTTCTTGTCTTGTTGATAATGGCCATTTTAAGAGATGTGAGGTGTGTACTTTATTCTTGAGTCATTCACTTTTTGATAGCTGTAAAATACTTATTACACATATATATAGAATAATATCTAGGGAAAATGAAATATCAGTTTCTAAAAAGCTGTGATATTTCTGAGACAACCAGTTTATAGTATAAAGCATACTTGTAGTTCATATGAAGTAAAAAAGTGAGTGTATAGGTCATGTGGTGTCTGTCTTTTTTAATCCTTTAGAACTGCTCCGAGTGACTTGACAGTAGTAGACCCTGAAGAATTCTCCATTGAAAAGTGAGTTACACTGAATAAATGCATGTATGTGTAGAGATAAACACACATACACTCACATGCACACACACACACACACACACACACACACACTAACGAACACACACAGAAAGATTGAGACTTGGGATGTGCACTCTCAAGAGCATCCATGGAATACAGAGTTCTCTGGAGACTGATTCTAAATGCATTTTCCCTTATTGTTGAGTTTTGAGTGTTCTTTACATATTCTGGATACAAGTTCTTTATCAAATAAATGTAAAATAAATTTACATTTTCTCCCAATCTGTATGTTGTCTTTTTATTTTCTTAACAATGTCTTTTGCACAGATGAAAATTTTAATTTTGATGAAATACAATTTATCATTTTTTCTTTTATGATTCTGTTTTTGGTGTCCTACTTAGAAATCTTTTCCTAACCCTAGTTCACAAATAGTTTCTCCTATGTTTTCTTCCCGAAGTTTGATGTTTTACATTTAGGTACATGGATTCATTTTGAGTTAATTATTGTATATGTTGTGTGATATAACTTGAAGAATTGTCTTTTTCATATGCATGTCCAATAATTCAACTACAATTTCTTGTAAGACTCTCTTCTCTGTCGAATTGCCTTTGAACCTTTTTTGAAAATCAATTTAGTATATATAAGGGCCTATTTCTAGGCTCTAGTCTCTTCTGTTTTATGTGTCTCTTCTTTCTTTTATACCACACTGTCTTGATTAATTAGCTTTATAATAAGTATTTAAATCATGTAGTGGTATCATTTTGCCTTTCTATATAAATTTTAGAATTTGTCAGTATTTACAAAAAATTTTCCTGTGATTACTTTTTATTGAGATTGTGTTGAATCTGTAGATTGATATTAGCCATTGGTTGTTTTGTGCATGCCCTTTTTCTGGTTAAGGAATTTCCCTCCTATTCTTAGTTCACCAAAAATTTTTATTACAAATGGAAGTTAAATTTTGTTAAAAAAAATTTTTGCATCTATTGAGATAGTTATATGTTTTACTTTTCCTTAGTCTATTGACATGGTGAATTACATTCATTTTAGAATGTTGAACCACCATTGAATGCCTAGAACAAACCCCACTTGGTCTTGATATAAATGCTGGATTCAATTTGCTAATGTTTTGTTAATGATTTTGGCATCTATATTCATGAGAGATATTGGTTGGTAATGTTCTTCTCATGTAATATCATACTTGTTTTGGTATCAGGTTAATGCCAGTCTCCTAAATTGAATTTGGAAGTAGTCCTCTTTTTCTCTTATTTGGAAGAGTTTGTTTAGAATTGGCATTGTTTCTTCCTTTAAAATTTAGTAGAATTCTCCAGTTAAGTCACCTGGGCTTGGATTTTTTTGTTGTTGTTATTTTTGGAAAGTTTTAAACTACAATTTCAATTAAAAAAAAAAAAATATTATCTTTTAAACTATTTAGGTTATCTGATTTTTGCTTGAGCAAATGTTAGTAGTTTGTGTCTTTCAAGCAATATTTCCATTTAATCTGTTGTCGTGTATGGTATCTTTTTAATTTCTATAGTGATAAAATGCAAACAAATATATTATGTATCAGTACTCTGCCACTGCATCGATTTTATTACATTGTGGTCAGAAAATGTAGCCTGCATACTTTCTATGTTTTAGAGTACATTGAAGGTTTTTTGTATCTTGTTACAGGATGGATGAATTTCTTTAAATATTTCATACAAAATCTTTAAGTGTATGCGTTCTCTGCACAATAGAAACTATTTCAATATACATATTTAAGAATAGATAGTATTTGACCAGAGACACTCTGACAGAGCCTGTCCTTGCTTCCAACACTCTGCTCCAAAGGGAAATATATCCCCTGAGGAGCAAGCCAGGCAAAGAACACTCCTAGGTACTTTGGATATTCCTCTCCAAACCCCAAGAGAGGATCCTAAAGAGCTAACTAACTCAGGCTGAAATCCGATCGAAACCCTGACTCTGCTCTCTTCAACCTGAGTTTACACTAGATTTAGGAATGTAGCTTCTTGTGTTGCAGATAGTTTGGGGAGAGAAGTCAAATCTCCAGAGTGAGAGCAGGAAGACCAAAGCATCACCCCAGTGCCCTTAGTGCTTTGAGTATGGCCACATGCCTCCCCCCAGTGACTGTACAGAAAAAGAATGGTCTATTGGGAAAGACAGGACCCGCCCTCAATACAGATCCCACCCCTGTTCAACATGGCCGTGTTAGTGTCATGGGGTCTACCTTCTATCAATATAAAATGTCTTCGTCATAGTTGATACTCTTGCTTTGAATTCAACTTTGATATTAATATTACAACTTTTAATGTTTGGAGACTTAACATTTACATCTCAAACTTTTGTTCATCTCTTTATTTTCAAACCATCACTTTAATTTAGTTTTTGTCTCATGTATCTAGAATGCAGTGCATTTAGTTTTCAAATTTATCTGAGAGTATTTGTCAATATTTAATATGAGAGTATGTGTTTGTGTTTATTGTCATTTCTGGTATACTAGGTGTTATTTGCTATCATCTTTCTTACTTTGTTTTCTGTATTAAATGCTTCCTTGATATTTTCTCTTTAAATTTTTCTATGTGTTGCTATTAATTGATGTTTTTACTCCTTTGATTTTTCAATGAAATAAAGGTTATAAACCTATTTTTAGAAAACATAATTGTACTTTTGTTTCTCCATCAATGTCCAGATTAAAACTGGACTTGTACCTGGGAAAGATAAGAAATGCAACATGCTTTTACGTCTATCATCTTACAAACCTAATCCTAAATTGTGTAAGAAAACTTGCAAATTTAAGTCCATACTTTTATCAAGAATTTTATGTTATTTATCTTTGTTTTTAAAATTGTTTGTTTATATCTCCATGCAATGATTATTTAGACTTAGTTCTGAATTTTTATGATTTTATATAACACCGTTTCTCTATAAGATGTCTTCCTTATTTCTGTGTTTTATTTTGATTCATTGCTCAGTTGACTCGAGCATTTCTCTGAGTATTTATTCTTAGGAAAGTTACACGGATGCTATGCTTTGAGTTACTGCATTTTAGAGAGTGTCTGTCACTCCCAAACATGAACAGTATTTTTCCTGGATGTAGATTTATTGAGTCACAGTCCTTTCCCTGCAAAGTCTGCACACAGCGTTTGGAGCCGCATTTACACAGCACGCTTAAAAAAAGAAATCTCAATTTTATATTTACTTGGGTTAATTTTGGGAGATACTGAAAGAGATAGGAGGGGCTAAAGCCACCCAAGCCATGCCTTTGTGCCCCCAGGATTCTGTCAAGTATGGTTCTGTATGTTTACTTTGTCAGGCAAAGTCAGATTTTTATAACATTTCTTTGCTGCTCAGACATCCTGTAGTCTGTGTGGGATCAGAAAGGGCCTGTATTAAGAGAATGGCAACCTCAGAGGAGAATTCACCTCTTTTAGCCTATTGGTACCCGCCATCCACATCAGCCTCAGCAACCTAAGCCAGTGCAGGTATAGGAGAGAGAGATTGGGGAGAGGGGGGTGGGGAGCTCTTATATCTTAAATAAATTCTGTTAGCCTAACAGAATTTATCCATGGCCAATTTTGGTAGTGTCACAGTGCTGCTCAGCATGTCCTCTCCATTCTCCAGTCTCGGGTGCTGTGGACACTGCCATGAGATCAGTCCCACCTGCCATGGAATTGGGTCCCTTGTCAGAGGCTTCAGCAGGGCAAGCAATTGCTTCCCGATGACCACCTTGTCTCCAGCCATAGGGTGAAATGAAGCATAACTGGAGGCTCCATCAAACAGGCTCCCACTCCTCCTTCTGTTAATAGAAGGAGCCCAGTCACTGGGGCGTTTCTCCTTTGAAATGTATCTTACTAAATTTCCTTACCTCCAAAGTGCACTTGCAACCCCAAATAGACTCTCATTCATGTTTACCTGTCATATTCATGGGGTGTCTTGTTTCAAGAGATGAATATTACAAGACAAGAGTGTCACTTACTCCCTACCTATCCCTGAAGTCCCTTATTTTATTGCTGTGGAAACAGGTCTGTCCAAGGTTTGGTGCCTTGCCCAGGGTCCCACAGCTCATTTATGGGAGAACTGGAACACAGATCTCTTCTACTAGTCCCTTCTGTCTCCATGCTACGTTGTTTTAGTTGGGGTTGGCACTTTACAGGCAAGAGAAATGTTACTAAACATCTAAAGTTTAGTGTTTTATTCACAAGTATTCCACATATGAAAGTAAGAAAGAAAAACAGAAAGGTGAAAATTTTACAGTTACTAGTAAAAAGTATTTTGTTATGAAACTTCTGAAGAATTTTTAAAATTACATTTATAAAGGTCTTTGTTTATTGGTTAAGTTACTGTTATATGTTAGAAGAAATCTGTGATAAACTTGAGAACTTTGGAATTTAATTTTTAATTCTTTTTGCAGAAGCAAGATTAAGAGAATTGTGCACTTAATTGTAACATCCGTTATATTCAGGTATGTGAGACCCTAAAAAAGAAGGTATTTAAATATGTATAACACTTAATATCAATATTTTTAATGAGAAAGGATCTAGGAGGAAAAGAACATTTCCACTGTCAGTATGTTGCTAAATGAACCCTGTGCTCACTTAATATAATTTACCTTGGAATTTTAGTTTAAGCTGAATATTAAGCTTTGCAAATAAATATCATTTACCTAAGTTTAACAGTAACACATTAATATGTTTTTTCTATCTGTGAAAGTAAAAATGCAGCATGTGTTTTAAAATTATATAATTATAAATAAAGTGTTTTATTAAATACTTACTTGTATAAAATTTCTCCTTAATTCTAGAAGTATTCTGCTTAGGCTTCTTCTCGGCATGATAGTAAGATTTCATACTATAATACAGATCTATACAATATACTTGCTTCCTTTTAAATATGTATTATTTTAATCTGTGTTGCAATTACAAAAAAGTACTTTGGAGACTAATTTATCTTCATAGATTATACAAGTAATATAATGAATTTATGGAGAATATGTTTAAAATATATAAGAAAAAGTCTGAGAAGATACTTTATTCAATCATGTATGTGTTTATGAAATTGAATTTCTTCTCATGTGCCCAGCACTGTTCTAGAAGCATCTATTAATATGTAAAATCTCACTGATAAAAAACTCTTATCAGCTAAAGTGATCTTTTAAGGGTTTATATTAGTCATGCTTTCACTTGGTTTTTATTACTAAATTCTTAAAAATTATCAAGATTAATGAAGTTTAATTTATTATGAGAAATTGTTTTATTATGAGAAGCCCCTTATAAAATTCTCAAATTTTAAGAAGAGTTTATAAGCAAAGACATGTAATTTTAATTCAGTTTGCCCGTTCTAGGCTGATGTGTCTGTGATAA
Organism: Rhinolophus sinicus; assembly: GCF_057876585.1. Lineage (NCBI taxonomy): Eukaryota > Metazoa > Chordata > Mammalia > Chiroptera > Rhinolophidae > Rhinolophus > Rhinolophus sinicus. Next base: position 107,834,866 of record NC_142516.1, read on the forward strand.
AAGGACATGATAACATGAAGTGGTTTGGTGGGAATTTTGTTTCCCTAACAACTGCTTCTATTGGGTGAAAACTAAATAACTTTTCTTTTCAGATTCTAAGGCAACGCCAATTTCTCTACCACTGAACAGTTTAATCATAAATAATAACAATTTGTTATTAAATCACTGGTTTAAATGTAGACTAACTATAGAGGTGAAAACCACTTTGTTCTATTTTTTACTTGTAGAATATTTGGAATTTTGCTGGTCTTTGTGGACGTCTTCTTCATCATTACAGACCAATTCAGTAACATAAATTATGTTCCTTTGGAATATGATTCCATTTCTTTATCTATTGCTTTATTTTTTTTCATGGATATTCTTCTTCGAGTGTTTGTAGAAGGGTAAGTTTAATTAACTTTTTACACTCACATAAAGCTATTTTGTATGCTATGACAAGCATCACAAAATAATTACTAGGTCAACCCAACCAAATGTGGCCCTCTTTATCAAAATAATTCTCCTAGAAAGCGTGGTCTACAAGAGAAACAACAATCCAGGTTCCACTTTCGAGTAGATTAGGCTTTAATATTATTTTTGCGAGTGGCGCTCTAGTCTCTGACAATGTATTCTAGATGATTTCTTCAACACTGAAGCTTGAGTAGTTTGCAAAATGGGGCCAGACAGCTAATGTGTCAGCATGCACATTATTAAGGGGAACATGTATGTGACGTACTTGTATAAATATTAATACTTTCATTAAGAATTGAATCTAAATAAAAGCTGACAGTACATTAAATACTAGATAATAGATCATGAAAAGCCCCCTACCTCAGTGCGACGGGCCAGCCGTCACGAGTCGATGGGTTCCCGAATGGGGGAGTGGGAATGAATAAAAGACACTCTCACATATGATGGCGATCGCGGAACTTCAGTGATCCTGAAGACACTAAGTTTATTTTACTGCACCCATATAAGCAGTTTGAGCACGTGCAAGTATATATTAACATAACAAATGTAAATTCTTTAGCTTTCACATAGAGGATACAAAATTCACCGAAACTCACAAGTAATTATCTTATCAATTGCCCTGATAGGCATCAGCCTTCTGTGTCTGGGAACTGGCCGCTCCCACCAAATTCCTCAGCAGCTTACAAGCTCAAGCTCCCCTCAGGTGCAGGAAGAGACAATTGCCTCAGGGGGAGGAAACAGGTAGCATAAACCAAGCCATTCTGCAAAGCTCAGAGTTTCCTGTAACCATGGCTCCCCACACCTCAGTGAAAATAAAAATTTTTGTTAAGGTCCAGAGGAGCTCTAAGGCATGCTCATTCAATCGGTGAGGCTTAGTAGTGAGGCAGCAGATGATTTTCTCTGCCTGTTGTCTCTCTGAGTAGGTACATGGAGTGAGATAACCTTGAAGCTGGATTGCTGTGGGAGCCAGGGGCTCCCAGTCTTGCTTCATCCAGAACATTTCTGAAGGCAGGTTGTCTCCTCTCCTGCTGAACTTCTGTCCTCATGCCTTTGAGTTAAAAATAGTTGCCAACTCCCAGGTTACTCAGAGCCTGAAAGGGGCTACTTCAGAATTGGAAGAAGCTTTCCTTGGTGCACCAGTGCCCATGGCTGAAGGAGCCAGTGCTGGAAAAGAAGGTGCAGTGGACAGAAGTTCAGCTTTGCTCAAGGGAGGCCACCCCAGCCCATTGGGATTTCCCTGTGAGTGCAACACTAGATGATAAGTTTACAGGCCAAAGTAATGGACCCCTCTCACTGTCACAAGCTCCTCTTGGACACTCTTCACAACCCCAGTTGCTCTAAGGCTGTGTCTGTCATGCTCAGCTTCCATGGCCCAATAATACTGCCCAACATGCCACCTTCCTCTCACACAAATGTGAAGGCAGTACTTGCCTCTTTTTCAGTGGTTTGGTTATATTTCATACGGAAATTGCCATAGTGATGCTTTTGTCACATATATGTATAAAATAATGAATATGAATGTTTTCCCTTTAGTCTAGTTTAGTAAATGAATTTTAAATAACTCATTGAGGTAGAATTCTTAATGAGAAGGAGTCAAATAAGTTGTGCTCTTAAAACATCTCTTTCTCTTCTTTGGGAGGCATAAATTTGTATGTTTTGTTTTATATTACAGGATACAACAGTATTTTTCTGAGATGCTTAACTCCTTAGATGCCGTCATTATTGTGGTGACTCTAGTGATTGATTTCATTTATATTTTTTATGACCTTAAGTTTCTTATTGATATCCCCAGGTAAGAAACATGATTACCTCTCTTAAGGATTTTCTTTTCTTTTTTCTAATTCTTCATTTTCTGTGGCTTTCATTCTGTGTAATGGTTTTAACTCTGAATATGCTGATTCTGTGCCAGATAAGCAGCTTGGAAATGAAATGTTTAGATAAATTTCCACATACGTGGAAACTAAAGGATTGGTGGGACCAGTGAAGGGTGAACACCCTAAGTACCTTCAGTTGAATGAGGAAGATGGAACACCCAAAAAAGAAACTGGGGAGTTTGCCTCTTGTACTAACTTGAATTTCCCTCCATTTTTAAATTCCCACTAAATTGCAATTTGAGCTTCAACAGTAATTTCCTTACACATGAAAATCTGAGGTTTTTCCTATCACCAAGAGAATATTGGTTTAAGCATATGCACAATTTGTGCGACTCCAATGATGATTTGCTAAAACAACACACAATGGAACAGAAAACTAAGTGACATGGATGACAGCACAGAAGCATAATTTGCAGTGTAGTGTATCTGTAATGAAGAAAACTGAAGCAATGTTAAAATTATTAGGGATCAGGAAACTAGAATGTATCTCAGACACTGATGACTTTTTTTCCCTTTCTCGTCTTATTCTGGCAATGAAGAAAAGAAAAGCAACTGTGTGCTGGAATGTAGACGTTCCGTGGCTCACTAGGCTTATTCATTAATCAAATCACTTGCTTCTTTCTGCACTCCAGCTCCCCAGGACTTCAATTCAGGTTCTCATGAAACTTGACATTATTTGATAGGCTTTTGGAGTTGTTTGAAAACAACTGGAGCCTGTATGGTCCCCTGACCAGCAAGCTCAGCATCAACTAAGAGCTCATTAAAAATGCAAGAGGAAAAACACCTCAGGCCCCATTCTCGCCCTACTGAATCAGTATGCACGCTCAAGTTAGAGTAGCACCAGTTCAAACCATCAGTTCTCTGCCATTGTGTTTCTTTCTGAAGTAGGTGAGACAACAGCTAGCATAGTTGGGAAGTATCTCAATCTACTGCCTGCCTGATGTGTGTTAGCAGATATAGTGAACCTGTATTATAGGTGGGAGTAACAAAGCTGAACGAGAACCTCAGTGTGTATTGGTGGGGAGAAGATTGAAAAATACTCATTGTAAACCGCATAGTTAAATCCATAAATTGTAAAAGTCTATCATACAACTATTTCTCTAAACCAGTTTCTCAACCTAAGCATTATTGATATTTCAGATCAGGTATTTCTTTGTTATGGGGGCTGTCCTGTGCATTGGTGTTTAGCAGGATTCCTGGCTTCTACCCACTAGATGCAAGTGGCACCCCCTCACACACAGTTGTGACAACCAAAAATGCCTGCAGACTTTGCCAAATGCCGCCTAGGTGGGTGGGTGTGTGGGTGGCAGGCTTGGGTGGGGGTCAGGGGTGCAAAATTGCCCTGGTTAAGAACCACTGCTCTGGACTTAGTTCTTATTGACAAAATCCTGTTTCTGAAGCAAAACTGAATATTTCAAATTTATTATTAGCTTGACCTTTATATTGCGACCTCTACGACTTATCATTCTGGTAAGAATTTTTCATCTGGCTCATCAAAAAAGACATCTTGAAATTCTGACCAGAAGGATGGTAAGTGGGCAAAACACATTTATGATTTTTTTTAAATGTTGTATTTTGGGAAATACTGGCAAGGGTTGTGGATATCTGTATAATGTTATTTTTATGTTGATTTATGTTTTACAAATTAATGACTGTTTTAAACACTCAGGTTTCGGGAAACAAACGGCGCTATCACAAAGATGGATTTGACTTAGACCTCACTTACATTACTGGTTTGTGAAGTTTAATTGTTGATTTACTTATATTAACTTCATTAATATATTACTTCTTGTGTGTAACTATGTGTTTATTTTGTTCTTGCCTTGTCTAAGCCACGTTCTCTCAAAACATTCTTTATCCATGCAGACGTGTGCCACTATAGTAGTGTGACTTATTTGTTGTTCAACCCTGACATTTTTCCCATTGTCATCTCAAATCAGGGCTACTTGGTTATAGTACAAGAAGTTGAATGGATTTTCAGCTGACTCCATTTGTTTGGTTTAGAATTTATTTAGTTCTAGTAGTTATCCTGGGTCCCAAGGACCCCAGAGAGACTGTTCTCTTCCTAGAATCTCAGAGAATAAGGTCATTGCTTTGTACCGTGTTTCCCTGAAAATAAGACCTAGCCGGACAATCAGTTCTAATGCATCTTTTGGAGCAAAAATTAATATGACCCGGTTTTATATTATATTAGACCCGGTCTTATAGTAAAATTAGACTGGGTATTATTATATTATATTATATTATATTATATTATATTATATTATATTATATTATACTATACTATACTATACTATACTATACTATACTATATTATAGACCCAGTCTTATTTTACTGTAAGACTGGGTTTTATATTATTTTTTGCTCCAAAAGACGCATTAGAATTGATTGTCCGGGTAGGTCTTATTTTCAGGGAAGCACGGTAGATCTCAGGTTTCTGAGTCAGGAGCATGGGAAATCATCCTGGGAGTTCCCACCATCACTGGAGCCCAGATCTCTCATTTTCCTTTGGTGTTTAAATAAGATAAATTCTCACCACAGGGGGAGCTCCAGACTGAGGTCAGCACCAGTCTGTCACATGTGGCTGGAACCAATTGAGTCAGGAACACCATGCGAGTTTAATGATCATTATATTGGATAATTTAATATGTTATCTTGATTTTCCTGAGGTTTTTATTAAATAATAAAACGTTGGTTACCTTTTATTAAATAATATAAAGTTAGTTACCTTTTATTATTTATTCTTAATATATTCTGAAAGTTTTAATGAAAAAGGAGTCTGATTATATGTAAATTAAGTTTTCATATACTGTTTGATATCTATAATGACATTCATAACAGTGACTCTTTTGACTTCCAGAACGTATTATTGCCATGTCATTCCCATCTTCTGGACAGCAGTCCTTCTATAGAAATCCCATAAAGGTAAGGGTATTTATTTAGCAAATGCTCATATTTCTCAATAAACATAGATTATAGAGTCATAAGTTTAACATTAGCCCAGAGATGGAAGTATTCTCCTAAAAACTTACTCTTTCAAGTAAAAAATTATAATGAATTGATATGAGTTAGCTTTAACCCATATGTTTGCATATATCAGTAGTTCTTTTATTGCTGACTTACATTTCATTGTATGTAATACCCCAGCTTGTTTATTATTGCTCCTATTGATGCACATTGCCATGTTTGTAATGTTTTCCTCTTAAGACTAAAGCACCATAGAGACCCACTGTGAATCATTTTTCTGCTCAGTGAATTGTGCTATCATGTACCCACTTTGTAATCAGTAGTCATGTTCTGTTTCTCTCTTTCTCTTTTCTTTCTTTTGATTATCTCTTTTGCTTAATTTCTCTGATTTTCTCTCTTTGGGATTCATTCTCAGCTTCAGACTTCATTTGTTGACTTCTCTACATGATGCTTAGTTTACCAGTTTATTATAAAATGATATAACTTAGGACTAGCCAGATGGAAGAGACGCACAGGGAAAGGTATGGGGAAAGGGGTATGGATGGTCATGACCTCTCCTAGTGCCTCCACTTGCTCACCAACCCAGAACCTCCTGTACTTCTTCTTTAAAACTATCTTGCCTTTCCTAGGCCCTTTGAATTTCCATATAAATTTTAGAATCAGACTGCCAATTTCCACACACATACACACATTTTTGCTGGCGTTTTAACTTGGGTGATATTGACTAAATAGCTTAATTTGGGGAGAATCAACATCTATAAATATTGAGTCTTCCAACCTGTAAACATAATATATTTTCAACCTATTTAAGTCTTCTTTAATTTATTTTAGCAATGTTTTCACTGTATAAGCTTTGCATGTCTTTTATTAATTTTATTCCTATTTGATGGGTTTCTAAGCTATTTTAAATGATATTTTTAAATTTTCACTTTCTAATTATTTACAGCTGATATATATGAATATAACTGATTTTTGTATATATTTCAAGCATCCTTCATAAATTCACACATTCATTTTAATAATTAATTTGTAGGTTCCTTGGGATTTTTCGTGTGAAGTTACTACTTTCTTTCTACTTTTTATACCTTTTATTTCTTTTTCTTTCTTTATTGAATTGTCTAGGACCTCCACTGTAATGTTGAATAGAAGTGGTAAGAGTGGACAGCCTTGCCTTGTTCTCAAACTTAGGTGGAAAGAATTTGATATTTTACTGTTAAAATGATGCTTTCTAGAAACTTTCTTTTTCTTTTTTTTTAAATTAAAGTTTATTGGGGTGACAATTGTTAGTAAAGATACATGGATTTCAGGTGTGCAATTCTGCAATTACATCATCTATAAATCACATTGTGTGTTCACCACCCAGAGTCAGTTCTCCTTCCATCACCATATATTTGATCCCCTTTACCCTCATCTACCCCCACGCCCCCCTTACCCTCTGTAGAAACTTTTCGTAGCTATCTTTTACTAGATTAAGAAAGTTTCATTTTATTTCTAATTTGCTAAGAATTTTTAATCATGAATTGGTGCTAAATATATCAGATAGTTTTTTGCATCTATTGAGATAAACAAAATGTTTTTCTCTATTTTTCTGTTGAGATTTTTAAATGTTAAATCAACCTTTTCCTGGTATAACCCCCCTTTGTTCTTAATGTATCATCCTTTTTATATATCACTGGATTCTATTTGCTAATATTTTATTTAGAACTTTTATATATGTTACTGAGAGATATTGACATTCAATTTTTCTTTCTTGAAATGTCCTTACCAGCTGGTCTACAATGATCTTAGCTGGAGCGTCTGGGGTAACTCATATCTGTTCCACTTGTCTACATCCTCCATTAGGATGTGTTTTGACTCTGAGTTTTCATGATGATGGCAAAAGGAAGAGCTAAAGTGGAATCTTACAAGGGCTTTTGCAAGCCTCTGTTTTGTGTCACCATATTGACCAAATCAACTCATATCATGAAGCCCAATATTAGAGTGAGAGGGCACTACCCAGTGAATACAGGGAAGGATGAAGAATTGGGGCCATTAATGGACACATTCTACCTTATTCTAAGGCAGGAAAACATTTCTATACATACAACAACATTTACAAGCAATAACTAATACATATTCAGAGACTTGAGACTTGGGCAGTCCTATAAAATCCATTTGTAAATGTCCTAAAAGGCCTTGAGGAGGAGGGTCTGCACCATATGTTACTCAGGTTGTGCTGTTTATAAGTAAGACATGATTCTACCATGCTCTTCACCAATTTTGAAAAATTTTCCATACTACTGTTTAATGTGGAAACTACTTTATCTCTTTCGTAATGAGAATGGTTACGGACTAATTTGACCAGGGTCCATTGGATGAATTATGGCACTTCAGGACAGCCATCCTCAAGTTGCTGGAAGCCATGTTTATGGATAAAGCATCCCCTCATTGTCAATATTGCTTTTCAGTAGGTTGAGCTGATATCTGCGAGTTAATTATAACTTGCCTAAATTGTGCCATTTTTCTTTTGTCATTTTGGTGATGATAAGTATCAATTTAGTAACACTTAATATGAGCAGGGGTGTTTTTAAAAAGCCAAAAACTTCATTTAGCATGTAAATCAAAGCAAAGACATTACTCTTGGCTTCTAGAATGGTCTCTAAACTATTGGTTTCTATCAGTTATTACACTGTTATCTCCTTAGGATATTGATGATGTTCTAATAAGTCATTGATCCCTTTATCATTTTTAATCAGCATATCTGAAGAAGAGGTTATAAATCACCTGTTTTCATAAAACCCACAAATCATAAACCACCCCACAAACATATCTACCGTTCACAGTAATATTTACTCTCATCTTTTGCTAGAGTGCAGGCTCAGATTTGAGCTACCTGGGCAGACTAAGAATTAGGCAATAGAGTTGCTTCAGTGGTTGCATGTTCAATGATAACAGCATGTCCTGCACAGAGTGTGCCTTTATCGTTTTCAAGATAAGAGCTATCTACAAACTATTTTAAATCAAGGTGGACTAAAGGGTGCAAGATTCAGGTCTGAGCATATTTAACTCCTGAGAGAATGCTAAACAGTCATGTGGTTCCCCTTCACTCTTAAGAGGGAATAACGTTGCAGGGTTCATCTTTCCAACAACATTGAGTAGTAATATGCAGAGGAATAGGTAGAACTTCACAAGTGGTAAATTTGCTAACAGAGAATTGTCAAGTATTACTAGAAGTAGCAAGAATTATACAGTTGTGGGAGTGGAGAAGCAAGCACTATGTTGCAAGTGTCAAGTTTGGCCAGTGCTGCCACCACGTGCAAGCGAGGAGGGTATTCCTTCATCTCCAAATCAAGGAATGTGCTAAGATTGACAATAGGTTTCTGGTGTGAACTATTCTGTTTAGTTAATATTTGAGTCAATATTTTGTGAACAAACAGAGAGATGGATTGGGCATATGCAGGAAACTCAAAGGTGGAGTTTGTTGCAAAAGAGCTTCCAAAGAGTAGAAAGCATTTTCCACTTTTGCATCCCTAGGAAGAGTTTCAGGAATTATAAACTTAGTAAGCCCATGTAAAGGCTTAGCTACTGAGAAAAATTAGATATATTACCTGTAGTCCTAAAAATAGTCTTAGTTATCTTCTAGTTATTGACCTTGGTATAATTGAATATGCTTTATTCTGGTTAAGGAGAGAAACTGTCCATCTGGTAACAGATCGTGACCCCAAAAACTGTAGTTTCTTAGCAAAGTTGAAGTTTTCTCTAGGTACTTTATGTCTCTGTTCAGCTCATTTGGATAAAAGGTAATTGAAGTGTTCAGGTAAACTGCTTAGATCAGAAAACAGTAGTAAATTGTCTACATACCGTGTTTCCCCAAAATAAGACCTAGCCGGACCATCAGCTTTAATGCATCTTTTGGAGGAAAAATTACTATAAGACCTGATATTATATTATATATATTATATTATACTATATTATATTGTATTATATTATATTAGACCCAGTCTTATATTAAAATAAGATCAGGTCTTATATTAATTTTTGCTCCAAAAGATGCATTAGAGCTGATGGTCCGGCTAGGTCTTATTTTTGGGGAAACACAGTATCAATTCAAAGATGGACTCATGGAGAAAATGCAATCCTTGAGATTATTTTTCAGACATTTAGAAAAATGTCAAGGTGATTAAAAAAATTTTTTTTATTAGTTTCAGGTGTACAAAACAATGTAATAGACATTTATACCCCTCACAAAGTGATAATTCCCCTCCCCCAATCTACTACCCCTCTGAAATGGTATAGAGCTGTTACATTTCCATTGACTCTATTCCCTATGCTGCACTCCACATCCAGTGACCATTATAGTTGACATTCATTGTTATTTAGCTTCAGCTTCAGATGTACACTGCAGTAGTCAGGCATCTACACCGTCCATGAAGTGGTCTCCCTAATAAGACACCCTACAAAATCTTTACAACATTGTTGATTATATTCCCCAAACTGTCTTTCATATCCTTGTGGCAATACTGTGGTTACCAATTTGTGTTTTCTAATCCCCTCCCCTTCTCCTTCATCCCAACGCCCCCATCTAGCAACCCTCAGGTTTGTCTCTATATCTCTGAAACTTTCGTGATTAGTTTGCTCATTTATTCTGATCTTTAGATTTCACATATAAGTGAGATCATATGGTATTTGTCTTTCTCTGTCTGACTTATTTCACTTAGCATAGTGTTCCCTAGGTCCATCCATATCGTTGCAAATGGTAAGCTTTCATTCTTCTTTATTGCCAAGTAATATTCCATTGTATAAATTTACCACAGTTTCTTAATCCACTTGGGCATTTCAGTTGTTTCCATGTCTTGGCTATTGCGAATAGCGCTGCAGTAAAAATAGGGGTGCATATATTTTTTCGAATTAGCGTTTTGGATTTCTCTGGATAGATACCTAGGAGTGGAATTGCTGGGTCATAAGGTAGTTCCATTTCCAGTTTTTTGAGATACCTCCATACTGATTTCCATAGTGGCTGCACCAATCTGCAATCCCACCAACAGTGCACAAGGGTTCCCTTTTCTCCACAATATCGCCAGCACTTGCTGTTTGTTGATTTATTGATGATGGCCATTCTGACCGGAGTGAGGAGTTATCTTATTGTGGTTTTTATTTGCATGTCTCTCATGATTAGTGAGGTTGAGTATTTTTTCATATGTCTGTTGGCTGAAGGTGATTTTAGAAGTCCCTGAAGTTGAACCATCCAGGTACATTAATTTTCCCATAAAAAAGCAAATACTGACTATCCTTATATGTGGGTATACTACAGAGGCTGCACATAAATTAACCACAGTGAAATATTTACTTTGTGAGAGAATGAAGGTTTACGGACAGTAGTCTAATGGTTTCATGATATTTCATTAGAGCTGTAATTAACCTCTAATGTTGGATATTTAGGTATCGTGATTATCAATAACAATAAAGACACAAAGGCATAAAGCTTTTTCTAGACAGATTCCTAAGAGTTAAATTTTCTGGTTAAAGAGTATGAATATTTTTTAGGATCCTTACTGTACATTGACTAATCCAAGGGATTGTACCAGCAATAAATCAAAGGTCTTATTTTCATGCCATGTTTGCCAGCATTGGATTTTCTCATTAAAAAGGAAAGAGCTAATTTAATGAGTGAAAATGGCATTTCAGTGTTGTTTTGACTTCTTTATTGGTAAGGGTGAATATCTCTATGGAGGTTTTAAATCAGTTGGATTTTCTCTTTTGTGAATTTATTTATGTCTTTGGCCTAGTTATCTATAGGATGATGGAGTATAATTTACATCATTGTTAATGAGTTATTAGTTTATATTAGTATAACTAGTTTATACATTGTAACAGGCATAATCCTCATTCATTCAAAATCTTCTTTCCTCTTATTTGTTTGTTATACTGTGGCATTTTTAAAAATAGAAATATAAAATTTTTATGAAGTCAAACCTAAATCTGTTGATCTTCCATTGGTTTAACACTTAGTTCTTATTACTAAGGTTCACTTAAATTTCTTAGAGGTATTTGTGGCTTTTTATGTTTGATTCCTCAGTCCATCTGGATTTTATTTTGGTGTAAGGGATCCCATGAATTTTTGATGTATATAAGACTGTTTATCCTCTCTATGCTAGTACTATGCAGACTCAGAACGTTTATCTTTTTGACTTAGTATTTCCTGTTGATAAGGATAACCAACTTAACAAATTGATCACTTTGATACCTTGGTTTTTCTCACTATTAAGCCAGTAAACATTGCTCTGAGGATACTATACTGATCAATTTTTGAACTTTTTTATAGCTATTTTTGTTGTTGCACAGACACATGCATGTGTGTGTGTGTGTGAGTGTATGTTTCAAATGGATAAGTTTGCTGGAGTGTATTAATGTGGTGATATTAACTGTATTTTAAATAATAATCACTATTGCTTATTTTACAAGTTATACGTGTATACACATTTCATATATATACATATATACACATACATACACATTCATTTTAGAAAATAAGAAAACACAGATGAGCTAAAAAAAGTCTCCATATTGCCACCACTTATGTAAAATTTGATATAATGTGTTTATCTTTTTCTATCATGAGTACACACACACAACCGTTCCATATATTTTTTTGCATTTGTTTATTTAAATAGTGCTTAGGTAGATTGTAATATCCAGATCATTATCTAAAAGGCATATCTAATCAGAATTAGATATAGATAAGAACCATATATGAGTGTGAATTAATAATTCGGAACAAATTTACTTAAACTAGTTAACCACTTAATTTCCTTAAGCCCTGTGTATTTATAGGAGAGGTGAATCAGAGTAGTCAAGCATAACTTTGTGGGTTACTTGAAAATCATCAATGGATTAACTATGACTTGGAATGTACATAACCTCATACTCCTTGAATCTCCCCTAAAAGGTGCTAAGTGAGGGCCAAGTGAATAAAAGGTAACAACCATTTTAAGTTACTCCTAGAAAATAGGTTGTATTGGCACCATGTGTATATGTAAGGCATGTGTGTCCGTCTTTCTTAGGAAGTTGTGCGGTTCCTGGATACCAAGCATGGAAACCACTATCAAGTCTACAATCTATGCAGTATGTACATGACTAGATATTTTGCTACTCTAGATAGAAAACAGATCATCACACTTAAGAAGATGATTCAGTTTTTGTATTTCATTTACTCATAAGGATTTGGAGGTGGCGGTGCTGGGAAGGGAGTTAAAAAATCTCCATCTTGCACTGGCCCTATTTGGTAGGAAAAGATACCTCACCAGCACAAAGTGCTCTGTGAGGGAGGCAGGAGGCTAGCATGGAGGTGGAGCCATTTTAGGAAGAGTCTACTCTAGTGGTATTAGGTTTAGTAAAAAAAAAATTTTTTCTTGCCAGCTTGTGTTTTGAAGATAATTCAACAAATGCATTCTCTAACCCACGAGGAATGGGGTGTGAGGAGAGCAGGGCCCTCCTCACACCCCGGAGGCATGGGAATAAAACGAAACCCTGCAGAACAGATTATGTTCCAGCTTACTACTCTGTCTCTCTTGATTTTTCCTCTTCCTATATATCAAATAAATATTTTCAGAAGGCAAGCATTTTTGTTGGCCACATTTAGTTCTGCTCTGTGGTTTCTAACTACCCTACCATAATGTAATGAGTAGCCTGCTAGAAAATTAAAGTAAGACCTATTAAATAAATCAAAATAAGCTGGACTTAGGTTACCCAAGATGGACAAACCACTACTATCCTTATGTTTTTGAGAGCCTTAAATTTCGTTTAGTGTAGGAGGAGCCCATCACCTTTATAGGTGAGTAAGGAATTTCTAATAGTAAAGTATAACTTACTGTAACTTGATCACTTACTGTATTTATTAGGTATAGAGATATGACCTATGTATCACTTATTTTAGGTGAAAGAGCTTATGATCCTAAGTACTTCCATAATAGGGTCCATCAAATCAAGATTGATGATCACAATGTCCCCTCTCTGAGGTAAGTTTTATGCCAATTTCGTTGTCAGCAGAGGGCTAAATACATTGGGCTTGATTTTGGAGGGAAGTATTTTAACTCAATCAAAAATCTTATGTTTGAAATCAGCGAGATGGTGGAATTTTCCAAGGAAGTATGTAAGTGGATGACGCAAGATGATGAAAACATCGTAGTGATTCACTGTAAAGGAGGCAAAGGTAATTTTTTTTTTCCTTTTAGTTCTCTTTTTCTAAAGAAATTTGAAAAATATATTAAAGTACAAGAACAAGCAGTACGTATACTGTTATTAATCCATATTAATAGTTAACATTTTTAAATATTAACTTCAAGACTGAAGGAAAGCAAGAAAGAGGGAAGAGGGAGAGAAGGAGGGAGAGATGAGGGAAGGAAAGAAAATAGGCATAAAAGAACTAAGCATAGTTTCCCTTCTTTATTGATTATTTGGTTTTTTTTTCGTTTTTGATTTGTCAAAATATCTGTCAAAATACAAACTATGTTTAACTTTAGAAATTGTCAGGGCATTTTAATTTTATTTAAGATTTTTCTTGAACTTTGTAAGAAATATTAAGGTTAAGTGAGCCAACAGTGATGCTACTTCACAAACCAAAAATTATACTAAAATTTTTATTGTGTATTGACACAAAGAAATTGGTTTTGGTGGGGGTGAAATTTAAGTTGAGTTCGATTTTCTCATTCATGTTTAGGTTTTTAATAATCATCTAAGCAAAATTCACAATTTTTGACAAAGTATTACATTTTTGGTAGGCTGTAAAACAGTTTTTTTATATTTAATTTCAGGAAAACACTTTAAAACTGCCTTATATAACTGAGTAGAATCAAGGTTTCTTCTTACATGAAAATTAGTTTCAAGCCCATTAATAGTAGGCAAATTCTATTGTTAGTTCCACAGGTTGAAATATTCTGTATATATTGGCAAATTACAATACCATGGATAAATGGAGACTACAGAGGTTGAACCATATGGAACTGTCAGATTTTGAGCATTTTTTTACTTACAAAAATGGCTATTTCACATGACTCAACCTATGATACTATATAGCGTAAATAATTGGCTTCAGTTTCCTTTTAGTTAAAACTAATTCACTGCTTGAAGGAAATCATTCATTTCAAATTCTTTTTTTTGCTGAGGGAGTACTTATATTATTCTGTGTTCACATATTTTTCATTGATTTTCCTTTAGGATTGTTTGGAGGGCTGATATTCAACTGGTATACACCAGAGCAGCATCTTTTTTTCAGGTTTTCATTCATTTTGGTTTTGCTCTCATTGTTTGGTGCCTTCATGTTACCAGTAATATGATAGTCAAAATATTTTATTATTGATTTATAGAATTTAGTTAAATAATCTGGGTGCTAATTTTTTTGTTAGTAGTTTATATTGCAAATATCTTCTCCCACTGTTGTCTTTTAAATTTGATTATGATTTATTTTTTCATATAGAAGTGTAATATACATTGTGAAATTTATCAGTCTTTTTGTGCGTCATTCATGCTTTTCCGTCACGTTTAAGAAATCGATCTGTCACTGAAGTAGTGAAGACTTTCTACTTATAAAATATTAAAGTTTCATTTTTTACATTTTGCTCTTTAACCTAATTGGAATTTGGGAGGGAGGTGTTTTTTTCCACATGGATAGATAACTGTCCTAACACCATACGTTGCATGCTCATTTATTCTTCATTGACTTGTAATCCCTCCTCCGTCACATACCAAGTTTTCCTAAATGTTGGGAACTGTTTCTGAGTTCTCTATACAACAACACTATTATAATTTTTATAGCTTTATAATATATCTTGATAAAGACAGCATTATCTTGACTCTTATTACATTTAATTTTAGAATCATTTTGTCAAGTTCTACAATAAAATATGTTTAGGATTTTTAATGAACTGTGTTGAATTTATAGATTAATTTGAAAGAACTGACAGCTTTGCCATATTGTGTTATCCTGAATATTTTTCTACTTATTTGAATCACCTTGTCTCTTTCAATAGTATTTTATACTTTTCTTCATGATGCTCTTACATATCTTTTGTTAAGTTTATTCCTAGGCATATTGCTACTGCAAATGGAAACATTTTTCTGTTATATTTGGATTGTTTCCAGTTTCTACTATTATAAATAATGCTGCTATGAAATACATGTTTCTTGTTGCACATGTGCCCACATTTCTCTTGAGTATATGCCTTGGACTAAAATTGTTATGTTTTAGGGTAATGAATCTCAAACTTTAATAGATGATGTCCTCTGTTTTCCAAAACTGTTGTACCAGTTTACTCTTCACTGGCAATGTATGAAAGTGCCATATTCCACGTCTGTACCAACACTTGGATTCTCAGTCTTTATTTTCAGCCATTAGGTGGGTATGTACTTGTATCTCATGATGGCTTTCATTTATTATGCATTTCTATGGTTACTAATAAGATTGAGAAAGTTTTCATGGGTTTATTAGCCACTTGTATATTCTTTTTTGTGAAGTATCTGTTTAATTTCCTTGTCCATTTTTCTACTGGATTATCTTTTTTCCAGTTGATTTGTAGGAGTTCTTTATCTATTCTGGATTTCAACTCTGTTATTTGTTATCTGTATTACAAGAAACCTGTCTTTTCTATGATTTTCTTTTTCTCTGTAATGAGTATCATTTTGTTAACAGAAATTCTTAGTTCTAACATAGTCAATGTACTATATCGTTCTTTCTCTTTGTAATGTCAGTGCTTTTGTGTTCTGATGAGTTTAAAAAGATATCCTCCTATATTATATTATGCAGATTCATTCCACTTAGAATTCATTTTTGTGTGTGATGTGAGGAGGGTCAATTTTACCTTTTTCCGTATGGCTACGCAATTGTTTCAGTACACTGATTGAAAAGACTTTCATTTCTTTACTACTCTGCGACATAGGTCTGTTTCTGAACTTTCTGTTCTGCTCATTGCTCTTTCATCTATCAGTATGCTGTTTACACACCTATTTTACTTACCATAACTCTAGTATTCCTATTTCCAGTCAAAGGAATCTACCCATCTTGTTCCTCTTCATAATTGTTTGTTTTTTTTTTAAATAATCTGCATTTCTATATAAATTTGGGAATCAGCTAGTCAAATTATATATACACACACACACACACACACACACACACACACGTTTGTTTGGAATTACATTGAATCTGTAGATTGAGGAAATCTGAAATCTTTACAATACTGAATCTTCTATCCATGAATGGAGATATTGCCTCATTTTGTTAGGTCTTCAGTCTCTCTTTATAGTGTTTGTTTCATTTTCTGCATGGAAACATATATTTTTGGTTAGATTTATTCCTAGATATTTTTGATACCATTATAAATTATGTCCCTTAAAATTTTTTATTTTCTGAATATTTTTGTTGTTGCTCTAAATGCAATTAACCTTGCTATTAGCAACTTCACTAAACTCTTATTAATTTTACTAATTTATCTGTAAATTCTTTTGACTTTTATGGTAAACAATTATATCATGTAAAAATAATGAATTGTATTTTTTCCTTTTCAGTTCTTTTTTTCCCTAGCACTGGTTAGACCCTTCGGTACAGTGTTGAATTAGAAGTGGTTAAGCAGTCATTCTTGTTCTGTTCCTGCTCTCAAAGGAAAAGCTTTCAACGTCTCACCAATCACTTTAAGGATTGTGCGTGTGTGTGTGTGTGTGTGTGTGTGTGTGTGTTTTAGGTTTTCTTTATCAGATTAAGAAATTCCTTTAATTAGCTAAGAGGTTTTTTTTATCATGAATGGATGTTGAATTTTATCAGAAGCATTTTCTGAGTCTTTAAGATGATAATATGATTTTCTCCTTTATACTATTCATCTGATCGATTACAGTGATTGATTATCAAGTAGTAAACCAACCTTGTATTCCTGTAATAAACAAATTTTGTTGTGCGTGTTTTTTAATAAATTGCTGGATTCTGTTTCTTTATATTTCCTTAAGGATTTTTTTTATCCATGTCATGAGTAAGGTTAGCTATTATTTTCTTTTCTCATAATATTCCTTTCAAATTTTGCTTCATAAATCAAAATAGGTTATATTTCCTCTTTTTTTAATTCTCTGGATGAATTCATGTAAGTTGACGTTTTTCCCCCTTAAATGTCAGGTGGAATTCACTAATGAAGCCACACTGGCCTCAGTGTGGGAATTGGCCTCAGTTTCTCTGTAGAGAAGTTTTTAAATTATGGTTCAGTTTTATTAGATGTAGGATTATTTATAATTTTATTTCTTCTGCCTATTTTGGTAGGGTGTATTTTTCCAAGCATTCACCCATTTTCTCTAAATTTTCAAATGTCTTGGTATCAAATTGTTCAAAATATTATCTTATTTTAATATCTACAGTAGTATTTTCTTTTTTATTCCTTACATTACTTTTGTGGTTCTCTCTCTCTCTCTTTCTCTCTCTCTCTCTCTCTCTCTCTCTCTCTCTCTCTCTCTCTCTCGTTAGTCTCACCAGGGATTTATCAATTTTATTAGTCCTTTCAAAGTACCTCTTTTTTTGGCTTTACTGATCATCTCTATTGTTTATTTGTTTCCTATTTCATGAATTACTATTATCTTTAGTGTTTCCTTTCTTCCACTTTCTTTGGTTTAATTTGTTGTTCTTTTCCTAATTTCTTGCGATAGATGACTAACTCATATATTTTTAACCTTTTTCTTTTCTATTTGGCATTTAAAGCTATAAATTTCCCTCTAAGAATTACAAAAACTTCATCCCACAAGTTTTTATATGTAGTGTTTTCATTTTTATTTAGTTCAAAATATTTTCTAATTTTCATTGTTCTTGTTTCTTTGACACATGGGTTATGTAGGAGTATACTTTCTTATTTTCAAACATATGAGGATTTTGTAATTATCTTTTAGTTATTGATTTCTGGTTGTATTACATTGTAGTCAGAGAGCATATTACGTATGTTTTTTTCAGTTCTTTGAAATTTGTTTAGACTTGTTTTATGGCCCAGAATTTGGTCAATTTTATCAAATGTTTTCTGTGTGCTTGAAAAGAAAATGTACTATGCATTGTTGTGAAAAATGTTCTAATTGTGTCCATTAGGTAATTAGTTAATTGTTTTATTGAAATCTTCTATGTCCTTACTGATCTTTTCTTTTGGTTTGATTGAATTTTTTACAATATAATTCCTTCCTCCCACCTACTACCATGAACTTGGAAGTCATATACTTGTTTTATATACCTTTTGTAATTACTCTAGAGAGTTCAACCTGCATCCTTGATTTAGCTATTGATTTTTTTTTAATGTTATTTTGTTTTTTATGTTAAGAGTTTCCTGAACTCTTACAGTTGGTTTTAGTAGTTGGTCTATAGATTTATTTGAATTTTCCTATTCTACAAATAATTAAAGTTTGTTTCTTCTGTTCTTATCTCTAAATATTTTGTTTCTTTTTTTCTTACTATCGTGTTTAAGCCCTGTAATAGTGTTAAATAGAAGCAGTGAGTAGTGGGCATCTTTGTTTAGTTCTTGGCTTTAGAGGAAATACTATCAACATTTCATCATTAATATGATGTACCTGGTAGTTATTTTAGTAAAGTCCCTTCCTCAAGTTAAGGAAGTTTCCTAGTTCTCTTTAATTTTTAAAATTATGAATATATACTGAATTTTAGTGAATGCCTTTTCCTGTATTTATTGAGATGATTGCAAACTATCTTTTTATCTGTGAATATTCCCTCTATAAACTCACCTATTGGTAGCCATTGGCATGTTGAAAAATTGCAGCTAATAAGCTTCTCTTTAGTATGCCTATATGTTTCTGCTTCCACCAGTGTCTGCCAGTTCCATTTGTTATTATACTTATGTCAAATAATCAAGTATTATGTAGATCTGTAAAATGTCAGAGCGAACAGAAAGAGTTATAGTTTTATGAAACCTAAGTTGAATGTTTCAAGAAAATTCAATGAAGTTGAGTGGCTACAACCAAAACTGCAGGTGATTTAAATGCAAGTAAGACTAATGTAAAACAGTGGGAGAAAAATACCAGTAGTAAATCTAGAAGGATTCTGTACCTAGGTTGCTTTAAATAATCTGAAACTAGAAATTATAGATGATGCAATAGTTTATACCATGGGCCTGCGCTTTCCAAGAAAGAACTCCAACTCGGGGGTAGAGGGAAGGGAGGCTCATACTTAAAAAGTTAAAACCTTTGTCCAACATCAGAAATTTAGTGAACAAATATACACTTATGTTTTAAGTTAAAATAAAATGTTAAAGGCAATATAATTTTTATAATTTCCTGCCATACCTGACTTGACTGGATGAGACATCTGCTTGATGGACATCTACTATGTCTGCAGTTGTACGTATCCACAACCACAGGATATGAGTCTGCAAAAGTGTTTTCAAATGGGAAAATATCAGAATTATAGAGATGCAGAGATGTCCTCCAAAACTGAAACATCAATAGTCTATACAACTGAGAGCCAGTTTGTTAATGGTCAGTAGCCTCCTTTAGCAAGAAACTTATTTATCATAGCACGGGATGGTACAAAGTCCTCTTTGGAAGTACTTGGCTTAGAATAGTGGTTTTCAAACTATGGTTGTAAAGTAAGTTTAGTAGATATAAAAAAATGATAGAATAGAAAATAGAGTTCATCTCAAGTTTAAAGGATATGTTTGGAATTACATAAAATAAGTTCAGCATATGCTGGTAAGACAAAAGCTACAGATCATTGTAGAGATTTTAAAAAAGCAACATATTTTTAACGCAAATTTTGTATGGCAGAGCAAAAATATAAATTGGAATAAAACATAAGAGACTTTGAGGATAAAATGACATGAAATCAACGGTTTGCTTTACAATGCTGTAGAAGAAAGAGAGGGAGGGAGGAAGAAAGTAGGACAGAGAGAGGGAAAAAGGGAGGGAAGAAGAGAGAGAAGTTAAACAAGTATTATACAACAATATAATATGATAATTATAGAATCTGGGGAACAGGTACATGGGGATTTCTTATACTGTTCTCTACTTTTATATACATTGTGTAATACACTTAAAAACTAAAATGTAACGAATAATGGGTATTGCAAACACTAGATGGTGTTTTGGGTTCTAGCCATGTCCTTTCATTGATGTTAGTTAGAAAACCAGGGTGTGTAATCAGTTCTTAGCTGGTGAGTAGCTCTTTAGCGTTAGAGCCCTAGAGCAAAGGTGATTGCCTCTGCCCACAACTGCAAGCCCCAGCAGAAGTGATTCAAGAACAGTGTACAGGAGTGCGCGCACATTCATGCCCGTGGTGATAAAGAATTCCGGGTGGACCCTGGGAGGAGTGAAACAGCTGTGACTGTTTCTGAATTGAAATTTTCTGAACAAGCACTTTAGAGGTGAAAGAAAATCAATCCAAAAAGAACTGTGAATATTTCTGAGAGTATTTTTATGCCAAGTACTACCACAAACAACGGTTCTGAACTAACTTCTTTCCTTTTCTAGGAAGAACTGGAACTATGGTTTGTGCCTGCCTTATTGCCAATGAAATATTTTTAACTGCAGAGGTATGAAAGTTCCTAAAAACTTTGTCTTCGATTGATTGAATTTGTTTTGAAACATCACTGGTAGGATAAGATGATTCTTTGAGTCATGGTACTTAATGAAATTACAATTGGAGAGGATGTTATTCGAAATTCTGGTTTTAATACTTCCTTATTTAAGTGTGTTAGTTAGTGGGTGACCTCAGTACCTCTTACTCTGGGGCAGAACTAGGACGAGGTCAGTGAGACCCTCACCTTGGGCATACATTTAAGAAAATGCCAAAAATTTTGTAATTAATATAAGATAAATAATATTCTAATGCAATATTTTTTTAAAAACAAAATTAATGCAAAAAATCCATGACATATACAATATCAACATTTTAAATAAAGACAGTACCCAATAGGGGCAAGATTAAGGTGAGCTGAATAAGACCAAGTTATACAAGTGCAAAAACACTCAGTGATTAAGATGCTTCGCCCGTCTTATCTAGTCCAGCCCTGCTCATACTCCCACCAATTATGGGACTTCCTCCTTTCTCACAAGAATAATATCAAAATTGATTAAGTAGGGCCGGCCCAGTGGCTCAGGTGGTTAGAGCTCCGTGCTCCTAACTCCAAAGGCTGTTGGTTCGATTCCCACATGTGCCAGTGGGCTCTCAACCACAAGGCTGCCAATTCGATTCCTCAAGTCCCACAAGGGATGATGGGCAGCGCCCCCTGCAAGTAAAGATTGAACACGGCACCTTGAGCGGAGCTGCCACTGAGCTCCCGGATGGCTCAGTTGGTTGGAGTGTGGCCTCTCAACCACAAGGTTGCCCGTTCAACTCCCACAATGGATGGTGGGCTACGCCCCCTGCAACTAGCAACGGCAACTGGACCTGGAGCTGAGCTGCGCCCTCCACAACTAAGATTGAAAGGACAACAACTTGACTTGGAAAAAAAAAAAAAAATTCTGGAAGTACACATTGTTCCCTAATAAAGTCCTGTTCCCCTTCCCCAATTAAAAAAAAAATTGATTAAGTAAGTTCTCTAAAAGACCTTGAACATCTGTAGCGGTGCTAGGGAGATAAAAGGTAGCATTTTCCAACTCAGAACAAAGTCTCTCCTAAATGTTACTATCTTAGCATAGTCAATATTTGTGGGGTCTGAGCCCTCTGGAAACTTCTGAGAAGACAGGGTGGGCTGTTTCTATTTCTTCAAGCAGGGGTCTCAGTCTTTTATTTTGCCATGATCTTGCTGAGAAGTTACCTCTGAGAGGACACACTCCCAGCAGCTCTGCTCCTCACTTGGCCTACAGTTAAGAGAAACTGGAGGTTGAGCCCAGTGCCCAACACACTAATTCCACCATCTTCTCTTTTTCTAATTTGAGACACGCAAGTTATGAAAATGGACATTCTAGGACAGTGTTTTTCAAACTCTGGATCACAATCTATCAGAGAGGTGTAAAATCAGCTTATTGGGTGGTGACTAGCATTTTTTTTCCTCATAAAATGGAATAGATTAGAAAATATCAAGAGGTAAGTATCGTTTTGTGAAACTGTGTTTCCGTTGTGTGTGTGTGTATGTGTGTGTGTGTGTGTGTGTGTGTGTGTGTGTGTATTTCCTAGGTGTATTCATGTGGATTGTAGCTATAAAAATAAAAAGTTTGAGAGCCATTGATCTGGGGCCTTAGTCCGAGAGCCAGAGGCCTGCGCCCCAGGCCTGTGCTGTCTCTCACTGGCTGCATACGTTTCCGTGACAGGGCACTTGGTTTTCCTTGGGTCTCAGTCTTCTCCACTTGTAAAATGGAAAGGTAGGAAGAAAGACCAGGTGATCTCTGAGATCTTTCCAGCCCTAAAATTCCACGTCTTTATGGATTTTTGATGTGGCTTTGTTAATTTTGTTATTTTGGGTAGCGTCTGCCCAAAGACCACTGACTTAGGAAGCGAATGTGCCCTTAGAAACGTTAAGAATACTTTCCAGGAGAGGAAAGTGCAGGTGGACCATGATTGGATTGTCCCCATTTCTATAGGACAGCCTTCGTTATTTTGGAGAACAACGAACAGATAAAACCACCAGTAATAAATTCCAGGGAGTAGAAACTCCTTCTCAGGTACGTGTTCTTTTTAAAAAAGGGGGTCCTCTGGGGAGTTGGGTTAAGATCGATACCTATTATTTGGTTTCATTTTAGACTTTTCTCCTTTGGTGATCAGTCGGCAGCACTTGGGACCTTGATCCTTCCCAGAGGCTGAGAGCCACACCTCAAGGACTGCCTGAGCATCGCAAGCATTGGGTTCTCCCCAGAGCATCCTGCCTTCCATTTTGTATTGGTTATTGTTTACAGAGTTCAGGAGTAGATTCCCTTCCCAAAGCAGGAAGATCCAGTTCCTAAGACTCCAGACACCTGAAGACTATCTGAAGTCACCAGCCATGTATTTCCCGTAGAGAGGAACTGAGTCCTTCACAACCCCTGACTAGGGCAGTTCAGCAGCCCTCACAGAATGGCGTGTGTGTGTGTGTGTTTGTGTGTGTGTGTGGAGAGAGAGAGAGAGAGAGAGAGAGAGACAGATTGAGAGACAGACAGACAGACAGACAGAGATGTGAGGTGGGGACTGTATTTTGAAAGAGAAAGAAAAGGGGAAATTAGCATATTTCAAAAACCTGTTCAATACCAGACACTATTATGCACTATTATATTGCACTTGTACATATATTATCTCATTTAATACTTACATAACCCATGTGAAATATATGCTATTGCCCTATTTTTTCCTTTAAAAATGTTTTATTATGGAATATTTCAAACATAAAAGTTGAGACAATAATACAGTAAATCCCCACATACTCATCACACCGCTTCAACAATCACTTCATCATGTGGCCGACCCTGTTTCACCCATTCCTTCCCCATTCTTCTCTCTCTTTCTCTCTCCCTCTCTCGCCTTTCTTTCTCTAAACCTGGATTATTTTGAAGACAATCCCAGCCATCAGATCATTCTACCCCACAAGTATTTTAGTATTGACATCTAACATAGAGACTCTTAAAAACACCTTAAAACCATTTATCATATCTAAAAATATGATGATAATATCTTAATACTATCAAATGTTTAGTCCATGTTTCAATTTCCATAATTATCTTAAAATCTTTTTAAAATTTAGTGTTTTAATCAAGATCCAAACAAGGGCCACATGTTTCATTTGGTTGCTGTGTCTCTTAAGTTTCTTGTAGTTTATAGGTTTCCCACCGAGAGGCATTTTTATTTCTTATAATTTGTTTATAGCAGAAACCAGGACATTCATCCTATAGAGCTTACAACATTCTAGACTTTGTTAAACCATGTTAAGGGTTTTGCATTCATTATCTCATTTAATATTTTCAATAACTCTATGAGTGGATACCATTTTGATTCCCATTTTACAGATTGGGAAATGGAGGTTCCGGGAAATGAACTTTTTAAACCAAGAGCTCAAATCCAGATTTGTCAGACTCTGAAGCCTGTTATTTGCCATGCTGTGCACAGCTTCTCGTCTATATTACCCTTCAAACTGAAGAGAGAGCAACTTGGGAATTCTTAAGTAGAATGGATGTGGCTGTGAATGAAAGTTTCCTTTGGGTGAAGTGATGTGAGCTGAATTGACACCTTTGGCCTTGTTAGCAGAACACTGTAACTGCTGGCTCCAGACATTTAGTTTGGGGAAAAAAGGAACTCAGCCTTCTCCCCTGAAACTTTTCTGCCATACCCATGCAAAAACAAAAACAAAAAAAACCCAAAAAAACAAAAATGATAAAAAAGATAGCCATAAGCCATAGGTTAAAAATCACACATGAACTTACGGAAGCCCAGCTCAGCTTTAATCATGCCATTTCCATGCTCAGAATCCATAATGGCTTCTGATTCCCAGTGGCAACAGGTATAAATGTTTTAACCTGGCACTCAAGATCTCTGGTTTGATTTTTCCATTTCTTCCACTATGTGCATTCACATATCCCACACTCTAACCGATTTGGACTGTTTGCTGTTTCCCAGCCTGTCAGCACTTTACACTTACCTGCCATTGCTTCCATGGGCCTCTTTCCCTGGGATCCCTTTCCTTTCCCAGCCTGCAGTAGCCTTCCCTACAGTTCTTCTAGCCTTTGTGTTTCCTTTAGGGACTAGGTTACTTTACATTATTCTCTAGCTATACACAGTGGTGGCTTCTCTACCCCTGTTGCAGGCAAGGCCCATGTGTCTCTTTGTAGCAAGTGCTTACTGAAAACCAGGGGTGCCAAAAAAATGTATACACATGACTTGTATTCATCTTTTGTTATCGGTATATATTGAGTATTACAATTTTAATCCAGTTTTTTCCTTCCTTAAAAAGTGTATTTTTTAATTTTTTTTTTGGCACCCGCTGTATAAGTTGTTTCTGTTAACTGCTGCTACAGGCCCCTGTTGTTGTAGGCAGTAGGAGAAGGGAGAGTGAAAGCCAAGCCACTTGACGGCCATGGTGGGTTACAAGCCCTAAGTGGAAGGTAGAGAATCCGGTGGTGGGAGCCAAGGGGGTGTTAGATGTGACGCCTTCAGACACTCCTTGTACAGCTTCCCTTCCCCATTTCTTCTGCAGTCGTGCGCCGTTTCTCTAACTTTAGTCCAGAACTGGCATCCCTCAGGCTACAACAGAATCTCTTCTGATTCTCTGAGATAGCAGAGCAGGGACTCGGCCCCAAGTTTGAGAGCTGTGTTGGCAAGGCCCCAGGACAGAGTTCCTTTTGAGTGGGGCGGCAGTTCTCAGATATCATCCCATGATGACCCTGCACTGCTAGCCATTCTCTATGGATTACATTTCATCCACCTCTGAGTTAAGAACTTGCACGAGCCTTTCTCTTTACTGGCCCTGTCCAGTGGAAGATATGGCAGTTAATTTTATTAACACTTCCTGAAGGGTGGGGAAGAGTCTGTGAACGTTTAAGTCCAGTTGATTGAGTACCAGAACTCTTCAAGAAGAACGAGCAGCTTGCCATAGGAGAAGGGCTAGGCTAAGAGAATTCCCAGGGCCTCCTTGCAAAAATAGAACTGGGGAAATGGAAAGTGAAGAAACTCTACTTGGCAGAGACAGGAGAAGAATATGTGTTTGCCATTGGCCTATGGAGGTCTCTGTCTTTAGTTTTTACATCTGCCATACTCTCATGCCTAGGAGGCTTCTGGCCACCACACCACGAACCTTCCTCTAACTCAGTCGCAACCAAGCTTCCACCCTCAGATTTGTTCCTAGTTGCAGTTAGCTGCATCTTGCTGTGACGTTGTAGCTGTTTTGTTGGTTCTGGTTCGCTGCTGTGTCCATCATAGCAGCCTGTTACCAACACCTGGCTCCTTTCTGGTTACTTCCCCACAGCGTTTTTTCCTAAGGTAGATATTCAGTCATGAGGCAACATCCATAAAAATGCCTAGTTATATAATGGCACTCAATAAATGTTTCCTTAATTAATTACTCTCCTTACATTCTATGTAAAAAAAAAAAAATTCAGAAATTCTGACTGTAGACTTCATCTCCGCTTAAATTGAGTTTTCTTTTGTTTTCCAGAATAGATATGTTGGATATTTTGCAGATGTGAAAAATATCTACAACTTGAGTCTCCCTCCAAGAAAAAGACTGACGATAAATAAAATTGTTATTCATTCAATTCATGGTAAGTGCTTTATGTGTTATTGGAGAATTGGGCAGGAGGGCCCATGTTCTGACTGTTTGGGAGAGTTTTGCTCATAGTTATATATACAGACAATGCCAACTCACGCCTGTCTTGTCGTGCCTCCTCACATAGGAACCCCTGCCCCTGGAATCGCCATCAGCCCAGTGGTGCTGTGGCTGTATTGCCAACCCTTATACGTCTTCTCTTTTCCTTCCGCATCACCAATTTGGGGGCTCTATTCCCTCCCCTTTTCTCCTATTCTCACTGATGTGCTGGCCTCAGTCAGGTGGACTTCCTGGAGACCACTTCTTTCTCATACCTACCTCTAGTGCGGGGTTCGTCTTGGAAGAGGCATCCCTGTATCATTTTTTCACCAACACCTTTCAGAAACCCTTTCTTTCTCATCACTCTAGTCTCTCCCTTTCCCTTCCCTCCATCTGTAGCTCCCTCACCCTCAGCAACTCCATCAGGATGTCTTACACCCGAACTGCAGATGAGTTTTCTTGCCACAATTTTTTTATAAATAACTTCCGAGTACTTGCCAGGCCCCATGCTAGTGTTTCTCTGCCCTAAGGAGGCCCTGGCTGGTAAGCAGAGGAGAGGAATGAGTACATAAAGAGCTGATCATGGAGTTGGGGCACACAGAGGCTGGGTCAGGGGGACAGCACTTAGGTCTTCCTTACCTAAATCTACATGAACACGGAAAGAGTTGGGAAAAAACCTGGGCTCTGTGCTGTGTGTTTCAACCCCCTAGCTATTACCAATTATAACCGTGAATACAAACCCTTATAAACTTTAAAAGAGCTGACTGTTTGCCTGCTTTGGGAATGTAAGGGGAGAGACTGGGGTCCACCATCAACCAAGGAGGCAGGAAAACTCGTCAGGTCATCAATCTGTGGGATTGAGAGAAAAAAAGAAGTGGCAGGGAGAGGAGCTAGCCTAAAGTCCCATGTTTCTATTTCTCTATCACCCACCTCACTTCCCGCACAGCTCTCCCTTAGGGGCGGTGGGAAAGCAGGGACGTGTCAGCGTGGAGGGAATTGGGCCTCATTGTCCCTTGTAGAGGTGAACCAGGGAACAGGCTTCTGGTTCCTTAAAGCAGTAGCCAGATTGTTGACCATGAGACGGTGTGGAATGCTGGGCCTCTCACAGGGTGGGCATGGTGCCAGGGTGCCAAATGTGTTTGGCCTTCTGAGGAGTCACACAAAATAAGATCTAAACATGCATTTTTTAAACAATTCTTCCAATTACTCAGAAAGAAAAGAGTCATTTAATGTATATATCTAAAATTTGCATAGTCAGAAAATAAATTAAAATTGTTTGTTAAAATATAAAATTGCTCTTTTCAGTTTATTTACATAGCCCCCCACCCCCATACACACACACAACCATATTGTCACCACCTTTTGTTGGTGTTGAGGAATTTTAATGGATTACCACAAACAAATTATATAGATTTCTGCGTTCAGAAAACAACTTCAACCCAGTAGCATTGCCTCTGTGGGAAATTTTGGTCTGGATTTCCAAACAAACATTGTTCAGGCAGACCCTTGAAACACAGCCTGTTGCGGCAAGAGGCTGCCTGTGTATATAAATGAGCAACTGTTTGTGAAAAGGCTTTGGAGATGGCAGAGTCCTCTACAAAGGCCACCATGACTGTGTCATGGGATGTGTGGGAATTAGAGGGACAGGGTTATAGGGGAGCCTAATGGGACTCCAGCTCTTGTCAGACCTCCCAGGGTAGAGCCAGGCTCATCCAACAGGTGGAACAGGTAGGGGACAGCAGAGCTTTGCTCCCCTTCTTTTCCACACTCAGTGGGGCCAGGGCTGGACCACTTTATTCTGTAGTGATGGAGGCAACGTAGTCGGCTGTTGGAGGAGGTTCTTCCCCTCAGAAAGTTAAACCCAACTACAAAACCAACTCAGTGGTGTGAGAGCCTGTATTGTACCTGACTTTATCCTCTGCCTCCATTTCCTCTTTATTAACCATGGGAATAACAGTATCTATACAAAGCTCTGTGAGTATTAAACTATTCCAAACTGGCAAATAGGCATTTGGTCTCATGGAGTTTTAATGCATTTCTCTAATATGAACAATGAGGATAGGAATAGAAATAGTTTCTCAACATTCTAAGCTTCATAATGTTTTTTAAAAGTTATAGAATTTCATGTGTTGTCTCGGTCTGATATTATATCTTAAGACTCTGACTTCTCTCTTAATATTTTAAATTTTATTTAAACTCTGTGGAGTTTAAAGGGAAGGCACAGATCTGGACAACAGCAGAGCTCACCCAACTTTATAAGTATTACAGGTGAAACCTGGTGGAGAGCTTCATGGGTTTGGTTTCCTAGTCTCAGGCCAACATAAAATAGAGGATTTTAATAAGTCCAGTTTGAGATTGTTCATGAAAACTTTCAGATAGAAGTTGTGACCTTAGTAGCTGTTCAGTACAGTGTGGGTCCAGGCTTGCAGAGCAAACTTAAGAAGACCTACATTAAGTTAAAATTCTCACTGCACCCATGTAAATAATGAGGCCAAACCTAATGACACCGGCCTTCTTTTGGCATAAAAATAATCTTCCTTTGAGATCGTTATGATCACAACAGAATGGGGATGGGAGACTGCCAGAAAAGTCTTTGAAACAGGCAAGACTTTGACACCGGCAATATCTTGTCTAGAGTACCTTCCAGGGTTGTCTCTGCCTCTCATAGTTGTTAAGCTATTTTACAACACTGTAAGTTGCAGAAAATTGATAATGCAAATAATTTTTGTACATAGAAATACAAATTAGTTGTATCTGAGGAATGCAATTGCTGTTTGTAAATTCATTCGGTCATTCCTTATCTGCCTATAAACGTGCAGTACTTTGAACTAGCTATATTTTACTGGTTCCATATTAATGAACAAAATTTTTGACGTGTTAAAAAATGCAAGGTACAGAAAGGTGCAATGGTATGCAACAATTTTTGTAAAACAAAAGGGGGAAATAATATGTTTTTATATTTATGTGTGTATGTATATATATATATATATATATATATATATATATATATATAAAAATATACATGTAAAAACTTATGGGAGAATATAGATTTGTATTTGATTATATATGCATGAAAAAAGAAATAATAATAGTGGTTATCTATTTAGGGCTGGAGAATTAAAGAGGTGTGGGATGGGTGAGACAACGACTTTTCACTTCATGCCTTTTTCACATTTAATTTTTAAATCATGTAAACACATTAAAAATTTTTTTAACATGTGGGAATTAACTTAAGCTTATAAATCGATGCCCTTTTCTTGTCACGTGATAAGTATTTGACTTAGTTTAGTTGTATATTTCACTAATTTCTGGAAGACATCAATAGAAAGAAGTTCTGCAACTGGAATGATACTATGGGAACTGAGGCAAAGGAATCATGATTCCTAATGACAAATTAATAATATGGTGTTAGTGAAAACAAAACAAACATGAGGTGAACAATCAGGAATGATTAAGAATTTATTAGAATATTTGTTTTAGTTCTGTACCTTTAGTTCTGTACATATTTAAATGAAACAGGAAAGGTTGAAAGGAAAGCAATAAAAATGAATTGGAGGCCTGAGATGCTAGCCCTTTGAGGAAATGCTAAAGGAAGTGAATTGAAAAAAGAGGCAAGAAACCATTTGTCTGTAAACATATACTGAAAACCACAGGACTGTTTGGATATCCTATATTTTCAGAGACTGCTCTAGGATCTAGACTTACACTAGGGCAAGAGGAATATAGATTGTTATTAAGAAACATGAGTTGAAGTCTGAAGAAAGCAACACATTAGCTAGAAAGGTTGCCAGTCACCTTCCCTAATTTCTTTTTTTCTAGAGAGGTAAAGCTTAGATACTGAACTATAAGTCTTTTTTTTTTTTCTCTTCCAGCCTTATAAATTCACTTTAGGAGACAGGATTAGGCTTGAAGCTTTATTGTTCAAAGACAAAATCCATGCAAGACCCAAATGGTTCAAGATTCATATACTGTTAGCTGAGATAATTTTTTCTTTCTTTAATCCATCATGTTAATTGGTGAGACATCTAACTAGCCTAACTTTTTATTTTTATTCAGGGGTTGGAAAAGGCAATGGAAAAGATCTAAAAGTACAAATAATAATGCTGAAAAAGATTATCTTTTTCTGTTCTGCTTCCCAAAATTGTACGGTAAGAAAAAGCATGTGAACTGAAAATTCTGGTGTTTGATTTGTAAACCCAATGTCAAATCAGCATGTTGACCTCCCAAAACCCTCACTCACCACACAGAGAAGCCATGTTGCTTTCTGGTAATGGTCCAACTCGGTGCCCCTGGGTCTAGATGCAAGTCAGAATTAAACTAAACTTCAAAATATTTTTTTCAGGGCATTTTCCAGAAATATTTTCAGTTCAGAGTGTTACTTTGGTGTTCACTTTTCCACAAATGCCAAGCATGTTCCCAGGAATCTATCAGAGTTTTAAATTCATGTGTTTGGTCACTTTTAGCCATGTCTTTTCTTCTTGGTCATTTTATTATATGGCACTGATTCTGAAATTTTAGTGTGCCTGAAAATCACCTAGGAGCTTGTAAAAATGCAGATTGCTAGGCTGTCCCCCAAATGTATGATTCAGGAAATCTGGAATGGGGCCCAGGAATCTCTAAACTTAATGTCCCAGCTGATTCTAACTCAGATGTCCTGTGGGACTGCACAATGAGAAACATGGCAATGCAAGAGTCAATGGATTTGGGGAGGAATTGCTTTACCCAAAGCAATGGCACCTGGGAGTCAATGTTTTCTTCAATGTTGAAGAAACACCTAAGACTACAGACCTTTTCGGAAGCAATATGAAAGCTTCCTACCAGGGTCTAAGAAATGTAAACTTTCAAAACATTCTCAGGCTCATGCCTCTTGTTCTCCTATTACGTCCCCAACACCACTCCTTTCCCTTCTTGACCCTGCCCCAACTGAGGGCTCACCCCCAGGTCTGATCCTTGGCTTTCTGTTCTTACCTCGATACATGATGTCTTGGTTCCGCTCATCCATTCCTGTGCTTTCAACTGTACTTTGTTTCTTTCACTTACTCAACAAGTATTTATGAGCACCCACTGTGTGGCAGATGCAGGAAGCTACAACATGGACAGTCCCTGCTCCTACAATTCAAGCACATTGGTCCATCCAGATCTATCAAATGAGCTTTTCTGCTGCTTCTGCAAGTGGCGCCTGCATTCTCTCACTCAGGCCTTCAAATTTGGTATTGTCTTTGATTCTCTTTGTCTTGGCTCCTAAATCCTGCTGATTCCACCTTTGAAATCTCTTCACTCCCTTCCTTTCTGTTCCTATTTGCCACTGCCCAGGCCAGGACCTCATTTGCTCATGCCTAGATTTCTACAATGGTCTCCTTATTTCTTTTTCTCCTTATACAATGCAGTTCCTAGAGTCCTACAATATGCATCCTGAAATACTGCTCTCATTGGGAAAAGCTGTAGGTAGAGCAGACGACACACTGTGTGCCCATGGTCAAAGCCAGTTAATACTGTTGTCTCAGTCTCAGACTACATCTCAAGTATTATGAGGATTAAATTAGGTAATATATGTGATGTTGCTTTGTGAGCTATAAACTGCTAAATAAATGTTATCTGTAGTAATTATGAGGCCACTTTGTCACATCGGAAACGCCCCCACCGTACTCTTCAACAACTTCATTCTTATTTCTTTGGCTCTGGAGCTTTCAAGACATAGCCCTATGACACTTGAGCTCATTTCCATCAGTAACTTGACCTGCACACTCCATTCCAAGACTTGGATCCGCTGGCCCTTGAAGCACAACACTCTAATTTCTGCTTCATGGTTTTGCTGGTCTTTCCTCCTCTCCCCTCCCCACCCCCACCAGCCTCCTGTCTGAACTGGATTTTCTTTTCAGTGCTCCTCTTCATTTATACAAATCCTTCCATGCCCGACTCAATTTCTGCCTCCTCAGCGCAGCTTTCTTATTTGATACCTCCTGTCAACCTTTCCAAAGCACACAACAGCACACTCAGTCTTCATCATGCAGCCTGACACATAATTATATGCCATCCTACTATCTATCCTACTATCGATGTGTGTAGCTCCCTGTCTGCACCTTCTTTTGTATTTTTCACAGGGCCCAGCAGAGGCCTTTCTCATTGTACGTGGCATCATTATACAAGGGGGAATCAATAACCAAAAATAGTTAGCATAGCTTCAGTCGTTCATTCCAGAAACTTGGCCTGACTTGGGTCACTCCATCTAGAAGTCTGCTATCAACAAAGACTATGGTGCCATATGTTGGGAATCCGTGAAGAAGCTCAATTTTAAACTGGAGAAAAGCAATGCATCACTGGTCATGTTGTATCAAAAATAACAATTTTAAAATTGAGCTTCTTAGTGTATTCCCAACATATGAAAATCAGGTGACACACATTCAACAGTAATGTTTACTTGATTAAACTAATAGAAAATTGAAGACTATGCTTTTCAACTGTGCCCCATCATAACCCTCAAACATACTGGCCTTTTAAAAATGTAAAAAGTTATCGCAACTTTACAGAAATAGTGATCAACATTTATTTATACATGCAGCGATGAGACCAAGAGTATTTGATAAATACAGGAAACCTCAATAAGTGAACATGAACTTCACTGTTCTACTTATTATTATACTTATTATCTCATCAGCTCAGTTTATAGCTCTGAATTCCATGTGTTCATTCACAGATAGCTCATGATGCTGAAACAGATCAAGTAATAATTCATCTACTCAACTGCCCACTTCTGTATGACGACGTGAAAGTGCAGTTTTTCTCTTCTTCAGTGAGTAATCAAGAAACAGCCTGTGCTGTTATTCTTATCTGGTTCAGTGACTGATCCTTGTTTGGGAATTCATTTGCTACATATCCCAACGAAGGAGATGTCAACTCCTAGCCAGGGAGGAAGACAGAAACAAGTCAGGTCCATAACAGTTTGTTTAAAGGGCATATGCAATTAAAATTTTTTGCTCATTGTTTTTTTCTAAGTTCTATACAATTTGCATGTATTGCTTTTGCTTTTTCAAGTAAGTGATATCAAAACGAAGATGTTGACGAAAACAAAGGTTATGTTTTACTGCATAGCTGTGATCACAGTTTTGTTTTGTATCCTTGAAACACATCGCTCCCCATTATTTATAAAATATTTTAAAGTGAAGATTTTTCTTTCCTCTGAATTGTTACATAACACATTATAAATAGTATTTTAATCTAATATTTACTTTATGTAAAATGAGTGTTCCCAATATTTACTTTATGAAAAATAAGAATTCTTTCATTGTTATCCCTTTAGAATGATTAGTTCTTGGTATCAATTTTACTACAAAGAATAACCTTTTTTTAAAACCATGTCTTTTTAGGATCTTCCTAGATACTATGACAACTGCCCATTTTTCTTTTGGTTCAATACATCTTTTATACAAAATAACAGGTATGGCTCATGATATAATCCAGTAGAAACAGCCTTATCTTCAATGTCTGTGTAACGTGTAATGGCAAGTGTTTTGCTGATTGCCAATAAGCTCAATTCACAGAAACCAAAAAACCCTCAAGTTATCATTCTTCATTCATACTCATCTTAATCTGGTTATTTAAAAAATATGGCTATTCTTGAGACTGACTGTTGCATTATCCTCTAGGTCCATGCCATAGGGCTGTTGTAAGTTAAAACATAATCAGATCTCAGGTGCGCAAATGAATCCCTTCCATGGAAGGTTAACATGAGTCTGCTCAGTACCGTGAATACTGCAGGTCCTTGGTATGTGTTGATTTACTGATGACCAAACACCACCAAATTCCGTGCCAGAGTAAGACGTCATCGAGGGGGCTTCAGCTGGTGTAAAAGCTGACTGATTGACACACATATCTGGGGCAGAAGTTATAAGGCCCAGTAAGACAGCTCAAAAAAATCATTAGCAGTCTCCAATTTAAAAATGGTTTCTAGTAACTAAATTGGGAACCATTTTTTAAAAAGTAATCGATTTGAAGATTATTATTCCAAAGACTCTTCTACCATATCTGGAAACTCATTCCTGAGTCTAGAAGCTCTCCATTTTTAAGTACTTGTTCTGTGGTGCTAGAAACGTGAGGTTATTGGCATCATACCATCCTATACAAAAGGAAAAGTAATATTCAAAACCTCATGCAGGTGAGGTTTGAAGAAGTGGTTGTGATTTTATATGGCAAGAATTGCTAGCTCTCGTTACATAAACCCTAAGCTATTTTTCAAATCTGAACTGCATCTAATCATACCTCAAGTCCAGTAAGAACTTCTGACCTACACCCAAAATGCACAGAGTTAACGGATTTTGATAGAGTGGACGTTGGATTGGATGGAAAATTTTTACCAGTTTTTTTTCCCTGGATGTATACAAACAATAAACGTTGACTCATTAAACAAGTAAAGTTCTTCAAATACACAGCTGAGTGGAACTTCAGCTGGTGGTGCCCCTCAGAACTGGTTCTTACTAAAGGACGCAAAGTTTTCCTTTAAAACCCCATATTCCTATTGGTGAGGCAACACGTTAGATCACTTTTCTCACTTTTTTTTTTGACGTTTCTAAAGATTTCTCCAACATTTAAATTCCTATGCTTCTTGGGAAAGCTGTTTTTATTAGTTATGAGATGGTTAATCAGCCTAAAATGCCAACTTCATCGTTTAGAAGACACTCAGTATTTTACTACTGGGTTTTTTGAAATACACATCTAGTTTCTCTGGCTGATTTCTGTCACACATAGAAATTTATTTTATTAAACCCAGATGTCATTAATTCCATAAAAAGGCAATGTTAAAAGAATCAGTGACATGTTGTTACTGTGTGTTTTTGTTAATGAAGATTTTTTGCATCTCACTGGAGTAAGTGGGAACGTTGGCTCATAGAAAGCTAACTAGGTACAGAAAAGGGGCACAGACTAACCACAGTCCGCAACACAAATCTTTTTTAAAGCTCTAACAAGGATACCCTACCGCATGGCTTTTTTTTTTTCTAAGATTTTTATTAAAAATATAGCTAACATACAATATTAGTTTTGGGGTTGTTGTTTTTTTTTAAGTGCATGGCTTTTCTGATCCTTAAAATGTAATGATTTTTTTTCTATTCTAGGCTTTATCTTTCAAGAAATGAGTTGGATAATCCCCATAAAGCAAAAACATGGAACATTTACCGTCCAGAGTTTGCGGTAGAAATCTATTTTGATGACATTATGTTGTAGCTAGTACCTATAGTAAGTATAGCTCCCCTTCTAGGATAGTCATGTTCTTCCCAATCCCTGCCACATATTTATAAATTCAAAACCTATTTTCTTGCTGGTATACTTATATTTTTATATATGTACATATGTTCTTGTATATATGTTCTTGTGTCCAAGGGAAACACAGACCACAAAAGCATTAGTTATCATTTTTAGGAACCTTGAAATAATAGTTTCATATCAAAATAATTGAGATATTTAAATATTGTGATTTACCCCCAGTGCTCTGGGTTTATTTCATGACTTACATATTTTTGGACAAGTATTTATTCCCTGCTTTGTCTCATATTTATAATTTCAGATTAGAAAGGTAATTTCTATTTTCTTCCTCCATTTGATTTACAAACTGTTAACAAAGATCAGATTGGCAGCAAAGACTGTTAAACCCAGAGAAATGTTCACACAGCAGTGCCCATCCCCCAGCACACGCTTTTCTCTTGCAATCCAAGCACTGCAAAAAGCGTGACAAGCTTTTCTCAGTTACACACCGACATTGGGGAGGGTAAGAGAATCCTGGTAAACATGAAGGATAAAGAATCTTTAGTAACCTCTGCTTTTGTGTAACATCACAAATGAAGTCAAAGGAAATCCTTGCCTAGAGAAATCTAGATTTATTATTTTAAAATCCACCAACCCCACTAACAACCAACTTCACCTAAGCTTGGGGAACTCTGAAGGTCATCTTTTCATTATAAACACTGGTTAGTCCTGTGTCCACAGGGAATCATTTTCTCTTTGGTACCAGGTGCTATTTTATTCTAAGTACCTTCACTGCTACTGTATCTTAAGGCCATAAAATTGTCCTTGAAAACAGTTCTATTTTGCCTTTATTGAAATTATCCTTATTTGATTTTTCCTTTAACTGGCAAGGCTCTCAACAATCTCAACCAATTCTTCAGGAAATAAAGGTAGTAACAAATGAGAAGCAGTGCTTCTGCTAAAACACACTATATTCACTCCTGAAAAAACTTGCTCTGCAAAAAGCACACACCAAGGAAAAGGTTTGTGAGGGGAAATCGTGTTTAGGGGTTTGGGGCAGACCACTCCAATCAAGCAATGTTGTAACCAGCACACAAACCATTAACCACGCAGACTGTAGCTGAGAATGTCTGGAGGTTACTACAGGGTATCTTTTAAAGGGGAATTAGAGCAGTACTATAATTGGAGAAGGGCTAGGGGGTGCCCAAGTGGGAGTAGAGCTCTGAGCCACTGCAGCTGCCATCACGGTCACTAAGAAAGCTGTGCAACCCTGGCGGGTGGCCTGGGTGCAGGTGCTTTCTTCTTTTCCTTCCAAATAGCCCACAAAGGCTCCCGGCTGCCAGTGCAGCAGCCTCGCTGAAGGTTTTATTTGCTTTTCTGACAACAGTTATCGTTCTACTCTCCCGAATCTGGCTCTCCTGGAGGAAAAGATCTTGTTGGAGGACATGCTCTCAAGTTCCTTCCATGTTATGACTATATTATTCCCTGTAATTCGTGTTACAGACACGTGTGTGGTTGCAGAAAAGTTTATACAGTTTTTCCTTTAAAATTCATACCACAATAATCCATAGAGGTTAGATCAGGTAACAGATTTGAATGGGAAAAAAAATGCTTAGCTGGCTCACTGAGGAGTAAGATCTATCTTTTTCACTACTGGCAATAAGAAGGGGAGGAAACCCCAATTTATGAGAATCTTGCTTTTTGAAATAAGATTACAGTTGGGGTTTCTTTTCCCTAATCCTCCAAAATGCAACAGAATTTCTGGCAATTATGAGTTTCTCATATAAACTTCTTAGGGCCTCCTTGGAGGTTGCTTTGTTAGAATCCAATGGGAATAATTCCTTGAACAACTTGAGAAACTTACGTATCAGAATGATACTGGTTTTCTTAAACAAAAGTTACTAACCTGGAATAGAATTATCCAAAACTTAATAGCAAGAAGTTTATTTTAAAAATAGAACAACATCCTGTCAAATCAGTCATACCGCGTCCACAGCCTGGTGGAGGGAGATAGAAATTCTAATAACTAGTGTATAAAAAGAACGTGTATTGTTGTCTGTTTACCTACAGTGAAGTTATTTTACATCAGAAACCCCTTAACAAAAAAACAGTGCTCATTTCAATAAAACCCTCACCTTGAAATATTACTATACATAACTCTTAACATTCCTGACAGTTGGTTCCTAGCATGGATGTAAAACACTTTAAAAAAAAACAAACAAAAATTCATATGCTCAAATATTAGGCAAATAATTTAATGATACAGAATACTAGAATTTCTTTAAACACAGTATTTCAAGTTACTATATTTTTGTCTGGAGTACAGATCTGAAATGGGACAAATTATACCCAAATACTGAACCATGAATTAAACAAAGAGAATGAACAATAAATTCCCGACTTAGGTTTCCATTCCTTACTCCCACTCACTCATAGTTGCCTCAGACTGTTTATATTGAAGATGTTTAGTTAAATCTTTAAAGGATGACATGTGAAAAGGCCCACTGCCAACAAGGCTGAGACATGCAGACGGGCGCCAGGCGGGGGCGCCAGGCAGGGGGGCCGTGGACTCTGCAGCAGTTCACTTCCTGCTGGAAGTGAGAGCCATTTTCTATTTTGCTTCACTCCAGGCCTGTTCAGACGAAGTACCACTCAGTAGCTACGGACCATTTAAGTATGGAGAGAAAAGTAAGGTAGAAACGTGGATTTCTTTTAAAGTAAATAGCTCTGGAGCCCATCAAGCACAACACCAGGCGTCCCCTCCCCCAATGTCTGCAGCCGCCCCCGTTTGTCAGCACCTCACTTTCCTGACCCTCTTGCTTCTGGCATATGGCTGGAGTTACCAGAAAGGCTTCACGGAGAACAAAAAGCTTAAGGAGACTGGAGGTTTCACACAAGATTTATATTCTGCTGAAGGGCTATACACGGTGTGGCCTGTTATTAACACTGCCGGCTGCTTAGGAACACTTTTCATGGAGAGAGCCCTTGCTAGTTTTGGGGCGGCATGGAATGAGGAGGCTTCCTTTAGCTGTGACAAGAGGGAGTCTTACACCAAATGGCTAAAGAACAGCTGCCCATCCCCAAGTCTGTGGGAATCAGAGGAACTGGGGTTTGTGCATACGTACAACATAGCTAAATAAAAATTACATTTTTTGTTTCATTGCTTTATAAAGTCACACTCCACATAAAGTCATCATTAAAATTCACTGATTGCCAGTACCAAATATAAGAGGCTCCAACAGTGTAAACGCATGGGGAGGAGTTATGGACTCCCAAGATAAATATGAGAGTGGGTCAGCCTTGATATTCCTCACTGTGTGGTGCAAACACTACATTTTTGTCTAGTTCTAAGGAGAGGATTCTACCCATGAATACTGTCACTCAGTCACCAGACAGGGAACAAGGGCTTCTCTTGGCTTTGGCACTCTGCTCCCTGGGTGGGTTTCCAATTGGTGGAGGCAATGAGTGAGTGGTCCGACAGAATATTCTGGAATCCCACCCAGAGACAGAAGCTAAGGGCTGTCATCAGCCATAAGGTCTTCACAAAGCATAGCAGCACACCCCCCTCCCCTCAACCCCTTCCTCTACCTAGAGCCCAGCAGAGGAGAAGCTCTTTGGGAGAGGAGAAGAATGGAAGTTGGCACAGGTGAAGGCCACGCTGTTCCCAAGGGCCTGATACTCTAGGCCACACCCAACAATATGTCAGTATAATATGATCCCACCCAGAAAATTAATGGCACTATTTTAACATTAGAGCATCTTGGGAAAATCCAGGATGCATACTCTGAAATTTAAATCAGGAACATGGAAGCCATACCGTATGCAGGTATATCCTCCTTTTTAAAATCTAGATGGTGTTTTAGTTTTCAAGCACCACAGGAAACCTTTTTAAAAACTTTAACCACTTGGTATAGTGCATGGGCTAAGCAGATTTTAAAAGAGACCCTACATCTAGAATGAGTTATCATTTATAACCATCTTCATGATACAAAGTTACTTGTAGGTGCTTCTGGTGAGATCTGAGATTAAACATGGAACAAAACTGTGCTTCACTCACAACACATCACCTTCCAAACCAAATACGCCGGTTAATGCAAAATCCCTGATATAACTATATTTAGCTTTTCAGATTAGGTACAGAGGGCCAGAGGCTTATCCTGGATGTCCCACCAATGACAAGAGCTGCAACTTTTGTATTTCAATACAATTATGGGCAGAAATTATATGATGTAGACTAGAGGTCCCTCCATAAAGTTTAAGATTTAGCATAGAAGAACAGAAGACAAAAACAAAATTCTCACGAAATCAAAATAATTCCACATTGGTCTTGTACTCCATCAAACCCTGAGATGAATTGTAGTTATGCTTGTACTTGGATCCAGGTTTGCCAGGACTCTTCAGTATGCTTCGAACTGGTTCATCATCAGCTTCCTGCTGTACTCATAGGCCAAAAATAGTGCCCCATTAGCAGGGAACGCTCGAATCATAGTAGGTTTCAGTCCAGAATATAAGGCCGTTATTCCTAGAAGACAAAAGAATGATCAAAGACTGAGATTCCCTTCCTTGGAGAGATCCCACAAAGCTGCATAGCATAGATATTTTTATACTTGCAAATCCAGACAATAGCACTAAAACCGAACAAGTGACAAAAGGATTTATTTCCAGGTTTCCCTTGACTAATAGAACTAAATAGACTAATGGAAACAGGACATCAGGTCTTCCAGCAAAGTTGGGTGATGCTCAGGAAGCATACAGCGATCTCATGCCTGTTTAACTCCTAGTAAATGGATCGGGCAGAGTTAAGCCTCATGTGGGCAAACAGAAGGCAGCCACAGGCCATAGTAGCTTTGCAGTTTCTCCAGGGGGCAGGAGCCATACACCATCGGGCCAGAGGAAACAGTGCTGGTATGGAAGTCGGAAGTCAGAGACCCGTTTCTACTTTTAGTGCTGCCCAGGGTGGTTACGAAGATGGAATTAGATAAAGGTAAGTACTTCATAAGTACTTTGTAAAACTATAAATTGTTATGTAAATTTAAAGGGGTTACATTTAGTAACATACAAGGTGTCTGTACTCTATTTGGGATACTATATAAACAGTTTGTGCATACTGATACTGTGCTCTGTTTTAAAATCAAGACAGAGGGGTTGACATCCCAAGCTTTAAGAGGTATAGTACATGTTTCTTAGAAGGGCAGATCTTTACTCACTAGTAGCATAAAATTGGCTTTACACAAACTTGAGTAGGAACTCTTCATCCTACTGCATAACTCTAAACAATGATAGAATATCACCTTTAGAAGTTGCTTAGTGTATTTCTAATTCTAGAAGTCCTAGCATTAAGGATGTTGTACATTCTTTTAAATCCCTTAGTGGTTCTCTTAGGGTCATCTTCTGATACTATCTTTACTATGTAAAACAAGTGGTGCTAACTTTAAAACATCTGTCCCCTTAAAGTCCATATTTTAATAATTCCCGCCACGCTATTTAGTACAAAGAATCCTGACAGGTAACTGGCACAGCGGTTAGGAATAAGAACTTGAAACATCCTTGAGAATAATGAAAGTAAGCTAAAGAACGGGGGTTGGAAACAAATCCACAAACATGGATTAATATACAGTGCTAGAAAGGGATATGAGGCAGGGGAACGAGAGCCATGATACATAACT
Organism: Rhinolophus sinicus; assembly: GCF_057876585.1. NCBI lineage: Eukaryota > Metazoa > Chordata > Mammalia > Chiroptera > Rhinolophidae > Rhinolophus > Rhinolophus sinicus. Next base: position 107,876,255 of record NC_142516.1, read on the forward strand.
TTGACAAGACTAGCAGTGAAATGACCAATCACTCTATACATACCTACTGTGTTTCTGCAATTAGCAGACTCACCTTCATTTTTCACAACACTTATAAAGGTTCCAATAAATCCTGCCTGTTTTCCAGACATGGAAAGAACTTGAATTCTGGACTTGATACAATCCACTGGGTAAACAGCAAGCCAGAGGCAGATTCCACCAACTCCACCACTTAACATCAAAGGGACGGGTCCTAGAGAAGAACATCAGCAAACAGTGTTTTGTCTCAAGAACGGCTGATGTGACATTTCTAGAGGTCAAGGTAGTAGTGGCTGCAGATAGATGCAAATACAAATGCTAATACTGTGGAACACAGTTCCCTGAGGCAACTGCCAAAGCTCTAAGAGCACAGGTTCCGTTTGGTAGTCTGGGTCTACCCCTCATCTCGCCAGGACCGGAAGCCCTAGTAAGGGTCACATTTAGGCTGGTCATTGTGGTGCTGTGGCCCTCCTGCTCCATCCTTGAGGGCTGGTCCACACACAACCAGCAGGCCCCCGGGAGCATGGCAGTGCCCTACCAGGATGAATGAGACTTTAGAACATTGAAACATAGGTCGTATCTTCAACTTTCTCACTCTGAAGTACTTTAATATTTTAATGCCCAACGGCCCTGATTCTTCCTTTACCATGAAAAACCAAAGTTGTCTTACTAAATGCAACAGTTTAGCCTGGGAGCTGGACTATGCCCAGAAGAGGTCCAAAACACGGACGGGAGGTACTTAAGAAAAAAGTAATCACACTCATGAGAGCCAAACACTGATATGTTGTGTCAAGCAGCTAAATAGGGTAAGTTAGAAAGAACTACACTTTTCACTGTTTTCAAAATATTATCAAGATTTATTACCAAGCTTTAAGCTTATTGCAAGATGATTTATAGGTGATTTGCCCACATATTGCTGATTTCCCATAGGGAAAGTAATTTCTGTATTTCCTCACCCCTAAAATGGAGCCAGAACAAATTAACAAATGTTATTGCAGTAAAGAAGTTTGGGATGTACTGCTTCAGCCAGTCCTGAGGAAATTACCAAGCCCAGCGGAAGGTGCCAGCAGTCACCAGCGCCCCCCAGAGGAAAGTGCCAGTAATCGCCAGCGCCACGTTGCTTTCCAGCATCCGGAAACCCCAGTGCCAGGCGAACTGGCCACAAGGGGGCGCAGAGTGCATGGAATCTGCAGCAACCACACCATTGGAAAGCTGACACCATCAAACCTAATGAAAACCCATTTACCTAGTTCATCTTTTGATCCCCCTGATGCAAAAAACGATCGGCTCAGTTCATAGCCGCCGAAGAAGAAGAAATAGCCCGGTACTTCTCGAAGTAAAGTGCTTGAGAGTCCATGGTAAAAGCCCAATGGGCCATCCTTTCCGAGGATACTCTTCACGACAGACCAAACTGTACTGGGAGGAGAAAGAGCTAGAGTGTTAAGGCAGGTAGGGGAGAAAGGACAACAATCGCAATCGCACCCAATCACAGAGCTGATTAAACTCTAGAAAGGAAGCAGCTCATTTTAGAAAGCGAAGAACCAGAATTCTGAGAATAAAAGGCGTGTGGGGGAAGGAAATCTCTCGGAGAAGTATAGATAAAATTATAACAAGTTTCATCACCTTAACTATTTATTGTATGGTAAAGACATTTTACTTACATGGATGCATACATTTCTAGAAGTCATATTATCCATGACGTAAAGGAGCTAATGCCCATTTTTTCAACAGTGAATAAGTGAAGTTACAATAAGGAGAGTCTAAACTCAGCACGAATAAAATGGTATTGTATTTGCCCAGTCCCTTACTTCCCTCAATTCCTATTTCCTCAACCTTTCTTTAGATGTGTGTTTTGAGGAAATTTGTTCAGGGGTTTTAGGAGTCGTTTTGTTTTGTGTGAGTGCAGGGAAATGAGCAAGGGAGTAAATGTTACTTGAAAGCAAGACCAAAGAAGTTCTAGGAACTGAGTTTCAATTCCTGAGAGGCAAACACTAAGACTGTAGTTCTTGGAGAGGCAGGTATGCCAGAATTTTTATTTCAAGCAGATCAGAGTCCTGCAGCAGCCAAATGCAGGACACTTGCCCTCTCGGCTCCTCTTCCTGATGCTGTGAGCCATGGAAGACTTAGTCCCTGGAACAAGAGCGCCAGACGCCAGAAAACCACACACTTGGGTGCAGCTTGGTGAACCCCTAGCTTCTCCCTTTGTTCTCAGCAGATGACCAGGCTTGTACCAATGCAGGTAAGCCCTGAGGTGGTAAAGGCCACCTGCTTTTAATGATTATCTCCGTCTGAGGACTTCAGAAGGCTTCTCAGGCATTACCCATTAGCCAGGTCCTTCCAGCAACACCACTCTCATTCTAACGAGAATGTGACAAAGGAATCCAACTCGACACAATCAGCCAGCCTTCCAATCCAAGTCTTAACCCCAAACTACCACATACCCTTGCGTGGGCACTGCTATACCTAAAATACAGTCAACCAACACTTACTTTTGTGCAAAGTGTCCATTTGCCTAAGTCCTTTGGAGCTAACAATAACTTTCTTTAAAAATACCTTAAACTACTTCGCAGGGACGTGAGGGCAACTTTCTAGGAGCTGTTAATGTTTTATTTCTTAATCTGGCCACTGGTTACAAAGGCATGTTCACTTTGTGACTACTTATAGAAACCCACACTAATGGTTTCTGTGCATCCATACTTCAATAAAAAGTTTTAAAGATTTATACTTTTGGAGGTCTGTGGGGTATTAAATATCTGTCAGGTGGGGTGATGGGTCCAACCATCACAGGCAGTCCGTTCAGAAAATTATCCTGACTGGTAGGGGAAAATATTCCAGAAACACATTTTAAAGTACATAAATCTGTTTTTTTCTCTGCCACTTAATTTTAGTACAATATAAAATTACAAAATACTCAATACATGAAGGCAACAGAGACCTACTGTTAGCGCCCGGGGTGCTTACTTGTGGCTTTGGGCTATCTTTCCTGAGGTCTCCATTTCGTACATGGTCTGTAGCCGGCACTTCACAAGCTCAGTGGGGCAGAGCACCAGTGCAGCAAACGCAGAGGCGAAGGAACCGGCAGCTGCGTTCTGCAGATCACTGAAAGGACACAGCACAAGAGGCCAATTACCTGTCCTGTTACTCATTCACTCAGCACTCACCATGCTGAAACACTTCAGCGTTAGAGGACAGCGAATATGAACGGAGAGAAACACTTCCTGGGTGCCCACCAGGGTCTTGCATCTATGGATGCCATAGCCCTGGGGAGCTGACAGCAACACCCCAATTTCCATGGGGGAAAATGATGCTTAAAGGTGATACATAATGTGCTCAAAGTCACGCAGCTACTAAGTGGCAATGCCAGGATTCAAACTCAGGTCTGCCTGACTGCAAAATCCATGCTCTTTTTATTGGTCACAGTGCTGCGGACCAAATATTTGTGTCTCCCATCCCCAAATTCCTATGTTGAAGGCTTAACCCCAATGTGATGGTATTTGAAGGGGGGGACTTTTGGGAGGTGACCAGGTTTAGATGTAGTCTTGAGGGTGGAGCTCGTATGTGGGATTAGTTCCCTTATAAGAAGAGACCAGACCGAGAACCAGTTTGCGTGCTCGTTCATTCTCATTCTCTCTGTCTCTCCCTCCCTGCCTCCCGCCCTCCCTTTCCCATGCAGAACACAGCAAGGTGTCCGTCTGCAAACCAGAGAGAGGGCCCCCACCAGACCCTGAATCAGTTGCCACCTTGATCTTGGACTTTCCAGCCTCCAGAACTGTGAGAAACAAATGTTTGTTGTTTAAGCCAGGCAGTCAATGGTATTTTGTTATAGCAGCCAGAATTAAGACACCCAGTAACATACAAAACATGGAGAGGAGGAAAAAAATTACTCATAGTCCCACCTCTCCAAAACAGGCACTATTAATACTTTGGCACATTTGACACTATGCTTTAAATAAAAAGGGTTCTGAGGCCATCCCTACTTGCCCAAAATCCAACCTGGAGCAACCAGGCATGTAATGTAACTGCCACAGATGAAAATCCAGGATAAACTGTTAATCAAAAAGTTGCTCATTCCAAAAAGATTTCCCAGTTCAGCTGATGACCTTCTGACCTCCGCAACAACGCAGAGGGCACAAGGACAGTGTGACGGTGCTGGAGGAGAGGGAGAAGCCCATGTGGGTCAGCCAGCCTGGCAGCTGTAGGTAAAATGGTTAAGCTGGAAATGTAAGTGGAGGAATGAATGCACACAAACACAAAACCAGAAGTACTGCCCTGGTCTCACAGACATTCAGTGCCACCAGCCACAGTCACCAGCAGGGCTGTGAAACTGGAATCCAATACAAGTTCAAGAATATGGAGGGAAGTCTAAGAAACAAATTACCAGGAAGACCTCCCTGAGAGTTCATGGGGGTCATAAAAGAAGATCCTCTCCAAATCCCAAGACAGCATTTCATCTTGGGAGCACAGCTCACATATGGAGCGAAACAACCCCTCACTGGGCAGAAGGACTGCGCCACTCACAGCAGGATAACTGGCTCCCTGAGGCTCACCCACTAAATGCCAGCATCCTGCTGTCACTAAACTACTAGCACTACTCCCAGATTCCCAAAGGCCCCTCAAGGAAATCCCCTCCGCTGACAGCCCCAGGCAGAGAGATCCCCTCACAATTGTTCTCCAAATTCTGAGCAAAAGCTTAATAGACCTACCACAATCAGTTGTCCTAAAGTTCCAATAAACTAATAGTTACATAAACAGATGTCAAACATTAGTGTATAATCAAGGGCTGCCTCCAATCCTGGCCCCAATATCCCCTGGTGGCCTGGCCTTGGTGCCGCGGATGGATGTGTGATAGGTGTCAGGTCTCAGAAGGCTGGCTTGGAGTTGGCTTTCACTCTGGAGGAAGACACTGCTTGCAATACGGAGTTCCTTTTGATTTTAGAGGATAAGACATTGGACCCTTTCCAGAGGAGAGAGATAAACAACTGTGCGGGCACTCATGTGAAAACTGTCCGCCGCTCACCTCATTCCTTCCCACTCCATTCCTGCTTAGCTTGGTTGTCAAAACCAAAGCTTGAAATGGTTTCTGCTATCTTTCAGCCAGCTTGCAGATCCATAGTTGGCCTCCTTCGGGGACTCTCTGTCAACCTGCTGACAGGCTACAGGCAATTAGGGTCATGAACCAATTTGCCAAGATGGCTGGAACAAAGGTAGCATCAGTAAATGTAGCCGACCACTCAATCTCAGGTGCAGTAATGGCTCACATGCCTGAACAAACACCAAGCATGTTGTTATGGTGCAACAACAAGGCCAGATCATATCTGCAGTGGACTTTGGCTTTCTAATAAATACTTTCACCTACCAGTGCACTAAATGAGGTCCATGGGCCCCAGCTTGTGCCTAAAGTATAAGCGTTTAGAGCTGGAATTGAAATGACAACAGGCGTAGGATGGCATTTGGTAAGAATCAACTATCACCCGTTCGACAAACATGTACCTGAACATTCCTGGCATGTAAGACCCCATCCAGCCAAAGGTCAAAGGAGGACACCATTCGGGGCAGTGTTCAAATCGAGAACAGACAAATATTTACAGTATTACTGCAGAAATTCACAACAGGTTCTCACAAGCAGTTCTCTCCTTTCACTGCTTCTGCTTATTAATCTTTTCTCTAGATCCGACCCCTATACAATATTCCAGAGCCCCAGCTGTGTTCATGGAAAGACTGCTGGACGGGGGCTCAGAAGACACAGGCTTGAGTCCTGGCTCTCTGTCATTAACCCGTGATCTTGAGCATGTAGTATCTGCACTTCATTTCCCCGTCTATAAGACAGAGTACACCTGCTTTGCTCCTTTCACAGAACCAGAGAGAGGGCCCCCACCAGACCCTGAATCAGTTGCCACCTTGATCTTAGATTTTCCAACCTCCAGAACTGTGAGAAACAATTGTTTGTTGTTTAAGCCAGGCAGTCAATGGTATTTTGTTACAGCAGCCAGAATTAAGACACCCAGTAACATACAAAACATGGAGAGGAGGGAAATAATTTCTCATAGTCCCACCTCTCCAAAACAGGCACTATTAATACTTTGGTATATTTGCCACCATGCTTTAAATAAAAAGGATTCTGAGGCCATCCCTACTTGCCCAAAATCCAAGCTGGAGCAACCAGACATGTAACATACACGGCAGAGCTTTGTAAACTCCAAGGCAGCATTTCCCCGACAGGTGACAAGCAAACACTGTTCTACTGGATGAAAAAGAAGAAGAAAGCGAGTTCAAAAAAGAGGAGAGTGCGGGGTGAGGCCAAGGGGAATAGGAGGGTTTCTTTCCTGCAGGACTCCTCCAAAATCTCACGTGGTTGCTCACCGTTTCCCGTCTTCTCCCCGGTGGGTCCTTCTCTAAGGACACTGGAAACTCACACACCAGGTGCCCTCAGAACAGTCTCTCCCTTGGGTGGGCCGAGCTACAGTCACAACAGACTGTTCCTGTCAGTCTCTCTCTCTGGGAGGAGAGAGAGAAACCTCACTCTCCTGGTCGTCTCCTGCTTATTTCTTTCCTTCCTCTTTTTATTGACCCCTCTGTCCTGGAGGATCCTAGGATCAGTGCTCAGCCCGCCATAGACACTGTCTCTCTGAGGGAGCTCATCCAGTCCCAAGCCTTTAAACAACAGCTTCTCCCCATCAAGACAGAATTCTTCTGTACACAAGGGCATGTCTTTAGACCTCTAGGCACATTTCTGTACAAAGGGAACCTACTTTAGTTATGAAAGACCTGTAGTTGCAATAGGATTTCAGATTCCTACTAAAACAACCAAAAAGACTGTCCTTTGCAACTACAAAGCTGATGGCATCGTTTTAAATGATTTAAAAAATAAGTCAGTGTTCAAAAAAGGCACGGCTAAACATCCCGGTGAATTCCTTTTAGTCTCTGTATAATAAATACCCAAGGATGACAGGCCAAAGTCTGATTGATGTTCAGGCCAGACTCGGCCAAAGAAAACAGTACATTCACCTGTATTTTCTCAGATGCTTCACACCCCTCCTAAACTTCCAAGTTTCTCCTCAAACCTACTGGGTTCAGGCGACCTCTTCCAGGACTCTGTATTGTGCTGAGTAGAACTTAAACCTTGGGTCACAAGTTGCTCTGTAGTTTCTGTCCAGCAGTTTTGCCCACCAGAAAAGTGGCACCACCGTCAGCATCTGAGAAGCACTCTCCTGAAGAATGCTGACGGTGAGGGTGCCTCCTTTTCCTGGTGCGTCGGCAATTCGCCCTTTGTGTAATGCAACTGTGTATTTCAATACAATGACAACATAGTCATCATCAGGAAGAAATTATTTTTTAAAAAGGAAACCTTCTTCCCTGTAAAGTATCATAAAAATCTTGACTATATCACAGGGTTGTTGCTATTTTTTAACAAACCAAGAAAGTGTCAGTATCCTCAGCTCACCTCAGCTTTGCCTGCCGGTCCAATCCCACCACTTTCCGCACCACCTGTTGGCAGAAGCCGTAGCACATGAAGAGGACAGAGTTCTCGGCGATGTTGGCGATGAGCGCTGGGCTGGTCCCCTTGTAGAATCCCCGGAAGCCCACCTGGGAGTATGTTTTCAGGCAGCAGTCGGTGAGGCCCCTGTACAGGTCGGGGAATGTCTGCATCTTCACTTTCATTGTGTCGAAGGGCTGCCCAGTCAGAACACATGCTGTGCCCCCTGCAACCAGGATAGAAGTCTTCTCCAGCACAAGTCTACGGCTGTGTTTTAGAGTGCAGCCTTGATAACCCATGGAAATGAGGGACAGGCAGCCACCCCAGTGCTGAGCTCTGCTTCAGCTCATTTTGATCTCCTGCCCCCCCCACCACAAATCTTCTAGCCCAGTCCAATAAACAACGTATGTGCCCAGCACCCAGCTCCAGCCCTGAAGCTCACACAGTAGAGGGACAGACGTGTGCTCTACATTCAAAGCCACCAGATGCAAAGGTGTGGCATGTGTTTAGCAGCATTGGCAATGGGGTCAGAGAAACCTGGGCTTAACGCCTGGCTCTGCTGTATCCTCCACAAACAAGTGGTTAACAGCAGTTAGTGTGTGTGTGTGTGTGTGTGTGTGTGTCCATATAAAATGGGAGGGAAAGTCTGAGAAGAGTTAATCACTCCTCTTTGCCTGATGACTAGCAGAAAAATAACAAAGCAATAGATAAAGAAAACTGAGTGGCTAATTAATCCCTGAAGAGTTAAGTATTTGACCCTCGAGAAAAGCCTCTTATTTGGATACTACCAATGAATGATTTGTATTGAGATAGTGAATGGACTGAAACATACCTTTGCTTAGCAAAAATCATCTATTTATTTGCTTTTATACTGTAAGAGAAATACAGCAAATCTAAATAGCATTAGATTACTTCAAGAAAAATTCTGAACATGAGAAAAAGACCTAAAACCACTCTGTAACATCCCCAGAACCTGGACTGGGTCAGAATTTTTGGAACTGCCACTGGCTAGTGTTTCCACCTTCCCTTGGACCCGCGAGGACACCATACATATCTCGGATGTCCTCTGCTTGAGTCAGGAAACATAACCACTGGATGAAGTTATTTAAGCCTCATCAACACTGAAAAGAAGGCTTACATAAAATATTTAAGAAACAAACAAAGACAACAGAATGAAGGTTACCAGAGGGGAAGTGGGTGGGGAGGATGAAGAGGGCAAAGGGGGTCAAACATACGCAGGAAGAAATGCCTACCGACAGTATCAGGAAAAGTAAATGCTAGCAGTTATAAGAGCCCCATACGTGTTCATACTATTATAAAAAGGCAGTCACCAGCAAATGCCTTACAACAATACTGCTGTAATTTATAGATTTAAAATGTACTGTAAATTATAAATGTGGCACCCACATACCTGTCCACACAAATGGCTTTCTAGGAAAAGGTAAGATTTTTCAATTCTATCACAACAGATCTGACATCTTTGATAGACTGACTGAAGGCGGATATTTAATTCCAAAAGCTGGAAATTTCTCATGTGGCTAAATATCCGCCTACTCCTGATACCAAATGGTTCCATTGTTTCCATGTTAATGTCGGAATGTAGCATGGATGTGTGCAGGGTCGGGTACAGCTCACTTCCACAGCAGGGTGAGGGGCTGACCCAAAGCACACAGCAGGCAAGAGGCCACTGGGGTGGAACCGAGGCAGCCCTTAGCTTCCCCTTCTCCTCAGGCAGGACACTCCTTGGCGGCTAACCTGGGAGCCAGAGCCTTTGCCCTACACTTCTTATCAGTGTCTGCAAAGCCATGTCTCTAGCCTTCCTCATTAGCCTACCTTGGCCGACTTTCGGTTCATGGGAAAATACTCTATTCTCTGAACAGCAATTTCTTTCTTACAATGAAGCGAAAGACAGGATGAGAGGAGGCAGCTGTCTGATTGCACTTGATCTGTTGACCTACGAGGTCCTACTGGATAAGAGGACAGGGGACAACCTACCCCTCAGCTCCCACTCCTGGGAGCTGCAACCCTTTATAAGAATTGGTGTGAGAGGCAAGGGTAAAACAGGGTTTTCATCTGGAAAGTCTGAGCATTTGAGTGCTTTCTCCAGCCCTAACATAACACAGGAATCTGGAGAACCAGTTGCCAGCCATGCACTTCCCATTCTGTCCTTTGTGTCAGGCTGAGCAAAGGTGATCTTTAGAAAAAGCGTGGCCTGTGTGTTGCAAGCACTGCCTGGGAGTACTTACCGGTGCCCCGTGGGGCCACAGTGTGCCCAGGGGCTCAGCCCTAAGCCCAGCCCACCATTCCCCAGCAAATCCTAGGGCCTCACGTTTCCTTCCAAGGCTTTAAGACACAGTGAACGTCAGTCTCGTTTACCAAAGACAATGCTAAAGGATGCCCTCCTTTCTTTCCCCAGCAGTGGTGAGGACAGTCCCTGGAATTCCTTAGAGAGATGGCACTGTTGTTTTGGTACTGCAGGGGCTGTGGAGACTGCCAGGCTTGGAGTGGAATCCCAAGTTACCTGCAAATCCCAGCTGTGTGACAATGGACAAGGGCCTTCAGCGTGGAGCTGTGATGTTTTCCAGCTATAAACTGGGAACCTTGGGAACTACCTTCTCCTGTACTCGGAACCCAATATTACACTTCTATTATATGGATTCATTTCAAGTTAAAGCATATTGCTTCTGGGGCGACAAAGGTATTATTTTCACCACGCTTTCCCTCACTCTCACTTGTAGAAAGTACTTGAGGAGGAGAAGATGGGTTTTCTCAGGGATTACCTGCGGCCCCTGCCGTAAGGTCAATGGCAGCTTGTATGGCAGGATTGGACTTCATGTTCGCCCACTCTTCTGCTGGGCTCTGTGAAAGGCAATTCCTTGGAGCTTATGACGAGCACCTCATACCCCTGGGTGGAGACAAGAATTCACCATCAGCCGGGCTTCTGCTGCCTCCCTTTTTCTAGGCCTGCTGACTGATTAATGGACCTGAATTTCTAGGAGCCAGGAAATTAGCTCTACGTTACACCATAGGGAGTGGACTCAAGGTGTCAGTGCAACTTAGGGATTGGCCTGTCTTTGTCCCTGCTCACCACCTCCGCACAAAAAGCTCACAGATCAAAAATCTTCCTTATCAGTGCTACAGCCACTGGTGGGGGGCACTCGAACCAACCTTTCTGAAGCCCTTAGAAACAAATGCCACATAAGGGAGCCAGCCACAGATGTCCCAAGCCACCTCAGACTAGTTTTTCAGAGGCCTAAGTTGAACCATCAGTCCACCAGGCTCAGTTCTAAACTCGGACAGCAGCCTGTGCTGAGTCCCTAAGAAGAGGTCACAAAACAGCTGGCCTGGAAAGAAACAAGAGCTCTGCCTGGGTTGAAATGCCTATTCTGCCACCAACAGGGTGGCCCCCTAAAGCTGGAGGTCCCCATCTATACAAGGTAAATAATAAAGGTATTCTCATTATAATACAAAGACAATCATAAATAGCTATGTGGGACGGATGTGACGATGAACTGTGACCATGCATCGAGAGTCCTTAGAACAGCTACCAAGCACAGCACCAAACATCACTGTCGTCCTTAGTCCCCTCCAGACTTTCTCAATGGTAATATGCACACAAATCACCTGGGGATCTTGTTGAAATGCAGATTCGAATAGGCCTCAGGTGGGACCAGAAACGCTGCCAGTCCCCACTTGCCAATAATGCCTGACCACCAAGCACACCTAGAGAAGCAACACCCGGTCCTTTGTGTTCCAGATTTGCTTGATAAGAACCACCTGGGGCACCTGTTAACTATTCAAAGAACTAGGCTTCACTCCTGGAAATCTTGATTCAGTAGGTGTGGGCTGGAGCCTAAGAAGTTTGTAAAAACTAGTGCCTACTCCTCTACCTTTGGACAAAAACCAACTCTTGCTGAGGCAGGGACTTAGAAAAAGGAAGATTAACGTAGAAGATTAAAGTAACCAACTCAGCAACCGAGTCTGTATGATTTTCAAACTATGTAAGTGACTTTTCTGTGAACCACAAGGAACAGTTTTTATTCCACGTTCCAATGAAGACCTGTGTGACCCTAGTCAGGCTACCTCGCAGAGGACAGGAGGGGCAGGCTGGATCGTTGATGAACACCACCGTCATCCTAAACTAGTGGAGAATTTTAGCCACCAAGAAGTTTTTTAACCAATTGAATCATGTTGCCAATGACCGCACACGAAGAATCTTACATTCTTTACAAAAACATTTAAAACCAGCAACAACAAAAGCACACTATATAAAGCAACTAACTTTGAAGCACAAGACAACAATTTAATGTTACTGCTAGGCCTGGAGAGCCACTACCTATTACTGAGGTTCATAAGTTGGTGATATCTGTTGAAGGATATCGAGGGCCTAATCTAATCGCCTCCTTTTGCAGATGGAAATTTGAGGCCAGAGGAAGATGAACGGTGGTTGTGCATCAAGGAGTCACACAGGGCACGACCAGTATGGCCTCTCTGTGTTCCCTCTTTTTCGTATGGACGTTTTCTTAGTAAGATCTGCTGCGCCTTTCTTCTGTGTCATCACCGTGACTCCAACCCCTTCAGGTAAGCCAAACTTAAACACATCAAATCCTACAAATAACTACTTGTAGTAAACAGTGATGGGAATTAACAAATTAACTCAAAGCGTGGGCAATTGATTCAAATTATGCATAGCTTTCGTTTGAAAGAGACATGGTTTGGGAGAAGCAAGACTGATCACAGTGAGTTAAAACTGATTCACGACCTTCAGAGCCACCTGGATATAAAAACAAAATCCTTTCATGTCTCTTTACCCCCCTTTAAAACGACACCAGGGTCCGACTTCAGGAGAGAGACAACTGAGCTAACCATACATCTTAATTGTTCTCTGGGGAAATTAATTTTTCTTATAGGAGAATCCTGAGGCTGCATTGTCCACCAGGTAACAGGCTGCTACGGGAAGATTCTAGCTTCAGGCTAAAGGTGGCGCGGTAGGAGGCTGCCCGCCAGCAGTTACTAGAGCTAGGGCATTACAAGAGCTAGGGCATAAGGGCGTAGGGACGAAAACCAGCCTTGCCACTCCCCCGGGACCTCGGGATCCTCGTCCGCACCAGGGGCAGTTTAAGGAGACGAGTTCCAACTTTCTCTTCCCGGCTCTGCACGCTCCCTGACTGCCCAGCAACCTGCCTGAGCCTTCCATTCATTAGCGCCTCCGTCCTCCCCAGGGCTCGGGCACAGACGGCCCGGAGACTAGATGACACGAGAAGAGGGCAAGGGATGGCAACATTTCCCAGCAAGTGGTCACTGCGGAAAAGAGGCCGCGCAGCTCGAGAGTCTCCGCCGATCCCCAGGGCAGCGCTCGGGCGACGCGCGTCCGCGGGTCCCCGGGCACGTGTGCCGCGCGCTGGCCGCTTCCCCAGCTGCCCGGGAAGGTCACGCCGCCCGGACACACAGGGCCGCCCGCTTCTCCCTCCCGGCCGATCCCCTGCAACCCGCGAGCGCCGGGCTGGGGCTGCTCTCACCACCGCGCCAGCAGGCTGCGTCCAGCTCCGGCTCCGCTGCCTGTGCTTGTCTCTACCTCCGTGGCGGGGGCGGCCGCTTAACCCCCACGTGGGCCAGGGGCCGCGGGCCGCAGGTTGGCCCTCCGCCCCGCCCCCGGTAGCCCCGCCGGGCTCGAGAGCGCCCCCGCGGCTGGGGCGGGCTACGGCCCGCAAACGGAAGTCGGCGTGGTGCGGCGGAGAGCTCAGCTCGCACAGGCCGCGGGACTGCGGGGCGCCCGGAGCCGCAGGCCCTGCCTGGGCTGCCGGGGCTGCGGCGCGAAGGGCCCCGGCCTCTGAGATGCTTTCATTCCCCTGGGTTCCCCCAGGCCCCCGTGAGGCTGACTCTAGTCAGACCTCAGGGCGGGGGCTGGGGGTGTAGGATGTTAGGAGGGCTGACAAAAGTCTTTAGGCTGGTTAACCTTGCTAGAACTGGGATCAAGGCCTTAATTTTCTTTTTTAATTTATTGGGGTGACAATTGTTAGTAAAATTACATAGGTTTCAGGTGTACAATTCTGTATTATATCATCTATAAATCCCATTGTGTGTTCACCACCCAGAGTCAGTTCTTCCATCACCATATATTTGATCGAAGGCTTAGTTTTCAATTATAATTGAGTACAAAAGTACTGGAAAGGAAGTGATGAAAAATAGATATGCTTATTGCCGGTTAAAAAAATCCCCAAAACATTTCTGATTCTACCTCCCCCAAGGAAATCTATCCCCACTGATGAAAAATGCAACTCTTAGTCCGCCTCTCTCATATTTTAGGCTATGTCTGTGGCTCTCTGGCCGTTTATTAAAAAACACTACTATGTATAATGCCAGGTGAGTAGTGGACTAATTGCGGGGAATCACTGCATAAATTATGTAAATACCTAACCACTATACTGTACAACGGAAACTAATACAAAATAATATTGACTGTCAAACGTAGTTAAAAAAATAAAAGTAAATTGAATTTTTTTTTTTTTTTTTAAAGAGCACTACCGAAGGAATCTGTTGTATACCAGGAGTCAAGGAATTTTCTCTAGGGCCCTAAGACACAGAGCTAACACCTACTCAGAGTCAAGGGTCTTGGTCTGTCCCTGGCAGCTACTCAGTGTAACATTCCGTCATGGCCTTGGGGCTACTTTGGTTTATGCTTCTTTTCTACACCATGTTTTCTTCCTTAAAACATAGTATCATTTTCTTTTATAACTTTCTGCCCTGTTTGGATATGGTATTAAACTATTGCCAATGTAGTTAAGTGATTCTTGGTGCAAGTCAGTGACTTAAATATTTGACGTGACTTGTGCGAGTATTTTAGGTGAACACACAACTGAATAGACTTCCCTGAGGGAGGTGCTTGAAGGCCCCAGAGCTACTGATGAATTGGGGCATGCATCAAAACAGCACAAAGGCTGTTTTTACAGGATCAGCACTTTTTAGAACTCAAGCTTCTGGAGCATAATTTAATTACAGAAACAAGCCAGGGCATTTCAATGACTTGCCCAGAGTAACATGTAACATAATTCGTGGGAAGCAGATCCAGGAGCAGAACCGCCAGTTACAAATCCTAGAGAACTGAGGGACATCGGCAATAACATCACCTGGTCTGGTAGCTTTTGAAAACTCAAAAAATGAGGCCCAAAGGAAAGTAAACTAAGGACAGACCCAGATCTCCTGTTATAGATTAGAAGGAGGTCTGGATTTGGAGCCAAGACGCCTACATAAAAATCTGTGACCTTTAGTGAGTCTTTTAACCTTTCGAAACCCCAGCTATCACCATACTGCAGCTCCTTTGAGCCCCCTGCTCCAGGCGCAATCCACCACGTGCTACTGCAGATTAACCCCCCCCCCCCACTTTGTCTTGTCTTCGTTTAGCGCGTTCCTCTCTGACCCTCACAAGGGCTGCTCCAAACTCTCATCACTCTAGTGAAGCTTTAAACATTTCTTCTCTCCCTCGCCTCTCCTTAACAACCCTCAGCCTCAATTTATTCTGTAAACTAAGAAGTAAGCAGGAAACTTTCATGTAAATTTTTAACCCCTAATCTACAGGGGTTGCCTTTTTTGCACAAACTCTCATTTGTTTTTCCTCCACTTGCTGTGTTGCTTGCTGTATATCCCCATGGCTGGCATGAATGATGCTGGGGAAGAAACAGGCTTAGTTAGAGGGGTCAAGTCACTTGCCCAATGTTGTACAGGTACTAAGGGAAGAGTTGGGACGCATCAAAGTTCTGTCCAAATCTAGTTCTTGTTCAATTCTAGTTGTTCAACAAAGTTCATATTCTTAACCACTACACTATATAGTAATACCTTCCAGAATGCTTCCTCTTAAAAGCAAAAAGTTTGCAGGAACTAGACGTTCTTTCTCCTGGAATAAATCTCCCTCTAAAATTCTTCACAGCAGTGGCTCTTTCTGCTATCTCTGTTTTAGGAATAGAGAAACAAATATACAGATGTCAAAAATCTTAACATCTCACAGGAGCTCAGAGAACTGATTGGTTGGCATTGAATCATGAAAGTGTCCATGCAAAGTTTGTTCTAAGGGTAATTCCCCAGGAATCTGACGGCCTCTTGAGAACAGAATTTTAGATTAATCATGGCTCTCAATGTAGATAGATCAACCCAACAGCATTTCAGACCTGGGATCAAAAAACCAGACAAATCAATGCACTGACTTCTTTGCTCCAGGTAGCTGTTTGTTGCACTTGGGATTGCAAAATCCAGGGACATTAGTACAGCTGGCCCTGTGATGAAGCGGCAGGTATGACGTAGGTCAGAGGTGAGAGGACAGACAGAATGGCTACATGGAAAAGGGAGCCTTTCTATGTCAACAGAATTTCACAATACACTGGTTAATGATACTAAAAGGAGAAATAATTTCACCACTTAAAGGATTTTGGCCCTGATACCATGTGGGTGTGTTGTAACAAAGTGTTAATTGAAGTCGCAAATAATTAAAAAACAGAAATTATCTCCAATTCAAGGGTACTTTTCATTAATGTGAAAGGACAGAAAGTTATATTCTTTCATTACACAATTTCAACTATTGAATATTCTTGGCTGCTGATATAATTTTCATTGAAAACTCCCTCAAATCATTTTTTAGAATCAGGTAGAGTTTTAACTGGAAATAAACACAGATTTGGATTTCTGTTTACAGGGAATATGGGAGTAATTTGTACCCCATGAAAGAGTTAGTAGGACAGTATTTTAAAGGGAGGCAATTTCTGTTTGTTTTCCAGTTTTATTGAGAAATAATTGACATACATCACTGTAGAAGTTTAAGGCAGACAGCATGATGGTTTGATTTACATATATTGTGAAATGATTACCACAGTAGGTTCAGCTAACATCCATCTTTTCACATAGATACAATAGAAAGAATTAAAAGGAAAAGAAATTCTCCTTGTGATGAGAATTCTTTGGATTTACTCTCTTAACAGTTTTCCTATATATTATATAGCAGTGTTAGCTATGACCATCATGTTGTACATTACATCCCTAGTATTTATTTCTTATAGCTAGAAATTTGTATCTTTTACCCACCTTTTTTTTTATTTGTCTTGTCCTTGGCAGCTTTTTAATAGCTGAGGTGTGTATTTCATGAGCCTTAGGTTTGAATTTGTAAAATATATGTTTTTTTAAGTAATTATATAATTTACAATATTTATATGATTTTAATATTTTATATTAATTTTAATATTTTATAATATTATATAATTTATAATAGCAAAGAATTAGGGGAAATGCCCATAAATTGTTAAAATTTAATGGATCTTCAATAAGAGGAAATACTGTGCCATAATTTAAAAAATTGTTTTCTTAAATCATATGCTTTAGGATATACTTGGCTGTAAGTAACAGAATGCCCAGATATCAGTATGTTTATTTTGAACACAAAAAGAAATCTGGAGGTATAAAGTTCTAGGATTGGTTAATTTAACAGTTCAAAAGTACTGGGTCAGCTTCTCTGTGATTCTCTTCGCTTTTCCCTCATGATCACAAAGTGGCTGCTGCGGCTCTATCACATTCTCACATGCATCATCCAAAAGCAGGAAGGAATCATTATCCTACACTTCCTTTTTATCAGAGAAAAAAGTCTTTCCAGGAATCCTTCTGTCAAACTGCCCCTTGAATTTCATTGGCCCAGAACTGAGTCTCATGCTCCCCCAAAACATAAACATTGAGAAGAGAACGGAGTTACCATAATTGGTTTAGAACAGGGGTCAGCAAACTTCTTCTGAAGAGGACCAGCTAGTAAATAGTTCAGGCTTTGCAGAGCATGGAATCTCGGTCACTCACATCTATTCATTTCTGCTATTGCAAGCAAAAGCAGCCATAGACACTGTAACAGGTAAGTCTGGTTATATTGCAATAAAACTTAATGAACACTGAAATTTGAATTTCATATAATTTTTACCTGTAACAAAAGTCTTTAAAAAATCTTTTTCGTCATTTAAAACTGTAAAAAAAAATGTTCTGTATGGCTCACAGCCATACAGAAAGAGGTGGCAGGCTAGATTTGGCTAGCAGGCAGTGGTTTGTCAACCCTGGTTTAGACCAATGATAACATATCCCCTTGGGACTGTGGGAGAGGCCCACCTTCCCTGAGACATCATCACTGCAGACCTGGTAGGGTGGAGGGAAAGGAAGCAGGGTTCTGTTACATAATCAAGAATGTCTCCTACAGCATATAAAGGATATGGGGAAATGCTTAGGGATATAATTGATGAAGGAAATTTCTGTGAGTGCCGGGATCGTGTCTCGCGAAACCGAAGAATGGAAGCACAGACCAAGGAGAGGCGAGGAGTTGTAAAAAAGGATAGTTTATTAAAAGCAAAGGGTCACAGCTCTCGAGCGGGGTGGTGGTGGAGGGGGGTCCCGAATGAGATGCCCAGTGACTGAGGCAAAAGCTCTTATTTTTATACCTTCCCTTGCCTGCTTGGAGAAGGGGGCTGGTGCCTTCTAATGGAATTCATCTATCAGGTTTGCTCTGTTTGCCCATGCTGAAGGGATTAACAAAATAACCCATTCCTATCTATCAGATCTATTCCATTTGTCCAGCCAAAAGGGATTTATGAGATAATTTATTAACCTTAAGGCGCCGTTACATTCTTTCCTGAGCTGAATGAGCCATTTCAGAACCTGGAGTTTTAGGATACGGCTATCTTTTGTTTATTCTACCGGGGACCTTCCTGTCTACCTAACAACATGTTACCTAACCTATCTCATAATCACTTTTAAATGGATTATAAGGTGTGATTGAAAAAGACAGTGAATGTTTAAATTTTAAAAATTTTATTATGGTAAAAAACACATTGCCATTAATCCCCCACAAAATACCCCCCCTTGCTTTGAACACACTTATCCCATTGTTCTTGCCCCTTTTTGAAGCAGTTCTGGAAGTCCTCTTTTGTGAGTGTCTTTACTTCATCCTCCATCATGACAACGCTCCATGTCACACATCGCTTCTGGTGCGGCAATTTCTGTCAAATAAAAACATTACGGTGTGTCCTCATCCACCTTATTCACCGGATCTGGCACCGTGCGATTTCTAGCTCTTCCCCAAAATCAAAATGACCATGAAAGGAAAACCTTTTGAATCGATTCAGGACATCAAGGCAGCCACAACAGCGCAACTAAAGACAATATGGGCTGGATGATCCCAACCAATTTGGCCTGTTTAAATCCCTGCTATAGACCAAGGCACACATGAGCCACAGCCACCTCAGATGCCTTTTCCTGATCTCTGGTTCCCCTAAGCAAATCAGATCACTGCTTCCTTTCAATAACAAACTTTCACGTAGCACTGATCATGTAGTAGGCTCTGTCGGCTCAAAGTAAGTGCTGGAAATACAGAAATGAAAGAGTCAATGCATAGCCTCAAAGAAACCTCAGTCCAAGTAGAAGAGGAAGAAAGAAACAATTGCGATTTGGGGAGGGCATGTGGCAAGAGGGGTGTGGTAGTGTAGCACCCCGGAGAAGGGTGTGAGGAAAGGACTGAAAAGAGGTTTTCAAGGGAGGCCCGCAAGAGACCCCCGTATCAGGGTGGATCTGGAAAAAGCACGTGGCCCTTTTTTCAGAGGATGAAAGTCAGGGCTCTTAGTCTGTTGGCATACCGTGTTTCCCTGAAAATGAGACCCAACTGGAAAATAAGCCCTAGCGTGATTTTTCAGGATGACATACCCTGAACATAAGCCCTAGTGCGTCTTTTGGAGCACAAATTAATAGAAGACCCGGGCTTATTTTCAGGGAAACATGGTATGACTCTGGCTGATGGAGCATAAAAGGGGTGGATTAAAAGGATATTGGGTGATGCTCATGATTGCTGAATGAGGAAACTGGGCTCCCTGAAGGACTTCTTGAAACAAGTCCCCGAGCCCACTGCAGAAAAGTCAACCACAGAAATCTTGGCTGCAGCTCCTGCAGAGCTCTGGATGGTATAGTCCTCACCACTGTCCCTTTTGTGCTAGGGACTCGGCCTTGTAGCTACTGCTCTTCCAAAGCTGGGTACTTCCTTACCAGCTTAGTCTGATACGTCACTTCCATGCCATGCCCACTCCCTTGTATTGCTCATTTTCAAACTGATATTTCATGCCGGCGCAGCTGATGGATGAAGCCCTGGTCACCTGCCTGTACCTTGATCTGCAAAGGGGGCTGGAATTTCTGGCTTCTGTCTTAGAGAGGCAGGACTCGCTTGTTAGGAAATTCCCCGGAACACAGGCAGGGTTTTTAAGCAATGCTCAACAGCCAGAAAACATGACATTTGCTCATTCCGGACAGACCAAGCATTTCTGTCCAAGGAAATGGCAGGTGCAGAGGCATGGAAGTATGAAGCAGGGCAGCACATTTGGGAAATACGGCAGTCTCGCTGGCTGAAACATAAGGCAGGGGCTGCTGAGAGAGGAGACTTGAGTGGGGGAGGAGCCACCGGCTGAGCTCTCAGGGCCTGTACCTCTATCTACTCAGTGTCCCCTGCTGAGGTGCAGAGCTGTGACTTACTCCTTGCCTGGCCTGGAGACTTGCCTGTGGTGGGTTTTAGCACTATCTGTTGAAATGAGTAATTGGATAAGTCTGTTGGATTGCATAAGTGTTGTAGAATTTACCAGTATGAAAGTTGCAGGTGTGTGTGTATATGTGTGTGTGTGTGTGTGTGTGTGTGTGTGTGTGTGTGTCTTTTCCCACAACTGAGCCTATCTAAAATGGATATTTTTCTAAAGGCTAATTTGCTTTAAATATGGGAAATATTCAGTTACTAACTCATAGAGCCACATCCATATTCATTGATGATGCTTTCATTTAGATGTAAAATCAAAACTGTTTTAGAAATTGGGGATAAAATGTGGATTGAGAAATAGAATGAACAATAACCTGCCTCATAGTAAAACAAATGAAAAACATTACCAAACTTGAACATCTTTCACACTTACCAAATTAGTAAGTTTAGCTTCCCCCACCCCTCCTTCCATGGTGGGGTTACTGTCCAGGCAGAGCTGAGCATGAGAGGGTCTTGGAAAAGCATGGTGTGTGTCTTGGGACAGCTGGAGTACAGGAGTCTCGTGGAAATAAGGACTGGGGCCTATTTCTCACAGAGAGATTTCTGAAGGTGGGGAGGCTTGGCCAGCTGGTTTCAAGGGACAGTGACCTGGAGAACGGCAGCAGGGCTCTCAGCGGTTCCCATGGCTCCACATGAAGGCGAATATCCATTACAGGAAGGGGAGGAGAACTGGGGCTGCTCAGGGAGTCAAGGAGGTGATACCCCCACAAGAGGGAATTGGGGTTGGGTTAATGACAGCAAAAAGGAAGCATGGCTGACCTCGTCTGAGGGGGTGCTCCTCCATGGAGGGGGCGGAGGCAAACCTGCATACCACCCCCTAGAAAACTACACACCACCATCTCCAAGGAGCCCTCAGCCTGGCAGAGACCACCACCATCAGATGGACCCAGAGCAAGGCCAGTTCAAAAGGCAAGTCTTTCTTTCCTATCCTCTTCCTACCCTGACCTCAAGGAGCTGAACTCTGAAGAAAGGAGAAGGAGAGAAATTGGAGTTGAAATTGGATTGGACTGAATTATAACCAAAGGATCTGAAAGTTCTAAAGTTGGTCTGACCACCCTATGTTAAAGTACAACACAGCCCCTCCTTACTCTGCTGTACTTTTTCATTTTCTATAGCACCTCGCAGCCTACATAATTTACTTGTTTATTATGTCTCTCATTACTCTCTGTCCCTTCCTCTCTCACCTCTACCTTCACCCACAAATGTAAATTCCACAAGAGCAAGGATCTTTGTGTCTAACTTATGTTTCTCTAGCATCTAGAATTATACTGTCCTCTTTGGTAGCCCATAGTTACATGTGGCTACTTAAGTTGAACTTAATTACAATGAAATAAAATTAAAAGTTCAGTGCTTCCTGCACTGGCCATATTTCAAGTGCTCAATAGCGACATGTGGCTAGTGGTTACCACATTGGGCAGGATGGGCATGAATCACCCAAAGTTCTTTTGATCATCGCTGGTCTGGAATAATTGCTGCTGCATTGTGGCGCTCAATAAATAATTGCAGAATAAATATTTGAACAGCTGCGTTGTTTTTAAGACAAGATAGTGGTTAATAGACAGGGTCTAGAGGCAAATTGCTCTATTATTAGTAGTTACGTAAACTTGAGTAAATTGCTTAATCTTTCTCTAAGTGTCACTAGACACTTAGCCATTTATAGACATTTAAAAAGTGCTTTTAGAAAATTGATTATTCTGGGAAAACCACGGAAAGAAATACACAAAAAAAGGGATGCATCCATTCTTTGGAAGGCCCAATATGTTTGAGGCAACATAGCCTAGAGATTAGCACAGGCTCTGGAGTCAGATGCCCGAGGGGACAATCTCAGCATCTGTTCTTCCAGCTTGATAAGTAGAATCAGTCTTGGGGAATGAGAATGAAGGGAAAGGTGTGGTTCTACCAACTGATGCTCTAAGTACCACCCCTACTGCCACCCCACTGGCCCCAATATCTCCGCTTCACAACCACCATTTTTATGCTCCCTGTGACCTTGGCAATGGAGACACCTACATGCACCTTTCTAACCCTCTCTTCATAATAGGATTCTTCCCCACCGCGTGTGAAATACTAAAACATGGCATTCAGCCGAATCCCAAAGGAAGATCCATCAGTCAGCATCTCTATTCCAAGCTTTGTGCTAAGCACTGGAAATTTGGAGATGAAAAGCAAAACCTCCCTCCCAGTAGCTTATACTGCAGTGAGGAAGGCAGTCCCCTGAGAATTACAGAGGCATGTTCGGGGTGCTGAGGAGCAACAGGGAAAGGACATAGAACCCAGCCCAGAAAACCCAGAAGGGCATCTGGAGGACATGGTGGCTGAGTCTTGAAGTAGGAGTCACGAGCAGGAGTTTGAAAGGAGGGAAAAAAACATACAAATTGCAAGGAGGGGAAAGAAGCGAGGCAAAGTCGGGCTCCGCAATGGTTCCGTGCAGAGCTGGAGGTGAGAGTATTAGAGGAGGCTAGCAAAGACGCAGGGCTGGTCTCCGAGGGTCCCACATGCCCTGCTAAGTGTTCATTCAGAGGGTGGTGAGGGGAGCCATTGAGTAAAGTAGACAGGCATTCTTTATGATGTGAATGTGGGTGTGTGGAGGCTCTGCATGGAGAGAAGGTTGAAAGCATGGCCTCTGGAGTTGGACTGTCCTGTCCTTGAAGCCTGGCTCTCCCATGTGATGGCTTTGTGATGGTGGGCAACGTTTTGTTTTGTTTTCAATTTATTGAGGTAACAATGGTTAATAACATTATATAAAGTTCAAATGTGCAGCATTATAATTTGATAACTGTGGACTCTATTCTGTGCTCACCACCAAAAGTCTAGTTTCCTTCCATTACCATATATTTGACCCCCTTTATCTAATTCGCCCTCCTCCCCCACCCCCTTCTCCTCTGGCAACCACCATTCTGTTGTCTGTATCAATGGGTTTGTTTTTGGGTAGACAACTTTTGTAAGCCCCAAATTTCTCATGTTAAAAAGAGAAAATAGTCTTACCTGTGTCATGAAATTTATGAAGATGACATGAGATACTACGTATAAAGCAGTTATTACAGTGAATGGTACATTGTAAGTGGCCAATAAATGCTAACTATTGTTATTATCAATCACTTGAATAGTTAATAATTAGGTTTCTTGTTTGCCTCATTTTTTATTGTTCAGTAGTAACTGAATGAATTAACTTTTTCACAACCAAGGGAAATTAAAATGTGGTTTTATGTACCCTAATAAAAATATAAACCTTTGTTTATTTATTCAACAAATATTGATTGGCCATGAGCAATGTGCAAGGCACTGTTCTAGGTGTCACCGGGAAAATGACGTTGAACAATTCGGTTCTTGTCTTCTTGCAGGACACTTCAATCATGAAACAGAAATGTGTGCAGCATGGACAGGAGAAGGTTTTTGGCAAAAGCGAGTACACTCCGAGACGTGGAGCGAGCTGACCCAAGAGAGGGAAGCAACCTCACCTTACACTGTGTGAGGCTTTTATTTCTATGAATAGAATTGTTTCCCCCTCTCCCTTCTCTTACCTCCCTTTCTCCCCCTGAGGTGCCTAGTCCTCTGGCACTTAGCAATGCCTTTCTTTGATTTGGGGAGATGAGTAAACACATCCCTTAGGATTGTGTGAAAATCTGGAATCCGGTTGAGCTAGTAAGGTATTGGTGACAAACAGGATGGGTTCCCCCCTTCTCTGACTTCTAACAACACGTATCTTCAGTTTAGAAGTATGTGTAAGCCTGGAGGCCTGCTGGGCAGCTGCCAGGCACCTTGATCCAAGTAGGAGCTGCAGCAAGTGGCTTTCTAAAGGGGGCTAAATTTCTCCTGCACATTTCTGTCTATCTACCTCCCCTATTATAGGCAGAGAGACTGTCTGTACTCTGATATAACCCAGTGCATAAGATGGTGCCTCCTGCAGGTACTCAATGAGTCTGCTGAGTGAGTGAAAATGATAGGAGATCATGTCAGATAGTGATACGTGCTGGGAAGGCAAGGAAACAAGGTAACATGGAGGGGGAGGGTTGCTTCACTAGCTGTAGCACTGCTGAGAAAGTGATTGCTGAGCTACACTAGAATGCTGTGAAGGAACCAGTCATGGAACACTCTTTGAGAAGAGTATTCCAGGCAAAAGAATATTCCAGGCCAAAGCTAAGGGTCCTAAAGCAAGTCTGTGTTGTACCTGTACAGAGAACGGAAAGAACAAGTTACTGGAATGCAGTGAGCAAGGTGAGGGAAGAGGTAGGGAAGCAGGGCAGAGCAGCAGGCAAGCGCTGGTCCTTCAAGGCAAAGTTTAGGCCTAGTTCCTTGCCCTGCACAACCCCACCTGGTAAGATTTTCTATTCCTTAGTGCAAAGTATCCACAGAATAGATTCCTGAGTATGTCAGCTGCCCTCTCTCTGTGTAACAGAAATATCTTTCCAGTCTGGGGACCCAGAGGAGACTACCTGGATTCCTTCATCCTTTTGTCACCAGGCCTCTGCACAAGCACTTTATCTGCTCAGTGTTTCTGGTTGGATTGGGTTCATTTGTGAGATTGTGAAATCTTACCCTCTGGGGGGAAAAAATTCTATGTGCAATGGGAAGCCAGTTCAGAATTTTAAGCAATTGAAAATATGTCTGAATTAAATTATAACAATCACTTTGGCAGCTAGGTAGAGAAGAAATTGTAGGAAAGTGAGAATGGGGGAAAGGAGAGAGTTAGGTGACTATTGAAAAGGGTCAATGCCTGAGATACTGGTGGCTAGGACGGGTGTGGAATGGAGAGGCGAGGAAGGATGAAACCCCGCAGCTCAGATTCCAATCATTTGTAGCCTTTGGTGGGCCCTTGCATACACACAGTAGAAATTTTTTTATGTAAAATGAGACTATTTTTGCCTTCAGGGACTCTTGAATGTTACAAATGCATCCAAGGGTCAGCGCAAATAACTCAGGGAGAGAAGCAGTTTCCTGAGGGCATAATTTGAGAGGGCAGGAGAGCAAATGGAAAACAATCTCAGCTGAAGCAACGACTCTTGCTTACTGGAATTTATAAAGCTCTTCTTCTAAAAATCAAAATTTCTTGCAATAGCTAGTATAATAAACTAGCAATTTGGGCTTTCATATATTAGTGTAAGTTAGTTTAATTACATATATATCTGTCCTCCTGTTGGGTAGATGAGAGAGAGGGAGTTTGACAGGCAAGAGAAGGGAGAAGGCTAATTTGGAGAGGATTTGGCCAGGGTGCCAGGCCTGGGTGAGACCCAAAGCAGGGAGCCTCTGAGAAGCAGGGAGCAGGGAGAATGAGTACATAGAGGCAGGGGGGTAAAGGTGGAGGACCAGGGAACTTTCAGGCACTTCAGGACTTGGCCTGAGGACATTCCTGCTGGGAAACATCTCTGTCGTCTCCAGAAATCATTTGCTCAGCACTGTTTCAGCAGTTCTACGTCTTATGCTGTGCAATAATGCATTAGAATAACAGGACGCTGGTCTTTGACAAACTTAAAATCCAAAGCAATTTTACATATAAAGGTACTGAGACTGAGTCATTTTACACAGAGGGAGAAAAGCAAGCACCCAGACAGTCTAATTTGAAGGGCACAAAACCACTTCCTCTTTAGTCCCATCTCCTGAAAGCGCTGCCTCGGCAGGTCTCTCAGGGCTGCCTCCCCTCCCCTGTCCTCCTGCTTTGGGCTCTGAAGACCTTGTGAAAAGGCTAATGCGTTGGACACTCCTCCATCAGGAATCCCTTAGGAGCCTGAGAGTGTGTCACTCTGCCCCTAGTGCCTTGCTCATCTTGGTACATCTCACGTTGGACTCTGACTCTGACCCGATTACCAGCCCCTTAAAAAAGGGATAAAGTTTTACTTATCTCTGTATT
Source organism: Rhinolophus sinicus (assembly GCF_057876585.1). Classification (NCBI taxonomy): domain Eukaryota; kingdom Metazoa; phylum Chordata; class Mammalia; order Chiroptera; family Rhinolophidae; genus Rhinolophus; species Rhinolophus sinicus. Next base: position 107,902,172 of record NC_142516.1, read on the forward strand.
GCAAGGGGACTAAACTTTATTTCACAGACTAAGTGTTACATATTTACACAAATACCATACACCTATATTTATTTTATATAAACACATCTATTTTAGTCTGTTTCATGCTATAGTTTGATCTATATAGTTGATAGGTTTATAAACTAGATTCGCTGAAAATATTGATATATGTATACACAGGGATTTACCATTGTGGAAGGTATGCTGACAAAACAGCTCTCAGTCCACCTATGAAAAAAGAAGGGTGATATTACAGCAGACATTCTGCCACACACATACACATTCCCACCCGCATTAGGAAACCTCATGACAAGCTGTTCCTCAAGTGAGCACATCAAGCCTCTTTCTCTCCTTCCTGTGCCTTCAGCAAGGACATTGCCTTTGGAAAGATGTTCATAATCATTTAATACTTTTCCTAGTGAGATCACAAGTAAATTGAAATGGCTAGCTAAAATTACTGGATATGTGGGTTTGTTCTGCAGGTTTATTTTACAAACAACATCTTCAGTGTACCAATGCCACCGCCGGCCCGAGTAGTTGGGGTTCCAAATATTGACTGTTCCTGGACTCTGTTACATGGAGTATCAGCCGTCTGCTCTGACACAATTACCCTGCATTGGATAATCCTGATGTCATTCAGGAAATCAAATGAGGTAACGGATGTAAATTGTTTAGTACTCAATCCTGGCAGTTGATGCTGTTATTATCATTAGTTACCGTATTGCAGATTATATGGTACCTCCCAATTTTGTTGGGAAAAGTTTTCTGTACCTTTTTATGTAGAACTATTAAAAAAAATTTTTTTTAAAGATTTTATTGGGGAAGGGGAACAGGACTTTATTGGGGAACAGTGTGTACTTCCGGGACTTTTCCAAGTCAAGTTGTTGTCCTTTCCATCTTAGTTGTGGAGAGAACAGCTCAGCTCCAGGTCCATTTGCCATTGTTAGTTGCAGGGACCGCAGCCCACTATCCCTTGGTGAAAGTCAATCTGGCAACTTTGTGGTTGAGAGCCTGCACTCCCACCAACTGAGCCATCTGGACACCCAGGAGCTGAGTGGCAGCTCATTGACTTCATTCCAGTTGCAGAGGGTGCAGCTCGCTGGCCCAGGTGGGAATCGAACCAGCAGCCCTTTTGCCCAGAGCTCGTGCTCTAACCAACTGAGCCACCCATCTGCCCCGAAGCATTTAAAATTAATTTAGAGTTGATTTTAGGGAAAAGTATTTCTCACATAAAGTAAAGTACACTGATTTCATACATATGGAATGAAACTATGAAATCATAAATTCTAAATATTCAATAATATCTACCAACTCTGTAAATAAAATATAAAATCATCTGGCTAAAAATAAATATATTACTGTCAGTGAATACTGGTATATTATAGACAACAAAGCAACACAAATTTACTGGAAAATAAAGTTACATATACAGACAATGGTAGTGACTGTAAAGCAATTCATAATATAAATTAAGTTTGATTGCATATGAAGTCTATGCAGACAGAGCAAATATGATAGAAAGTGGAATAAAGTAAGCAGCAAACATTTTGATGAATGCATAAGCAAATAGCTATAGTACCAATAAAACTCACCTGTGCCGTGACATTTATGTTCCATCATCCTGCCGCCAGGGAGAAGTGGCTTCTCTATTTGTCCTATTGTGGTCCACTAGCATGAACAGATTAACAGCAAATGGCAGATTGGCAGAATATTTCTAAATTTTCCTGAATCTTTCTAGGTACATTATTCATTTAGATCTTTCCAAGGTGTATTATTTACTAGATCTAAGGTGTTTCTTAAAATTAGCATAATATTTAAATAATTTAAGAAATGAATCTGGGGTAAATTAGATATTTTGGAAAGGAAATATATTAAGATAAAGTGAAATTTTGTGTATCCTTATGCTAACCTATTTTAATATCTTTGCTGCTATTTTGTATAATTTAGCCAGTTTTCAATATTTCTATATAATTATTAATACTATGAATAAACATAGTTTTTCAGCTTAGTGACTGTAGTCATTGAATTCTACTTCTCACTTATTAGCCAACACATTTCAAATGATCATTTATTTGTAGAGTTCTTTGGAATCAGAGTAGTGTATACATATGATTATATAGATATAATATATGAGATGTGATCAAACAATGCGGTGAATGTTTAATAAAAAAAATTTATTGCAGTAAAAGACACATTGCCGTTAATCCCCCTCAAGATACTCCCGCTTGCTTTGAACACACTTATCCCACTGTTCTTGCCACTTTCTGAAGCAGTTCTGGAAGTCCTCTTTTGTGAGTATCTTTAGTTGTGCTGTCATGGCTGCCTCGATGTCCTGAATCATTTTGACTTTGGGGAAGAGCCAAAAGTCACATGGTGCCAGATACCATGAGTAAGGTGGATAAGGACACAATGTAATGTTTTTATTTGACATAAACTGCCATATACCAGAAGCGATGTATGACATAGAGTGTTGTCATGAAGGAGGATGATTTATGGCACACTTTAAAACACACCTTCTCTCAACCTGACTGACTACACCTAACAAATTAAAACTTATCACACACTGTTACTAAGGTTCAAGGTGCTGCTTCCTGTATTGAAGATCCCTGCCTTTCCGTTGGATGGTACTCGGCAACAACATTCACAGTATTTTTGTGATCACAATGGAAAGGCTCTGTGTCACATATCACTTCTGGTACAGCAATTTCTGTCAAATAAAAATATTACAATGTGTCCTCATCCACCTTATTCACCAGATCTTGCACCGAGCAATTTCTGGCTCTTTCCCAAAGTCAAAATGATCATGAAAGGTGAGTTTTGAATCCATTCCTCTGTGTGTGTATATGTGTGTGTGTTATATGGCAATAAACATTATTATACCAGACCCAAATATCTGTCAGCGTAGGCTTCTAATACAGCATTCTGGCAGCTGGACCAACCCTTTTCTGTCTGTACCACAGTGGCCCTTGAGGGTTGGTCTAATTCTCTACTTTGATACTTCCTGTCTGCCCATCCTGCTGCAGAGAACCAAGAAATACCCATCTGTGTCTCAGGATATTACCCTTTCTAAACGCTCAGTTTGGCCTCGTCAAGGGATGCGCTGTAATTCAGAATATCTGAAAAACTGGGCCGGCCCGGTGGCTCAGGCGGTTAGAGCTCCATGCTCCTAACTCCGAAGGCTGCCGGTTCGATTCCCACATGGGCCATTCATTGGGCTCTCAACCACAAGGTTGCCGGTTCAACTCCTATACTCCCACAAGGGATGGTGGGCAGTGCCCCCTACAACTGGGATTTAACACAGCACCTTGAGCTGAGCTGCCGCTGAGCTCCCGGATGGCTATTTGTTGGAGTACGTCCTCTCAACCACAAGGTTGCTGGTTAGACTCCCGCAAGGGATGGTGCGCTGTGCTCCCTGCGACTAGCAACGGCAACTGGACCTGGAGCTGAACGGCACCCTCCACAACTAAGACTGAAGTAACAACTTGACTTGGAAAAAAGTCCTGGAAGTACACACTATTCCCCAATAAAGTCCTAAAAAAAAAAAAAAAGAAGAAAAATAAGATGCTAAAAATAAATGGCGGGCTGCGCCCCCAGCAACTATAGATAAAAAAAAAAAAAAAAAAAAAAAGAATATCTGAAAAACTTCTTAATGTCCAATGTTAAGTGTACTTATTGTTTTAAAATACAATTGAATGCAATATTAGTATTATTTTTACTTAGAGTTCTACCTTTGAATCATAGATCCAAGAGATCTGCAGCACCCTGAATTGGCTGGAAACAATATTCTCCTTATTTTTCTTAAAATTCATTTTATTTTCTCCAGCACCTGCATGTAGACATACGAGGTGTGACAATTAAGTTCGCGAACATTTTGATGACATTCAGAAATCAAGGGTAATATGATGACAGCTCTGATGGCCATTCCAGAAAAGAGTTCCCAAATTGCTTTGAAGGGTGGATTATGTGCTGGCTTCGGTGCTATAGCTTCCCAAGGGGAGTACTTCGAAGGTGACTGTAGTGATATTCAGCAATAAGGTATGTAGCACTTTTTCTAGGATGAGTTCTCGAAATTAATTGTCCGACCTTGTATATTAAATTTCTTAAAAATAACAATATGTCCTCTATGGACCATCTGATAGGGGTTGGCTGATGAAAGTTTACTGTTACATCCAGAAGTAGTAATTGTTGAAAATTTTGGTTTTGGTATTCTCCAAAAGTACTATATTTGAAATCAGAAGACATCCTTATAGAGGACAGTGTTTGATGATGTCAGCATCATGGTCAGTGAGATGACCTGTTGATATTGCCCCTTAAAGTTACAATTCAGACAATTATAAGTGATAAAAAGAGTCCCTGCTCAACACACAAGCATGTCTGGGAGATCAGTGCATTGAGACATGTGAAGGTGGGTGTATGGGAATGAGCAGGGGAGGTAAGATGGGGAAGGACAGAGATGGGAGTCGCAGACGCAGTTCAGTGCTGGCTTTGGGCCCCAGCTGATGGGTTAGTAATGGAGGTTCAGGTTTCATCCCTCAATTGGCAGCCCAGAAAGGGTCAAAGGGGCAGAGGCACATTTCAGCCTGAATGGCAGGTACACATTGAGGCTGAGCCCAGTGACAGGGATGGAGATATGGTGCAAAGGTAAAAACAAAGCTGCAAACACCAATCCTGACTCCTTCCCCCACCCATCCTTCACCCTTCACAGTGCAATGACTTAGAGGCAGTTGGGACACCTCAGACAGTGTATAGTGTGGCTGGCAGCCTCTGGTTATAAGGAGGCAGCACTGGGGACTCACAGGCTCAGAGCCCTTTCACCTGCCATGCCCCACCACAGGTGTGTGTGTGGGGGGTACCCTGGATGGAGACAACCTGGTCACAAAGGGAACACGCACCTCAGAGAATGAAAGGCATTTTCCATGGCCCAGGCAACACGAAAGTCCCAGTAGTGCAGGTAATAGAAAACAAAAACTTGAGCTTTACCACCATCTACTGGAAAACAAAAGAAAGACCTTTATTTATCAACATGCTAAGCTGTTAAAAGCAAAACAGAACTTTAAGTAAAGATTTCAATACCTCAAATGCCCAGGCAGAGAAATAATCCATCAGGTGTTTTGAAAAACAAAGGTAACAAGGTAGCTCACAAAGACAGCGAAAAGTCTCCAAAAGCAAACTCAAAGACAGAAAGACTGTGATTTCAATGACAGAATTCAAGGTTGCAATTCTGAAAAAAGTCAATGAAATACAAGAAAACTCAGAAAGGCAGTTCAATGAGTTCAGGAATAAAATCAACAAATAAAAGAAGTACTTTACCAAGGAGACTGAAACTATAAAAAAGAGCCAAACAGAAATTCTGGAGCTGAAGAATTCAATAAATGTGATGGAGAATGAATAAGAGAGCTTAGGACAGAGAGCAGATCAGATGGAAGAAAGAATGATCTTGGAGATAGAAATGATTCAGAAGAAAGAAAATTGAAAGTTTTAAAAATGAAAGGCCCGTACTGCCTCCATTAGAAAGAGCAATATAAGAATAATGTGGGGGTGAGGGGGAGAGGTCGGATGGCTCGGTTGGTTAGAGAGAGAGCTCTGAACAACAGGGTTACCAGTTCAATTCCCACATGCGCCAGTGAGCTGCGCCCTCCACAACTAGATTGAAGAAAACAAGCTGCTGCTGAGCTGCTGGAGGGGTGGCCCAATGGTTCAGTTGGTTAAAGCATGAGCTCCCAACAACAAGGTTGCCAGTTCAATTCCTGCGTGGGATGGTGGGTTGTGCCCCCTGCAACTCAGATTGAAAATGGCTACTGGACTTGGAGCTGAGCTGCGCCCTCCACAACTAGATTGAAGGACAACGACTTGGAGCTGATGGGTCCTGGAAAAGCACACTGTTCCCCAATATTCCCCAATAAAATTAAAACAAAAAAGTTTTTAAAAAATATTATCAAGGCAGCCAGAGGAAAAAAGACTGTAATCTATAAAGGAAAACTCTTAAGAATATCATCAGATTTTTCAGCAAAAACCTTACAAGCTAAGAGCGAGTGGAGTCAAATATTCAAATTATTAAAAGAAAGAAGTCACCAGCCAACAGTAATTTATCCAGCAAAGTGATTCTTTAGATATGAAGGAGAAATAAAGACTTTTCCAGACAAACAAAAGCTGAGGAATTTACCACGACAATACCAATACCTGCATTATAAGAAATACGAAAGAAGCTCTTCTACCTGAAAGAAAAAGATGAAAGGATACAAAACTGTGAGTAAGATGACTCATAGACAGACAGAAGCCAAGGAATTGCAACTGTATTTCAAGATAAGGTATTAAACACGTAATTGTAGCATAAAGGTTAAAGGAGGTAAAAGCATTTTTTAAATAGACCATAACTTCTGCAATATGGAAATGAATGCACAGCATAAAGGAGATAATTTGTGACACGAAAAATAGAAAAGGGGAGGGGAAAGAGGACATGCACAGGTGAATGGAGATAAGATACAATCAGAAGAAAAAGGACTGTTGTCTTTTACACAGCTTCTTTAATTTTAAGTAAGTCTTAAATGATATTAACACTCTACCTTTTAATTTTTACTATAACAGTAATAAACATATAGTGCTTCCTGTATGCTAAGCATTATTATAAGCATGGATACATCTTGTTTCCCACTTAATCCTCACAGCAATCCTGTAAGGTATGTACTATCATTCCCTTTTCCACATATAAGGCACCTGAGGCCCAGAGAGGATAAAAAAACTTGCCCAAGTCCTGCAGAGTGGGGTGGGGCCTGGTCCCTGGCTCTGCCCACCCCAGAAGAACCAGGTTCTACTGTGTCTACTATGACACTGGAGCCAAGGAATTTTAATGTGACAGCTTTATTCTCCTTTCTCTTGCCTTTATTTTCTTGGAAAAAAAATTTAAGTAGTTTTAAAAACGGGTTAGAGTTCATTTTTCTCTAATTATGGGGATTTTGTGGGTGGTCTATGCCACGTGGCACCCTTCCAATAGCTTTATTATCTGCTACCGTGTTTCCCCGAAAATAAGGCCTAGCTGGACCATCAGCTCTAATGCGTCTTTTGGAGCAAAAATTAATATAAGACCCGGTCTTATGTTATATTATATAAGACCTGGTCTTATTTTACTATAATATTTTACTATATATTTTATTGTAACATAATATAAGACAGGGTCTTATATTAATTTTTGCTCCAAAAGATTCATTAGAGCTGATGGTCTCGCTAGGCCTTATTTTTGGGGAAACACGATAATAGTATGAGGCCCTGTGTCCACGGGTCTTCATGTACAAATATTAATGTGGTAAGAAGAGCCAGGATATTAACTCTCTAGCATGTAGCAGGATATCCTTCTTTTTGTTGTTGTTGACTTTGACATTTGCTTGGCATTGTGAAACACCAGCACCAACCAATGTCCCCAATAAATATTTGAAACCTGAAAAGGCAGAATATGTTCTTTACAATCCTTGGAGCATTCATGAGTTGTCTATGTACTGTTTTAGATTTCCTTGACATCAGCTCTAACATTAGTGCATGATGGTAAATTTATTGCTTTTTCGAAAAAGGTTATCTCCTATTTAACATAAATCAAAATCAAGTTTGAGAGTTGGAGGGCTTAAGTGATCTTTTTTTTTTTTTTAAGATTTTATTGGGGAAGGGGAACAGGACTTTATTGGGGAACAGTGTGTACTTCCAGGCCTTTTTTCCAAGTCAAGTTGCTGTCCTTTCAGTCTTAGTTGTGGAGGGCGCAGTTCAGCTCCAGGTCCAGTTGCCGTTGTTAGCTGCAGGGGGCGCAGCCCACCATCCCTTGCGGGAGTCGAACCGGCAACCTTGTGGTTGAGAGGACACACTCCTACCAACTGAGCCATCTGGGCGCTCAGTGGCAGCTCAGCTCAAGGTGCCGTGTTCAATCTTAGTTGCAGGGGGTGGAGCCCACCATCCCTTGCGGGACTTGAGGAATTGAACTGGCAACCTTGTGGTTGAAATTCCACTGACCCATGTGGGAATCGAACCCGCAGCCTTTGGAGTTAGGAACATGGAGCTCTAACCGCCTGAGCCACCGGGCCGGCCCCGAGTGATCTTTGAAACACTTTTTTTTTTCTTGCCACAGCACTATTTGATTAAAGAATCTGAATAATCAGTGTCCTGCTGGATGCTACCATACAGTGACTTATAAGTTTATTTTACCAATACAAGATTTTCTTTCTTTTTATTTTAATTAAACTTTATTGGGGTGACAATTGTTAGTAAAGTTACATAAGTTTCGGGTGTATAGTTCTGTAATACATCATCTATATATCACATTGTGTGTTCACTAGCCATCTTCTGTCACCATATATTTGATTCCTTCTACCCTCATCTACCACCCTCCTCCCTGCTTACCCTCTGGTGACCACTAAACTATTGTCTGTGTCTATGAGTTTTTGTTTCTTCATTTGTTTGTCTTGTTGCATTGTTGTTTTCAGTTTTATGTACCACATATCAGTGAAATCATATGGTTCTTGAATTTTTCTGTCTGATTTATTTCGCTTAGCATTATAATCTCAAGATCCATCCATGTTGTTGCAAATGGCACTATTTCATCTTTTCTTACCACCAAATAGTATTCCATTGTGTATATATACCACATGTTCTTTATCCATTCATCTATCGAATGACACTTTGGCTGTTTCCATGTCTTGGCCACCATAAATAAAGCTGCAATGAACATCAGACCACATATATCTTTACAGGTAAATGTTTTCAGATTTTTGAGGTAGATACCCAGGAGAGGGATTGCTGCATCATATGGTAATTCTATTCTTAGTTTTTTGAGGAACCTCCACACTGCCTTCCATAGCAGCTGCACCAGTCTGCATTCCCACCAACAGTGTATGAGGGTTCCTTTTTCTCCACAGCCTCTCCAACATTTGTTACTATTTGTCTTGATGGTAGTCATTCTAACTGGTGTGAGGTGATAGCCCATTGTAGTTTATATTTGCATTTCTCTGATGATGAGTGATATTGAGCATTTTTTCATATGTCTATTGGCCATTTGTGGACAAATACAATTAGAAAGCATCAATCAGCTCCCTTAGACAGTCTCCTTGACTACTTTTTCTCTCCCACCTCTGATTTTAAGCTATTTCAGCAACTAGTAGGACTTAATTTTAATAGAGAAAAAGGAAGCCAAGGATAAGAAGGGTAAGTGAAATGCAAACTAGTCCATATGTTACTCACTTATTATCCTAATGAGAAATAGATGGAAGGGGGGATGAGACAAGTGACTGGTTTAAAAAGTCACTTATGCTGTAAACTGATTCATAACAACTTTATAGTCTACTACTATTGGTGATTTGTACTGTGGGCAGGAGAGTTTTCAATAGTATAATAGTAGAAGCTCTTTCTTTTAAATAGTGCAATCAACACATACAACCTTAAATTAAAACACCATCTAATTAAAATTTTTCTAGCAATTATCCCTAATGTTTTTTTGTTCTCTCTTAAATTGTCTGCCACACTAATGTCAGAAGCATGGTTTTTGCTGACACCAGCACCTGAATGTTAATTGAACTTCAACATTCAGACTGGAATGATGCCAACGGAACACAAACATGCCATTGAGTGTGTATGAGAGCCTGGTTAGGAGTCCGAAGGCTTGTGGACGGGCACTTACTGGTCATGCAACTTGGTTGACTCACCTCACTTCTCTGAGGCTCATTTTTCCGGTTAGTAAATTGAGGATTAAAATCCTTGTCCTACCTCAGTAGTTATCATGATGATCAAATTATACTATAATACAAACAAATAATGTATATGAGCGTTCTTTGCAAAATTTTATACAAATTGAAATATGAAATTCTTAAAAGACCATTAAGATGGTTGGAAATAAAAAAAATGACAACAGCAGTGTAAACTGATAAAGTGAATAGACCATTAAAACTTTATTAGGATGTGGTAGTAAGTCTCCAAAGATGGTCCCCAATAAGCCACTCCTCCTGGTATTTGAAGGGAAGTGTAGTCTCCTTCCTTACAATCTGAGCTGGCCCGGTGACTCATTTTTCACCCATATAATGTTACAGAAGTGATACTATATGACTTTCAATGCTAGATCGTAAAAAGCTGTGCAGCTTTAGTCTGGGCCTTGTGGAACACTCACTCTAAGGCAAACCAACTTCTATGTAAGACATCCAGACACCCTAAGATGCCATGCTGTGAAGAAGCCCAAGCTAGCCAGGTTGAGTAATGTAGCTGAGGGGAAAAAAGTCTCTTTTCCTTCTACCCATCTTAGGTTCATTGACTGAGACCCTGTAAATTTGACTGACGAAAGACAGGTTAACAAGGGAAAAATAAATAAAAGTTTATTAACTCGAGTATCTCTGTCTGTCTCTGTTTCTCTGTCTCTCTGTCTCTCTCTCTCTCTCTCTCTCTCTCTCTCTCTCTCTCTCTCTCTCTCCCCCTCTCTCTGTCTCTGTCTTTCTCTCTCTCTCTCTCTCTCTCTCACACACACACACACACACACACACACACACACACACAGGGGTGGTCAGAGATGAGTAACTCAAAGAGCTAATTAAAACTTAAAACTTGGGTTTATATAGCATCTTAACACAAGAAACATAAAATTTTAGAGAAGTGACAGGACAAAGGTTAAGGACTTTGAGTTTCTAATGAAGCAAAATTGTGGGAAGGCAAACATATGGGGGAACTAAGATAAAGTCTAATTAGTAAAGTTGATTGTGTAGAGTCCTTCATTGTCATCTTTGGGGCTGATAAGACTCTAGGTTTGTTTCCAGTGATTAACTTCCGTTTTTCCTGGTAGAAAAGGGAGGGGGAACAACTTTACAAATTTATGTCCTACTTTTAGGCATGTAGTGGGAATGCAGAGAGCGTTTCTTTCCATATTTACTTCTTCTCATGTACCTGTAGCTCAAAATTATCCCTATACCAAAGTAGCATATTCTGCTACCCTTCAGAGGCCATGTGGAGAGAGAGGCGGGAGAGAGAGAGAGAGAGACAGAGACAGAGACAGAGACAGACAGAGACAGAGACAGAGACAGAGACAGACAGAGACAGAGAGACTGTTTCTTTTAGGCTTTCCAGGTGAGCCATCAGCTACGTGAGTATAAAAACCATCTTGGACATCCAGTCCAGACTAGCTGCTATCTGACTGCAACCTCATTTTAAAGACCCTAGGCAGGAACCATCCAGCTGAGCTCAGTCAACCACAGAACCATGAGAGATAATATATTGTTGTTTTAAGCCACTAAGTTTTGGAGCAGTCTGTTACGCAGCAGTTGATAACTAAAATATAGAGTGTACAGGTCTGTGAGTTTTGATAAGCATGAAAGGCCATAACCCCCACCAGAGTCAAGATATAGAGTATTTCAATAACCCCCAAAAGTTTCCTCGTACTCCTTCATACTCAATCATCTCCTTCCATTCCCACCCACTGGTAACCACTGGTCTTATTTCTGTCCTATAGCTTTGTCTTCTTTACATTGTCATATAAGTGGAATCACACAGTATGTGTGGTCTTTTGGGTCTGACTCCTTTCACTTAACATAATGCCTTTGAGACTCATCAATACTTTTAACACTGTACTAATTATTTTACTTTTCCTTTGTATGTATTCTAAGGGTATGCAGAGCTATGAATAAGAAGCCATCGGATCATTGCAGCATTTCTCAAAGTTATGTCTGAGGACCACCTGCATTGGAATCAGCTGGATGCTTGTTAGACTCTCAGATTCATACCTACTGGGTCAGTATCTGAGTTACTCAGTAACATGTATTAGCAAGCACCCTCATGTGACTTTTACACATGACTAAAGTCAGAAACACTCAGGTATTCCAGAATGGACAAGAATATCAGAGTTAGTTGGTTTTGAGTCTGAATCTAGCTATACCATCTACTGGCTGTATGAAGTTGGGCAAATTACTTAAACTCTTTGCATGTGTTTTTCCCTTTATACTTGGAAATAATTAATTTATTCACCAGATATTTTTTAGCATCTAGTACATGACAGGCACAGTTCTAGGACCAGGATTGCAGCAGTGAATAAGACAAAGTCCAGTCCTTCATAGAACACAGAGCCAAATAACAAGTATTTAAGCACATAAATGTATGAGATAATTTTAGATAGTGATACTCTGTAGAAAATGAAACCTCTTTTTGGTTTTGACATAGTACCTTAGTTAAGATACAATATAGGCTGCTTGTAACAAAGAAACTCAAAAATACATTTAAAAAGATGGAAGTGTTTCCCCCTTCTTTCTTTGTAACTATTATATCTAGAGGAGATGGTAAGGACAGTGGCTCTGTCATCTTCATCTCTGCAATCTTTCATCTCTTCATTCTCTAGCTGCTTCAGCTCCTATCATGTTGTCTGTATTCCAACTAGGTAGAAGGAGAAAAATATTGTGGGGAACGCATGCCCATTGTTTTTAAAGGTACATCACTTCTGTTCACATGCTGTCCATTAAATGCTGTTCACATTCTGTCCATTAGATGCAGACCTACCTATCTGCAAGGAAGGCTGGGAAATGTAGTCTCTACTGCTGTGGCCATGTGTTCAGCTAAAACTCCGGAGGAAGAGGAGAAAGGATATTGGTGAACAACAGCAATCCCTGACAGGAGGCTACTTTAACCATGCTAGTCAAAGAAGGCCTCTTTTAGAAAGAGATAGTTGAAGGGACCAGAGAGTAGAGGAAGGCTGAATCTCAATCCCCACTTGTGACCCGCAGCCAAGCACTCTCATCTAGTCTATTCCCCCTCATGCAGCAGGCAATTTACAGGGTCTGCACTGTCTTAGAGTTAACTAGGATCAGGATAATTGGGACAGGATCTTTCCACAGAAAAACTGAATTTGGGATGGAAGCTTCAGTCTCCTTTGTCAGTATTTTTTTTCCCAAAAAATCCATTTGAGGGATACATTAAAAATTGGAAAATGATGAAGGAACTATTAAGTGTGATTTGGATGGACTGTTTATTATACTGAGAATGGATTTTCCACTGGATAGCAAATGATATCAAACTAAGTATTCCTTGCTGATAATATCCAATGTCTTGATCTGGGTGGTGGTTTAAATGGGCAAATTAACTCTGTGATAATTCATTAAGCACATTTATTATTCATGCACTGTTCTGTATTATACTTCAGTTAAGAAAAAAAAGACAAAGGAAAGTATCCCTGAGTGCACTGTGTTTAGCATTGTCACAAACAATGGACTAGTGGGTCTTAGCAAGATCTGCTCAATGTAAGCTGTGTTTTCAGCTTCACAAAAAATTTACCACCAATCTTGATTTTGACTTGAAACGGCAGGGGAAATATTGATGTCAACATTCAACTACCTGTACGGAATTCTAAGCTAAATGTTCGCATGTGACCCATTAGCCGGCATTTCTTGCAGGGTTTATGCTCATGTGTTCCATGTTTGAGAACCCCGTCTCTTCTGGGCCACCGTTCACTGCCTTCATGAGTGACAGGGAAAAGCCAAATCTTTCTCTTACGTCTTTTTATTTTTTAATCTCTAAAGCCATTTCAGAAAATGAAACATGTATGTCTCATGTCTTTACATCAAGAGCAGAGACTGAAAATAAATACCAATTTATCGGGCAGGATGTCCTATGGGGATTTTTTTTAACCTCCTTGGCGGTCACGGGTCATTTTGAGAATATGCTGAACGCTTTGGATCTTCTCCCCAAAACCGCCCTGTAGGGTCGGTCCTCTGCCTCGTCTTACTGGCCCCATCTACCGTGTTTGCACAGTTGAGCATTCCCTCCATTCTCCCGGCTCTCCTGCCTCAACCAGCGCACCCTCTCTGAACTCCAGCTCCGACTCCACCTCTGGGACCAGAATCGCGGGGAGGGTGGAGCCGCGGGCGAGGCCGGAACACAGTTACCGGCCCCTGTTGTCCCCCGGAACGCGAAGGGCGCGGGACGCGACAGGCTGAGGAACGGAAGAGAGAGGCGGGGAATGTGTTTGGCAGCCCACACGGTGTGCCGGTTCGCCGTTTAGTTTGTTTTCCGGCAATGTTCCCAAGAGTCTCGGCGATCCTACCTTTTCGCCCCCTTTCCCGCCTCCCTTTGTGTTCTGGAGGCCCAGAGGCGTCGGCGGCTGCGAGTGTGCTCCGCGGTGCTGCGCACGGATCGCTCAGGTACCGCATTTCATTCCGCGCTCCTGGCCACGCAGGTCTTCAGGCAACCCCTGTACCCACTCCTGTACGTGCAGTGGTCATTCTCCGGCCTCCTGGAGTCGATGTGAGAAGCCATCGCTTTAAATCTGAGGAAAGGGAAATTCCAGAAAGATAAAATGACTTGCCCAAGGTCATAGTGTCCGTGGGAAACGGAGCTAAGTTTACGTGCCTGGCCTGCTGTCCTGTGCTCTTTCTGCGATACCGCGCCTCGTCTTTCTTATTGCTTCTCCCTCATTTTATCCAGGCTCCAGAAGCAAAGCTGTTTTTTTGTTGTTGTTCTTTTTTGTTTTTTTGTTTGTCTCGCAAGACTGTGATGGTCTCATTCCTGTCTCCATCTATTCTTTAGCTCATTATTGAAAGTGCTTACAGTGTGTTAAGTGCTAGCAGTGGTGTCACCTAAGCCCCGAATAAGACAGTCCTGCCTTCACAAAGCTTATAGTTACACCAAGTAAGCAATTCAGCTGGAGTAATAGCTGAGACAGTATAGGTAGCACAGAATGCTCTATGAACAAGTAATTGCTGGGTGAGCAAATAGGGGCACTTAACCATTGAAGGAGACTTTCGCAGTATCCTTTCTCGAAAAGAAGTCTGATAAAATCTGAAGGCAGACCAAGGATTGGAATTAGCCAGGCAAGAAAAGGACTTGCAGCATACTTGGTGTTGGTATTTATTCTCTGAGAACTCTCGTGATTATGAAGACTTAATTCTGCATGTATTCCATGCAGTACGATTTGGGGCCACTGTGGTAAGTACAGCACTGAGGCAGGTTGGTAGCAGTAGGGATGTGAAGAAGTAGCTGGATGGAGGAGAAAAATTGCACAGGTAGAATTGATACGATATGACATATAATGAGATAAGGGTAGGATAGTCAGAACAAAGATCCCAGCTGGTTGCCTTGACGGATTAGGGTACTGTTAATGTTAACAGAAGAATGAGGAGCAGCTTTTCAAATATGTCATAGTTTTTAGAATACAAAAATATCTATTTATGGTAAGAGGCCCATTCAATACTGAAGGGTGAGTCTGAGAGTAGAGCACTTGAATATGGTTTTGCATGTGTTGCATTTGAAGTGATGATGAAGTGCTCTCATTGGAAACAAGCTCCGATCAAAGGTCAGGGCTAGCGTTTTATTATCATAGTGTTATGGAGTTACTTCCTATACATGATTTTCCTGGTATAAATACACTTTCTGTGGTACTATAGTAGTCTTGAAAGGAAACATGGAAGTACAGGTTATATGTGAGATTCATTCTCCTAATTGCCACCTTTCTGTTATACCTTTCACATGTGAAATAATAATTAGAGCATTTTTGTAAGTTGAGGAATGAGGGTCCTTTGTACTCTTTAAGAGGATACTAGTTATGCGATGGGTTTTTTATTCTAATTTTTAACTGCCTGATGTTTTAGCCTCTGACATTTTTATAAGCAGATCAAATAGTTTGTTTCAGCATTTTTTGAGATAGCCATTTTCTTTTTCGTTAAAGAGTCCCTAACCTGGTATACTGCTATTTGCTAGCTTTCAGAACTAGATAGAGTATTTAACCCAGGATCTGATGCAGGGTCTTGAGATCAGCTGCATCAGAATCACCTAGTTAAATGCATCCTTGGACACCATTCTAAACTTATGAACTAAGAATCTCAGGAATCTAAGTTTTACATTTTTAAATAAGTTCCCTAGGTGATTCATATGCTCTCTAAAGGTTAGGAACCATTAAATTCACCTCTTTGAGCAGCAGTTTTTTCAGTAAAATAGGAAAAATAAAACCTGTCCTATAAGGATTTAAATAGCATACGAGGTGTGATCAAACAATATGGTGAATTTTTAAATAAAAAAAAAATTATTATAGTAAAAGACACATTGCCATTAATCCCCCTGGAAATACTCCTCCTTGCTTCGAGCACACTTATCCCATCGTTCTTGTCACTTTCTGAAGCAGTTCTGGAAGTCCTCTTCTGTGACTATCTTTAGTTGTGCTGTCGTGGCTGCCTCAATGTCCTGATCATTCTGACTTTGAGGAAGAGCCAGAAGTCGCATGGTGCCAGATGGGGTGGATAAGGTGGATGAGGACACACCATAATATTTTTATTTGACAGAAATGTCTGTATACCGGAAGCCATGTGTGACACTGAACGTTGTCATGATGGAGGATGATTTATGGCACACTTTAAAACACACCTTCTCTTGACTGTAGTTCACACCCCACTGACTGCACTGAACAATTTGAAAATTGTCACACACCGTTACTGAGGTTTGATGTGCCGCTTCCCATATTGAAGATCCCTGCCTTTCCGTGGGATGGTGCTCAGCAGCAGCATTCACGGTGTTTTGTGATCGCAAATGGAAAGCTCCATGTCACACATTGCTTTTTTTGGCAATTTCTGTCAAATAAAAACATTGCGGTGTGTCCTCATCCAACTTATTCACCAGATCTGGCACCATGTGACTTCTGGCTCTTCCCCA
Source organism: Rhinolophus sinicus (assembly GCF_057876585.1). Classification (NCBI taxonomy): domain Eukaryota; kingdom Metazoa; phylum Chordata; class Mammalia; order Chiroptera; family Rhinolophidae; genus Rhinolophus; species Rhinolophus sinicus. The sequence goes on from NC_142516.1 coordinate 107,918,807, forward strand.
AAGTCAAAATGACCATGAAAGGTAAATGTTTTGAATCGATTCAGGACATCGAGGCAGCCATGACAGCACAACTAAAGACAAGAAAGAGAACTTTCAGAACTGCTTCAGAAAGTAGCAAGAATGGTGGGATAACTGTGTTAGAAGCAAGGGGGAGTACTTTGAGGGGGATTAAAGGCAATATGTCTTTTACTGTAATAAATTTTTTTTATTTAAACATTCACCGTATTGTTTGATCACACCTTGTACATAACATAGCTACTCAAATGTGGTCCTCTGACAGGCACCATCAGCATTACTTGGGAACTTGTTAGAAATGCAAGCTCTTGAATCCCTCCCCAAAGCTACTGAATCACAATTCCTTGGTGGGACCAAAGAATCTGTTTTAACAAGTCCTTAGGTAATTCTTTTGCATTTTAAAGTTTGGGAAACAGTGCTCTATACTGTTCGCTTCATAAAGATAGGAACAGTACAATTCTTATTTACTAATATATCGTTAATGCCTAGTCTAGTGCCCAACACAGAGTAGATACCACTATATTTAATGAATGACTTTTTATACAGTATAACGTTTTACTGAAACTAACACATTCATTAGTTTTTAATGTTCTTTAATGTCAAATATCAAAATATTCTTTTTTTTCTGTTCCATTTTAGCTTAGCTTACAAATGCTGATTGGTTAAATGGCACATAGCTCAATGAGAAAGTTGACCAGATTAGAATAACACACCCAGAATTGTTTTTAAAAGAAAGTAACCTTTTTTAGATAGAAGTTTTTTTCATTTTCGTCATTTAATTATGACTTTTAAAAGAGGTATTATATCATATTAAGAGCAAGGACTTGGCTGCCATTCAGATTTGAGTTTGAGAATAATAAATTGAAATTTATTCACCATGTCAGTGGTTTGCAACCTTTTCTTTAATGTCATGGAACACACAGAAAATGTTATTTATACCAAACCCTGATGTGAATGGAGGGAGGCTACAGATGGGAACACCAGCAATTCCAGGCCTCCCCTAGCCACCCCACAGACTAGGTGACAATATCTGAGCATACCTGTAACCCATTTTGTGGCGCACCAGTATGTCTTAGGCTTTAGTGAGCTGTGAGCTTCATGACCTTGGGTAAGTTATTTCACTTCCCTGAAATCCAGTTTTCTTATCTGCAAAATGAGGATGATACCTAGCTTGTCCAGTTGATGTAGGTATGAGAAAATTTACCAAAAATATGTTGTATAAGACTGGGCACATAGTATATGTTCAATAAATGCTAAATTGCCGTCATTATGGTTAACACTAGTAATAAAAAGTACTAGACCTAGTGTGGTGATCATTTTGTAATATATACAAATATCTGATCATTATGTTGTATACCTGAAACTAATATAATGCTGTATGTCAACTACACCGCAATTAAAAAGCAAAAGGGAAAGGCTTGAATTAAAAAAAATTTTAAAACCCATAGAAACAGTTTTTTGAATCCTTGCTTTATTATTTTACATTATGTTTTTCATTTTTTTCTTTAATACATCTTTCCAGGACAAAAGGTAATATCCAAAGATTTTTTGGTACTAACAGAGTGATCTGTTGCAAAAAAGATGGGCAGTCTGTTCCAACCCATGAGATTTCCAAGGAGCCAGAGAGCCAAGACAGTGAAAAGGAGAATACGAAAAAAGACTTGTTAAATATCATTAAGGGCATGAAGGTTGAAGTAAGCACAGTAAGTGTACAAACCACAAAGCCGCCCAGCAGAAGACCACTTAAAAGTTTGGAGGCTACAGCTGGCAGTCTTCAAAAACCTACAGAAGATGCCCCAAAGAAGAGGTAAATTGAATTGCAATTTGAATGTGGTTCTTTGAAAGTAATATTTGAAACTCTAGTAAGCTTTTTCTTTTAGAAAAAGAATGTTTTTTTAAATCTTTACTCCATTTGCAAATGTTTCTTCAAATTCAAATTACACCGCTTACTCTTCCCTAAATACATCTTCCTCTAGACTTTTGTTTGAGCCTGATAAATACATTCTCTCTTGCCTTTCAACACTTATCTGCCTTCTAAACCAAGCAACAACTCTTGCTCTACAAAGCTTTCTCTAACCCTCCTGTCCCTGTGTCTCTATGTATCGAGTATCATCTGAATACTGCGAAGTTAGTCTGGTAAAACCTTTATATCTCTATCTTTTCCCCTATTGTCACTAACGTTAAAAACACTCTTTTATACAATTCTCTGCTTGTTTGATTTATCTGCCCTGCTAAGAGACAGGTACCTCTTCAGAGGACCCGTGTGCCTCCTTGTTTCTCTTCCAGGATTTAGTACAGTATCTAACAGAATAGGTGGTAGATAATGCTTATTGATTTACTATTACCAGTGTGTCAAGGAGCCAAATGGATTCATAGATTTTCATTTATATAATATATTCATTTATTTATAAAATAGAGACATGAAAACTGTGTTCTAGAGAAGCTATAAATATCTGCAAACAGATCATCTTAAGTACTTTTAGAAGCCGGATATGTGAAACCTATGCTAAAACCTTTTGTAAAGTGAAGCTTTTTAAAGTAAAACAATCATTATTATATATGATTACATCTAATTTACTGATTTTACATCATCTAATGATCACTGTTCAGTCTGTTTTATCTCTGTGGATTTTATCTGTTGTTCACTTTTGGTGAATTTTCTGAAGGCTAGACAAACCTGTAGCAAACTTGTAGACTCTTAAGAGACTTCTGAGTGACAGTGCAGGAGGTGGGGTGGGTAGTCAGATAATAAGTGTGACCTAGACTTGGATCACAGCTCTGCACACTCTGACAGAATTGTTTAATTTAAAAATTTAAATTAAAAAATTTTTTTCGTTAGAATACATGAGAGATTCTGAATTAATGGGGGCTAAATGTCAGTTTGTAAACAGACTCTAGTAATTACTTGAGAAATGCTGTTATTATATATTTAAATAAGATGGGATATCTGTATATAATCTAGAAAGAGGAAAAGAGTAGAAATCTAATAAATTCTATACGTTCTCTTACATATTCATCAATATTATTAACTGCCATTTAGTTGCCTCTTTAAGCTGTTAATTAACAAATAGTTTACATCCTAATTTGAAGGTAGCCTCATGTCTCTGAAGGACTTGTTTATATGAAATTTCCGTTTTAAAAATTCCACCAAGCATGGAATTTTAGCATATTGGTTGTAACTGTTTAATATAACTTCCTTTGAGACCAGTAGTTATCAATGCTCTGAGCTTATGTGGTTTCCTCAAAATATTGTAATTACTTGTGCTTGTAAAGAGTATTATATTTCACTGATTTTAAGTGCAATCAGTGAAATTTTAGCATTTGTGTTATAGTATAAATGGCAGTATTTTGTCTTAGAGATAGTTAATGTCTTACATTGATGACGTCATTGATTCGAGTAATAATGTACTTGTATGTGGCTTCCAGATCCCCATCAGTGATTTCGTAGCAGAATATGCAGGGAAGGTAGATTCCTATGTCCTAGAATGACTTAATTTTTGTATTATTTCCTGAATTTTTAAGGAATCTCTTGTTTTCTACATTGTATCACATTGTATCAAAAATACCTCTGGAAAGCATACTTGGGTGGTAGAGAATAAGCTAATTCAAACAGTGAGTGCCCATAATAGGTACCTCCCCCTCTTCCTCCTCCTCCTCGAAAAAAAGTAAAGTAAAAAAATTATATATGTGTATAGAATAGTTAGTAAACACACATACGTATATAAATACTTATCTGGAGTGAGTTTTTTAGCTCCTAGACTGTTTATAACCCATTGTGCTTTTTATTATAGTTATATAATTTAATTAACCATTACAGAAAGGTTAAAATGAATTGAATGCTATGCAAAGATTCAGTAAATGTAATTTTTGAAATTGCTTTCCAATTAAGTATGAATGAGACAAGCATAAAAATTTAGGAAAATTCTGCACTCAGATTGCTTTGTAAGCATTTTTAAGTTCTTGCTCCATGTTGCCACTTAAATCAAAACTGGCAATTTTGGAAAATGTGTGAGATATATATATATATATATATATATATCTTGGAACTTTTATCAGTGGTCCTATATTCAAAGAATAACTTCTATCAGTGGTCCTATGTTCAAAGTGGTCCTGATTGGTGAATGAGGTACACTTGTTTTGAGTTTTTGAAAATCTATCTTTTGGTGATGTCAGCAGCATGGCAGCATGAAAGGTCCTCCAAGTCTCTCCCATTGAAGTTACAACAAATTGGACAACTGTAATTCAACAAAGGATTCCCTGCTCAACACACAAACACATCTGAGAGATCCTCGAATTGAAACATCTGTAGGTGGGCGTATCCAAGTGAACAGAGGAGGAGGGAAGGGAAAAGGACAGAGACAGGTGCCACAGATGCAGCCTGGGTTTACTGCAGCTCCTGAGGACTGAGAAGCAGGGGAGGAATTGGGTTACAGCACACATACTCTGTAGCCCTAAGGAGCAGTGGGCTAGAATCAGCATTCCTGCTGGAATAGCCAGCACATACTGTGGCTAAACCCAGTGACAGGGGCAGAGACGGAACACAAAGGTGTGGCAGGTGAAGTCTGGCAGCTGCCATTACTGGGAAGCAAACAAGGCCTCAAACGCTCGAACCGGCCTCTCTCTGCCCATCCCACTTTCATCCATCACAGCAAAGCCCAGTGTACCTGGGACACCTCAGATAGGATAGCACTGCTGGCAGATCTAGTTGCAGAAGGCAGCACTGGGATCTCCTAGGCCTAGAGCTCCATTGCCCACCATACTTCCCAAGGGGGTGAAACCCTGAGAGAGAGGTGACCTGGTCACAGAGGGGATGCCTATTGCCCCAGGAAATGAGGGGCATTTTCCACTGTCAAGGCGACACAGCCCCACAGAGACCCCAGAAGCCCCAGTAGGGCAAGTTAAGAGAAAATAAAACCTTGTGCTTCAACGTCACCTACTGAAAAACAAAGACCTACGATCAACCTTCTAAAATAGTGACAAAGAAATAACTCAAAACGATGAATAACAAAGGTAACAAACAGGACAGGTCAAAAAGAAAATGAAAAGTCTCCAGAAAACTTAAATGCATGGAAATATGTGATTTAAATGACAGAATTCAAGATTGCCCTTTCTGGAAAAACTTAACAGGGTACAAGAAAACTCAGAAAGGCAGTTTAAGTAATTTAAAAATAAAATCAACAAACAAAAGGAGTACTTTACCAAAGAAACTGAAACTATAAAAAAGAACCAAACAAATTCTAGAGCTGAAGAACTCAACAAAAGAGATGAAGAATGAACTAGCTAGCTTAGGAAATAGAGTAGACCAGACGGAGGAAAGAATTAGTGGTGTCAAAGATAAAAATCTAGAAATGACTCAAAACAAGAGAAAAGATTGGAGGGTAAAAGAAAATGAAAGAACGCTACAAGAACTATCTAACTCCATCAGAAAGAACAATATAAGAATAATGGGTAGTGCTTGCTTTGGCAGCACATATACTAGTGTTGTAATGACACAGAGAAGATTAGAATGGCCCCTGTGCAAGGATGACATGTAAATTTGTGAAGTGTTCCATAAAAAATAATAGGTATACCAGAAGAAGAGAGGGAGAAGGAAACAGAGAACCTATTCAAACAAATAATTGATGAGAACTTCCCATACCTATGGAGAGAACTGGATCCTCCAATCTAAGAAGCTAACAAAATACCTAACTATCTCAATCCAAAAGGCTTTCTTCAAGGCACATTATATTAAAACTGAAAAATTCATGACAAAGAATTCACAAGGCAGCCAGGGAAAAGAAGACAGTAGCCTACAAAAGAAATCCTATTAGATTATCAGATTTTTCAGCAGAAACCCTACAAGCTACGAAAGAGTAGAATCAATCAAATTATTGACAGAGAGAAATCACCAATCAACAATAATTTATCCAGCAAAGTTATCCTTTAGATATGAATAAGAAATAAAGGTTTTTCTAAATATGCATAAACTGAGGGAATTTATCACCACAAGACCTGCATTACAGGAAATACTGAAGGGTGCTCTACCTGAACAAAATGCAGAAGGATATGAAACAGTATGATGACAGACAGACAGAAGCAGGAAATTGCAACCCTTGTTCACAATAGGATATTAATCACTTAAAAATAGCATAAAGGTTAAAGGAGGTAAAAACATTTTTAAAAAGTAGACAATCTACTGCAAGTTGGATATGAACTTGACTCACATAAAAAGGGATAATTTAATTAATAAAAAAAAAAAAAAAAAAAAGAAAAAAAAAAAAAGAAAACAACCCAATTTACAGTAGCAACAAAAAAATAAATAAATAAAATACTTAGGAATAAACCTACAAAAAAAAAAAAAAAAAAAAGGATAATTTGTGACAATAAAAACATGAAAGGAGAGCAACAACTATGTATAGTGCCAGGTAGGTACTAGACTAATTGGAATCACTGCATAAATTATATAAATGTCTAATCACTATGCTGTACACCTGAAACTAATATAAAATAATATTGAATGCCAACTGTAACTGAAGATAATAAAATTTTAAAATAAATAAACAAAAAGCATAAAGGGGAGGGGGTAATGGACTGAACTTGCAATAGGTGAATAGAGATAAGATGCAGTCAGAAGTAAAAGGACTACTGTATATGTGAAAATTGCTTTTATATAAACCTAATAGTAACCACAAAAAAAATCAAACTGAGACATGTAATATTAATATATTTTACTTCATCAGAGTTCCTTTTCTGAAATTGTTTGTCACACAGTTCATTTTAAAGAAATTCAGAAGCCCAGAATGGTATAATGTAGAAAAGTATATATTCATGAAATAGTCTCACTTATAGGATAGAATAGATTGTTAAAGGATATTTTAACAAGTTCTCATCGTCTTGTTAAAATCTGTGTAAAAAGGTCCCTGTATGTAAAAATTATCTTATTTTGATGACAGAGACTCCCCGACCATTTTTATTAATTATAACATTTCAAATTATAAACCCAGAAGTTATGACCATAAAGAGCACCACTGTCGGAGTGGCCCGTTAGCTCAGATGGTTAGAGCCCAGTGTTCTTAACAGCGGGGTTGCCGGTTCGATCCCCACATGGGCCACTGTGAGCTGCACCCTCCTAGATTGACATAACTACTTGACTTGGAGCTGATGGGTCCAGGAAAAACACACTTAATAAAAAATATTTTAAAAAACCCAAAAAACACCATTGTCATAAAATGCATCGTTCTAGAAAATGAATACTTATCTATATTCTTTGCATACTCTGATCAAATATATATATTAACATTTGAAAATAAACTTCACAAGTAGTTTATAAAAGAAATGCAGTAATTTGAGATACAGTTTAAGCCTTATTCACAAGTAACAGTTGACAGTAGTACATTTCTTTTTAATTGTTATATTTCCTTTTTTTATTCTATTTTTCTTCCATTCCAATCGATTTTAGATCCCCCATATCTTAGTAAGTAAAGTCCTTAAAATCTTTATCCAACAACTTCAGGGATTTGGGAACTTTAATTTGCATATTAGGCAACAGATCATAATATAGAAGGCCAGGTATAGTAAAACATTAATTTGGATCCCACTTATTGAGATGGCAATTCTCAGTGAGTTAAAAAATGTAAATAATTTGTTTTTATGTCTGGCATCTTTTTCTATTAACTTATAATTTACTGAAGAGTAGCTGTATGTTTTTTAGCTTTTTCTTATGAAAAATTTAAAACAAAATAAAATCGTGTAATGAATCCCTTTATACCTGTTACCCAGCTTCAATATTCATCATCATTTTGCCATTCTTTTATCATCAGTACCTTCACCCGCTTTACATCGACCTGATGATGATGACGGTGGTGATGATGATGATGATTTATGGGTGTTTTGTTTTTTTTTTTCAGGTAAAATTTACATACACTGAAATGTATAAATCTTAGTTGTAGGATTTTGACAAATGGATCTTCCCAGGTAACGTAGGCAGTTAGCAAGATTCAGAGCATTTCCCATTTTCATCTTCCCTGGCAGTAGCTTTCTGTCCTGAGGCAACCACTATTTTGATCTTTTTCACCATAGATTAATTTTGCCTGTTCTAGAACTTGATATAAATGGAGTCATACAGCATACAAATTTTTTTATCCAACTTATTTCATTCAGTTTTTCATGTTGTGATGTGAACTGAGTACTATTTTATTGTATGGATATATCACAATTTGTTTATTCTCTTAATGATAGACACTTGGGTTGTTTTCAGTTTTAGGCTATTATGAATAAAGCTTCTATGAATAGGTTTAGCCACTTTTATATTTGCTTGTAATATATATTGTTTTTGAAATAAAATGGCATCTAATTTAAAAACCACTAATTTATAATTTTTAAGGCTGATCCTTTACCCCTCTACCTTAATATATTGTTCTGAGTTAGTATTGTGCTTCAGCAAGTATCCATTAACTTTAACCTTTGATATTTAAGTTTATATAAAACTGATACCTAATATTTAAGAATTCTTCATTTTATCAGAAATTGAATACTTTTTTGAACAGCAAATGTTCTTTTCAAAAAAATCATTTTACTTTCCACTAACTAGTTGCATGATAAGTAATGCCTCTTTTTTCTTTCTCATTTGTTTTTTCTATTTTCTTTTTCAGAAGTGAGTCCCTGAATCCTGAGTTGGTGGCTGCTGCATCTGCTGTTGCAGATTCTCTCCCTTTTGACAAGCAGACAACCAAGTCGGAGTTGCTCAGGCAACTCCGGAAGCACGAGGAAGACTCAAGGGCACAGAAAGATGGAGAAAGACGTAAAATTAGGTTAGTGAATCAAATAGTATGTCAGTAATGCTAACATCTCAAAATAGGCTGTTTTCATGTAACTGGCTAGTAATATACATAATATGCTCATATATAATATATGCCTCGTAAATGAAATATTAGCATTTTGATTTAAAAAAAAAAAAACTCATGTCTTAAGTAAGATTGCAGTTTTTAAAAGATCCATTAAATAGTTAAATATTTCTTTTGAGAAGTTATGGTTTCTTGTCCCCAAAAAAGAAGTGATAAATTCAGTAATGTTATTGACAATAAACAAGTAAATTAACAGAATAAGACAGTTTTCTGAGAAGACTAATTTGTTTCAGTTAAATAATTTTCTGCTTTTATGCATAGTATGATAATATTCAAGCCTGTTTTTCCTCCTGTTTTCCCTTTTATTCTTAAGTTTTTGCTGACATCTTTCCACTTCTCCCCTCATTTCTCATTACTTTATGCCAAGTTCTGTCACTTGCTGCTGAAATGTAGTGAGGGGTGGCGCTGCTTTGTTTTGGAGAGAGATCTAAATGAGTAGCTCTCAATGAGCATGCGTGTAAGATTTATCTCAGGAAGTTGAAAGAAAAATACAGATGAGTGGACTGTCAGTCAGATTACTCATTTTATTTGTATTTGAACAAATGCAGGGCAACGAATAAATATGGCTGAATTTCAACTTCAGTTTTTTAATCTAATAAGTATACAAATATTCATTATATATCGACTGCTCTAGATGATGATTTTTCATAAGTGACACTTTTAATTTATGTTTTAAATGAACATTTCTGAAGAACATCTTTAAAAGACAGAAGGTAACATAAATCTTAGTGGTCTGTGGAATATGAAAGTTAGTATGTGACATATAATCTTTTATTTAAACGTAACTTATGTTGTTATGTTAAAGTGAAATAAAAATTAAGTGATATGAATTATATTTTTAAGAAAAGATTACTATTCTATAGCAAAAATGTGTACTATACTTGACTTTTTCTTATTTCAGTTTCAGTAACATAATATCAGATATGAAAGTTGCCAGATCTGCCACAGCTAGAGTGAGTACAAGACCAGTTCATCAGATTCAGTTTGATGAAGGATCTGACAATTTCGTTGACCAGGAGAAGACCGTTGATCTTAGAAAAAGGTATGAAAGCTTTGCAGTCTATTTGGTTTTGTTTGTTATGTTTGTTTAACTGTATGAGTAGATTCACTTTATTGCTGTGCATACTATTGCTGATAGGTATCTGAGCATTATGGATGCATTTATATGTGTCTCCTTACGCTCCATGGACCATTTCTTAGGGAAATAAGTTTGGCATTCCTACACTTTTCTATACCATAAATCAAAATGGGTGCTGCCTCACCTTTACATGGTGAATAGAAGTCTCCTGATTTCGAGTGAGTGGAGCTGACTGAATCCTGAACAAATGAATATTTTGTGAGAGCATTATTTTTCATTCTGATATGTGCCTAACAATGTATATTTGTATACCCTCTACATCTCTATATAATCATCTTCTATGTACCTTAGAGAAATAACCCATCATCAAAGAAAGAAAGATCCATTAGACTACCTTAAAGTGGTAGATTATTTGTGGCAATTTGAGTTTATCAGTTTGCAGTTCTTAAAAATGCTAAGCCATGCCTTACATAGTTATTTTATGATAGAAATCTGTCTGTATTTACATAAAGTTTCTGTTCTTTCTCTTTCAAGTCCATAAAGTGATAGTTGGGGGTGGGGAACCAGGTACTTACCGTAGCATGGTCTGACAAAAACCAGCTCAATTTATAGCAGATGTGCTCACAAGTGGAGTACTTTTTATGTATATTTTATGGATTTTAAGTATAATTTCAGCAGTTTGAGTTAGCACTTTCCGGGTATTAAATTACTGATTTGTACAGGAAGGTTGGAAAAGATGGTCAGCAGTTAACAAAGGAAGTTTAAGAGGTTACAGTGACTTTGGAAGATTATTTGAATTACTAATTTTACGTGATTTCATAGCTATGACATGTTATTGAATAAAGTAGAATGTGTGTTTAGAGTTTTACTTAAGATTCCTCCAGAATGTTTAAATTCAGTCTTCTTTGAATCAAACTTCTTTAAGATGATTCCATACAACTACATCAGAATGCTATATTATATCGTAGCTAAAAAAGTAGGAAAGGGGTTTATGTGCATATAAAGACAGTGTTACAAAGCTGACGAAAGGACTCTAGAACTAGGAGAAGCAATAGTAAGATACCAAGCTGTTCACTCTGCGCTGACTTGGAACAACCTGACACAATCCAGGCCTGGACTGGTTTCTTCAGTTAGAGACAGAAAGGTGTGAGTCACAGAGAACTGGCTTTGGAGTCACACTGGCCTGCCTCAGAATCTTGGCACTGAAACACCTACTAATGCTCTGACTGGGGACTTTCAGAGCCCCGTCAGTCTGCTTCCCTGTCTATAAAATGCTGACAGTGAAGCCTCGCTTAAATGGCTTTCTTGAAGAATAGGAAAGAAACATGCGTAAACTGTGTTGTAGATTCACAGCAAATCTGTTCCCTTCCCTTCCTCTTTAGTACTTTCTGCTTTCAGAATCCCATGCTTTGTTGAATCCTTCTCTGTTTACTGTGGGTTACTTTAATCCATCATCCTGTCCATCCGATGCAAAGTTGAAGGACTGCCAGCTGGGGAGAAGAATGCAAGGCACTGAGGATAGTTCTGGAGCATAACTGCCTTGTTTACAAATATTTGGGAACCTGCTAGAGGAAAACATGTGATGTGAGATCACTTTATCTAATTTTAATGTGGTATTTGTATTTTTCAGTTAGTTTAATTTAGTAGAGAAAGTAATTTGATCCAGAAAACAATTCAAAATTATTTTACAAACTAACCCTCCATCTGCCAATAAATATACTGAAGTATGAATGTGAATTGAAGTATAAAGCAGTTGATTGAAATGTACAGGGAAAAGTTTCCTACCGTGTTTCCCTGAAAATAAGACCAGGTGTTATATTAAGTTTTGCTCCAAAAGATGCATTAGAGCTTATGTTCAGGGGATGTCATCCTGAAAAACCATGCTAGGGCTTATTTTCCGGTTAGATCTTATTTTCGGGGAAACATGGTATTAACTCTCTGACATTAATTTCATTAAAAATAGTTATGTAAAGAAAGTTAATCATTATTTTAAAATTACAGAATGATTGCTTTACAAGTGGGAATGTTTTCATTTATCTGTGCAATCTTTTATAATTCGTAATTAAACATGCAGTGTTTTCTGCCCTTAACCTAAGAGGAAATGTTGACTTGAAATGTTTTTTTGGTTTTTTTTGTATGTGTGTGGGCGTCTTTGGGTTTATCTTATTTGGGACTCTGCGCTTCCTGGACTTGTATGTCTATTTCCTTTGCCAGATTAAGGAGGTTTTCAGTTGTTATTTGTTCAAGTAGGTTTGCAATCCTTTCTCCTCCTTCTGGTACCCCTATGATGCGAATATTGTTATGCTTGATGTTGTCCCAGAGGTCCCTTAACTATTCTCACTTTTTAAAAAATTTCTTTTTGCTGCTCCAATTGGGTGATTTCCACTACATTCTCTTCCATATCACTGATTTGATCCTCTGCTTCATGTAATTTGCTGTCGATTCCATCTAATGTATTCTTTTTGGTTATTCTATTCTTTCTGACTGGTTCTTTTTTATGGTTTCTATCACTTTGTATATGTTCTCACTGAGTTCATCAGTTCTTTCCCTAACTTCGTTGAGCATCCTTATAACCAGTGTTTTAAACTCTATATGGAAGATTGTTTGCCTCCATTTGGTTTAGTTTTTTTTGTGGAGTTTTCTTCTGTTCTTTCATTTGGGACATGTTTCTTTGTTTACTCATTCTGGCTGCCTCCCTGTGTTAGTTTCTATGTACTAGGTAGGGCTGCTATGTTTCCCAGTCTTGCCGAATGGCCTTCTGTAGTAGTTTCCTGTGGGGCCCAGTGGCACGGTCTCCCTGTTCACCTGAGCCAGGTGCTCCCAGGGGTGTCCCTTGTGGGGGTTGTATATTCACTCCTGCTGTAGTTGAGCCTTGATTTCTGTTGGCATCTCAGTGGGTGGGATTGACCCTCTGGCTAACTGGCTGTGAGGACTGGCTGTGACTCCAGGAGATGAGCTGTAGTGTGGGGCTGACCCCATGAAGTGGGATTGGCTTTAGCAGGGCTCTGGTGTCTGCTGAGTCCACCCTTTGGGTGTGTCATTTGTGGAGCTAATTGGGTGGTGCTCTAGTGTGATCAAAGCCAGCCACCAAGTGTGCTGGTTCTGGGGCCTCTTGGGAGGGGCTTCAGTGCAGGCACAGCTCAGCTGCTGCCGGTGCCTGGTCTGGGGTCACATGGTAGGAGCTACAAAGTGATCTGTAGTTGATGTTCTGGGCATGGAGGCACTTGGTAGAGGCTATGCTGTAAACTGGGGCCAGCTGCCACCTGTGCTGGGCTGGGAGCTACTTAACAATAGATACAGGGCACGCCAAGGCCAGTTGCTGCTTGTTTGGGGTTTATGGACCTTTGAGAGATTTTAGGAAAGTCTGAAGCATGAGCTGCAGCCAGCCTTTGTGAGTTACAGCCGCTGAAAAAGGTTTGGTTCTGTGTGGGAATTGGGGGGGCGGGGTGAGTTCTCAGGGAATCACCAGGGTAGGCAAGTTTGATGGAGACTCAGATTTGTCCTCCACCTGTGCCTGCAGGCTGGGTGGGGAGAGAGCTCAACAAAGAAACAATGGCACTGGCCAGCACTTTTGTCTCAGCCAAAGGTGTCCCTCCGTCCTGAAGCCAGAGAATTCAGTTCCTCCCTATATGCCCCTGGTGTTTTTCAAGCTGTCGCCCCCTAGGAACTCAGAGCCAGTGAGCCCATCAACAAGTAAGTCTGTGCAATGGCCCTTTAAGAGGAACGCTGGGGACTCCAACCGTCCTCTGTCTTGCCCAGACAGAATCCCTGCTGATTTTCATAGCCAGATGTTGTGGGGACTCCTTCACAGCTCTGGTAGTCTTGGGCTGGGGAGCCTGGTGTGAGGCAGGGACCCCTTGCTCTTAATGGGGGACCTCCACAACCGAGATATCCCTGCTGATTCTTCACCTTCACAGATGGGTGTGGGGCCACCCTATTTCACATATCTGCCCCTCCCAGCAGTCTTTAAGTGGCTGCTTCTTTATATCCTTAGTTATAGGAGCTCTGTTAGTCTTCAGGTGGTTCTCAAGGGTAGTTGTTCTGTAATGTAGTTTTCATTTTGATGTGGCCTCAGGAGGAGAGCACAGCATCTACCTACTTCTGCGTCTTGTCTGGCAGTCCTGGATTCATTCCTAACAACTTCTACTTTAGCGTATTTTGATATGCTAAATTAGATTCCCATAACATTGAGTTTTCTAAACATTAAGATGGATCAAATAAAAATTATGGCAGATGAAGCTAATCTTTTCACTTAGGTATTTTGGAACTTCGACTGCTTTAACTGCTTTGTTGTATTATGATGTAAACATTCAAGTGCATTTGTTCCTGCTTTTAGTAATCAGTCCTAAACACATGGCAATTTAGTTAAAATGTCTGGTGTGGGTCAGTGGAATTATTTTTAATTTCTACACTGAATATTTCACATAAAATTTTCTTCTCATAAACATTTTTTTTATTGACAAAGAGATAAAACTACTCATTAAATAAATTGTTTTTTCCCTTTAAATTTTAGGAAAAATATATTCAAAGGAAAGAGACTTAACATTTTTGATCCCAAGGCAGTTACTGAAGAGTCACCTGAAACAGGTTTGTTAAGAAAAGAACAACACTATTTCTCAGGTGTAGAAACATTCCATCTTTCAAAAACATCCTTAATGTTTGATTGCATAATAATCAGGTATTTTAATGCTCCACTCTGTCGTTGGCCTGGATCCTGCTTTATGAATGTAGTTGTTCACCTTGCTAGTCTTGGTTTAAGATTTTCCTCTTAAAATGTTGCATTCTATGAGACAGTAGGAGGTAAAGACTGACTACCAGCTGCATGAATCCAGAGCTATAGATTGGCTACTAATTTGGGGTAGAACATTAATGATCTCCTACTATTTGCAGTGCACCTTTGTACTGTTGCAGAAAGATAAACTGGTTTCTGTCCTAAGGCAGCTTCCTATGTAGAAGAGGCGATAGCATTTATAGAAGTAACTCACCGAAGTGATTTAGTGATTGCTTAGGAGGTTGGAAGAAAGGCATTCAGGGAGGGTATTTATCAGACTTATAGAGGTTTTTTCCTTAACACATATTTATTGACTGACTGAATGAGTTCTTCTGTCCCAAGATTTCCATATTTTGCTCCCTGCTCAGTTCTTACTACTGCTGAAGGATGTGGTCACAGACCCTACTGCGTATCCTGGAGTAATCTAGAGCTGAGAGGCAGTATACCGTAATGGGAAGAGGTTTGGTCGTGGGTATCTGGATTGTTCATCTTCAGATTCTGCCATACTAACCTCTCTGAGTTTCCCTTTCCCCGCCTATAAAATGGGACTAATCCGCACATTTCAAGGATTAAATGAGGTAATTTAATTAAAGTGTCAGGCACAGTGCCTGAAACATGGACAGTCAATAAATAGGTGCAGCTTTAACAACAATAATAACGATGATGTTGGTGATGATCATCATGGAAAAGACCTCAGTGGTTCACTGAATGAAGTTTAAAATTGTACGCCTGATAATTAAGTCATTTTACTATAATGATTCCTCTGTATGTGGCTACTAAGCATAACTGCTGCGATCTTTGCTCTGTGTCGGCTGTCCTAGGCCAGCATGCTTAATACCCAGCAGTCAGTGTGTGGGTAAGCGTGTCATAAGTGAACTTCCGCGTGCAAGTCTTTGTATGGACATATGTTTTCTTCTGGGTAAATATCTAGGAGTGAAATTGTCGTATGATACGTGTATTCTTAACTTTTTAAGAAACTGTTTTCCAAAGTGGTTGTACCATTTTACATGCTCACCAGCAGTGACTAGTGGGAATATGACTCATTCTTGAAAGATGTCTTAAATTTCTAAAATAAGTAAGTGATTGAAACGTAATATGACGGTGGTTATCAGCTAACACCATATTACTTTACTCGTTACATTGGTTGTGAAGATTAAATGAACTAATGCACAAAAAGCGTTTAGCTCAGTATCCATGAATATTATTATTATTATTATTATTATTATCACGTTAATTTTTCTTTGGTTTTTATTAGTAGTACATCTGTGACTTCCCTTGACAGACTAACAATAAAGATAAACAGGATGGACTTTAAAGATCAAAGTCTCATGTTGTATAAAATTATTCATATTCATAAAAATATCCTTAAACAGAATACACATTTCTTTTTTCCTTTCCAGTAGCAGAGGCAGTGAGACTTTAAGGGTTGATTACCTAGCATTGCAGTAAAGGTTAAGGCTTGCAATTGCTGTGGTTGTAGTCTTTATATATCATTTTTGTTTCTGTTTTAGTTATCAGACTGACCTTTCATTGTATACTGTTTAATTATGAGCTTCATGGTCTGAAAAGTATTACCAATTCAGAATTGATTATAACATTTTTAAAAAGAAAGATGGTTGACATTGCTTGTGCTTATTTGAAATGTCTTTATTATACAGAAACAGCACCTTCACTTTGGGATGTGGAATTTGCTAAGCAGTTAGCAGCAATGAATGAACAGCCCTTTCAGAATGGTTTTGAAGAGATGATCCAATTGACGAAAGAGGGGATACTGTGGGAGTTCCCAATTAACAACGAAGCAGGTAGGTCCTAACTTTAGTGGTTTATGAAATTCAGTGATTGAGATTAAATCTGGCAGATGTTCAGTTATAGAGTCTAGATATTGATATGAATTTTAAAACTTTGTGGAAACATCTTTGTTGTGTCCTAAAAGAAATCTGACAGTGTTTTTTAAAAGAATGTTAGAATTTCACTTAATGCTAGGTATTTCGTAGGAAAATGAAGAAGTAAAATTATATGGCAGAAATGCCTCATGAATTTCTGTGACAGTTGCTAAGCAGATTACCTGGTAAGTCCAATACACTGAATATTGGGTATGAGATTATACTTCAATCTTGGCGAACATTACAACTCTTAAAATCTTATGCTAGTATCTGTTATTCATAAAACCATTTCATTAATGAGCTGCAAGTTTCTCGTACTCGAAGCCACTCAAAGCAAAAATGTCAGGAGGCTTTGAAATTCTTTGGAAGTCTGGCTGCATACCTAGATTCTTTGAACTGGTAGTAAAATATTATCTACTTTTATGGAGATTTTTCTGGAGTTGTTACTTCTTCCTCAATCAAAAGGAAAAGAGTATTACTGTGCTGTTTATTTTTATGGCACCCGTCTTGTCATGAGGTAGACATTTTCATTAAATTTTATTGATATATTTTTAATTAGAAAAGATACCTGTACTTTTATGGTAAGACGAGCTAGAAGTAGCAAATAACTCAATAAGTCTTGGGGAAATATAGTCCGTATTTTAACCTTTGTAGTATTCTGTCACTGTAATATCTTAATTTTTGATAACCTGTCATGTGTTTGGATTAATAAGTAGGATGGAAGTTTATATGTAGTCTTATATTTTCATAAAGTATTGCTTTATATAGGAAAACTTTAGAGGCTTACACATCCTTTAACAAATCTTAACATTTTGTATATTTATTTATTTATTTTGTATATTTGTAAACTTTAGAGGCTTACACATCCTTTAACAAATCTTAACATTTTGTATATTTATGTGGTATATGCAGTAATATAGCATGCTGTATTTCATCTATTATACAACATGTGTATTTCTTAAAGTTTTGTGATTTCTATACTCTAAAGTATTAGGGTAAAGTTAAAAAAATTTTTAAAACCCAGGGACTTTTAGTTATGCCAACCAGAATATAGATCCCAGCTGTGTCAATTATAAACCATTTGCCTTTGAGGAAATTATTTAATCTCTTGATCCTTAGTTTTCTCATTTGTAAAATTAAAGATACCTCATTGGAAGAATATAAGAATTAAATAAGATAAAGTTATTGGGTTGCTCAGCACAGTTCTTGGCATGTAATACATATGAATAAATATTGGTTCCTTCCCCCTCCTGTATGATCACAGAATTTTAAATGGAGTGAAAAACTAGCAAAATACAATATGTGATATTAAGGGAAGATTTCATTATTTAATGAAACTTGGGTGTTCCAAGTCTTCATGTTTAAACACATGGTTTTAAAACCCAGTATTGAGGTACAATAACACATGACTTTATTTAGGAGAGACAGTGAAGTGTAGTGGTTAGGAGTTCAAGTTCCTGTGTGAGTTATGAACTTAATCTCTCCAAGCCTCGCTTCCCCCATCTGCAAAATGGGAATAATAATAGGACTTATTTTTTGGGATTCTTCTTAGAAACAAGTAAGATTATACAAGTAAAACATCATCACCATCATCATCCCTGTTCCTACAACAACAGAATTGCAAGGGGATTTGCTGTAAATATTTTCTGTTCTATACTATAACATTTTAAAATCTTAAAATATCAGCAAGGATATTATATGTTTTCTGGGAACAACCAAATAGGATAATAGAAAAGCATGAATTGGCTGTACATTATCATCAGCAGTAAAATGCTTCACTTTATCAAAATCTTGAGTACACAAGCTCCAAAGGAATTTATTTTAAACTTGACCTGGTTTTTGAGAAAGTTTAATTTCTAAAAAAGAAAAACAAACAAACAAACAAACATGTTTTTTGGTCAGGTTGTGGAGATAAATGTGACAAGTATCCATATACACTGTACATATTATTGATGCTTCGGTGTCAGAAAGGGTGGTATCTCATTTCCACCTCCTTAAGACAATTGTTATCTGACTGAAAAACAGGAAAAGAACTGTGGAAACTTTCTCCTTTGAATACAGTTTAGGACCTTCTGATTATTCGGAGAGACTGGCATTAAAACGTGGAGTCTCAACATTTCAATAGCATTTTTTTATATTATATTTAAATTTAGATTAATAAAATGTCATCTCTCTCTACCAATAAATAGGTTTCTTCTCAGGTTTTTCTTTTTCTTTTTTTTTTTTTTAAGGATTTTTAAAAAATCTGCTGTGCTTTGCCAGCACAGAGATTTATAAGAGCTGTTAGGTAGAATAGTTCCCACTTAGGTTTTGTAGTACGTTGGATCGTAGTGTGTAGATTTTTTCATATGTTGGTTTGATAATAAAGTCATTTTTATTTTAGCTTTGATTTTTAACTTTAAATTTAACCATATTTTTGCCATTACCCAGTTAACAGAATCTTGCTCTTGAATATCCATTAGCCGTATACAGAGGGTGCCAAAAAAATGTGTACACATTTTAAGAAAGGAAAAAACTGTATTAAAATTGTAATAATATATGCTGATAACAAAAGATGAATACAAGTCACGTTTGACTTATGCAATTACAAGAGATGCTCAAAGTGGCTACCATCAGCATAATTTTAATACAGTTCTTTCCTTTCTTAAAATGAGTATATACTTTCTTGGAGATATATGTCACCAAGTTAAGGGTGTTTTAGAAATGCTCTCTCCCAGAGTAATTCTCAGTTACAGGTGTCAGTAGACAGAGATCAATAGTTTTATAAAATACAACTATTTTATATTTATTTAATAGTTCTATAGTATGCCATTGTATGAACGCACTGTAAATATTTTACCATTTTCCTGTTGATGGATGGAGTTGTAATGAATCCTTTTATATATGGCCTTCTGTACATATCTGAGTACTTTTAATTCCCAGAAGGGTCAGACAATAGGTATATATTAAATTGCAATAAATATTGATACATTCTCTTCTAAAAAGATAGCCCACTGACCCTCCAACCAACTATATGAAAATCTTACTTCTCCACACTTTACCTAATGCTGAATATTTATTAATCTTTCAAATTTCAGGGCCAAAAGTGACATCACTGATGTTTTTATTTGCGTTTCCCTGATTGCTAACCAGATTGCATCTTTTTGTATGTTTATTGGCTATTTTGTATTTGTGTTGTGACTTTTTCTTTTGGGTTTATCAGTTTGTAGGAATTTTATACATTATGAATTAATCCTTCATCTGTTATGTAATTGGAAATATTGTCTCCCAATCTCTCTCAAATTAATCAAAATTAATTTGATTTTTTGAGTCATAATAATTTTATAGTTTAATATCAAGCTTATAATATAAAGCAATTTCTTTTTTTTAAATTGGGGAATATTGGGGAACAGTGTTTCTCCAGGGCCCATCGGCTCCAAGTAATTGTCATTCAGTCTAGTTGTGGAGGTCACAGCTCAGCTCCAAGTCCAGTCGCTGTTCTCAATCTTAGTTGCAGGGGGCGCAGCCCACCATCCCATGCGGGAATTGAACCGGCACCCTTGTTGTTAAGAGCTTGCTCTCTAACCATTGAGTCATCCGGCAGCTGAGCAGCAGCTCACTGTCTGCAATCTAGTTGTGGAGGGCACAGCTCACTGGCCCATGTGGGAATCGAACTGGCAACCCTGCTATTCAGAGCTTGTGCTCTAACCAACTGAGCCATCCAGCCGCCCCTATAAAGCAATTCATTTTGTCACCTATTCTCAAAGCCAACCTTTTTTAAAATGTTGGCTTTATTTTATTATTTACATTTCTAAATTATATGCTTAATTCTGTTATCTATTTTAGATACTATCTAGTGTGTGTGTGTGTGTGTGTGTGTGTGTGTGTCTGTCTGTCTTCCCCTCATCCTTTCAATATAGATGTATCACAATTTTTGTTAGATTGGTATTAATTGTTTATGCTAGTATGACTATAATATTTGTAAGTTTCAGAATAATGATCCTTGGTAATGGATTTGATTTGTTTAAAATAATGGTTCTAGGCACCATTGGGTCCTTTAGTCTGGGAACTTTATTTTTCAGTTGTGGAGAAATTTTCTTTTTTATTTGATAATTTAGGCCTCCCAATGTCTCTTCCCTTTCTCTTTTTGTTCTATGGTCTGGAAACATTCCTCAACTTTATCTTACAACCTTTCTCTTGGGTTTTTTGTTTCTGCTGTCATGTTTTTAACTTCTAGAGTTCTAAAGGTAGAACTCTTTAAAAATTGTTGCTGTTATTCTTAGTATTTTTTTTTTTCTGCTACCCACATTCTTTTCGTTTCCTCAAAGTTTCTTTTTATTTCAGTTTCTATTTGGTTAACGCTAGGTGCTCTTTCATTGAGATTCCATATATGCCTTGGTTCAACAGAATAGAAATTTGATATAAAGTTCAATTTTGAGATCAGTAAGCAGCCATGCTGCACTTAGTTATCCAAGGATCTAAGTTATTCCATTTTATTTATCTTCCCTCCCATAGGGTGTCTTCCTCGTGTGTGTGATTACAGATGAGTCACAGGAACATTGTGCTCAGGCTACAAGAAGGGGGAAAGAGGGTGTAGTGTAAGCAATTCCACTGTCTTAAAGGCTCTGCTGTGATAATGTCACACGTCATTTCTGTTCATATTCCACTGGTGAAAAATTAGTCATGTGGCCACGCCTAACCCAAAGGGGGCAGGAAAATGTAATGTTGCTGAGCAGATACATACAGATTTTCAATTCTTCTACTATGATATAAAGGGAAAATGGATTTTGATAGGTGGGTATTCGTTTCTGCCAAGGTGTTTGTCACCTATGTTAGAGGCTTTCCTAAAACATCTGTTCTTCTTTGGATGCTTATTCATACTTTAGAGTAAGACATAAAAAGCTGTTTATTGGATTTGTGTGCATGGGCGGAACTTGTCAGCTGATTGCCTTCATTTCAGAGGAATTTGAAAGCCAATTTGGAGACCATCACAGCTCCATATTTATAGTTCTTTTAACTGACTTTCTCCTGTGAGAAATCTTCCAACCCCCTCACTTGAGGTTTTAGTCTTGGCTGTGCTCTGAGAACTATGTGGGGGCAAAGGATTGGGGGAGAGGTGGTTTCACCATTCATCATGCAGACTTTCACTTAATTCCCTCCTTATCAATTCAGTGACTTAGTTCTTTTTCCATTTTACTTTCTCCAAAAAGTAAACTGCCCATCTTCTTTGAAAATGCATGGTGTAGTCCTGTAGAGGTACAGGTGGAAGATGGGATGTGGGAGAGCTAGCTATTCCCTAAACCAATTTTACTTAATCCTCTGTTTTTTGTCCCTCATCTCCACTCCTAATTTCAGTGGTACAGTAGTCCCCCCTTATCTGTGGGAGATACGTTTCAAGACCCCCAGTGGATGCCTAAAGGCACAAATAGTACTGACCCCTATGTATACATTTTTTCCTATACATAACTATGATAACATTTAATTTATAAATTAGGCACAGTGAGAGATTAACAACAATAATAAAATAGAACAGTCATAACAATATACTGTAATAAAAGTTATGTATGGGGCCGGCCCGGTGGCTCAGGCGGTTGGAGCTCCATGCTCCTAACTCCAAAGGCTGCCGATTCGATTCCCAAATGGGCCAGTGGGCTCTTAACCACAAAGGTTGCCAGTTCAATTCCTCGAGTCCCGCAAGGGATGGTGGGCTCTGCCCCCTGCAACTAAGATTGAACACTGCACCTTGAGCTGAGCTGCCGCTGAGCTCCCGGATGGCTCAGTTGGTTGGAGCGCGTCCTCTCAACCACAAGGATGCCGGTTTGACTCCCGCAAGGGATGGTGGGCTGTGCCCCCTGCAACTAGAAAACGGCAACTGGACCTGGAGCTGAGCTGCGCCCTCCACAACTAAGACTGAAAGGACAACAACTTGACTTGGAAAAAAGTCCTGAAGAACACGCTGTTCCCCCAATAAAGTCCTGTTCCTCTTCCCCAATAAAATCTTTAATAAAAAAAAAAAAGTATGTGAATGTGGTTTATCTCTCTCAAAATGTCTTGTCGTACTGGACTCACCTTTCTTATGATGTGAGATAATACAATGCCTGTGTGATGAGATGAAGTGAGGTGAGAGTTTTTATCAAAATGAGTATTGGATCATGTGATTTTCTTCTTTAACCTATTGATGTGGTGGATCACATTGATTTTCAAATATTGAACTAGCCTTGCATTCCTTGAATAATTAAGTTTTTGCCTCTAAATTAATGAGAGATATTGGTTTGTATTGTTCTCTCTCTCCCTTCCATTCTCTCTCTTTTTTTTTTTTTAATGCTAAGTGAAATCAGTTAGGCTTCATAAAACGAGTTAGGAACTTTTGGAAAAGATAGTTTTGAAGAGATTGTGTAAAATTGGTGTTAAATTTTCTTTAAATGTTTAATGAAATTCTCAAGTGAAGTGATCTGGGTTTAGGGATTTCTTTTTTGAGAGCTTTTAAATTACACATTTTTTTCTTTAACAGTTGTAAGACTATTTATGTTATTTTTGCTGGGTTTTGGTAGTTGAATGGATTTTTTTTTTTTTTAAGTTGTCTATATCTTTCAATTTGTTGAATTTGTGAGTGTACAGTTGTTTGTAGTGTTCCTTTACTATTCCTTTAATGATTTCAGGATTTATAATGATAACCCCTTTTTCATTCCTAATATTGGTATCAATAGTTGGTGCCTTCTGTCCTTTTTTCTTTATCAAACTTGCTAAAGATTTAGCAGTTCTACTGATGTTTTTCTGGAAAACCAGGTATTGGTTTCATTTCTTTATTTTCAATTTTATTGATTCCTGATATTATCTTTATTTCCTTTCTTTTGCTTGCTTTGGGATTATTTTGCTCTTCTTTTACTAGGTTCTTAAGATGAGAGCTTAGATTATTTATTTGAGACTTTCCCTCTTTCTATGTATGCATTTAGTGCTGTGTATTTCCTGCTCAGCAGTGTTTTAGCTGTGTCCCACAAATTTTGTTTTGTTGTGTTTTAATTTTCATTCAATTCTGTGTTTTTTAAAATTTCCTTTGAGATTTCCTCTATGACCGATGAATTACTTATATGATATTAATTTCCAACTGTTTGAAGATTTTCCTGTTGTCTTCTTGTTACTTATTTCTAGTTTGATTCCATTATGATCAAAGAATATATTGTGTATTATTTCAGTTATTTTATATGTGTTGAAATTTGTTTTGTGACCCAAGATATCGTTTAGCTAGGTGAATGTTTCATGGGAGCTTGAAAAGAATATTCTGCCATCGTTTGGTAGAGTGTTCTAAAGACATTAGTTTGGTCTTGGTTGTTCAGTTCTGCATCTTTGCTAATTTTCTACCTGGTGATTCTTTCAATTGCTGACAGTGGGATATTAAAATACCCAACTATAATTGTGGATTTTTCTATTTCTTCTTTATTTCTACTAGTTTTGCTTTCATGTATTTAGAAACTAATGTCTGGTGCATATGTACTTCAGATGCTAAGTCTTCTTGGTGTATTTATCCTTTTATTATATAATGTTTCTCTTTCTCCTTAGTAATTTTTGTTGTTCTAGAGTCAACTTTATCTGACATTCGTATAACCAACCAGTCATACTTTCTATTTTAAAATAATTAATGTTAACAAAATATATTTTTCTCCATTCTTTTGCATTCAACCTACCTATGTTGTGTTTGAAGTGAGTTTCTTGTAGATAGCATATAGTTGGATTGTGTTTTATAGCCATTCTGCCAATCTCTGTCTTTTGATTGGTGGATTTAGACCATTTACATGTAAAGTAATTATTAATTTATTAGAACTTAAGTCTCCTGTTTTATTATTTGTTTTCTGTTCATTTTCTGTGTTTCTCATTCCTCTGTCTTTTCTTGGCTTCCTATAGGTTGAATATTTTAGGATTCCATCTTGCTTTATTTATGTAATTTTTTCGTATAGCTTATGTAGTTCACTTAGTGGTTGCTTTAGATATTAAAATATTTATTAGCAGTAATTGCTGCAACGCTTTCAACATTTACAGTATGCTAAACATTGTAAAATAGCTTTAAAATCTTTGTGTTTATTTAATCTTTACAAAATCTCCATGAATAAGGGGCTGTTTTAATCTTCATTTTATGCCTGGGGAAACTGATGCTCAGAGAAGTTAGTTTGTGTAGTCACACAGTTATTAAATTGGTAGGCAAACCTAGGTCTGATTTCAAAGTTAATGCTTTTAATTGTAATAATATATTACCTCATTAATGTTAATTTTAGGATGTAGGTTTTACATTCAAAATTATAATGTAACATATTTTGTCTCGCTTCCTAGGTTTTGATGATGATGGTTCAGAATTTCATGAACATGTATTTCTGGATAAATACCTGGAGGATTTTCCAAAGCAAGGACCAGTTCGCCACTTCATGGAGCTAGTGACCTGTGGCCTTTCCAAAAACCCATATCTGAGTGTTAAACAGAAAGTGGAACACATTGAGTGGTTTAGAAATTATTTTAATGAAAAACAGGACATTCTGAAACAAAGTGGCATAAAGTTCAACTGAAGACAATGGAAATTTTATTTCAAGTTGTTGGAGATTGGTATTATAACTAAATAAAATATTTTAGTAGAGGTTTTTCCTATATTGTGTTAACTATTGCATCTGGTTTGAATGGCATAAATGTCAGATTATTTAAAATACATAATGGTAACTGAGAAAATATTTTTGCATAAAAAATTATCAGCATTTATAGATTCAACTAGTAATTCTTTTAAAAATGACTATCTTAGAATTAGTAATAAGTTTAAAACAACTTCCTCTAACCTTTTTCTTTTCATTCAGTGACTATTCTTTGAAATACAAGTATCATCCATATATCATGACATCAGAGGGCTATAACAGTTGAGATGATTTATAGACAGATTTATATGCATAGAATATGTATACACACACATATTTTTTTTATATATACATATTTATATTTTTGTATATTTCACACTAAGTTAACTACCCTTGCCTAAGTCTGCATCACTGTGGAGCAGTAACCTTGTAGAAATAAAGGGCTTATTCTAATTTCTTCTTGTACTTTAGATCTTAATGTCAAACTTAGTACTATTTATTTTCTACTATGGTGCTAGACATTGTGATTCAAATTCACACAAAGGATTGAGAATTTTATAAAAAAAAACACCTCAAAATATGAATTTAGTTTACAGTGGCGCTAGGCTAGTAGCATTTCAGGCCCATCACAAGCAAACAGAACCCTACCATAAATCCAGGCTTCAAGTTACAAGACACACAAGAAAACAAAGCACCATGAATTCACACAACAGATTGAGATTTGCAGAGTCTTTAAATATTGGGCTTATCATATTCAGAATATAAAATATGTGTAACTTAGACTAACTAGAGCAAGACACTTTAGAAGTGTCCAAACATATCTAAAGAAAAATTAAACTTTAGTGAAGGAGTTTAACAACAGATTAGACACTGAAAAATAGATCTAAAGAAATTATCCACATGAAGCAAGCAGAGTGAAGCAAAGAGGAAAAATATGAAACAGGTAAAAATTAGTGTAAGAAAGTAACATTTGTACAGATTTTCAGAAGGAGAGAAGAAATGCGTCAGAGGTTATCTTTGAATAATGGATGAGAATTTTTTACAATTTATGAAACATCAATTCACAGTTAAAAAATGATCTCTTGGTCATGTGTAAAAATTGCACCCCAAGACAGCAAAATGCATTCTTTTGAGGTACATTGGAACACTTAAAATTTTCTATTTTAATTTGAGTATTTAGTTCATTTATACTTATAGTTACTGATATATTTGGATTTATTTCTAATACAGTTTTTGTGTACCCTTTCTATTCTTTCTTGCCTTCATTTGGTTATTTTTTCTCATGCCGTACTAGTGGGAGAGGGCGACAGAATACAAAATATCTTTCAAAAATAAGGGCTAAATACATTTGTCAGATAAACAAAAGTAGTTGGCTACCAGTAGATCATTAAACTCCTAAAGGTGTACTTCAGTCAAAAAAGAAATCCCAAATTTAAGGTCTGAAATACAAGAAGAAAAAACAAAGAAGGTGATATATATGTAAGTAATTCTAAATAATAATAACAATAAATAATAATAATGTCTTATAGGATTGATTAAATGTATTTTAATCAATTAATCATTAATAATTTAATCATTAAAATGTATTTTAATCCTATAAGACATTATTATTATTATTATTATTATTATTTAGAATTAGTTGTGCTCTGGAAAATAATAGGCTATTTTCCAGAGCACAACTAAAATGAGAATAGCAAAAGGTTGAAAGTAAAAGGGAAAAAATATATCAGATAAATGTGAATCAAAAGAAATCAGAAAAAAAGTCTGAAAGGCATTATTAGAAATAAAAAAAAAAATTGTCAGGAAAATATAGCAATTCTAAACTGGCATGGACCAAATAACATGGATTCAAAATATACAAAGCAAAAATTTACAGAAATGCCAAAAAAAAAAAAAAATCTATCATTGTAGTGAGATATTTAACATAATTGATGAGTCAAGCAAACAAATTAGAAACTTTGTTATACCTAATGAACAATTTGACCGAATAGACATTTTTATTTCATCTGAATAACTTCAAATACATTCTTTTCAAACATACACATTTATAAAAATTGATTACAAAATTAGCCAAAAAGCACAAATCTGAACAAACTTCAGCAGAACTCAGAACATGTTTCCTGATTATACTACAATGAAGTTAGAGGCTAATAACTGAAAATTAGGTAGAAAGACCCCATGTGTTCGGAAATTAAGAAACTTCTTAATCATGGGTCAAAGAAAACAATTTTTCAAAACTGCACACTGAATAAAACAGGATGAAGATTATTAGAGGAAAATAACATTTAAAAAATTGATATTTAATAAGGTAAGCTTACTATGTTAAGATATTAGAAAATGAATGAGAAAAAAAATGAAAACTAAGATAAAAGATGAAATTAATAAACAGTAGAGAGGGTCCACAAAGTCAAACACTGGTTCTTAAATGACTAATAAATCTTGTCAAGGATTTTTTTAAATTTTTTTCAAGTGGAGAAAAGACCTTAGTACTAAAAATGGAGATAACTATAGATGCTGCAAAGATTAAAGATTTTTATAAAGGTTATTATGAACAACTTCATGGCAACAAATTTGAAAACTTAGGAAATGAGCAAATTCCTAAAAACTGCTTTTAAAATCAGTGAAAGGGAGAAAAGAAAATAATCATTAAAGAAAGTGATTTCTATTTTTAAAATCTCCCCAGAAAGAAAGCAACAAGCCCAGACCATTTCTCAGGAGAGTGCTAAACGTTCAGAAAGCAAATTTAATCTTACACAAATTATTCCAAAGTATAGAAAAAAAGGGAACAAACTCCAACTCAATTTCAAGAGACTAGAATAACAAAAGTAAAATCTCAATCATGAACACACATTTGAAAAACCCAAAACAAAATAGTAAAATAAATTCAGCAATGAATAGGAAAGAAAAGATATCATAATCAAGTTGAGTTTATTTTAGGAAGGCAAGAGTGGTTAAACGATGGGGAAAAATCAAAGCACGCAGACAAAAAAGTTTGATGAAATTCAAGTCATTTATAATTTAAAAAAATACAAAACGAACAAAACAGAAACACTCGTAGATACTGAGAACAAATTCATGTTTTACTACATAGGAGAGGAGCTGGGGGGCTGGGTCAGAAAGGTAAGGGGATTAAGAAGTACAATTTGGTAGTTTTTATGAAAGAGTTGGGGATGTAAAGTACAGAATGAGGTATATAGTCAATAATGCTGTAAAAATTATAGTGTCAGATGGGTACTAGAGTTATCAGGGGGATCACTTAATAAATAATATAAATGTCTAACCACTAAACTGTATACCTGAAACTAATATAAAACAATATTGAATGTCAACTACAATTAAAAAAAAAGTCATGGGATATATATTATTGCATAGGGAATAGAGTTAATATTGTAATAACCACAGAGATAGATAATAGACTTATTGGGGTTACCACTTGGTGAGGTATTATATATAAATGTCTAATCACTATGTTTTATACACCTGAAAGTAATAAAAAAACTAAATTAATACAATACTAGAAAACTTCGAATAGAATTTCTTTAACCTAATAAATGACATTGACAAAAACCTATAGCAAACATGTTCCTTTATGGTGAATCATTAAGTCATTTCCTTTAAGATGATAAGACAATTTATTTTCAGCATTACACTGGGAGCCTAGCCTGTGCAATATTTCAAGAAAAAGAATTATAAAAGCTGTTGGGATTGAAAATTCACACTAAGGTAATCTCCAATGAATCACATCCTCTCTTTGAGTGTGGGTAGAAACTGAGACTTGCTTCTAGCAAATAAAATATGGCAAAAGTGGGTTGTAGTCACTCCCTTGGTTGGGTTATGTTTTGGGCAAAAGTGATGGACTTAGTCTTGTGATTACATTACCCTATGAGAGCCTCCTTGGTAGCCGATGGGGTGAGTATTCAACTGCCATGTTGTGAGAAGTCTTGTGAATGGGCCATGTGGAAAGGAACTGTGGGGCTGCTAGGAACTCAGGGCAACCCCCAGCAGATGGCCAGCAACAAAATGGGGACCTCAGTTCTATGGCTTCAATTAACTGATTTCTACCAAGGACCATGTGATCTTGGAAGAGGACCATAAGCTCTAAAAATTACCACAGCCCAGCTGACACCTTGATTTCAGCCTTGTGAGACCCTGAGCAGGGTACCCACCTTAGTGACCCATAGAAACTGGGAGATGATAAGTGTTATGTTGTTTTAAGCCACTAAGTTTGAGGTAGTTTGTTAGGCACCAATAGATAACTAATACAGATAGAAAGAACTCTCATTATTAAAGAGTCTACGTAGAAAAAAAAAATCTATACATTTCAAGAATTAATAGGAGAATTTAGCAAGTTTGCAGTTGCATTTCTATACCAGCAACAAACCAATAAAATATAATTTCAAAGATACCATTTATAGTGGCATCAAAAAATATAAGTGGATACAATCTTAATGAAAAATATGTAAGAATTTAATGAAGAAAATGTTTTAAAATTAATGAAACATAGTAAGTAATAAAAAATATTCAAATAAATGAATAAGAAGTTCGTGGATAACAAGACTCAATATCATAAAGATACTAATTGTTTCCAAAATTTATCTATAGGTTTAATGCAGTTTCATTCAACGTGCCAACAGATTTTTCATGGAACTTCACAAATTTATGGTAAAATCGTAAAGGAAAACAAAGAACCCAACAAGAGTCAAAATACTGTAGAAAAAGAAGAAAAAATGAGGTAAGGAAGTTGCCTTCACTTGCAAGATATCAAGATTTATTTTAAAGCTATAATAAGTAGACAGCAGGATATTGCACATAGAAATAGTTAAATAGATTGATGGAACAGAATAGGGAACACAGAAATAAACACATTAGTATATGGAAACTTGATACAAGACAAAGTTGGCTTAGCAGCTCAATGGGAAAAGACTGGATATTCAATAAATGTTGGCATAATTGGTTATTTCTATGAAGGAAAAAAAACTAGGTTTTCTAATACACACTGTATAAAATATCCAATTCAGTTGGATTTAAAACTTACATGAGAAAGATAAAATTTAAAACACTTAAAACAAAAATACATAAGAATATGGCTCTGATGTAGGCAAAGATTTAAGAAATCAAAAACACAATCACTAAGGAAAAGATTAATAAGTATGACTATGTTAAAATTTAGAACTTTTAATCAAAAAAGACAGCACCAAGAGTGAAAATACAAGCATGAAACACAGAAAAGGTAAATGTCCACATATAATCGCCAAATGATTAGTATATAGAATATATAAAGAACTCCTAAAAATCAAGTAGAAGAAAACAAACAACCAAAAAGAATATGGGAGAAATGACATAA
Organism: Rhinolophus sinicus; assembly: GCF_057876585.1. Lineage (NCBI taxonomy): Eukaryota > Metazoa > Chordata > Mammalia > Chiroptera > Rhinolophidae > Rhinolophus > Rhinolophus sinicus. The sequence goes on from NC_142516.1 coordinate 107,949,368, forward strand.
ACAGGAATCCCATAGAAGAAAATTATAAATGGCTGATGACTTTATAAAAGAATGGCAGGGAAATGCAAATTAAGAACATATTGAGATAACATTTGAACACTCTTAAGATAGGAGAAAATTAAAAGTTAGGCAATATCACTTATCCGTTGTTGGTGGGAGTATAAAATGGCAACAACTTTCATAATTACATGTTTATAATATATATTATATACAGATGACATGTATATACAGATACATGAAACAATTACATATTTTAATATTTATATATAACTATATAATATAAACATATGATTGTGTATATATAATATATTTATATAAGTATACCGAGGGTGCCAAAAAATGTATATAGGTGGACACTTTGGTCAGCGTTGCTCAAGAAGTAGTTTGCCATAATCAGAAGTGTCTGGATGCTGATGGTAACCACTTTGAGCACCTCTTGTAATTGCAGAAGTCAAACGTGACTTGTATTCATCTTTTGTTATTGGTATATATTGAGTATTACAATTTTAATACAGTTTTCCTTTCTTAAAATATGTATACATTTTTGGCACTATATATATATATATATATATATATATATATATATATATATATATATATATATACACACACACACACACACACATAACCTTATGAACATTCAGTTCTGCTCTTGGAGCATATACCGAAAGAAACCCTTGCAGATAGGTGCTGGGAGACATGTACAAAAAAGTTCAAAGTAGTGAAAAATCATGGGAGAAAGTACCCATCACTTGGAGAGCTGATAAATAAATTGTGGTTTATTCATGCATTGGAACACTATACAGAAATGAAAATGATTCAAATAGAACTATACACATCAACATAGATGAATTTCAGAAACAATGTTCAGTGAAAAATAAGTTGCAGAAAAATGCATGGAATATTATACCATTTATATACAAAGTTCAAAAACCAAATTTTGAATATATTGCATAGAGCAATAAATGTGATTATAAAGAAAAGCATGGGAATGCTGCGTTTCAGGGAGGCAGGGGAGAGAGGCGATGGGGTTGAGAGGGAAACAGGGAGCTTCAGCCCTACTGACATTCTGTTTCTCAAGTTGCATGGTAGGTTCACAGGGGCCATTTTATTATGCTTTAAAAAATTATATTACAGATATTCCTTTGTATGTAACAACATTTCATAATATTTTTTAACATGAACAGAAATGTGTATATAACTAGAAGATATGCAGTTAGCCATAGTTTTGAAAGATGGTGATACCTCCACAGTTGAGACCTTGTCAAAAACATTCTTTATTTGGCCAGTTACACGCTTGATTGTAAAGAATGTATTAGCCTTAGATTCTTGCCTTGTTACTATTTTTAAAATTGCTCTAAAACTTGCTTGAGTAATCAGCTTTAAATTATGCAAATAAAGACAACAAAACCCTCTTAATCTTAAGGTTGCTTTTAAAACCCATGCTTTTATACATGTATGCAGATTGACTATTTTTTTTTTTTATGCTGTAGGTCTACCTTTATTGACATATTGTTACATGGAAAAAGGGTACATACATTTATGTATAATAATCAGATTGACTATTAAATTAGGAAGATTTCATTCTAAGTAACCAAATCTTAAGGGGTTGAAGAAAACCTGCTTTGTAAAACATATTAATTCCAGGACTAAGCAGTTTCTGAACACAGCATGATTAACTGTGCCTTTTAATATCTCCTTGAACTAAAATATTAGTGATGGTGGCAGAGGAGGGAAATAGCTTATATTAGGAAAAGCAAACAGCTGCTGGAATATGCTGTGACTTAGAGCTGCTTTTAAAAAATCTTGTTAACTGTAAAAGAAAAGAAGGACTAATATTTTCTAAGATCTCAGCAGCATCTTTATGAAGAATGAAATATGGGTGCTCCTCTTGAATGTAGTACAGAATTTAGAAAACAGAGATGGTATCAGGCATAGGACCCCTAAGAGGGAGCATTTCATGTATCTGATGGTGATTTACCTTTACCAATTTTAATTCTGACAAATGGAATGTTTCTGTCTTGACTTTTTTTTTTAATTTAAATTTTTAAAAAAATTTTTATTGAGGAATATTGGGGAACCGTGTGTTTTTTCTGGACCCATCAGCTCCAAGTCAAGTCGTTGTTTTCAATCTAGTTGTGGAGGGCACAGCTCACTGGCCTGTGTGGGAATCGAACCAGCAACATTGGTGTTATGAGCACCACGCCCTAACCAACTGAGCCAACCGACCGTTCCTGTCTTGCTTTTAAAATGAAACGCAACAGCCAGTCTAAAATAAATCGTTAGCTTTGCATGCTGTGCTATTTATTGAACAGTTCAGAGGGCCAGGAAGCCAAATGCTCTGACCTTCTTTTATTTTAATTTTTTCACTTGCCCGCTCCTGAACTGTTGACAACTCTACAGTGCCCTTCCTGTATTTTTCCCTCCTGTCTTCTCTGCTTTGGAGTCAGAAACTTTGATTCAAATCCCTGTGTTACCATGAGTTGTGATTGTGAGAACATGACAACCTCTCAGCCTATTTCCTCCTTTGTAAATGATGATTATAATTCCCATCTCACTGGATTTGTAGGCATTAGGACTGAAAGAGGCGGTGAATACTACAGTGGCTGGCACATACTACATATGTGCTTCGAAAATGACGTCAGGTTTCTTTCTCTGTTCTCCTTCCCAGACCCCCAGTGTCAGAAAGGACACAGAATGAGTCATTTTTTTCACAACTCAACGTTTACTTGGAAATGGCAGCTTGCTCCTTGTACAGTTTCAGATCTAGTTACCATTACCTCCCATCGGTGAAATGGAATATTTAATTTTTATGACATATATTCCTCATCCTCCAATATCCATAGACAGTCATTTCATCAGTATTTTCATCAGTATGTAGTGGACCCTTGCTTTCGTAGGCGGAAATGGGGAAAGGCAGAGGTTGGGATAGGAGGGTTTGCCCTTTGATGGCTCTGGGCTCAATGCTATACGTGACAGCTTACGCTCACTCCTATGGAGAAGGAGCCCAGCTCTGTCCAAATGAGCATTTGCCCTTAACGAATGTTTTTCTCTGTGGTCCACCTCAGTAAAAATAGATCTTCCCACAGCAAAAACAAATGATAATGACTGACACTTGTGCACTACTTTTATAGCATGTAAAGCGTTTTCACACTGATCACTCCTTCACACATTTGTCAAGCATGTCCTGAGCTCTGCTGTGAGCGAGGCCTCACGAGACACCTGAGTGTAAATGCACAGGTGATGTACACCCTGGCCTTGGGGTGTCACCTGAAATGTCACTTCCCCAGAAAAGCCTTCTCTTCTTGCTTTGCTAAGTAGTTCCTCCCTTCCTCCTGTCTAACACAGCTCCTCTGTTTCCTCTACAATTTTTCCCTATCCTGATTTCCTTAAGGGCGGAGGTTATGTCTGCTTCTGTCACTTCTGTGAAGCCTCGTGCTCAAGACCTAGCACCTTGCAAGGCCCCAAATAGGTGCTCAGTAAAACTGGTGAGTGAGTAGAAGACTGGACAAATGCTCAGGGAAAAGAGAAAGTTAAAGATGTCATTGCTATCCAGTGTGATGAGGGCCAAGGGAGAGAAATGGGTTGAGGGTATGAAAGAGAAACATTTAATCAGCATGTGTCAGCTGGAGTCGTTACCTTCCTGCGAGAGAGCTGTCCCAAGCCGGCACTGTCTGGGAAGGGTTGGGGGGATCTGCCTAATTCTGGGGTGCAGAATTAGGAGGATCCTCTGCCCACAAAGAGAGATAAGCTGCATCCTCCAAAATCAGCTCTGTTCATAATAAAAATGATATCCTGGTCTCTATATGCCGTACTCTTTTAAATGGTTCAGACCTTGGGGATAGTTAATGTTTAGATGAAAAATTAGATAAAGAGGCACACTATTTATTGCCTTTCCTCAGACTTTTTAAGCTAAACACCCAGTTCTTATGTTATTCTTTTGTCTGCTCTCCTTATCACTTATAAAAATAGATTAAACTGACATGATCATAATTTAGGAAAATACTGTTTTTTTCTCTTTAGGAAAAGGAAACAGAAAAAAAGGCAAATGGCTTACTTATCATGGCACAGAATTAGAAATCCCAGTCTGTGGCTGCCAAAAAATGAGTAAATGGCCAAAAATAAAAATTATTTTATTAATTCTCTTCCTGGAATTCAGTATATTAGCGTGATAAAAGTTAGTATGTCTGAAAATAAAGGTATAAATGGCTGCAGAATGTAACATATGATCAAGTCACAACAGCCAAAAGGTGGAAACAACCCAAACATCTATCAGTGGATAAAAGCAGAAACAAAATGTGGTATATACGTCAATGAAATATTATTTAGCCTTAAGAAGAAGGAAGTTCTGACACCTAAGGATATTATGCTTAAGTGAGGTAAGCCAATCACGAAAGGACACATATTGTATGATTTCACTTACATGATGTACCTGGAACAGTGAAATTAATAGAGATGGAAAGTAGAATGGTGGCTGCCAGGGCGGAGGGGAGGAGGGAAGGGGGAGTTATTATTTAATGGTACGGAGTTTCTATTTGGCAAGATGAAAACTTCTGGGGATGAATAGTGGTGATTGTTGCACGACAATGTCAATGTACTTAATGCCACTGAACTGGACACTTAAAATAGTGAAATCTTAGGTTCTATATAGCTTACCACAACAGTATTGTTTTAGTACGATAAAGTCCAGACCACGTGTATAATAAAGATATTCAGTGGCTGAGGTCAGTCGTGGGGATCGTTTTGTTCATTCTAGTCCACAGGTGATTACCCTCATCTTCAACATGGTTGACGTCCTCAAAGCCACTACTGACAGGGTCCTTCTCAGCGGCTGGCCTGGTGCTGTGTGCGTCATGTATATTATCTCATTGAATTTTGGAACATCCTTTAAGGTAGGAGTTCTTCCCATTTACATGAATTGAATACATTTCCAGTACCCCTCAGGAATGGATTTTAGGAACAATTATATGGATAATCTGGAGTAAAGGGAATAGGAATTTCTTCATTTGAGTTCAGTGAGGTGTACTCATGGGATGACCACAAACATAGGAACTTTGGAGTGACAGTTAATGTTTAGATGAAAAATCATTAAAGAGTTTAAAGAGTGGAATAACAATGCAACCAAAGACTTTCTGAGGGCTCAGTAGGGTTATTTGGGACTGATTGAGGAGGGTAAATTAAAACCAGAAAGCTTAGTGGAGCAAATGTCACAATGAAAAAAGAATTTTCCAAATGGGATGGCAAGGGAGAAGTCATTTTTCCAGGGTCATTATGGGCATAAGGAAAATTGTTCCTCTAGACTCTAGGTCAGCTTGTAATAATCCAGGGGTTGGTGATTTAGGTAGGCCGCTGAGATCTGACTTTGAGTGTATCTCCATTCCCTACACCGTCACCAAGAGGGACCAGGGAAAAAAAGGAAGAAAAGGAGTTGGGTGTGCCATACCGTGTTTCCCTGAAAATAAGACCTCACCGGAAAATAAGCGCTAGCATGATTTTTCAGGATGACATCCCCTGAACATAAGCCGTAATGCATCTTTTGGAGCAAAACTTAATATAAGACCCAGTCTTATTTTCAGGGAAACACAGGTACTTCTGGCTGCTCAAAAATGCTTACATGGGAAGGGAGTTTGAAATGTTATCCTAAAATGAAGTATCTGATGTAGATGGATTGAATTTCACCTTGTGAAATAGCTCACTGCTATCCATTGCTGTGTAAAATCAAGAGAGTTAAATGAGATTAAGATCTTTATTAAACTTTCTGAGATAGTAAGTGTGGTTAATTAAGGTATTGACATATTCAGCTATAAACTGGCACATACAGTCTTTGGTCACTTCTCTACCACAGCTGTTAGCCTAACTTGGAGGTGAAGGGCAAGCTAATAGGAGGCAGGAAGTAGGAAGCATGACGCATAGAATTCCCAAACAGAAAGACAAATACCTTTTTCTAACTCTCTCATTTTACAAGTGTGGAAACTTGAAGCCCAAGTATGTTGCCTGTGGTTTTACAGCTCATTAACGGCAGAGTTGAGACGATAACCTCAGACCTCAGGCCAGGGACCCTTCCCACTATATTGCATTTCTCTTTTACATCCATCAGTAGCTTAAGCAGGTAAGAATTATTTTCTGAATGAACAACAATGAATTCCATAAACTCACAAGGTGAAAGAAGAGAAATAGAAGGTAAATTGTTTTTAAAACATTTCAGCATTTTGTAAAAGCACACGGTTTAGATGAAAAGCAGTCCAGTATTAGGGGGAAATTCTGAATAAAAGTCAAGTCTTCCGCAAAGCTTTGACGAGGAGGATGTGGTTTTTAACACGTACTATTAAAATTGTACTTCAGATGAAGCTTATTCTTATTTTTAATTAATGTTTTTTATCTTACTTTTGAAATAATTTTACATTTACAGAAAGTTGCAAATATAGTGGAAGTTTACGTATACCCTTCACCCAGCTTCCGCTAATGTTAACAACTTACATAACTGTAGTTCAATGATCAAAATCAGAAAATTGACATTGATACAATACTATCAGTTAAACTAGAGACCTTATTTGCGTTTCACCATTTCCCTCCCTAATGTCCTTTCTGTGTTCCAGGCTATGACCCAAGATCCCACACTGCATTTAGTTTCTGTCTCCTTAGTCTCCTCCAATCGGTGCCAGTTCCTCAGTTTTTCCTCATCTTTCATGGACTCTTTTGAGGGGTACAGGTAAGCTACTTTGTACAATGTCCCTCCGTTTGGGTTTGTCCAATGTTTTTCTAATTCTTGGCTGAGGTTACAGGTTTGGGGAAGAATACCACAGAGAGGAAGTGCCCTTCTCATTATTTCATATCAGGGGTAAATTATTGGTTTTCCCTTTGTAATGATAAATAACTTGAAGAAATAATTTGAGACTGTGCTGACATCATTTTTCTCCTCAAACTTTTGCCCACTGATTGTAGCATCCATCGGTGGAATTGCAGACAGCAATTATTACTGTAATGTTCTAATAGGGATTTTGTATTTTCCTTATTCCTCTACACTTATTAATTAGAATTCTTCTATAAGGAAGAGTTACCTCATTCTCCCCTACATTTATTTATTCAATTACTCATTTGTATCAGTATGGACTATGGATATTAAATTTGTTCTATGGGTCATAATCTAATACTATCATTTATTTTGTTGTTCAAGTTGTTCCAGCATTAGCCTTTGGGGGCTTCCTCAGATTGGCTCTTGTGTCCTTTTGACATGCCCTGGTCTTTTTAGAAGACTTCCTTGTTATCCTGTAATGCAAGATGCTCTAGGCTCATTTTGTCCCTGTCCCTGTCCTGTAATCAATCACTTCTCTAAGGAACCCTGGTTTCTCTTCCTGGAGAATAACCCATAGGAACCAAGACGTGCACACTAAGTGAAAGAGAATGCTTTGGTGGTTGTAAAGCTTATGTGTCAGAAAAATTACCAACATAGGATCATGCAGTATTTTCAGTAATAATTTTGAAGCAAAACAACAAAATATATATGGGTTAGCTTTAAATAGTTTAAAATGTTCGATTTGCTCCAAGATGTGCTTTAGGCATGAATGCCAGATTATATCAAAGCTGGAAAAGTGCTTTTCCTTCCTAAAATGTTCCTTTATTATTATTATTTTTTTTTGCTTTGCATGAAACTTTATTTAAAGGAATTAAAATTTTTTGCTGTAGTGTCTTTTTTTAATTTATTTTTTATTAGTTTCAGGTGTACAAAACAATGTAATAGTTAGACATTTATGATTTATATCCCTCACAAAGTGATAACGTCCCTCCCCCAATCTACTACATCGCAAACAGCCGTTACATTTCTACTGTCTCTATTCCTAATGCTGTACTCCACTTCTTGTGAGTAGATGTAGATATAGATATAGATAAAATTACAGTTGACATTCATTATTATTCAGCTTCAGCTTCAGGTGTACACTGCAGTGGTCAGGCATCTACACCATCCATGAAGTGGTCGCCCTAATAAGACAAGTGTCCATCGGATACCCTACAAAATCTTTACAACATTATTGATTATAGTCCCCAAAATGTCTTTCATATCCCCATGGCAATCAGGAATATTAATGTTCTCTTTTCAGTCTCATATCCTTCTATCTATAATATCAGACTAATTATATGTTATATTTTAAATAATAGAATGATAAAATGTTCAATCTCATTGACAATCAAAGATCTGCAAAGTTAGAAATGAGATTGCTGCCATCTTATGAGAATGTTAACAAACATTGAGAAGATTGGTAATATCCAATATTGCTAAGAGTGTGAGAAAGCCGGTCGTCTACAGCACCTTTTTGAGAGCAATTGCTAGTATCGACTGAAATGTTAAATTTACATTTGTCTGAGCAATTTTCCTTCTAGAAATGGATCTATCAGAGATGCTAGTATAAGTATAAAAAGTGTGTGTGTGTGTGTGTGTGTGTGTGTGTGTGTGTGTGTGTATGACAGAGAGAGAGAGAGAGAGAGAGAGAGAGAGAGAGAGAGAGAGAGAGAGAGGCTGCATTTCTGGTAATAATGAAAAAATTCAGACAACTTAGAAGTCCATCAAGAGAGGGCTAGTTAAGTACTTTGACTATATCATGCCGTCTGGGGGGAGTCCTGGAAGTCTTCCTAGAAGAAGTGATGTTTAAGTTGTGCACTAAAGGATGCATAGGAATAATGCATGTGAAGTGTGTTTGTATACACACATGGTATGTGTGTGCCTGTTGGGAGTGAGGAGAGGACATCTAAGAAGAAGCTATAGCTCTAGCTTGAGGCAGGAAAGATGTGTTAAAGATTAAGAGAGAGTGATAGGGAGAGTAGCTCAAGACGGAACCTGAGCAGGAGGTGGGGATGGATCATGCAGAGCCTTGACAGGCATGTTGGGCTTTGTGCAGAGGACACTGCCTATCATGAGGTTCTGCACAGTTCAGCCCTCCGTTCCTCCAATGTGGACCACAGACTAGGATCCAAGTTCAGTTTGACCTCAAGTCATTCACTTATTTCACGCATAAGTGCTTCCAGAGGCCTCCTCTGCCCCTCCTTAAACACTGGGCTTTCCTCTGTCATTTCACCCACCATCTAGTTGTGTGTCAGTTTCCCCACCTTCACGATGAAGTCCTTGCAGCTTATTTCTCTTTTATCTCCATCTCTAGCACAGACGGACATTCAATCAATAGCTGTTGAATAAATGAAATAATTCCACTGATTACCTCTGGAACAGGGTCTTAACCTGGGGTCCTGGGCCTCATTCGGGAGGAGATGCGTCTGTGAATAGAGTTGGGGGTGGGGGAGTTTCTGTGAACATAGATAGGAAAAAAATTAATTCCTTATTTCCACTCTCCTCTAACTGAAAATTAGCATTTCCTTCAATTATGAAAATCACAATAAAAGTAATATTAGCAGTACTATGACTTTGTCACCCATAGAAGTCACAGCTATTTTCATATCATGTTAGAACTCTTACAAATATCTCAAAATATAATTTACGCTCATCACTACTTCAAAATTACAGTAATTACTAGAACTGCTACTAGATCCTGTTATTCAATGTGTCAATAAAAGAGTAAATCTTGTTATATTATGTTTTAAAAATATTTTGATAACTGCATCAACATAATTGGCTTCCTTTATAATCCTATACATTTTACTGTATGTATTTAAAGACATTATTCTGAGAGGGAGTCCACAGGTTTCTCTGGACGGCCAAAGGAGCTCCTGGCACAGTGGTTCAGAACCCTGCCCCTGGAGCATAGCACGTACAAATATTTATACCACACACTCTATGATGAAGGATTGTAATGTAGTTGCAAGCGCCACAGTCCAACTCCCTTTCTGTCAAACAGGTGCCACTTTTTCCTCTCCCTGTCCCCCAATTCAGGCCATTTTGATCTCTTTCCAGTCTTGTGCTCATGTTTTCAATTCTTATTTCCATAAGAACTATTATTAAATATGAATACCCAGACTGACTTCTCTCTGAGCCTTAATCATGTATTAACAAAATCATCTATGTTTCTTCTTGTGTGTCCAACATTATCTTGAGTTTTCCATCTTTCTCCAGAAATTACCTCCTTTTCTCAATATCTCTTCTGTTTTCCCAAGAGCAAAATGCAACCAGCAACTTTGAGTGCTCTGTCTCTTAGCTTCTGCTAGTGAGACGACAAAACCTGTTAGCTCTCCTAGATCTTTGAATTCCAGTGTTGGTTTGTATGATGATTTACTTTAAAATACTTTAGGATTAACAATGCGATGTATGTGTGTATAAATTAACTTTAATCTACAGCCTACAGGCTCTTCCAGTTGCATACCCTAATTAGGCACCCACACCCTAGAGTGGGATTAGTTAGCATTTGAAGTCCCCTCTAAGTGGTAGTTACAGAAGCATTTCAAATTCATTATTGATTTACAAAGAAATGATATGATGTCTGGGATTTGCTTCAAAATAATCCAGGAGGAGGGGCAAATAGGTAGGGATATGGATGAAACAAGCTTGACATTGAGGTGGGAATTGTTGAAACTGAGTGATGTGTAATATGGGGGGGATAATTAATATTCTCTATATTTTCTATATATTTGAAACTTTCCATAGTAAAAAATTTTGAAGTATAATTCATATTTTTAATAATTGCCATAATTGTCAATTGTCATGTCAATTGTCGTAATTACAATCTACACCAGAGTTTCTGTCTATATAACAGATTGAATATTGAATATGTGTCACCTACCTTACTTCCTGAAACCTCACTAAAATGATAGTGAAGGTATTTTTTTTTAAAAGCATAAGAACATAAAGTTGGAGATAATTTGAGAAAAGATGAAAATTTTGGAGGCTGTATAGGCAATGGGTGAGTGATAGGAGTGAACAGACCCAAAAAAATGGGACAAACCGGTTTCATACTACAGCATCCCCACCCACCATCACCTGTAATTGACTACACCAGATTTATCTGGAAGTGAGGGTAGAAGAGGATAAGTAAAACAGATTGATTGAAAATCTGTTTAAGAAGCAGGTAGATGCCTATATCACCTACCCTACTCTGGCAAAGGACTAGGGATTTGTTCCAGAAAAGGTAAAACAGAAGATTTGGACTGGAAGATACCAGGAAATAGTAAGAGACACTGTACTGCCAACAGAGGGATTAAATTAAAACTTTCTGAATGAATGTCTAAATCTCTCCTTTCAAAGTATTGAGATGTATCTGGTGCTATCAACTCCACCTTCCTGCCGAAATCTCACCTGGGAGCTTTTCACCTGCTCTGCAGTGATTGCCCTCTGCATAGGGCGAGGAGCTACCCACCTCTCTTTTCATCTTCCTAAGGAGACCTGTCTCTTTGGGAAGGAGACATTAGGTATGTTTTTTCTTGTAGCCCACGTCTTCCTTGTTCTTAGTTTACTTCATCTTTTGGTGAAGCACATCCTCCCAACAGCTTTTTGAGAAAGGGAGTATTGGTTAGCTCTTGCTATAATATGCTGTGTAACAACCAACCACAAACCTTAAGTGGGCATCTAGCCTTCAGCATGGGGACTGGATTCAATTGGCCTTCTTTTAGTAACCCTGACTGGTTATAAGAATCATCTGGGTTGCCTGTTAACAACAGATCCCTGGGACCCTCTCCAGACTTTCCAATTAGAGTCTCCAAGGCAGGGACAAATCTACTCAGGTAGTATTTAACAGATCTACTCAGGTGATTCTCATACCTGGCAAGTACGAGAAACACTGCTATAAGGGTTGGTTCTGTAAACCCAGGTCTTGAAAATCTGCCTCAGGCAGGCATATTGGAGTCACTTACAGAGTTTGAGAGAACTACAAATGCTGCTCTTCCAGTGATGGAGGTGAGTCTTCGGAATCTGAAGTTCTAACAATCCTGCCTCCCCAAGGTGATTCTGAAATACAGCCAGGAGCCAGGGGACCTGTGTGTTAGCAGACAGTGCTACCAGTTAATTCAACTACTTATGTCTGTCATCACGTTCCACTGATTTTCATCTTTACTATGTTCAGGATACTCCCTGCTATTTACAAATCCACTGTGGGAGAGAAAGGTGGGTAAGTTATGATTCCTAGTTGTAACAGCTTCAGTCTGGCGTGAAAGACAGGTATACCAACGATTAGTTATAAGACAGTGCTAATCAGAGGTCAGTCAATTTGAACCCAACCTGATTAGGGTGTCTGTTGCTTTGAAACCTAGGGAGTTCCCCTGGTGAAATCTGAAACTGGCTCCCATACATGAAAGGCAAGGTGAAACCAAAGAAAGAGGCAGGTCACTGCAGATTGGTCAGTGGCAGGTTTACTAAGCAAAGAAACTTACTTATGAGACTTGTCAGGGGCGGCTACTGATGAACAAATCTCTGTACCTGCTGCCAGAACCTTAGGAATTTATACAGAGGTCTTCATGGTGTTCACTCTCATATAGAGTGCAGACGGTCTAAACAACACATAACTCCCTCTAGGTTGTGTCCTTGAAGTAGTTCCTAGTGTGGCAACAGTGGGCAGAAAGTTATTCCAAGGATAGTGGGGGGAGGGGAGCAGGCAGGAGCCTCCAATTGCCTGGGTTCAGCCTGCAGGTCAATCAGTGTCACATCTTGATGATCTTCAACAGTAGCCTTCCAATTGTCCCACGTGTACTTATTGAGTGACTGTTTTGTGTTTGGTGCTGTGTAGATTAAACACTTGATGCTCCTCCAAATCCATATATGAATTTTGGGGACATGGGTTGATTTTTCGAGGGTTTACTTGTAAAGTAATCTGAATCGTGATGTCTGGTTCTGATACTGTGTTCTGTGCTTTTGGAAAATTACTTAACCATCTATCATCCATCTCTTTCTATCTCTGTCTCTCTCGATCTCTCTTCCTCTCTCTCCATTTTACTGCTGGTGATATTTGGAAATCTCAGGGCATTTTCTTAAAATTTTATTTAAACTCATTATGGAATGTTACTGCCCCACTCGGAGGATGTTTGGAGCTATTTCTAGTCTGTTCTACTGTCTTCTTACATTAGTCTGTCTGTCTGTCTGTCTGTCTATCTATCTATCTATCTATCTATCTATCTATCTATCTATCATCTATTCACATCCCCTACATATAGAGCAATAGATACCTACATCTGTATCTACTCAATGTACAGATAAAGTGAGAGAGAAAGAGAGAGAATTTAAGGATACAACAAACATTCTTCTCTTGGACTTCAGAGCCAGGAAATTAAATGCTCCTTGGCCCAAAGGGACCAGAGCAGAAAGTCTAATTGCTTTCATTGCTGCTTCTGTCTTTGCTCATGTTGCTTTTACTGTGGCTTCTCAATCCTACATTACAATCTCTTGGCTCAAAGATCCACCATTAGTTTACATTAATATCTTTGTCTCTTAGTTTACATTATTGAGAAAGATAAAATCTAATTGACCCATCTTGTCTCAGTTTGGGCAGAGTCTTTATATTAATCCTCGTCATAAGCCCCTGGTCACACTATGAATTGTCCCTTTGGGTGAGGTGCCCTCTCCTGGTCTAATTAGCTATTGTGGAAGATGGATGGAGTGAACATTAATTAGCATACTAGGCTGACTTTTTGAAAGCTGTGGATGGAACAATTTAAACTGAAGTCAGATTTGACAGAAAAATCACCGGATATATTGATTTCACAGCCTTAACTTCCCCACATCCTACCTGAGAGACTTCAAGCAAATCATTCATTGTTGTTGAGTTTCACTTCCCTCATCTGTAAAATAGGTATGATCATACTTGTTCCACAAGTTTGCTGTGAGGAGTAAATGAGATAAAAGGAGTGAGCAGAGCATTGAGCATCTTACATGGCAGACAGTCGATAAAGAACTACAATTAACATTCAAACATAATGCTAAGTGATACAATAGTTAATCATCTTAACTCTTCAAACAAGAATTCTACTGTTTGTTAAATCTGAATTTCCTGTTGGCCAAAAAGCTTTTGAGGAGTAGAGTTTTGTGTTTTCTAAATTTAACATTTACAGAGGACCCATTAGACGTAAAACTTAGGGAATAGGTCAGCCACTCTGGAGTGCAAAGTGAAGAGAAAGTGCCTGAAGAAGATGAGAGCCTGAATGAGAAGTGACAGTATCTAATGTGAATCAATTAGACTAATAATTTGAAAAGAGCTCAATAAAATATTTAATCAGATGCAGAATTGCCAAAACTCTGCCTTTCTGCCAATCCATCTTCTCTCTCTGGTTATCATGGCCTGCCTGCCCTCAGTGCAGCTGCCCTGGCTCCTCTCCCTACCAACGAACCAACTTGGTCTCGAACTTGTATACTTAACCTTGGAAGGAGCCAGTCTGGCTGTCTCAGTAATGATCTTAGTCCCTATTGGCCAGAACCATCCTTTTAGGCCACTTCAGAGTCCTGTGTGGATGGGCTGCCTTCGGATCAGATTCTCTGATCCTTCTTGTCCATTTGTGATCAACCCTGCCTCAACCAGTGCAGGGCAGCTTCCCCGAGCAGGGACTGTGGGCAGGTCAGTGTCATCTAGAAGTGGGTGGAAAATGCTATGTCTACCTGAAAGACACACTGAGCATACATATTTTTAAGAGAAATTGAGTCATGGTATGCTTTTCTCATCATCCTTTGTTTTTTCTTCTTAAATTCTTTGGTGTTTCCACCCATCACCTATGGCAGAGTTTCCAATAAGCAATACGTAGATGCTTCTTGGCTTCACCCATAACTACCAAATCAGTGGCATGAAGAGTAGAGCTAAGAACTTGCTTCTTTTTTATTTTTATTTTCTGCAAAGTTCCTAAAATGTGTCTTGTTCATTTTCAATATCTAGTATGCTGGCTACCGTGTTTCCCCGAAAACAAGATGTACCCCCCAAATAAGCCCCAGTTAAGATCGACAGCCAGACGGATACATTTAGTACGTTATGACGATGTTCCAGAAGATGACCTGACTGTATTTGAATAAAGGTAGATTGTTGTACATGAAAACATAAGACATCCCCTGAAAATACACCCTAATGCATCTTTTGGAGCAAAAATCAATATAAGACCAGGTCTTATTTTCAGGGAAGTACGGTATAAGACCCAGTCTTATTTTCTGGGAAACACGGTAGCGAAGTTAAAATTCAATAAATGTTTGATGAAAATATAACAGAATGATAAGATTTTCTTAAGCTATCACAATACATGAAAATCTCCACCTACTTTCTTGTCCTGAAAGATCTTCCTCATTTCAGGTCAGCTTTCTTGTATTCTTTTTTTTCTTTAATGTTTATTGGGGTGACAATGGTTAGTAAAGTTACATAGATTTCAAGTGTACAATTCTGTAATACATCACCTACATATCACCTTGTGTAAACAGTTCCGTCTTCTTGAGTCCCCCCACTTGGAGGACACTGAAACTCAGCCCCACATACACTCAGCTTCCCCAGCACCCTTTCCCAGTCTTGCACCCAGCCCCGGTGGAGAAAGAATCAAACCCCCAGATTTCTCTCTCAGTCCCCACCATCCTTGCAAACACCTGCTCAGCACACTTAGGATGTAAGATCATCCTACAGGCTATCAGCACAGAGCAGGCTAAATCCAGATTCGGGGAGGAAGGACTCCCGTAATGGAAACATAACTTACTGGAGCATAGCCCTACCAGAAGAGACTAGCAGGAGACTTTGCATCTCCTCCTGAAGCATCACTTCCCTGTCTTCCCCAAGAACAATGAGGACAAATTTGCTTATACTATATGTACAACTAAAAGAGCCCAAAATAGATCACACAATTTCTCCAGTGATCTTTTTTTAAAAGTGTGAATAATCTTCTCTTTAACCCCCCACCCCCACCCCGAAAGCCTTCCATAGCCCTGCATTGGTTATATGTCAAATTTTATACCTTTGTACCTTTCTATGTGTTGTTCCTCCTGTTTGGAGCACCACCAGCTTCCCTCGTTGGGAAACTCCCCTTCCATCCCCCAAAGACACCACTAAGCAGTTGGCTGCTCCCTGCAGAGCTGGCCTTGGCCTCCCCCTTGCTCCCACAGGGCAGTGTGGCACAGCGTCAGTCAGCACACTACACTTAGGTCACCAACCCAGGAAGCCTGGCTCCAAGACAAGCTGTGTCACTGTGTGTAAATTATTTACTGCCTCTCTGCCGTAGTTCCCTCATTTGTAAAATTTGTCGCTACCCTGTACACTTGTTCTGATGTGTTGTGTAATACAAATCGAGTTCTTAGAACAGTGCCTGGCACATAATAGGCATGAACTAAACATTAGCTCCTATTCATACATCTCTACTGTAGCCGTCAACATCGTATAAGCAAGGTTCAATGAGTTTCTCGTTGAACAACTACAAGATCCTGGGTTTTCTCTAAGTCAGTGGTAGAACTCAGCATAAAGAGAATCAGGGCAACTGCTTCTTACATCAGGGTTTCTAACTTTTCCTACCTTGTAGAGGTTGTGCTTTAAAACAAGGAGTCCTTCCATCCCCATTCATGACTGCATAAGCCATAATGTGTTTATAGGTGATCATGGATTTTTATTCTTTCTTGCAGGTAGGTATTTTCGTCAAACTATGGCATGCAGATGAATATGAGCTCCTTCGTAAGAATGACTCACATTTTAATAAGCTTGCTTAGGGGGTAGCCAGTTAGCTCGGTTGGTTAGAGTGTGGTGCTAATAACAGCAAGGTTGCCGGTTTGATCCCCACATGGGCTACTGTGAGTGGCGCTCTCCTTTAAAAAAAGAAAAGCTTGCTTATTAAAAAAAAAAGTCCCGTCCCTTCTCTCCCCCTAGAGCATGAGCTAAGACGTAAAGTTGAGTCAAATTTATCACGTGCTTCTGACCTTCTGAGAAATAAACCCTGGGGCACAGGTTTTCAAGTTGTCTAGTTCCTGCAAAATTATAATGGGTACGTTTGGTTTTAGAAGAACTGTCAGTTAAGGCAGCTTTTTTCCCTACACTATGACTAATAATGGCAGTTATTAAAATTGAAGCTAAAATACCTAGAATTAAGATTTTGGCAGAACACACTGATATTCCCAAGTTTTGAACATTTTAAGTATATGCCTTGATGAAATGTTCAATTCTCAGATTTTAAAAGCAAGAGGTAGAAATAAGTGACAGAAATAAAAATTATATGACAAATGTAACTTCAATGCTTCTCCTCCAATAGATCTTAAAATTACAATTAAGATAAGGGGGAAAAAAGCACGAGTCAAAGAAAAAGATTGAAAACAGCTTAGAAGATCCTTGAGGAACGAATAGAAGAGTATTTCAGGCAATTTAAATTTCCTGGGAAGATTTGTTCTTCATGAGGATATAATACTTTGAGAGTATTTTTCATCGTCAGAGTTAATCTTTCAAATCTTGCCCAAAATTCTAAGTGAAATGATTTCACTTGGCCTGGTTTTGACATGAATCTATCTCTAGTGTCCCTCTGGCTGTGCAAAAACAGGCTCACCCCTCACTGACTGAAGCAGAACCCCCTCAATGGGTGAGTTCAGTGTGTCTTCCACAATGGGCCCTGGGAACTCTCATTGCAGATCAGACTCCAGCTGGCTGTGGAGTGTGCTTGGACGCTCGCTTACATTTTCTTCCCTTACTTCTGGCTAAGGGAAGTTCTAGGCCACATGGGGTCCTTTTTTACCCAGTATAGTCTACCCAAATACAATGGAGAAAAATGGTTTCCGTGTGCAAATCAATATTGCAAAATTATTTTACTGTCTAAAGTAGCACTTGCTTCATCAGGAACAAAATCTTTCTCTACATTTAATTAATAATCATTCTAGTTCCACCTCTTACCCCCCACCTCAACTCTTTGCTTCTGTTCCTGCCCATGTTAGTGGTCCTTTCATCTACTAGTCTCTCACATGGCATGGAGTATTTGTCTATTATTAGAGAGATTCTGGGTTTCATCATAACAGCTATTCATCAATCCACTTCTGTAATTATTATCACTGTTCATGAAATTCCTTTAAAGATCCATCTATTCCCAAAGCCTACTTCCTCCCCTTTTCTCAAGTGAAACAAAGATTCTATTTATAGACTAATAAAAAAGACACTGCAGAGACGGTATAAAGATCTAAAAAAAATTCTGTGTTTATAAGTATATTTACTTATTAAGTAAAAATGATCCAGTTTCCCAAAATGTAACATAAAGTTTTTCTTCCACCAAAACTAAATAATAGAATAAAAGATGTCAAGAAGTCAAGATGTTTAATGTTAAAATATGCATATATAATGAACAATAATGAAAATGGTGGAGTATTCATTACTTTTAAGATATTATAAAAATTAAACACCTTTTAAAAGGTTCATCAAAGGCTGTTTTTTTTTTTACTTTTCTCTGAGTTTATTCTCTAAAAAGTGAACCTGTTTTACAAATGGACTATTAATGTCGCATACCAGTAGGGGGCACTAAAACATTGCTTTTAAATGTTATTAAAAGTACTTAGCGGTGAAAAAGGAATTTTTGGTAAAACGTTTTTCTTGCCCCTTAACATTAATCAGAAAACGATGAAGGACCCTGGCAAGGGGGAAGAAACACAGTTCAATTAGAAGATCAAAGCTAACAAATTACCATGACTAAGTTTGCAGAGAGAGAAACATTTTCTGTATAAAAACCAGCGTGACAACTATGTTTTAAGATGTTTAGTATTAATGAACGTTTCATGGACATAAAACTTCATGTTAGCTCTCTGACACCTCATAACCACTGTGGATAATTATGAATGGGGATCCCATTGGCAAAACTCAATTGCACGTGGTCTGCTATACACTCGGATGGTTTAGAATATATCATTTTAAAATCCTAGGTTGTAACAGCTTTCAGAATGATGATAGTTCGGGCATGGACCATTGAGCCGTCCACTTGAGGTGTGGCTGGAGCATATGACGTTCTCGGCTGTCAGTGCCACATATACCTGGGAAGACTGGACTTCTCAGCAGCCCTGCTCTCTACTGGCAGAGACAACCAACACCGTGAGGTAAATGAACATCTGGTCCTAAAAAAGTGAGTGCCCTGTTTCTTTGATTGTTTATTTCCATGAGAGAGAGGGGAAAAGCAAACCCATGCATTTCCGTTCGGTGATGGCGCACACCTAGAGAGCATGCACTGAATTTAGCCTGGCCTGTGGCATTTTTTGCCATTTGTTTTGCAAATTTTAGTAGTATGGAAAGAAACTCAGCACAGGAAAAAAGTTCCTATGGCTCTGAATATGTTACGATTTATATCAAGTACAGAGCCCAGCCCAGCTAGTCTCTAGTGGCTTGGTGCTCTGCCCCTGCCAAGATGCTGAAAGCTCTCTCTGCAAGGTAATTCAGCTGCACCGGACATGAGATGAGACAGGTTTAGATCCAGACATGGGAGCAGCTGCAGTAATGTGAGCTGAATGGAATGCGAGTGTATGTGGGGAGTGCCGATTTCAAAAGCAGGTTCTCAAAAGAGTGTTTCTCTCCCCATTCAGAGGCCTGTGTTAATATCAAGATGAGGAAAAGGGTTCTTTTCTTCCTGCTTTTCTTTTTATTGTATCTATTTGAGAAGATAGATTTTAGCTGAACCTATTGTGGTAATCATTTCATAATATAGGTAAATCAAACCATCATACTGTATGCCTTAAACTTCTATAGTGATGTATATCAATTATTTTTCAATAAAACCATGGGGGGAAAAGACTAGGAAGGGGATTCATTAAATACTGCCATCAACCCAAACAGGTGTGTGGCAAAAGGCATGGACAATGCTACTGAGACCAAGTCTCAGAGATAGAGGTCACTGAATGACAACTCACATTATCAATTGTGATTCCAAAAGGCCCAAGCTGTAGGAGGCCTGGGAGGAAGCCACAGAGGTTATGGGGAAGACCAGTGTCTACAGTCTGGGTGGACTGGATCCAACACTGGCATAGCTGAGTCCAGCTCCAGGGAAGGCTGGTCTGGCATTTGGATCCTTTATAGCCATGTGGACCACGACAGGTGGGGAGCTCGAATGCACTTTGGGTTGCTGGGTGTGGGGAGGGCTCCACATGGGTTCTGCTGGCTCCCACAGGGGAGCGCCTTAGGATCAGTTCTGTGCTTGCCTGCCTTCTTTCAATGAGCCCCCTTCACAAATCTTTTTTATCCATAGATTCTGCTTTTCCTAAATGTGATGTCTCTAAGGGCTCTCCAAAAGCCTTTGGAAGGTGGGAGAGAACTCAAGGGGCAAGGGAAGGCGAGTGGGGTCTCTTTTTCCCTCCCATTCTTACTTGTCCACAGGATGGTTTACTGAGGGCAAGGGGTGATGGACCTTGTGGATGGGCCTGGTTGAGCCCTCAGGCACTACAGATATAAGCCCCACTGGAAGGGGAGATTAAGGCCTCCATGGAACTAAGGCCATAGTGGATGGTGGATTCCCAGTCAGCAGAGACCCCTCTGACTATCTTAAAAAGTAATCCCAGGTCCTGTAAATATGCTGCATCGCCTGGGGCCAATGCCACCGGCAAGCTCCATTATGTAATTATCCCAGTTGACCCACACACAACAGGTAGGCATTATCATTCCTATTATTCAGATAAGAAACTGCCTGGGGCAATAACGCGCTCTTCTCACCAGTTGCACTGCTGTGTGTTGGGTTGGTGAAGGAGGGGTAGTAAGTGTGAGATCTAGTAACTAAAGAAGCCACGTATTACTGGCTAAGAGCACAGACTCTGGACCAGACTGCCTGTGTTGGCATCCCAGCTCCTACATTTGCTAGCTAAGTGACTCAACCACCCTGTGCCCCCATTTCCTTTCTGAATTCACAAGGAATCCGTTGTAAAGAAAACCCTCCTCCACAGGGTTTTGTGAAGATGAAATAAGTGTGTGTAGTAACAGTGCTTAGAACTATAGTCAACCCATAGTAAGTACTGGATACATGTTTTCCTCTAATCATGACCATGCTGCTTGTTCATCAACCATGCATGAGCAGATGGATTTGGTTGATACTTTGGCTCTCAAATTAGTGCTTTATTTACTTAACTGCCTTTCTGGGTTAGGGCCATTTAGTTCCTCAATGGAATGTTAAAAATCTAACCTAACCTTTGAAAAAACATAACCGATCATTTAGTCAGTGGATTAGTTTGCCAGGGCTGCCCTAACAAAATACCGCAGACGAGATGGCTTAAACAACAGAAACTGATGGTCTCATAGTTGTGGAAGCTAGAAGTCCAAGATCAAGGTGGCGACAGGATTGTTTTTTTTCTGAGGCCTCCTTTCAGATGGCCACCTTCTCGCTGTGTCCTCACACCATCTTTCTTCTGGGCGCTTGCTCTCACCCTTGTTATCTCTGTGTATAAATTTCTTATAAGGACACCAGTCAGATTGGATCAGGGCCCACCCTAACAGCCCCATTTTAACTTAATCGCATCTTTAAAGACCCTATTTCTAAATACAGTCACATTCTGAGGTTCTAGGGGCTTCAATATATAAATGTGGTGGGGGGTGAGGAGAACACAAGTCAGTCCATAAAGTCAGGTCCCTCAAACAACAAAAAAAAACTCTAGATGCACTAACATCAGGGAAAGAACACAGCAGGTGCCATTTAAAGGGAGAAGCTCAGAGCTTGGGCGCAGTCTTATCACCGGTGGGTAGTGGTAGTGGCAGTGCCATCACCCGACCGTGAGTAAGTACAGGCACCAAAGTACACTCAGGATTTTAAATTGAGCAAGATATTATGGTTTATCATTTTCCCCTAGTTTCTCTCTCCCGCTGTTGTTCTCAGATGGCTAAGAGAAGAGGGAAAGTGGTAAAGAGGCAGTGGAGGGAAGTGTGGGCTGAGAGCCATTTCAGGAACCCTGATGTGGTCCCCCTGGGATCAACTCTAGAAGGACCTGTGAATCTCTCTGGAAAATAAGAGAAAGTATAATACTTTATCCATTATGATCACTTTAAAAATTTCTCCATGGGGTGGCTGGTTAGCTCAGTTGGTTAGAGTGCAATGCTCATAACACCAGGGTTGCCAGTTCGATCCCTTCCTGGGCCACTGTGAGCTGTTGGGGGAAAAGACTAGGACTACTATTGGACTTGGACCTGATGGGTCTTGGAAAAACACACTTAAAATAAATAAAAGTTTAAAAAAATGTCTCCATCATGATCCATTTAAAAATAATTTTTCCGTTATGACCAGTTCAAGAATTTATCAGCAAAGGCAGCTAAGAAGGTCCTTGTGAATGAAAAATGTTCACACTTTCAAATGTTTCTTGCTAACATTTACATTACAAATTCTTACCTTGACTGTGTAACTTTAACAACTTCTTTTGTTTTTGTTTTTGTTTTTTTAATTTCAGGTCTTCCTGATTTCTAATTTAAGAGGATTTCATGGTCTCATCAATTTTTATTTATTAGTGACTAAATTTGTTGTACATTTTAAATGGACTGTGAAAATAAGTGAATTTATGATCTTTTAACAGAATCCTAGTGTATATAAATAGGAACATGAGGGCGTGTGCGCATATGTATGTACACACACACACACACACAACCCACACACACACACAAACTGACACGTGGTTTTATAGTACAATTGCCAAGAATAACTAATCTAGAAATAACTGTAGAATCTGATAATACAGGTGGTATTTCTGGTTAGAAATAATTTATCTACATGAACAGACATGAATCCTTTTTAATTTTAACAGTGAACATTAAAATTAAGCTATTGCCTCCTTCCTAAGTAAGTATTTAAATAGTCATAAAATAATCAAACCTAGAAAAAAAGATCTGGGACTTTGAAGTCATTATATTCCAACTCCCCTTAAGTAGTATACTATTGTTGTTATTATTGTTCTGTATGTTTTTTTCTTTTTTTTTATAAGACAGTTAATTTTATAGGACTTTTTGTTTTCTCTTCATGAAAAAGTCACTTGTCTCTAGTTTTTATGTTTCTTAGAGGCAACATCTAACGCTTATAAAACATGGGGTGTCTAAGTGGGTTTAGTTTTTAAGAATTTCACCCAAAAGAAGAATGCCAGAAAACCAAAGAATACATTCTATCGATTCTCTTTTGCAACTATTTTAGAGAAATTTGCTCTATTGTTAAAGTTGTGCTGCTTTCTATGATAACATTATCTGTTAAGTTGAAGCTGCCAGTACCATCATCAGCTAAACTCCCAAAATGAGTCACCTAACTTTATTTTTAACTGCTTTTTAATTGCCTGCTGAGACTATCAAGAATAAGAGCTTTTTTTTTTTTTTTTTTTTTTTTTAAGGAGGGCGCAGCTCACACTGGCCCATGCAGATGGAACCAGCAAACTTGGTGTTATTAGCACCGTGCTCTAACCAACAGAGCTAACCGGCCACCCCCTATAAGAGCATTTTAAAATCCTTTACATCAAAGTTTTGGTATATCAGACCACATAAAAGGGTGAGTCAAAGGTTCAGAATTCTCAAGTCATTTCCATGTTTTTCTTTTAAAATTCAGCTGTAGGGCATGTAGTAAAAATCCCTGAGATTTGAGACTTTTCCTAAATTCTTGGTATGACATTCAGTGCATGTTATACACATTCTTTCTGAATTCACAAAGAATCCGTTGGACTTTAGCAACTAATGTGCACAATACTCGAGCAGGAAGGAGCCATATTAGGATTTTGAACAAATATCAGTGATTTAGAAATCAGGTATTTACCTAAGTTAAAGTAATTCATATTGTAACAAAAACCTACCCACGAAGTTGTACCAATGTCAAAGAACAAACATTTCATCCTGTTTCAAACCACTTTAAGACATTATTTTAATCCTTACAAAACCTCTTTGAGGGATGTAGGTGGGAAGTCATAGCAAGAGAAAATTCAAAATGTAGACTAAATTGAACACTGCTTAGGGAATAAAAGAGCTTCTAGTTGATTGTGCTTTGTTGATTTTCTGCTTTTCTTGCAAGATCCATTGGTGATTTCACTTTATCATATTTTGCAGGTAGGACCCACATCATGGCATACTCGTTAAAATGGATACCATGATCCGTCAGAGAACCACCGTATTTCCACCACTTTCTATTCACACAAGTCTTGGCTGAAGACAAGTGAGGGACAAAACGGGATGTGCTTTCACATCCAAGTGGAGGCATTCTGCTCTTTTCTCCGCTTTCCTTCCCCAGGCCTTGCCAGGCTTCTAATACGGCTGTCTACAATGTACAGTGAAAAATCAAATTAAGTATCAAATTTACAGCTATTAAGGAAGAGAATATATATGGATGATTAATTGATTTTACTTGGTTATCACACAAAAGTTGGCATTAACCTTCGACATCTGCTGCCTCTCACCTCAATTGGGTGCATTGGCTCATATTCAATGGGTCGTTAAATCTAGGATATCTCCTCAGGAGCTTCATCTTCAAAGTATAACAGATAACACATAAATGTAGGCATAACATTTACATATGCTCTACATAAATATTAACTTATAGATGGTAAAACAGAAGAGATTCTTTTATAACTTCAGAGACAATTGGTGAAAGACTGTGGTTTTGTTTTCCACATTTCTGTTTAAATAAATGTTATTGCATTAGACAAAATTATCTAATAAAGTGTTGCAGATAGAAAAATGCAAAAAACAAAAACTAGAACATCTCCTGGATATGGGAAAACACCAAAGAGTGATTTTCCTTTTGTGATTCATTGGCAATTTCAACTGTTCCTGGCTGAAAGGAAAGGAGCCAAAGATAAGCTCTTCTGACTAATACTGGCTTCTAGTCTGTGGTTTAGCGAGGCTGCCTATACTTCTCTGGGATGTGAGGCTGAAGACGGAGAACACTGCCTAAACCCTTAGCTGAAGGATGTTTTATTCATGCTTTTTATGAAAACGGGGGGCATTGAGATAAGATCCCACCCCATTCCCAGAGTAAGTTTTCCTAAAGATGCTTTAAAAATATTTCTGATATTTTATGCTCATGTGGCGCTGGAGGGGGCACTTTCGAATTCAAAATGGACAGGAGCACAAGGATTTTGTTTGTTTTGCTTTTAATTTTGTTTATTGTTTCATGAAAGTAAACCTTATAGCTTCGACCAATCCCCAGCAGGTTCAGCAATAGAGCTGGAGTCAAAGTATTGAAATAAGTAAGGACCTCTCCCCACCCCAGGAGAACTGTAAAATCTACTCATTTGTTCTAATCTAACTCCAAGCTTCTTAAACTCAGATGAGGAAAGGCTTTTTTGGATAAAAATCCAATGCTAATCACTTTCTTCGGTGGGGATAGAGCTCCATATAGCTGTAGGGCTTGATTGGATGTGCCTTTAATCAGGATAAGGAGAATTTTGGAAAGAGTTCCAGGTAAGCCAACCATTCTGGAAGGGCAGGTTGCTCTCACCACATACAATCTGAGGCTGCCTGTGCAAATAAGCCAGAAGTGCTAATGGCTTGAAACCCCCCACATCATACAAATGCAAACATCAGCATTATTATTGTTATTTATGTTCTATCCCTGGGCTTCTTTCATTAACATAAACAGAACAGGTTTCAGGCAGAGCTGATGGCTGACAATGATCCCACTCCCCATCCCCCCAAAAAAGCCCAAATATCAATTTTCTGGGAAAAAAATTGAATCAAATTATGTCTGGTTAATTTCTAGAAAAGTGCTCTAGAAAAATCCCAACATTTTATGGAGGCAAAAGTATAATATTAAACAGGACATGAGCTCTAGATTTTGATAATGGTAGGTTCATGATGATTATACTTAGATAACTTCTAAAATAAGACCTTAGGTAAGTTTCTTAGTTCTTTGTACCTCAGTTTCAATTTCGGTTAAATGTGAATCATAATAACTCCTACATTTTTGGGTGGTTTTAAGGACTGATTTAGATAATAGCTATAAGTGCTTAGTTTATACTGACTGTTGAAAAAAACCCAGTCATTTTAATTAACACTGGGCATAAAGAAAATAATTTTTATGTGTATATTCTGATTCTGGATATAAAAATGATTTATGGTTTAGAACTGCAGACATTTTGAAACAAGAGAGATATACTTCTATTTATCAATTTATATATCATGTTGTTACATATGATATAGTAATTTGGAAAATGGAGGAGGAGATCTCACCAACTTAGTCTTGAATTGTGGAAAGAGGAGGTTTTCCAGGTTGGAATCTTCCAGTATGCAGGCTTGCAATATATACAGCTGTCAAATGTTCTGTTTTCAGTTTGTGTTCAAACACAAAGTTAGTTAAAGATAGGAGAGATATCAGGTTTTCCTCCAGCACGGTATCAGAGATCAGCTCATTAGAAATCCCATTTTTAAATGTTAAACCTTAGAATATAGAATATTTCAGTGTGTGTTTAAAGGCTGTATTTACCACAAAATAGAAACCTGATATATTGGAGAAATACTCACCATTTGTCTGTGTTTACTCTCTGGCACAGCAGACTTTGCATATGGGTGGGCCCTGTGAGTCAGCCAAATCTGAAATTTGATAAACTCTTACCTCCTGTTTTTATACCATAACTGACACAGCCAGTGACTATCCGTATCATATTAAGAACACATGTACTCTAACTACACACTCATTACATCTTGTTATTGATTTTTATCAACAAATGACAAGCAACATGGTTACTATAAAATGCTAGCAGTTTCTTCTTCCTTCATTCTTTCATTACTGTCATGGGCTCTCTAAGTGATTTGTTTACAATCACATTTGACTCTGTTTCCCTACTATAATGTTATGGAAATAGGGTGATTTGATTTGAAAAAACTGATTATTGTAAAACAGGAATCAATTCTTACTGCTTAACTTGAACATTCATACATATTAGTTTTCCAAGTAAATAAGTAAAATGCCTTGTTAAACTTCCTTTCTGCCAAAAATGTACTACCATCTGTGTTCTACATGGCAGCATTTTCTTATTTAATACATATGCTCCCCCTCACCCCCCCGTTTGGAAGCATGTTAAGAACTTTAATATGACATGAAACAGAAATAAAATAGTGAAAACACATTGTGTTTCAAGCATGAATGCAAAATTCAGATTCATGACATTCAAAGAATTTGGGATTTCATGTGCCATCCATTAATTTTGTGGCAATTCTGAGTCCTTAATGTTAGAAAAATATTTTAATTGTAATGTGTATACAGTTTGGGGTTTAAGAGTTATTTTACTGTCTCAGAGAGTTAAAGCCCTAGTGTTTAAGATAGGTTGGATTTCATCAAAAATTCTGAAAACCTCGTTAGAAAAGGTAATGTGAAAAGCAATGCAACAGAAGGCAAAAGATTTGGTCTGAATGCTAGGAGGTCCAAATTCTGGTCTCAGCACTTCACCAACTGTACAGCCCTGGGCAAGTCACTTAACTTTTCAGTGTCTCTGTTTTCTTACCTGTAAAATGAAAGTTTGTGTTAGACCAATAATGATCGCCTATAAATTCATTCCCCAGATAAAACCACAGCAAACGCTTTGAGCGGACAGTAATACCTTACAACTTTTTAAATACTGTATCACCAGCATTGTTGTAATGTCATTACAAATGTTTTGTCCACTTTATTTTAAATGACTACATAAGATTCTACCTTACAGATATGCCATTATTTATTTAGCCATTCTCTATTGTTGGTTATTTAGATTATCTACAAATACATTTAAGAATTCCTATAGAAATCCACAAGTAGTCTTTCACTAACACTTCAAGTGAAGGAACAGAGGTTATCGAAGCTGAGAAACATCGGCTATTCATAACAGAGTTGAAAATATGGAATATCTGGTTCATGACTTGCCCAATCCTTCTCCTTCGTTACAGATTAGGAAGCACCATTTTTATATGTGATAGACAAATAATCTGATGTAGCCTGGGTCTTTTATCCATTTCAGGCAAGATTATCCCAACTCCAAGGTTTGGTGGCCAGAGTTCATACTCCCTGTGGATGGTGCATTTATTTAGTTTCTCTACCTCATCTTATTATTTTTCTTCAAAACGCTGCTGATAATAATATTTCAGTTTTTTTCCTGCTTTAGCAGTCCTTGTATCCATGAAATACTTTGTGTGTAATTCCTCCAAAAAAATATTGTTAGTGTTCATTGCCAATTATTTAAGAACGACATAGTCTTAACTTTGACATCAAATATCATATAAAGGAAAATAAAATCAACCGTTTATAACCTCAAGGAGTTTGCTATCAAAGCAATGTATTCTAAGATGTTCAGCATCTGGCATGTACATAGTAGGCACTTTATAAATATTTGTTGAATGAACAACAAAATCCAAAGGATATTATCTCTCAAGAAAAATGAATGCCTACTTCTGATATTAGATATTAACTATGGTACTACTTAATCTGCCAGCTTTCAGGACATTGGTTTAAGAACCCAAAACTGTATTTTTTCAGATTATTATTTTCTATGTGCAAACTGAAGAAAGGCTGTTTTAGGTTGATAGTACTACCTGTTAATAATTCAGACAAAATATTGAAATGGACAGTTGTTGGGGAAAGGGAATGTGAAGTATGATGCTCAGTGTCATGACCGGAAAAAAAAGCATCCAGGCTTTTCACTTACTCATTTAAGAATTCCTTAAATTACCTATTTTTATGAGTAAGAATTTAAACCAGAAATCGGTGTGTTGATGGTGAGGGGTAAATGTAGAAGTTTCTGCCTGGGAATTGATCAAAGGTAACCATCTCTCAGTCTTCCTGTCAAGGATGATGCAATAATTACTCTGAAAACCAGGCAGAGCAAAGAACACCATATTGGTGAGAGGGGCTCTGTGAGAATAAATTTCCTTTTTCATTCTAATTGTCCTAACCTGACACGAAAAATTTTTCTTCTCAGTCTGGACACATGCACCAACTAATAATTGATAATCATTAGAAAAAGTTTTCAAAGGAAACAGCCATCACAAAAAATACTAAAGGAGAAAAGAAATGAAACTTTTTCTTTAAAGCAGAACTATGGTAGTGCCAACCTAGATACTTTGGCATGCTTCAAAGAGAGAGAAAATGTTTATTTACATTTTTGACTTAAAAAAACCCCACTTCTTTTGTAATCTTTCTTTTCATTATCTTACTATCACCATAACCTTTTTGTGTTTGCTTTTTAAATCTTTTAAATCGAAACTTCAGTAGAGTTCATCTAACTAAAATGACTAAATCTGTAGGATTGACTGGGAGCACATCACAAAGTTTTATAGTGGTTATCTCTATGCTGGGATTACAGAATATTTATAATTTTCCATCTGTGCGTTGAGAAGATTATTGATAGGAGAGCAAGAAATTGAAGCTCTAGCCCTGGTCTTGGGCCATAGGGCCTTGGGCAAATCAGTTGGGTAATCTGTGCCTCAATTTCCTTATCTATAAATTAAAGGGGCCACCAAGTAGCTTGATACAGTACTCATGGAGGGCAAATTTGGCAGTGTGTCTCAAAATTATAAATGCATTTAACTGCTGACGCTGTGATCTCTTTTCTAGAAATTCCTCCTATAGATATACTTGGACAGATGCAAACTCGGTTATATAAGGTTATTCATTACAGAATAGCTTGTGATAATTGAAGACTGGAAACACGACAAATATTTCCCAGTACTCTACAGTTCAGTAAATTGATACCTACAAAGGCATGGTAGGAAGCTATAAACACCTTTTAACATATATTTTTAATTTTTTTGACCTACAAGTATGTGTCAGGGACATTGGTGCTGTAGGATTCTGAGCCTGCTTCAAGTCAAATTTTTAAAAAAGACCAAAATGAAGCAAACTATGCCATTCAAAGAAACAATCAGGCAGGATAGCCCAGAAGATTCCAAGGATTTGGGCAAAGTATGTAAGAAAATTCAATCAAATACTCTCCCTCCATTGAGGCCCTGAAAAACCGGAATTGAAGGCAAGGCCAAATTTGCAGCTGGCTTCCTTTGCCAAGAATGATCCACTAGGGCACCGCCTATTTGTAGGGTGCGGCCGTCTGGATTGGGGGCTGCCTCTGCATAATGTAATTGGAAAGGTTGAGGGGTAGCAACAGTTCGACATTAGGTCCTTCCTTTGAGCTCACCATCTGGGTTACTGAGGTCCCCTAGCGGCTAGCAGAGAAGGCCCGAATTGTCCAAACTTGACAGTAAACTCAAAAAAGAGAGCATAAGGGGAAGAGGATGGGAACCAGCCCTATCCTCAATTCACCAGGTTTACCAAACGCCCACGCCCAGTATCATTCGGAAACTGTCGTGATAAGTGGATTATGAAGAAATATGAGTAAGTGGACTAGGGAGATAATAGTGAAAATGTAAAGGAAGAAATCAATTTCTTAAGTCTTCAAACTTTACAAGAGGCCTACTTTTCTTAAGATGTCATTGTTTTTTCAATTGAATTACCTGGAAAAAAATGAGTTTTTTCTTTTTCTTTCTTTCTTTCTTTCTTTCTTTCTTTCTTTCTTTCTTTCTTTCTTTCTTTCTTTTTTTTTTTTTAAGAATTGGGAGCTGTCATTTTGGACAAGATATTTTAAACCCTGTCAATCTTCCATCCTAAGTGATCCCATCCCTCTGAAAGGAAATGCCTTCCATATTCCTCCTAAAAATGCAAAGCAAAACAAAACTTGAAAACTGTTTCTTCTGCTCCCTGAGACACAAGGACCATTGTCTTCCTACCTTTGCCCCCACTGATCTCTACAGGACGTCCTGGACCTGGAGCCCAGATGGGGAAAGATGGGGTGGGTGGGTTGATTGACGCACGAGGCAAGCAGCCTAAAGGAACCTGGGGGTGGGGCAGGACTGTGCCCCAAGACTCTTGAGTTTTCAGTTCTCAACAACTCATCGTTTTCATTCTAAACAGCAAAGAAATTACAATCAAACAGTTAAACTTAAGAGTCAGAATTAACGTGACAAGTTTATGTGTAAATGCTGTCCTCTTACTCCTTCCCCGCCATCCCTGGACTGACTCGGTGGATAGTATGCGATTCCTGTCCAGGAGAAGAGGTTCCCACGGACGGCATGAGGTCTAGGATGCCTTTGCGACTGCGTGTGCGTGTGAAAAAGCACTATTTCGCTGCGCCGCGCCCTTTCCCCTCATTTCTAGCCTTTTAGGTCAAGAATGGAGTGAGTGAATCCGGATAGTGGCTGCCGGGCTGGGCGACTGGCCCCGGGCTAGACCGAACCGCAGAGGCTCAGTTAAGGGGTGCGGACAGGTGGGTTCCGGGCGCGGAGGCGGTGGGAGGGTGCTCGTCGCGCGGATTTGACCACCACGGTCCCGGCGCCCGGGGCCCTGTGCGACCGTCGCCGGGGCAGGACGACTTGAAAGATCACGGAGAAAGAAAACACCAAAACAAAACCCACCGACTGCCCCACGTTTCTTTGCAAAGAAACCGTGGGTGGAGCCCAGAGCTGGACTATTTATTGAGTAGAATTCCGCGAGGTCGTCTCCGCCCACCCACCCAGCGCCCCCAGAGCTCTGCGCGTCCCACATCCCCAAAGTGGAGCTTCACTCCACTTTGGGCTCGGAGCGGAGGTCGAGACAAAGTGAGCGACTTCTTCCACGGGTGCTTCCAGAGTACTAGGCTTTGCTCCTCAATAGTAAACAAAGTGTCGCCGCCGCCTCCACGCTCTTTTGCCTCCTAGCAATCAAACACTGAGACGGGCGAGAGACTCACAGAAACATTTGAGAATTACCAGAAAATAATAAGCCATCCAAAATAAAAATAAAAAGAGAGAGTGTGTGAGAGAGAAAAACACCCCACTACCCCCCACCAACTCACTGCCACCTCCCGGTGGAAAATCGGCCCCCGCCCAGGACTGCGTCCACTGGCTGCCTGGGCGGCGGTGCCGCGCGCTCATTGGCCGCCCGGGCTGTTAGTCAGGGGCGGGCCGGCGTGCGCGCCGCTGCGGGCGGGGGGTGGCGGCAGATCCCGTAAGTCCGGAGGCCGCGTAGTAGCTGCAGCCTTCGCCGCCGCCGCCACATTCAACAGGCAGCAGCGCCGCAGTCGCGCCGCCCGGGAGAGCGAGCGGCTCGCGGCGTCGGTCCGTCCTCCGGTCCGCGGGCCCTGTCAGCAGGAGCGCGGCGCCGGCGCTGTCCGGGCCCGGCGACACTGGTCAGCCGTCCCGTCGGTGCAGCGGACTCGGAGGAGCCTAGATGTTGATGGACTCGCGAAGTTAAGTTCTGGGCTCGCGCTTCCACTACAGCGCGCCTTCCTCCCGGTTTCCATCCGCCGGCGGCACCGACTTCGCCCCCACCCCCCACCAATCTCGGACGGGCTCTTCGCGCCCTCTTCCCCTTGGCCCCCAGTGCCTCGCTTTACCCCTTGGTTCTACCGCAGCTGGGGGAGGGGCGGGGGTCACCATGGCCGAAGCGCCCCAGGTGGTGGAGATCGACCCGGACTTCGAGCCGCTTCCGCGGCCGCGCTCGTGCACCTGGCCGCTGCCCAGGCCGGAGTTTAGCCAGTCCAACTCGGCCACCTCCAGCCCGGCGCCGTCGGGCGGCGCGGCCGCGAACCCCGACGCCGCGGCAGGCCTGCCCTCGGCCTCGGCGGGCGCTGTCAACGCTGACTTCATGAGCAACCTGAGCCTGCTGGAAGAGAGCGGGGACTTCCAGCAGGCGCCCGGCTCCGTGGCGGCGGCCGCGGCAGCGGCCGCGGTAGCGGCGGCGGCGGCCGCCGCAGCTGCCGCCACCGGGGGGCTGTGCGGGGACTTCCAGGGCCCGGAGGCGGGCTGCCTGCACCCAGCGCCGCCGCAGCCCCCGCCTCCCGGGCCGCTGTCGCAGCACCCGCCTGTTCCCCCGGCCGCCGCGGGCCCTCTCGCGGGGCAGCCGCGCAAGAGTAGTTCGTCCCGCCGCAACGCGTGGGGCAACCTATCCTACGCAGACCTCATCACCAAGGCCATCGAGAGCTCCGCGGAGAAGCGGCTCACACTGTCGCAAATCTACGAATGGATGGTCAAGAGTGTGCCCTACTTCAAGGATAAGGGAGACAGTAACAGCTCGGCCGGCTGGAAGGTGAGTGGTCTTGGGGCACATGGTCGGATGGAGGAGGGGGCGCAGGGACTTCTCTGCCGGCACTTGAGGTCGGAGTAGGGCAGATGAGGGGGTGGCTGTGCAAGTTTCCTTGTCCTGAAAGTGCAGGGCACACGAGCAGCGCGTGCAGGGAGCAGGCGAGAAGTGGCAGATGTAGGTTGTAGGCTTGCTTGGGACGGGTTGGGGGACTGGATAAGTGTGCGCGCGCTCAAATGCGAGTTGGAGTGGGACGGGGAACGGGCTCGTTTGGAAACTGAGGGAGTGAAAAAAGTACAACAAGTGACATCAGCGGGCAGAAAATTTCGCCAGTAAAAGAAGGTGATTCACTGGGAGCTGCTCCCCCACGGCCGGTGTGGACTCCTGCCGCAGCTCCTTTCCCTCCAGGACCTCGCGGGTGAGGCCGGCTCCTTTCCGCCCCCTTGGGCCGCGCCGGGGAGCCGTTTCCGCTGTGCTTGGCCCTGGTGGGCACGGCGAGGGGCATCTGAGCCCCCCGCCCCCACAGCGGGGGATGGGGCTGCAGGTGGAGGGCAGAGGCAGGGCGCGGGCCGGCCCGTGGGGGTTGGCGGTGCAGTTTTTGGAGGCCGGTGTGCATTTTGCTTTGTTTTGATTTTATCCGAGGTGGCCTTGAGTTCAGGGGACCCGGCGCGCCGAGCCCGAGGTATCTCATCCAACACGTGCAAAGGGATGGTCACCGCCTGCAGAGCTGCGGCGTCCGGCCGTGCGGGGCGAGTTAAAGTTCAAGTGTGACCCTCGGCGGGGGCGGAGGCGGGAGCTGGCGGGGGCGAGGGAGGGGCCGAGGGTGCAGGAAGCGAGCGCCTTTAAAGGGCCAGCGCGTCCTGGCGGTGAGCGGCTTAAGGCCGGGTTGCCGGGAGGTGCGGCGGGCACTTCTCTACGCAAGGAAGTGCCCCTAAAGTTGGTCTCGCCCATAGTCCGAGGCCTCTAATTAGGCACGGCGAGGCTCCTCTGGGTGACCAGGGCTGGGTACGTGTATACTTTCTCTTCGCTTTGCCACCTCAGTGTTACCGAAAACGGTAGTGTCCAGATCCGAGGGCCAAGGCCGGGGGCTTTGAGACAAGTGTTTTGGAGGCGTTGGAATGGAGGTGCGCATCTGGGGAACCGGCAGGGACCTCCTCCTGCCTTCATGGCAGGACTGCAGATGAGGCGCTTCTGGCCTTTTTTTTGCCGTTCAGAGAGACCCGGAGAGACGGTGGGGGCAGTCATATTCCTACCTCCAGGTGAAGGTCTGAGGCCCCTCTAGAGGACGGGCTCTCGGGACGGTTACGCAGGGTCCATTTGCCTTCTGGCCTCCTAAAGCTGACAGTTTCTCAGGCACAGGTGGAGGCATTGATGCTAAGATTCTCTGGTTGAGCCAGACTCCTTCCTCACCCCTCATGCTGACTGTATAGCATAGTAAAGTTAATCATAATCTTTATGTACAGCATAATCTTTGCGCAGTTGTTACACCAAGGTTGTTTTACATACACTGCCATACTTGTGGTTATTGTGTCAGAAACATTAAGTAATTCACATCGTATTAAGTTCCTTGGAGGAGCCAGGATTTTATTTTTTCCAAAGTGTGTTTTAGAGTAAAGTTAGCACTTACCACCTCATTACTAGGCATACATGCAATTTTACCAAGTGTTTTTAAAAAGGTAAAGCTCCTCACTGCAATCTCAGTATATATTCTTTTAAGTCACAAAGTGGGGCTTCCCTGCCAAATCCAATTTTACTTAACATTTGAATTTAAGTACTTGACTGACTTGCTCATTTATTGATCCTACTTGAGCTATGATAAAGCACTTGCCATTTAAAAAAAAAAATCTTTCTTTTTTTTGGATTTCAAAGTACAGTGTGTACTTTACACCATTCTTTTATGTCCTTGGAAATGGATACAACCTATTTAAGCTTGCTGGAGTGCCTTTCTTTCAAGGTGGAGAAACGCACAGTTTGGAGATTATTTTTAGTTTTGCCTCCCAAATGGTCTTAAATCAGGGTATTCTTAAACTAGAAATGTAACTTAAACTTTTTAAGATTTAGTGTTTTTTTAAAAAATAGATTCTAAGGCCAAACCAGTGCCCCGACCAGTTTTATTAGGTTCTTGTTCTAATTTTTTTCTCAAATGCAATTATAATTTTATTATTAAAAAAAATTACTTAACAGAGCTAGCAGATCCATTAAGTGTCAGTAAGGATTATCTGTCCAGACTTGGGGGCCCAGTGGCAGCTCCCAGTAGAAACCCAGTGGGGCTTTGAGGAGGCAGCAGGCTGCCATTCTGAGTGAATGCTTCAGGTGTAATCATCAGTGGGAGCAAGTCAGATTACAGCAAGTGCATTTTCACTTTGAGTAAAAGGGTATTTTAAGAAGAAGAAAAACGACATGAAGTGTTCTAACTCATAACTAGTTTTCTGGTTAGAGTTTTCATAAAAATGAGTTACTTGTTAAAACCAAGTTTCACTCTCAGATCTGAAAGACTCCTGTTTTAAAGATTCATAAAAGGAATAAATTTTACTATGACTTTCAGCTTTAAAAAATTCAGTTCTAAAATGCAAATCAACCAAAAGTTAACTGTTTTGAGCCTTAGGAGAGACTGCTTTGGAACTAAGTATTTCCTGTGATTTACTACTGGGAATTCTACTGAATCTTTAATTAAATATAGTTTCTTGTGCTTTACTTCCTGGGGCCTGCCTGAGAATTTGAAAGTCATTTACATAGTATTATACAAAATAGTTGAAAAGCTGTTAAATAGTTCAAAAACTTCTAGTTCCTTAAATACTGGTTATATGTTCAGGACATGCATTTTGTGTTTGTTGGGATGGTACCTTACATTTGCTTTACACTCGTGTTAGTATTGGCTAGAACTGTCAATAAGGTTACACACAAAGTGGAAGCTAAGACTTTTGGAAAACCCGGGATCTTTTAAACCATGTTCAGTATTTATAAATAGTGAAACTTCATTTCCATGACCTGTTGTTTTTTTTTCACATAGAAAACTTTCTAGAGCTTGGGAAGTAGTATTGTGACCTTTGGCTCTCTCTCTGTTTTTTAATGGTAGTTTTGAGTTGACTCTTCTTTTTTGTTTGATATTATTTGGAATATTTAATTTAGGTTAAAAGAATGCTTCAACAATAAGATTCAACATGTGTCAAAAAAGAAAAATTTTAATTGTTTTATTGTAAGATAGCTCAGATAGTATTTATTTTGGAATGACATTTCTTAAATTTGGTCTGTGAACAGAGAGTGTATTTTCTTTTTTTTTTTTTTTTAACAACATTTTTTATTGTTAGTTTCAGGTGCACAAAACAGTGTAATAGTTAGACGTTTATCATTTATATCCCTCACACAGTGAAAAGCCCCCTCCCCGATCTACTATGCCTCTGGCATCGCACACAGCCATTACCTTTCCACTATTTCTATTTCTAATGCTGTACTCCACTTCTTGCATTTTAAAATTCGTATCTGTTCTGTAATTGGAGTTTTTAATCTGTAGGTGAGTAATTTTGCCACAGAGATCCCATGGCAGGAAAATGGCTGCTTTGTTGCTGCACAGTCACATTTGACTTAATTCTGGTGAGGCTGATTTCTAGTTTGTTACAGAAATTACCTTAAGGAACACGTTTTTTACAGATGGGTGAAAATTGCAATATCTGTATTTGAAGGGAGCGTGAGGAAAGAGAATTAAAAATGGGGAATGGGATTATATAGCCAAGTGTGGTATCTTATTTGCAAATGCTGAAAATTGTGTGGGACTGATGTGAATATGTCTTATGATGAGATTTTGTTCAGAAATTCTAAAATAGATGTCAAACATGAATATCTTAATTGAGACTCATAAGAACTTTAATTTTATTTTACCTGTGTTTTTGTGGCAAATCCTTGGAGAGATGGCGGGAGAGGTGGCTTCTATTTTTTAATATTTGAAAGAAAGGTTTCAAAATTCTCAGGTAAACTTTAAAAAAAAGGTTAACATTTGTCGAGACCTTCCGGAAATTACTGAAAGACTATTGCATTGGCAGTGGACACAAATATTGCTAGATATCATACGCTTCGCAGGGAATCTGAGCAGACATTTGAAATGAGGATGAGGGGAAAGAATACTCAGTGGTTAGCTTAGAATCTGCAATAGGCTAGAAACATTTTGCCAGTCCTTGTATTCTAACCTCTTCAACCAAGCTCCTAAACTGCAATTCCATATAACTTTCTAGGAGAGCAACTCTCTGTATTTGCCTGGAATTTCTTTGTGAAGGCTGAACTATTTGTATTTTTCTGGAACATTCTACCCTTGGAAACTATCCAGTACCCTGGCATCATGGGAATTTACTGGCCAGTTTTTTAGTCTGTGTGTACCGTAACTTTGGGGCTTCCTGGAATCCTCTTGGAAAGCCAGTATAAACCCCATGGTGATTGGAGAGAGCAAAGGAGTTTGCAACTGTACAGATTATCAGTGAGCACAGAGTGGATTCAGCGCTGCTTCTTTGCAGTCCAAAATTTACTTTGGCCTTCATAGAAACAATTTGCAGAAACTTGCCCAAACCCCTGGGACCTCCGCTGGGTCAGATAACCACCTATAACCACCTTTTTTCAATGTGTACAAAATTCTGAAGTTGGTGGGTTGTTCTCAATTGTGAAACAAAGAACGAGGTGAACTTGAAAAAAATATTTATTTTGGTGTCTAAGGTATGCACGTTTGCATTCCAATGGATATATTGTATACAAATGTACTAAAGTATGGAAGAATTCTCCGTTTTTTGCTAATTCCTGGTAAGGACTAATAAAACTCAAGTCAGTGGCACAGAAATTCTTTGCAGAGAATTACTCCTTGTTATTTGTAAGGAACATATGAAACAATATATTTTGTGCATTGGTGAGTTCATGTGGTCAATCTTTTAAAAATACGTTTTCCCGCTGGCATCCTAATTTAGTCTGCTCAGTTTACCTATGGTTTATCAATTTGTGGGTTAAGCACTCTAAATATTGAGTCTTGGGTTGAGTTTTTCTTGTCACTTAAGGCATTTGGACCACTGTCCTTTTTAAAATTTCTTTTCCCATCTATCCATATATAGCTTTGATAGAAGCTTAAAGAAAAAAAAAGTTTTGATGTTAAGCCAAATAAAATTATAGTGTTAACTCTGCAGCACCTTTATAGTTTATTATTTAGTGAATTTTCACCCTAATGCATTACTTAAGGACATATTCAACATGTGTCCTTTATTTCAGGCCATATTCGTCATAGGAGAAAATACAGTGAGACAGAGTTTCGTGATAAGCTTCTGTAGACCCCAATTCTGGTTTCAGTGATTGCAGAAGCTGCTCTTTCTGGTCTGTAAATCACTGAGGCTGGCAGGGGAGTGTCTCAGTTTTCCCCTTTCTCCTTTTCTGGCGACCCACCCCGTCTGTAGAAGTATTTTCTTCTCTTGGACTCGGTTGCATTGTACTGTCCTGATCCTCACCCCTCATTCTGACTTCTCCAGTTGTTCACTCATCATTTTTCCTTTTCCTGTGGTCAGTCGTGAGCATCCCTTAGGGCTAGTTGTGGATTTTTTCTCAGGTCCTATTTTAGATGACTTTACGCCTCTATTGTCCTATGTCTCCAGTTACCTAAAGGCCATGGATGTCCCACTTTCAACTCAAATTCAACATGTCTAAACCCAAGCGTGCTGTATTTCTTCTTCCTCTCAGATGAGACGCCTATCTTGATTTCCCTGGTTTGGTTAATGGTCTTCTTAGCCCTTTCCCTCGTTTTCAAACCTGGATGTCGTCTTCACTTTCTTCTTAGGGTGTTCAGTGTCCCTATGTCTGTTAACTCTTCTTTCTCAGAGTTTGAGAAAGAAGACTTGCACTTCCCAACCTCTAACCATTCCCTTAGGTTCGCTCTTATTTCGGGCTAGACCATCCTACCCCCAGGACTTGGGTCATTTGTGTGTCTACTGGAAATTCCACACATTTTGCTTAGTCTTCGAGGCTCAATCAAGTTCCATTCTTGGCTTGTGCCAGAAAGTGTTTTTTTGCCTTCTCTGAGTGAATGCTTGGTAATCTCTTAATTCATGCTGCTGTGTATTATAATTTAACTTTAATGCCTGCATGTTTTAGTGCCTCAGTTATATTTTAAATATATGCTTGGAGAAAGTATTTTTTTCTTGACACATGAACCTTTTTATATTTCTGCTTCCTGTGTATTCAGCATGATCACAGTCTATTATGCGAGAATAATTTTATTAGTAGTATAACTAAAGAACAGTGATTGTTA
The DNA here is from genome assembly GCF_057876585.1 of Rhinolophus sinicus. Lineage (NCBI taxonomy): Eukaryota > Metazoa > Chordata > Mammalia > Chiroptera > Rhinolophidae > Rhinolophus > Rhinolophus sinicus. Next base: position 107,988,468 of record NC_142516.1, read on the forward strand.
TTTTCAAGAGATGGTCAAAGTATTTTTTCCCGTTTATTGAATGACTATTGTGTAAGATGTACTAAATACATTTGGATGATAGAGAAAGGAATCAAACTAGGATTGTGACATGTAAATAACTATGATACTTGGTAGAAAGGGTTAAGTGCCTTTGAGAAAAATGGAGTTCTGTGTTGGCCATTGAGGTGGGTCTTGAAAATGGGATGTTATTCTCCAAGATTTCATTATAAAATCTTTAATACATTCAGCAAAGTTGAAAGAATTCTATCTACATTGCGCATGCATACCGTGTTTCCCCGAGTATAAGCCCTAGCATGATTTTTCATGATGACATCCCCTGAACATAAGCCCTAATGCATCTTTTGGAGCAAACCTTAATATAAGACCCAGTCTTATTTTCGGGGAAACACGGTATATACCTACCACCTAGTTTTGCTGTTTTGTTATTACTACTATTTTGTCATACTTGCTTTACCATATGTCTATCCATTGACACATCCATTTTTCTATCCATCAATCCATCTTATTTTTTAAATTTATTTTTGGAATGATGGACTAGCATTCAGAAAGGCATGAAAATAGGGAAAGTGTCAGTTTCTCTGAGTGCTAGATGGAATACAGAGCGTTTGAGACATATAGGTAGGAGAGCCTTGTCAGACTGGATTTGGGCTTTATTGTGAAAGTAATATTGTATTATAAGACCAAATTTTTCTATGGAATTGCACCTTTGTTTTTGTAATATAAGAACTTATGAATATAGGTTTGTATTTTTAGTTTTTTTTTCAACTTATGTGTAAATACAGAGACTTACGGAATACAATTTAACGCCAGTAGTGTACTGCATTTGATTTAAAACTGACGCAGAGAATTTGGTACAGATTATGTAATTGACTTAATATGAATAGTAAGCATTTACAAAATATTTAGCTTTTTGCTTGTTCTGTTCTTTAAAATTAACTTTCTGCCCAGTGTCCTAGGAACAGAGTGATTCAAAGAAAGAAAGATCACTCTTGAACATAATTCTTTTTTTGAAAAAGGAGAAATTATGAAGTTGAAGTTAGCAACCTTAAAATGTACTTAAGGCAGTTGTTACGGAAAGTTATATTGGTTTAAAAAGATGCTTTAAAATATAAATATCAATTTTAATAATGGCATTAGCAAAATATTAGATATCCTGGATAGCTCTTTCATTGTAATAGATCTTTATCCACTAACCCAAGTACAGAAATAAAGACAGTTGTAATGAGATGCTTCAACAGATCCAGAGGAGGTTAAATTTGGAGAGGCTAAACCCAGAATTGGTGCCAAGCAAACAGTCGTAACTGAGTGAGTCTGATTAGCTCATGGTGAACTAAAAGGTTTATGCAACAAAAACTGTATTGTGACATCATCGATAGGCACAAATACAGATTTATTAAACTTACTAGCCATTTTAGAAATAAGTGTTGAAGATATGTAGAAAGCTATTTTACTATAGTAGCAGACTGCATTTTACTTAAAAGATACTTTGCAGAGGGGGGGCTGGGGGACAGTGAAACAAAAGTAGACTGAATAGTTCACTACTGTTTATTAAATTGTAAGTTATCTTCCACAGGAACAAAATACAAAGTACACTTGTGTGATTGTTAATGGTGTCACCATAAACTAGTCAAACCAACTAGGAAACAATATGGAATTGGCCAACTTAATGTTTTCCCACTATTAGTGTTCATAGAGCAAGTGAAGTTCAAAATTGTAGCTCTTTGCTCTTCATTCCATCAGTAGAGAGAGGTAGAGAACATCTTCAGCCTTCAACTTGTGTCTCATCTTGGGTCCAATACTGAAGGGAAGAAGTATTGGGTCTTACCTCCTTCTGGGAGGAGAGTCAGACGTGAACTTGTAGGTCTGCTGGAGGACAGGTTGTTTCTACGAAGGTAGCCTTTTCCTACTGACACTAAGTCACAGGAGTCCTTTAATTCTTAAGGACAGTGAGTGGCACATCTGCCTTAGAAGAGAATTTCACCTCGAAAGCGTATGGCATCTGTGACCTGGGATGTGCTGTTATTTCCAACAAGGCCTTGCTCCCCTCACACACCTGCCAGCACATACAGGCAAGTCCTGAGGCTGCCCCTTTTACAGTGGGACTTGCTTTCAACTCTCTGTATGGATCTTTGAGACCTAAAAAGGAAATCTTTTTCTGCCATGATTAATTTCCCCCCAGATGATATTTGTCTTAATTACAGTGTCGTTCTTTGTGTGGCTTAAGTTATAGAACTGACCTTAATGCCAAACAACATAATCTTAAAAGCTATGAAGATGCTGCTCAACTCATCTGATTAAAGCAGAGCTGTGATGAGAGTGGGGGGGGGGGCGGGGGGCAGGAAGAGGGCTTGACCTGTTTCCACTGGTTTTCTTGTTTGATTAAACACATTTCTTGGATAAACTGATTTTTCTCAATTGCCATTCCTCACAAGTCTGGAAAATTGTCATGATTTTGTGAATCTCTACTTTTCTGATATTAGATTTGATAAGCATCAGAGTTGAGAAGAAAAATGTTTTTCTGTTTACAGCCCTGATCCTGAAGTTGTTACAGATCCGCCTCTGTGCTGCTCCCCAGAGGCCTCTAGTACTGGTTTGCCGACCTAAACATTTGAAAGTAGCTGAAGGAACCTGGCCTGGGGAAGGGGCTCCTCAGTGGGTTGCACTTTGTAACTAGTAAAAAAGTCTCTAAGAGCATGATTAACTCTCTAAGTCTTATTTGGACACCTGCCTGGAAAGAAGCCTAATGAAGGAAGGAAGAAGAGGGGAACCAGTTTGGATTTTGTGGGAAGATAAAGGTCTTGTGGATAGTTGGTATCTTTCCCAGTAGTTATCTGAGGCCTGGAGATACTTAGCTTTGCCTCCTCAAACTCTCCCCCAGCCTTCATACCAGTTTTCCTTTTACATCTAGAAAATTAGTGCTTTTCTTCCACCTGTACCAAGGCCCAGAAGCTTGCAAGGGGTGGCTTGAAGGAATACCCATCTTGTCTGAAAAATCCCTGCAGACAATGGAAGGATCTTTATCTTTGCAGTGGTGGTGAGGTAAGCATTTTTCATTCTGCATCTGAAAAATGCATTTAGATTCCAAATCCAGTGTGGAAAGATAAATTATAATTGGATTGCGTAATAGCTAGGCTTGTAAATATTGTGTGTCCTTCAAAAGCTAGAAAACAAAATAATCATAGATATTTGGGAATATCTATACAAGTAAATTATCAACTACTTCAGACTTGTTCGGTTGCTTGGAAGCGACGTCAAACGAAATGGTTTGCATATGGTTTAGTTAAAGGCTCTTATTTTGGCAGATTCTTGAGGTAGTGATGGGCAAATGTGGATTTTATTGTACTATTTTGATATGAAAGGAGTTTTTTCCCAGCTATTTTCATATAACCTGAAGTGTAGGGTTGCATCAAGATAAATGCATCAAGATAGGTGCATTCAGTCACCATAATTTTGTATCAGAGATAATGTAGTTTCTTTACTCTGAAGCTTAATTTGCAGAATCATCAATTTGTCACACCAGTGTGGGTTGAGTGTCAGGTTTCAGCCTGCCATCCTGTGATTTGAATGGAGGAGAAACCCAGCTACCTTAGGCAATTATTACATCACCTGTCGGCAGCCAGGGACCTCCCTCTCTCCAGGGCCAGCTCTGAAGGTGGCTGAGGGGGAGATAGCAGAGGGGAGGTTGCAGAACTTGTAAATATCAACTGAGGTTGTTTGTGTGCTCACTGTATCTCACACATCCTCCACTTTTAAGAAGTAAAACGGTCTAGCAAAAGCTTACAGAAATGCTAGCTGGGTGCATTTCTGTAAGCTTTTGCTAGACCTTTTTTCTGGGTGGGTAGATAAATATGCCATGAAATTTGCATACAATAAATGTGAAATCTTCCTTTGGACCATCCTACTGAGAGTTCTGTGTAATCTATGTGACTGAATTGGTCTCTCTCCTTTAATCTTTTGAGAATTTAACTTTTTTAGTGGTCCATTATGACATTGGGATACATTGAATGTGGAAGATTCCTGTACTCATTCTCTTTTGTCACCTGTGTGTCCAAGGTGGTTTCTTGAACCCTTTAGAATTCATGAAATAGAATTTTGTAGGACCTAGATTTCTATTTATATATATAAAGTTTGTATTATATATATAATTAAATACTATATGCATTTGTATTAACATGCAAGCTTTGAGATTGTATTTAAAACATTGATTTTTTTAAAAAAAGATTTTATTGGGGAAGGGGAACAGGACTTTATTGGGGAACAGTGTGTACTTCCAGGACTTTTTTCCAAGTTAAGTTGTCCTTTCAATCTTAGTTGTGGAGGGCGCAGCTCAGCTCCAGGTCCAGTTGCTGTTTTCTAGTTGCAGGGGGCGTAGCCCACCATCCCTTGCGGGAGTCGAACTGGCAACCTTGTGGTTGAGAGGACACATTCCAACCAACTGAGCCATCCGGGAGGCAGCTCAGCTCAAGGTGCTGTGTTCAATCTTAGTTGCAGGGGGCACTGCTCACCACCCCTTGCGGGACTCGAGGAGTTGAACCAGCAGCCTTGTGGTTGAGAGCCCACTGGCCCATGTGGGAATCGAACTGGCAGTCTTTGGAGTTAGGAGCATGGAGCTCTAACCGCCTGAAACACCGGGCCGGCCCAAATATTGATTTTACACAGTATTTGATGGCTTTACATTGTAGAAGAGGACACCGAAATGGTTTATTGCTGTTGTTTTCCTCTTCTGAAGTATTTGGGATAATTAAATAATTAATGCTAAGGAAACTTACTAGGGTTAAAAATTCCTGCAATTAGCTATATTTTGATGCTATTTACATCCTCTGTTTTTGTTCTGTCATGGATACTTCCCCAGATGTGACCACACTTACCTGTAGTAGTCCTATAATATTATATTCCAGTATTCCTGGGATGTTTCTTTAAGGTGCTTTGTATTTCTTGAAATGTCATTTTAACACCTTTGATAATCACTGAGAACATACTAAAGAAAATAAATACAAGGAAAGCAGAACTCGGGCTATCACAATAAAAATTTAAAAGCATGGTTGTCTCAAGCTTCAAGAATTACCCTGCCCGCACTTCAGTGTTTGAGGACTGGTCCCCCCATTGTCTGTCACTGCCCTTTCAGAGACTGCTCTTCTTCATGATCTGAATTTCTCGTTGTGGTGTCTAACTCAGAAGTAAGTATTTTTAAAGCACTCTGTTGAATTTGAGTTTCAAGCCATTTATTAAGTAGTTTGAATATTAAAGTTTGTACTATTGCATCGTTAGTGTGGTTGCTTCATCTTAAGTGAAAAGTGGAGGATGTGTGAGATACAGAATTAAATGGAGAGAATATTGTATTGATATACAGATGTAGCCCATATTTATGCTGAGTGTTTTTTTCTCCACAAACTGGGCTGGTGCATGTTTGAGGTCAATTTCAGAATTTATTATCATTTGATTGAATGCCTTACGAATTGTATTTCTAAGAAAAATTTAAAAAATATTGTGCCATGTGATCCTATTGAACAGGGTAAATGATCTTGAGTTATGACAGATGTTGAATGTATTCATAGAAAGACCCTACTTCTTTTGGGATGAAATTGTGGACAGGTTTTAATCAAAGACAAGCTGTTAATGGCTATGGTTCTTAGACTGACGGAGACTTCCACCTGTGTTTATATAAAAGGCAAGAAGAGAAAAAGGAAAACACATTGAATCACAGAAGTCGGGAGCTGAGATCTGTTTCACTGGGATTTACAGCTCGGGGGCTCCAATTAAGCCTCATTTACACTCCCCACCCCCATTTGTGTTTCACAAAACTGAAAGGGGACTAGGAGGAAGAAGTAATGAAGTCAACAGGATAAAATGAAAACTTAAAACATTTCAGATACTAAGGTAATGAACGCATCTGAGTGTTCCTCTCATGACTGCTGAATTCTGTGATCCTTAACTGGGAATACACCCGTGGGGTTTGTAATGGAGACTCCCTCACCCCTTTAGTTACCTGCTTTCTTAAGCTTGTTTCTGGGTGGCTTGCTGAGACTGTTTGAGGGACCCACTTTAAAACATGACGTTGAATTTTATTAAGCAGACTTTCAAGTCCCTGCGTGACCTGCCTTTTGCACAGAAGCTCGTCACTCTTGGTGAGGTGTCCCTGCTCCCTCAGGCTGCTATCTTGTTTCTCTGGCCTGAAACAAGTCAGCAGCCACTTTCCTGCACTGGCCCATCACCTCAGGATCTCACTGATAAGAGCATAATGACTTGTCAGACCACATTTATTGTGCAAATGAACTTGAATGTCACTAGGACAGCATACCTGTGTAGGCTTAAAAACTTTTGAATTTAATGCCTTTTCCATTGTTTTCATGAGGTTATAGCTTTTGGATTTATAAATGTAAGTATATTAATAGTATTTTTGTTGGGACAAATATGAGGCATGACCTTTGACATTCTGCTTGGCTATGCCTGGGAATTTGACATCCTTCAGTTTAAATGGAATTCCCTTGCTTTGTTTCCTGTGATAGTGTGGGGAATACACACTGGACAGTTTCAACCAGAGGTGGAGGAAGACAGGAAAAAAGTAAAATTGGAATACACAAAGAGGGTATTATTTTTGCTGGGTGTGGTTTAATTGGCATGCTTTTTATAGGAGTCTGAGCCTACAAAAGTAGTTAGTGCAGCATACTAAGAAAATGCTGTAATATTTAGTTTTATTTATTTTTTTTGATCTGGACTTAGTTTTTTTTTTTCTTTTTTCTTTTTTTTTTTTAAAGATTTTTACTGGGGAAGGGGAACAGGACTTTATTGGGGAACAGTGTGTACTTCCAGGACTTTTTTTCCAAGTCAAGTTGTTGTCCTTTCAATCTTAGTTATGGAGGGCACAGCTCAGCTCCAGGTCCAGTTGCTGTGCTAGTTGCAGGGGGCGCAGCCCACCATCCCTTGCGGGAGTCGAACCAGCAACCTTGTGGTTGAGAGGCCGCACTCCAACCAACTGAGCCATCCGGAAGGTCAGCCACAGCTCAGCTCAAGGTGCCGTGTTCAATCTTAGTTGCAGGGGGCACTGCCCACCATCCCTTGCGGGACTCGAGGAATTGAACTGGCAACCTTGTGGTTGAGAGCCCACTGGCCCATGTGGGAATCGAACCGGCAGCCTTCGGAGTTAGAAGCATGGAACTCTAACCGCCTGAGCCACCAGGCCGGCCCTGGAGTTAGTTTTTGACTAGCTTGACTTTTTAGGGTCTTTGAACTGTTTTTTGTTTAAGAACCTGTGGTAGCAAGAACTAAACTGCCTGTCATGTCTGTGATGCCTTTACCAGTAGTAAGTATGCCATCAGCAGCAGAGAAAGCTGTAGAAGGGACCAAATTTGCACTTCTCCCGTGAGAGAGGAGAGGGTTTTGCTGCTAATGACTAAACATTTACATGTGTGGTTCTGTTTCCTGAATATAATCAGAGCCACCATCAAAAATTATCCCCTTTGAATCATCATGAAGTTCAAATATCTAAAATTTGATGAAGCAGAGAGATATCTTGAAGCCAGAGTTTTACAGTATTTCCCTTTTAAAAGTCACAAAAGTCAATTTTTGCCTTAACTGCTTTAAAGAGAAAATCATGATCCCCTGTAACCCATTAAAGACTTGCTTTTTGTTCATTCGTTTTCTCATTTCCCACCTAAGGCTAATACACAAGGGTAGATTAGTTAAAAGTGTAGGCTGTAGTCTGTCTGTTCTATTCTCAACCACTAACTGAAGAATGCCACAGGGAGCCTTCTGAGCTTTTGAGGGCACATATCTAGATGGCTCTTACTAAAAGGGCACTTACCTTTGATCATCTCCTACTCCCCCTCCTACGTTCTCATCTCCTCCTTTGCTCTTTCCTTCTCATTTTCAACCCCCTCATTTAAAATGTTTGATTTGAATAAATTTCTCCCACCTATTAATGTAAATTGGGTGAAAAGTTCCTTTTAAACGTCACTGCTGGTTACTGGTGTGTTCTGCTTCACCACAACCACAGCCACTGGGAACGCTCACTGCATTTCCCATAGATTCAACCCATCCAGAAGTATCTACAAGTAGATTTACTCTGACCAGTTGTCTGTATAGGACTTACCTTAAACTGTTGGACGTTCCCCTTTATTTCCCAGTTTTTGGGTTTTGGCCCAAGAGTTTATAAACTGTGATAGGAGGTATGAAGAATCCTGGAGTCTTAGTTTGAACAAATTTTAAAACTACCCCTGATATAGGAGCCTCTGCTTGGCCATTTGGGGGTTTTGAGAATGCACTCCCGCCCGCACTGCTGAAAGTTTCTTTCTATATTGAGCCTGTGTGTTCACCTATGATTTCCACTCCGCCCCCACCCCCCAAGCTTGCTTCTGGTTCTGGATTTGGGAGCTACATTGAATCAGCTTAATTTGTTTCCCCCAGGTACATGAAGCCAATTCCCATCGTTATTCTTTTCCAAGCTAAGCAGTAGTAACTCCTTAATGAGCCCTTCAGAGGACTTCCGAGTTCTATACGTTGTCAACATGTCAGAAAACCAGGTCTTGCATTATGGATGGAGAATGGCCAGTGAAGTACACAGCAGGGATGGCGGTGCCCTTGTCCAGGGGTGCATGCTTCTGGTAGGGCGGCTTGAGAAAGCCTGTGCTAGCTTTTGGATGCTGTCGTGCAGGAGACCCTGCTCGCTCCGCCATTTGTCGTGCGGGGCGGCCTGTGGGGTCTCTGCTCCCACTCCCCATACAGGAACGCAGGATATGGTGAGGCCAAAAAGGAACACCCACGGAGCCATAGGTAGGGGAGTCATACCACTCTATTCTCTCTGGCGGCACTATACTCTCACTGGAGGCTGGATACACACTGTCCGCAAACCGCCATCCACACTTGCCAGCCCAGCCACCGTCTTCTTGCTAGCCCCATTCTTTTTTCTCCTTCTCCTTCTCTCTGCTAGCGTAGCCACAGCAGTTATATTAGTGGCCAATGGCTCACTGGTTACAGCTGACGGCCAACTAGCCACAGCTGATGGCCATGCAATCACAGTTGGCCATTTACTACCTGAGCCAACACCTTTCTATGTGAGGCCGAGAGCCTGGAAACTACTTTCTGGGGCTCCACCCCCACAGATGCTGTGTCACCCTTTGACAGAGAAGAGAGGTGCCAGCGAGGCTGTAACGGTGTCTGGAGGATGGTGGTATGTGCCTCACTGGGCATGATACAAGCCCACTGCCAGTCCCACATGGAGCAGGGCCCATAAAGGGGAAATCTACGAGGAGAGCGAGGGAAGTCAGCTAAATGGAAGCAACTGCGTTTTCTAGCCTTTTAAGCTAAAATATACGGATGTGTTTGCCTGTCTTGAAAGACATTTTTACTACCACCAGCTTGTGTTGGTAAATAGGCAGAGAAGGAAGGAAGTAGCTCTTCAGTGCTGGATAGTCTGAAGTATACAGAAGTAAATATCCATTGAATCTGCACTGCCAAGTGCATCCCATGCTGTGAGGTGTAGTTAGCCAATGTTTGACTTTCGGGAGGAGAACCGCACGGGGTGCGAGATGAGTAATCACAGCCATCACAGCCGTGGCAACAGCGTTCTAGGTGTGGATTGTCATCAGCTGTTCTGATGAGCTAGGAAAGTGTCTTTGTGCTTTTCAGTGGTGAATCTTGAACTCTGTCTCTAGCTATAGTCTAGTTTAGCAGATTCTGCAACCTTCTTCATCTGTGTCAAATGTGGAAATTATTAACTTTGAGATGGGTGGTATTGGCTGACTTCACATTTTGAAGTTTTAAATTTTAATTTCTGGCCTGGAGAATATGAGACCATGGACTGGAGAAGTCTCCACATTAGTAAAACGAGTTAAAACCAGAGGGTTGTACGGTTTTTGTGCTTTAATAAGGATGAGAGAGAATGCTGCCCCTGTGTTTTGGGTGAATAATTCCATAAATAGACATTTTACCTGTTGATTATGTAGATCTGACCCAGTCAAACCAGGCTTTGTGAACTTGAGATCTCCAGTACTCAACACTCAAGGGCTGTGAGCTCCACTAAACCACTTGGGAAGCGCCCAGGCCAGCGCTGAAAGTGTAAGCTGGTACAGCCCTCCAGCCTTTCCTGCAGATCTTATAACCTGATACCATGAGTGTTTCTCCGGCTCCAAGGTTTTGGCTCTCACCCTACCTATGGCTTCTAATTGGTCCTTCTTTCCTCTCCCATCTCATCCCCCGCTTCCAGTAACTTTTTCTGTCGGAGGTAGCGAAGTCCCCAATCTCCTTGCCAGTCCACACGGAAGCTTTGTCTACGTGGCTCCCCGTGGGGTAAGCTGAGGTAGGAGAGGAAGACTGGTCCCGTCTTAATCACAGATTGTTGGGAATGTGTGTTTCAATTTCCTTTTGTCTCAATTTCCCCACCTGTAATTTTGGACAGTGATAGTTGGTCAGCCAGTGCCAGTGCCTACAAAACATGCACAGAGATCCTTGGTTAGATTATGTGCTCTCACACCCGTGGGAGGGTGCCCTTAGCTCTCTGGGGTGTTCCAGAACCAATGCTGGGGTCATGTCAGACTCTCAAGACTTCCCTCCAGCTTTTGCTTTTTATACCCTCATGAGCGTAGCCCGGATCTGTAATTTTGCGGTAAATATCGGGAGTCCTGGATTCTGTTTCTAGATTGAATAACCAGATAATTCATAGGTAGTGAAGTCACATCACTGCTGTAGTAGCTTCTTCATCTGTAAAATGGGGTTAATGATACCACTGGGAGGTACTTGTAAGGCAAGTTGAGGTGCTCAGAGCAGTGAGCTGTATAATTAGACATTTTAGTATTAGCCAATGCTAAGTTTTTGGACTCACTTCAATACCTGGACTGAAAATTCAGAGTAGCTGAATTTTTTTTGTTTATGGAATATTCTTAGATAAAAATACACAGATCAGAACCAAAGAAAGAGCCAAAACACCTCACTAGACCTATCTTTCCTAGTAATTCTACAGCAGGTTTGATAAGGGCATTCAGGGAGACTTGCCTTGTGTTTCGGAAGAAATTCTGATGATTTTGGAAAATACCTGGCAATATGAAAAAGCAAAATACAAAACTGTATAGCAACTGATCCAGTTGTATGAAAATATCTTTCCATTTCCAATTTTGTGAAATACCTGAAAGGAAATATCATCCCCAAATGTTAGTGGTAGATTGTATAAATACGGATAATTTATTTGTTCTTTATTTTTGCCTGCCTTTTTACATTTTCAAGTAACAAACACTTTTATTAGAAGCATTAAGGTGTTTGGAATGAACATGAAGTTTGTGGTTTTCTGTCACTCCCCGAGAGAATATTGGATTCAAGCAAGTGTTGATTAATTACACTTAGGGGAGGAAAAAGGGATTGGAATTAGACTTAATATTTATTATTTTATCGCATAGACATAGAAGGTAGTTATCATTACTATCCCCATTTCTTACATGAGGAAACTGAGGCCCAAAGCGAAATAATTTGCGCAGTGTTACCCCATAAGTCATGAAGGCAGGATGTCACTGGGGTTTATGGTAGACCCGACTCTTAACCACTTCACTTTGCTCCACCAGAGAGGTGTTATCTTTGAAATCTTGGAGAAAAAACTAGGACTTTAAATTTAAACTGGAAATACAAAGTTTAAATAAAAGTAACAGATAAATAGTTCATTAAAAGAATCTAAACAATTAATGCACATCCTGACAATCCTAAGATAGAAGTTTTGCTGGTTTGTCCAGCTAGTTAACGAGACACTTAACGATGAAAAACGACTTTGACAGTGAGCCGTTGGGTTAGCAGATTTTCTTGTCCTCTGAGAAGGAGTACATTGATGATGATTGATGAGCAGGTGGGAAGAGTTGAACAAGTGACCCAGTCATGTCCCATGGTGTGGCAAAAAGGAGTTGCACCATGTTTTCCTCACCAGATAAATGGGTGGCTCTGGGCTCTGTCACCCCTCCACGCTTAGAAGGAGGAAAGGACTTGCTTTCCCAGGGAGATGGACTCAGCCTATTGATGCTCGAGCGTCTGACAGATAGAACAAATACAGGCCCCATTTGGACAGCAAAGACTTCTTGGGGTGAGCTTAGCATCAGGAATGCTTCTGAGTCCTCATTTAAGGGACAAGGGTGAGGTGAAGTTCTCAGTTAAGCTGTCACCCAGACTATGAAGTGCTCGTCAGTCTTCCTTACCTTCTGGAAGTGTCTGTGCTGCATGGAAAGGAAGTGAGGCCATGTGGCTTGTTCCAGACCGCCCTCGTGGAAGTGGTGGGAGTCGTAGGGTGCCAACACTGCCCTTCTTGCTAGACCATCGGGTGGCCTGTATAACTCCCAGGACGCCCCTTGCTGAGAGATAGGGGTTGGTTTTGCTTTGAAAGAAGCTTGGAGAGAGTTTGTGTGGTTCTAGGTAGCGATAGCGCAGGCTTCAGAGGTAGGTATTGCTTGGGTTTGGATCCTGCTCCAAACACATTCATCATCTCTGTCTTCCCATGTATCCTTTACAGAATCATGTCAGCCCACGCTGCTTTGTTCCAGCTGCTTTTGCACACGTTGCTTGTGTGAAGTGGTGGCATTTCGATTTTTCCTAAACAAGTAGTTCCTAATGGACAGGATTTGTGCCATTTTACCATGGGATTATGTAGGGGGTTGTTAATATTTGTTTTATTAAAGTAATGGACTTTTCATTTACTTAAGAGGGCTCCTGGGGGCAATAGTATTTAGGACCTTGAGTGTTGTCACCAAATGCGATTAAGCTGTTGAATTTAGCAGAACTTTGGACAAGTTAACATTAAGTATAGGTTTCGTCATCTGTTGTGAGGGCTAAGAGATTGGGGTGCCACATAAAAAGGCAAAGCTACTGTCTTCCATCCTGGGTCCATTTTATCTGCAGAATTTTTTTCAGATAGACTGGAAAAAGGAAAAAAAAATAAGTATTTCTACATTTGTGCTGTACAAAAGACTAGGCCAGTGGTCCTCCACTGGGGGGTTTTGCCGCCCCTCCCCCGGGACATTTGACAATTTGGAGAACATTCTTAGTTGTCAAAATTTTGGGGGTGGAGGGCGTTGCTCTTGGCATCCAGAGGGGAAGACCAGGATTGCTGCTAAATGTTCATCATTGCTTGGGACAGCGCTCCCAACCAGGAATGAGCTGGCCTCAAATGTCAGTATTGCTGAATTTGGGAAACCCTCCTCTATGCAAAATTACCCTATATTTTTCCCTTTAAAATGGAAAAAAAAACATTAATTAAAATCCCTAAGTGACTTCAAAACTTAGAGACTTCTTATGCCCTCTGGCCTCAGCTTGGCATGAATATAGAGTTTGCTTCAGTTCTTCTCATCTATCATGAGAGCGAGAGTTTTCTTAGGACAGTGGCTGCCTTCTGAAGTCCTGGGTTCCTGGGGTGTGTGCTAGCAAAGCAACCAGTGCAGGCCCGGTCCTCACAGCGTTACGGAGTGGGCGTCAGTTACGCTCACTCTGGCTCTGCGTCCTTGCTCCTCCCACGTGACCTTTTTTGCCACCTCCTTTATGAAGCTTTTCTTGATTTCCTCCCAGTTAAATGGGATCTCTGCCTTTCCTTTGATTCTCATAAAGGGTGTACTTTCTCCTGGAATTTCTTGTGGATTTGTCTCTTGGCTTCCTGTCTCTCCTCAGACTGCAGGCTCTTCAGGGCACAATTCTTGGCTTTTCTTTCCTGGGCTCTGGGAACACCTGAGTATAGTTCCTTACATAATGGGAATGAAACAGACATTTAGAAAACAACACATGACATTTTTCTTGATGAGGATGTAAAAACTATTTTATTCTCTCATACTGTGTCTTCCTTACCTCACTTGAATAGTCTTCTGTAAATGATGATGGTGAGGTTCTCATCTGGCTTGACGTGTTTTCCTAGAGCAGCCTTTTATCAGGTCCTTACGTGGCCTGGTCCACTGTTATCATTTAACCTAAGCTAAACCAATCCATGCTGTTCCTAAATTTAGAAAGAAAGAATCCTCCGTAATATTCCACTCTTACTACTGAATTATGCTAGCAGAAAAACACATTTCAAGAATTAAAACAGTCAAAAAGGGCATTGTTACTTAAGTAATGGACTGTTGGTAAAAATGTACACTGCAACTTGGAAATGACCCTAATGTGTGGTGCTTCAAAAATTTTAATCTCTTCTATACTTAATTTACAGATACACATAAATTTTTGAAATCTTGTAGTATAGGCTATCTGAACCAAAGATCTGATAGTCGCACAGAGTTAATAATGGCTGAGGAAGTCAGTGTCCCAGAGTGGTTAAGAGCTCAGGTTTTGCTAGTCACATTGTGTGGGTCAAATTCTGCCCTAGCACTTAGCACCTTTGTCACTTGGGCGGTCAACCTCTCTGGGCTGTAGTTTTCTCATCTGAAAAATGTAGATAGTAACTCTTACAAGTTGTGAGAATCTAATAAAGTATGAAATGTTCTAGTGCAGTGTCTGGCACATAGGAAGTGTTTTATAAATGATAGCTATAATCAATACTTTAGCATAGAGCAAATACTTAAAAGGCAGAAAATAAGAGACTGACATTTTTTGAATTGGTGAAAATTTGATAGACAGGAAGACTCAGGTCAAGAGGGAAATCCCAAGTTGGACTGGTTGTAAGATTTTATGCTAAGATCAATAGCCACTGCTACGAGAAGGACTGCTAACTGTCTAGATGGGAATCTTTCTGATTTTTTTTTTAAAAGATATTATTGGGGAAGGGGAACAGGACTTTATTGGGGAACAGTGTCTACTTCCAGGACTTTTTTTTTCCAAGTCAAGTTATTGTCCTTTCAATCTTAGTTGTGGAGGGTTCTGTTCAGCTTCAAGTTGTTGTCCTTTCGGTCTTAGTTGTGGAGGGCGCAGCTCAGCTCCAGGTCCAGTTGCCGTTGCTAGTTGCAGGGGGCGCAGCCCACCATCCCTTGCGGGAGTCAAACCGGCAACCTTGTGGTTGAGAGGACGCACTCCAACCAACTGAGCCATTCGGGAGCTCAGTGGCAGCTCAGCTCAAGGTGCCGTATTCAATCTTAGTTGCAGGGGGCGCTGCCCACCATCCCTTGCGGGACTCGAGGAATTGAACTGGCAACCTTGTGGTTGAGAGCCCACTGGCTCATATGGGAATCGAACCGGCAGCCTTCGGAGTTAGGAGCACGGAGCTCTAACCGCCTGAGCCACCGGGCTGGCCCTCTTTCTGATTTTTGAATCCACTTGTGAATGAAATTCTTAATCTCTGTGCCTCAGTTTCGTCATATATAAATTGGGGTAATAATGATTGAGGGTTACTATGAGAACTATATTAGTTAATACATATAAGGTGCTTAAAGAACAGTGCCTGCCTGGCACATGTCAATGGTCAAGAATTGTCATTGTTTATAATTACTATCATTTATTCAGCTTATAGTTGGTGCCAGGGACTGTGCAAAGCTTGTTGTAGGTGTCATTTCATTCACACAGCAATCTTTCAAGGTAAATATTATCATCAGGAGACCCCGAGTTAGAAGAACTTGCCCAGGAATGTATAGCTTGTTGTGGCAGTTGTAAATGGCAGAGGTTTAACTGACCCCATTGCTTTTTCCAAGGATGTGTGTTACACATATATTGGGTACCCCGGGAGGGGGCAGCCGTTAGAGTATAGTGCATCTGGGCTAGAGTACAGTGGTTAGAGTACAGTGCATCTCTCAACTCAAATCTCGCTGAGTTGAGAGTGGGTAGGGTAGGCCCCCAATGGAGGCTGAAGGACTCATCACCCTTGTCAGAGGATGTGCTGATGGCCGGAGGCCCGTCCTACAGAAGGGACTAGCCCTGCCCAGTTGGAGAGGGAGGCGTGATTAGAGGTGAGAAATTTGGTTTAAGGCATTGCCCAGACATGACATCTTCTAAATTTTTTTCTAAAAGAATTGTTGTAAAAATGTTTTCACTATCGTCTTTATAGGGTATTTATTCGGGGATTATAAACCTCAAAAATATCAATAGTGTTTGACAAACAGATTATGAAGGTGAGTAAAACCAAAACCAACCATGGTGATTTCTTTTTAAATGGCCTCTGCAATATATAAATTGCTTCCTCCTCGTTTCCATGGATTGCAGTATAAAATTGTAAATTAAGTCTTTAAAGTTACCCTTCTTTGTTAAAGGACTTTTTTTTAGAAAAACGTAATTAAATTTTTCCCTAAATATGAAAAGAAGCTTGTAATGTAATGGTTCTATAAAGCTGCAGATATTTTGTAGCTTATAGAAAAATTTTATCATCTTGAATTTACTACTTATCTTTTTCCTGGGAGGAGTTGAGGAGACAATTTTTCAGAGCCAGTAGTTCTCTAAACTTTTTTTTGTGGGGGAGGGTTACTTAATGTTTAGAATTGGGCCTTATGGTTTCTTGATTGAAAGGCTCTTCTGTAAGCATTTCTGATGTCTGTGTAATACTTCATTTTAGGCAGGTAAAACAATGTCAGATGCCCCATAATGTAGATGGTTTATATACTTAATTGATTATGACTTATAAATGCGAGTTAGGTTTAGAGGCTTATACTTTAGTGAATATGCTAAATTAATGTTGAATTTGTAGCGTTTTTTAAAAATAAACTAAGACTGACGCCACTTTTCTTAGTAATATACTTAGAGTGACTTACAAATTGCATGTTTTCCCCTGCAGCTTCTTGGACTTATATTTAGTTTATTGAACATAGGACTGCTCATTTGTTAATGTCTAAGTGAGATAATTATAAATGCTTGTATGTAGTTGTATAGACACGAAACAGTTAAATTGCTGAGTCTTCTGCAAGTTTAACACAAAGCAAGGCTTTGTGGTGTCATTGGAAAAACTAAGGGGACTTTTGTTATGGGTAATTTTATTAAAAAATTGGAGCTTCTTTAAATTTCACTGTAAAATCACACAGTGATGGACTATCAAGCCTTGGTATCCTGTCACATACCTATCACGTGGGCAGTTTGATGTCTACGGGCTGTTGTCGGTCCTAGACTGTACAGGAAACTTTTCAATTACGTTTTCAACCTTCCTAGTGAGTACTTTACGTGGTACAGTACTTCGTAGCTGTTCTTTTATGACCCTGAGAGCTTGTACAACAGGCATTTCTACTTTGTGTGCACGGGTCAGTGGTACCAAGTGGGCTGCTGAGGGAAGTTCAGTTCCTATAATTGATTATAAGGAGAGTTGTGAATTCTTTCGTTTGCCATTCAGAGGTATCGTTTAGGTATGGAATGGATAGACATCCACATTCATTTTTTTCGTAATAGATTTATTGAGATATTATTCACATACCATTCAATTAGCCAATTTAAACAGTGCAACTCAGTGGTTTTTAGTATAGCCATAGAATTGTGTAGCCATCACCACAATCAATTTTAGAACATTCTCATCATCCCCCCAAAGAAAACTAGAACCATTGCCAACCAGTCCTCATTGGCCCCAAGCTTGCAGCCCTAGGCCACCAACTAGTGACCTACGTTCTGTCATAATGGATTTGACCATTCTGGGCATTTCATGTAAATTTCATATACAATCTTTTTGTGACTGGCTTTCACTTAGCGTAACATTTTCCACGTTCATCCACATTGTACCAAGTATCAGTACTTCATTCCTGTCAAATAACATTACATTGTATGGATACACTGCATTTTATTTATTCATTTATCAGTTGATAGACAATTTTTGACTCTTAGGAATAATTAATGTTGCTAAGATATTCTTGTACTGTGTGTGTGTGTGTGTGTGTGTGTGTGTGTGTGTGTGTGTATGTACATATATTTTCATTTCCCTTGGCTGTGTATATATAACTAGGAGTGAAGTTTCTGGGTCATATGGTAACTCCATGTTCAATCTTTTGAGGAACTGCCAGACTGTTTCGCAAAGTAACTGCACCATCTTACATTCTTACCATGAGGATTCTAATTTCTCCATATCTTCGACGACACCTGTTACTATTTTGTTTTAACCGTCTTAGTGGTTATGAAGTGTATCTCACTGTGATTTTGTTTTCCATTTCTCTGGGGGCTGAGGATGCTGAGCATCTTCTCATGTGCTTACTGGACATTTGTGTATCTTCTTTGGAGACGTGTCTATTTAGATCTTTTACCCGGTTTTCAGTTGTGTTATTTATGTTTTTATTATTGAGATTTAAGAGCTCTTTATATATTCTAGACACAAATCCCACATATGTGTGTGTGTGTGTGTGTGTGTGTGTGTGTGTATATATATATGTTTGCAAATAATTTCTCCGATTCTGTGGGTTGTCTTTTCTTGGTGGTGGTTTTTTAAATTGTGGTAAAATACACATAAATTTACCATCGTAATCATTTTTAAGTGTAGGGTTTAATAGCATGAAGTACTGTCATCATCTATGTCCAGAATTCTTTTCATCTTGTAAAATTGAAACTTTACCATTGAACGATAACTCCTCAGATCTTCCTACCCCGAGTCCCTGGTAACCACCATTCTGCTTTATATCTCTGGAGTTGACTGCTCACGGGATCTCATGAGTGGAGTCAGACAGTATTTGTCTTTTTGTGACTGGCTTATTTCACTTAGCGTAGTGTCTTCAAGTAGATATAGGATATAACAGAATTTCCTTCCTTTTTAAGGCTGAGTAGTATTCCACTGTATGTATCTACCACATTTTGTTTATTCATCCATTGATGGACACGTGAATTGCTTCCAGTTTTCAGTTACTGTGAATACTGCTGTGAGTACTGTGAATATGAAATGGGTGTAGAAATTATGGTGGTATTCTTTGAAGTGCAAAAGATTTTAATTTTGATGAAGTCCAGTGTACCTGTTTTGCTTGTGCTTTTGGTATCACATCTAAGAAACCATTGCCTAGTTCAAGGTCACAAAGATTTATGCTTACGTTTGAAGAGTTTGATAGCATAAGCGCTTACATTTAGGTCTTTGATCCTTTTAACTGTGGCATATAGTGTGAGGTCCCATTCATGCTTTGTGGAATGGTGGCTCCAAACTTACCCTCCCGTTGTTAGGTCTGCTTTGTTATGCATGAAAACGTGGCTGAGAGCCCTTCCCGCCCAGCCCTTCTCCAGCACAATGCTGCCACTCCTCCCTCCACCAGCACCCCACGCCCGGCCTCTCTTGGCCCCCCAGGATTGAGAACTCTGGACAAAGACTTTGGCAGTAGTTATTTTTTTATCCTCTTCATTGTTCTTTATTCATCATAATGGCTTCATTCTTCCTCACCTGTTCACCCCCACAACGTAATTTATGTTAGGGAGAAATTTCCCCTGCACCTCACTCGGCTTCTTCGGGAATCAGAAGTGACACCTGTGTGGAGGCATTGCCCCGTCTGTACTCGTTCTGGACCGTATTCCCGCAGAGTGGTGCTGGGAGGGAATCTCCATGTTGGACCTCAAGGCAACTTCTATCCCGCTTCAGAAATTGAAAAGATTTGAACAAAGAAAATGACAGCGTGTTGTTGCCAAAGCACGTAGTAGCCTTCACGGTACTTCAAGGGGGAAAAATAGTTTTTAGGCCCTTTTCTTGTTTATTGGACCAATCATTAAATGGCAAGCCTTTCCTGGTTTTCCCAGGGTTGACAAATAACTGTCGCTCTTTAGTAGGAACAAAACCAAAAACAGCTTAGACTATTTTAACGGATTTACCCCTGGCCTGCATGTGTATAAACTACATGTTTCTCAAAAATAAGACCTAACCGGAAAATAAGCCCTAGCATGATTTTTCAGGTTGACATCCCCTGAACATAAGCCCTAATGTAACTTTTGGAGCAAAAATTAATATAAGATCCGGTCTTATTTTGGGGTATTTTCTGTATAATCAGAGATTTTCAGGGTTTTGGTTCCCCTTGCTGTTTAATACTACTTGAATTCCTGGAACAAAATGCCTAGCATTTTGGCAGGTGTGAGGTTACTGATTTAGATAATTACATTTTAAACCTCCTCTTAATTTTTTTGGAGGTAGAAAAGTAGAAGATAGCATTTTTTAAAAAAGTGAGTATTATTTAGTACATTAAAAATGATAATGTGATGTACAAAGTTCTTATCACACCATATGCTGATTGGCTTGAATGCTGAGCATGAGAAAAGCACAAACCCAGCTACTTATTCTTTCTGGAGTCTTCTTGACTGCCAGTTCCCACCTACCTTCTAGGTCCTGTGGTTTCAGAATGATGTACACTCACTCCCCTCGCACTCATAATCGCCCTGAATCCTATCATCTGTAGCTTCCTCTTACAGAACCCAGTGTGCCAGCAGGGCCACGTGGGGCCAAAATCCCCACAGGGAAACCAGACCTACCTGTGGTCTCCTCCCAAGTTTTAGCTAAGGCCCACAACCAAGTCTGTGAAAGGAGGGCATTTATATAGTCACAGGTTATGAATGAAGTTGTAGGCAGTTCAAAACTTGTCACAACTACTTAATGCCACTTAACTGGCTGGGCCTTTTCAATGATTATGATCTAATTGTAGTTCAATACACTGTCGAATTCAAATACCGAGCTCCTCCGATGTACAAGGCTGGCACTTGATCAGGGTGCGGCTGTTGGACTTGGGGACAGAGTGTAACATAAGTGATTTTATTCACGAGGTGCACACACTTGTGATGAATGTGGTAGACCCTCGGTGGCCTTACAAAGAGTCTGTAATTAGTACTGTGTGAATTCAGGGGAGAGGTGAGTCTTTCAGAGAGAGTGCCAAAGGGAAAACTTCGGGAAGAAGGTTGAGCCTGCAGGGCTTTGGATGTGTGGAGGTAATGACACCCCACACTGTTGTGTAGTGTTTCAGTTTACAAAGTGCTCTCACACTTTCCACCTTGGTTAGCTTGAACTCAGTCACCCTGCGAGTTCCCAGGAGCATCTTGTCATTAAGGGACCGAAAACCCCATCGCACAGATGAGGAACTGGGCTTCTAACTGAGCAGTGACTTGATACAGCTGAAATTTAGTCTGAATTCCACTTATCCCTTTTCCAGGAAGTAGTAATAGAATGAACAAAATAGCAGAAGAAAGACAAGCTCAGATAGTACAGTGAGTTCTTCTGGATTGTAGGAGGGAAGGGTGAAAAGTATAGAACAGGGATGAGAGAGCCACACGGTTACAATGTGTTGAGACAAATTGTGGGAGAGCCCAGAAGACTGAAACCCTCAAAGGGCTCTGAGCGTGTGTTTTTAGAAACCGCGTTACTGAGGTGTAACTGACATACATAGTCTGCGCATATATGAAGTGCACGATTGGGTAAGTTTTGACATATGTGTGTACTTGTGAAACATCACCACAATCAAGACGATGAACATACCCGTCACTGTGAAGAGCTTACTTGTGCCCCCTCAAAGGACTTTAAAAAACAACTTCTTACTTTGAAATATTTTCAAAAGGTAAGCTTAAAGAATAATACGAAGAACGTTTACACACCGTTTACCCAGATTCACCAGATTTGTTTGTTTGTTTATTTTAGATATATTGGGGTGACATTGCTTAATAAGATTATATGTTTCAAGTGTACAATATATAATACGCCATCTGCACTTGTGCTCACATATTGCATTGTGTGCTCATCAAAGTTGAGTCTCCTTCAGTCACCATGTTTTGGCTCCTTTTCCCTCTTCAGCCTGTCTCCACCCCCTCAGACTCACCAATCCATATAACAGTGCTCTATTTGCTTGCATTCTTATGTATATATGTGCGTCTGTGTAGATTTATAAAGACATACATTTATAGTTTTTTCCCCAACCCATTCGTGAGTAGCTGGTATAAGTGGTGTTGCTTTATTCTTGAACATTTCAGTGTATATTTCCAAAGAACAAGAGTCATCTCTTATGTATCAATAGTACAGCTGTCACACTGAGAAATTTATCATTCACACAGCATTTTTCATCCTATTTTTTTATTCCATGTTCCAATTTTGTCAGTTCCCCAATAATGTCCTTAATAGCAACTTTCTTTTTTCTCCTGGTGCAGGATGCAGTGCAGGGGCGCATAGTGCATTTGAGCTTTACCTTTCTTTGTTTGGTCTTAGATTTGAACAGTTCCCCCCTTTTCATCTTTCATGCAATTGACAATTTGGAAGAATACACACCATCTATTTTATAGAGTGTCAGTGTTTGAGCAGGTGGGTGGATATGATCCCTCCAGGCTTGGGGAGGAAGAACAGCTGGGAGATGGAGGAGTGGGAGAGTTGGGGGCGGTGGCTGTGGTGCTCTGATCACTAGAGGTCTAGGTATGGGGGGGGAAGTACTGACAGACTTGCCTAGCTGTGGATGGAACTGGGGAAGAGCCGAGGTGATTGCAGGGTTCTAATGCTCATGATCTAGAAAATTAAAGACAGAGGAGGGAGGAGTAAAGAAAAATTGGCAAAGGGAAGTATTATGTCCTTGAGTCATATATGTACATTTTTTAATTCTTACTGGACATCACGACACCTCTGGTGGTAACGGTTTAGAAAGGAGTGAGTGACATTTTAGGCGTTGTGGGCGCTGCGGCCAGATTGAAGTTTGTTGTACGAAGGGCAGTTGCCAGTGAAGTCCCCCTTGGGCACATGTGAAAGCTGGAACCCTTCTGCTTTAAGTGGAAGAAAGTTTGTCCTCTGGCTTTCAGGAATCAAGGGCTGGAGTCAACGTGGGCAGAGTCCGGCGTACCTAGTTTTAGGGATATTTTTTGGTCATTGCCTGCAAGTGAAACTAGGCTTCTTTCCCCAACTGGGAGAGCAGCCTGAGAGCTTCACATTGAGATCGGGTTCTGAAGGGGGAGCGGTATGAGTGGAGTTTACAACTTTGTTAATATATCCTCGTTATCATTTCTGTGGGTGTTGAACAGTTCACTGAGTGCGTGGAGTTACCTCTGACTCTTCTATCCAGTAGATTCAAGAAAATTTCAAGGGAATGTTAACTGACATGGAATTATTTTCATAACCCTTGTCACACAAAGAACGTTGCAAGGTGTGGGTCAGGAGATCTCTCAGTGATGGGACAGCTTTAGAAACTGTTAGGTTTTCAGTTTTGTAAACGTTATCACTTATATTGAACCATCATCATGGCCTAGGATCAGTGATCTTACTTGGTTCCTTTGTCAGGAGACTTGGGAATATTGTATCCTTTCAAGTTTTTATAATGTTTTACATTGTAGGATTAGTTAAAAATACATCCTGTAACTAGAATGCCTGCTGGCTAGGATTTTTTTTTCTTATTCTATCTCAGTAGAATATATTATAGACAGGTATTTTCTAAAATAATCGTAGGTTTTAAAATAGAGAGTAGTAAGATAAAAAAGGTTTTCACCTTCCCTGGTCCTTAGTCCCTGCTTGGGTATTATATCATTTAAATTCGCGGTTCAGTTTCAGCATCTGTAAAATAGAGATGATAATCTGTGCTGTCCCGATGGCTTTTGACAGTGTGCATGCTAAGGCACGTCTTTAAATGGTAAGAGGAAGGCTGTTATCTCTATAATGTATCTATTACGATCTACGTTTCCCTTTAACTTGCACCTAAAATATTTTAAAGAGACAGTTGCCTTATGTAGAATTACCACAATGTCATATAACCACTTTCTCCCTCTTCATGAAAAATTAGACTGTCCTTTTAATTGAGTCTAAGCTAATGGAGATTTAAGTGTTATAAATGTTATGGATATTTTTGCTTTTATATTCGTAAGTGTTCATGGTGAGAAATTATGGACACTTATTGAGCAATATTCAGAATTTTGCTGGATTTGTTGGAAAAGTAATCCATTAACATTGTAGATTACAAGCAGTATGAGTTGTTGATACCATATTTATTTTATTTAGTGAGGAGAGCCCTTGAGTTAAGAGTTTTTGGATGACACGTTTTGTATTTAATCATTAGTTCATTTGTGCCATGTCAAGTTAGGTTTGGGTCATAATAAACAGTTTATCAATATGCCATATTTATGGTAGTCATGGTATGCTTTTATTTCCTTTTTGGGCTTGAATCTAGATTAATTTACTGTATTTTGTGTTTCTTTCAATTCTGTGTGGTAATGCCATTGAATTAAAGCTTGAAGCAGTTTTGTCTTTAACAATCCACTTTATCACAATACATAGTACATGCATGATTGTTACTCAAGTTTATCCAATTAAAACTATATATTACTATACTTTGTTACTTTCAAATAACATTTGAAACCATGTTTTATAAGTGATTGGCAAGGAGGTTTAGAATATACGCACAAATCTTTCATGCTGAAACTAATATTGTTAAATTTTCTAACTAATGGATTACCAGAAATAGTCTTTGTTATATACATAAAAAACTGTATGCATAGCTCTCAGTGAGATGGTTATTTCCATTACTGAAACAATCTCCTTGGAAGTTATAATCATTTGTTCTTTTACATGTTTACAAAAAAGATTAAATTGGGAGAGTGGGCAATTCCATACACTTTGAAAATTTCTGAAAAATCGGAATGGAGTTGATAAACTTTAAAAAGTACTAAACTCATACACAGTGTCCCCGTGCCAGTCGCCTGGCTAACCACCTGGCCCTGTGAGTTCCACCCCCTCCTTTAGTCAGAGGACCATTCTCGTACCATAATACGAATCGGTACTAGAGTTTCATAATTGGCAGGATTATGCCAATTAGGGAGGACAATACATGGTAAATGATGTTTGGTTACTGTTCTTTTATGATACAATTTTTAGGTGTTCTAAAGCAAAGCATTTCTGTGGTTTCTGATAAATTTTTATGAAGCTCCTGTAGTAGGGTGTTTCTGTATGGTCTTGGGAAGATCATGAGCGACATATTTTTGCAGTAATATTAATTGCTAACAGCTTTCATCACACTACTGACCTGTGTCCTCTGCATGGCACCATCATGCTGTGAGATAGTTACAATTCCCAGGTACACGGAGACTGGGTCACATCCTCTTTCAGCATCTCCTGCAGAGGATCCCCAGTCTTTGTTTATCTCCAGAGATGGGAACTTCTTGGACTGTAGTTTGCAGAACTGGCCTCCATTCTCTTGATGGGATGCACTCTCATCTATCAGTGTCCTTCTGAAAGTGTCCTTCTGCTAATAAACAGCTCAGCTACTCCTTTAGCTTTGATGAGGCTACAGTTTTCTGTGATGTGGAAATTATACATCGGTTAATGCAGCCTAGGACCCTAACAGCTTGTTCAGTATCTATCACTCTGATGGTTTCTAGAAGGCTTGCAGTCAGCAGACATTTTTCTGATTACTTCCAAACATATTCCCTCAGTTTCCCACATCTTTTTTTTTTAAATAACTGTTGAACTTCCAATTTTATCTTGATTTTTAATCTAACATTCTAACTTGTCAGTGTAATTTAATTCTGTTGTTGATTTTCTTGCTTTTCTCATTTTTGCTTCTTGTTACTGGCAAGTTTGCTTGTCTGCTTTTTGGGTATTCATGTGATACACAGAGATACACATACACAGTAAAAAAAGATTTATTGGTAGCAACAGCAGTAAGAACTAATGCCCCCATGATCCCAACTGTCACTTTAAAAAGCCTGTGTTCATGGAATAGCCTACCAATAGATTAAGGTCTTATGTTCATGTTTTTGATTGTTGACTGTTGGAGAAATGTATTTCAATATAATGGTTGTGTTATTTTTCAGAAACCAGTTTCCATTTTACCTGTATTTGATGGTTTTTCAATTTTCCCATTGGAGGATTAGAGGAAAGGTGAATGAATGCAAATTAGGTTATTTTGTTCTGATTTAATAGTGGTCTTGATAAAAGGTATTGTTTCATTTTAGAATTTGGTAACTGTATACCTCTGTTAACCATTAGCATACTTAAAGCCATAAAATGATTAGCATAGGCTTAAATCTTTGAATTTAACCCTGGAAGCAGAAAATGCCCGGGGAGTCTCCTCCTCTCTGGAGAAGTTTCTCCTTCATGCTTGCGTATATTATAGCTCTAGTAATTCTTGGGGAATGGGCAAAATAGGAGGAAACCGGAAAATAAATTTTAAAGGATTGAAGTTTATCAGTAACAATAATAACAAAGAGCTAGCTTTTTTTTTTTTTTTTATTACTTAATATGCTAGGCATACATTTTACATTTTCTATGAGCTGTCTTCTTTCACCATCACAGCAAACCTGAAATAAGTACCTGCTATGAACCCTGTTTCACGTGGAAGTGGGCTCAGGAAATAGAGCAATTGTGTGGAGTTGGCAGGAGGCTTGGCTCCTTTTTGTTCAGGTATCTTTGACTTGGCAAAGGCAGATTCGCCTTTGCTAGAATAGAAACTGCCTGGATGAGCTGGCACTGGACGAGTAGAATCTCATGGTGTTGGTGTCAAGACTCGGCCAGTTCAATCCAAGTTTGTTGTAGTTTTTAAATAAACACCTCTTCTGTACGTCCAGCTCTTTCCACAGTTATGAAATTGGAGATTTTTATTTTAGAATGAAGGGTACGTCTTTAATGGAATACAGGCTGTTAACGTAAGAAATGTCAAGCTCATTAATTAGGATAAATTACACAAATCTGATATAATACTGTATACAAAAATTAGGTAATGCTGAAGAATAGCATTAATCCATCAAATATCTTTTGAGGAGCCTCAAACATTTGTAGACAACCACCAATCTCATAAAGTGCTGTAGGGTTTATTTCAGGAGCTGGAATGCCAGTGGAAATGAAAATTGAGCTTAAGTTATAGACAAGCTAATGAGACAACTACCTTTTATTGAGTACTTATTTTGTGTTCGATGGCGGGGGCATATCTAGTTCTAATTCTTACTTCATCCATATAAGGTAGATTTTGTTGCTGTTCTTCAAAGTAGAAATCAAGGCTTAGAAGTTTTAGGTAGATAACATAGTTAATTAAAAATATTAACCTGAAATCAAAGTCAGGTCTGTCTGTCTTTAAGTCTCTTAGTTTTAACTATGTTGCACCATTTTTGGTTTCGTAATTCTGTTCTTCAATAAAATGATGATTACTCTTCTCGCTGCCTTCATCACCCACCTAAACATAATCCTGTAACGTGGAACACAGCTCTTGGTAGCTTGGAAGAATGAGGCGTGTCTATTTTTTTATGAATTGGTATTTATACATGTGCATTTAAAGTTCTTAAATCTTGCATTACTCTGGAAGGAATATCTAAAAATGCAGATGATGTAATTTTGACAGGTGTGTGCTTTCTGTTTTGCCAGTGAGAGAATGAGGCTGAAGTATTTGTTCAGTGGCCGAAAGTATGTGTGAGAACTAGACTTCTCATTTCTGGTTCATTATAACCTTAAGTGTACAGTCTAGACCTTTTCATTCTTTCCAGAGAATTTCACATACACTCATTTGTTGTATGGTATAGAATACCCATGTGTTAATTGCTTAGGAAACTCTGAAATTAATTAAATACTGTTCATATTTTTGCTTTCTTCTTAGTTACGTGTTCTTCAGCATTGTTACTTGACTTTTTCCCTCACATTTTCAGATCCTGACTCCCCCCCCCGTCCCCCCCACACACCTGATTTGGTTTTCTTTCCCTTGTTCCTTCACCCGGGTACAGGTTAGGATGGCAGGGGTGCTGGCCCGTTGAGGCAGACCCCTTACTATGGCTCCATGTCCCCACTGGCTGGGGCTGAGTTTCCCTCGGATGCCAGGGGCATGGTCTCTGGGCTTCTCATCTTCTGTCAAAGGCACCTGAGCGCTGCTGAGATCAGTTGCCTTTCTCTCTTTTTAGTGGTAAACATTCTTAATAACCTTTCATCCTTTTTATTCCCTTATTCGTCAGGCATAGGTTGTTCCTGAAAATATTATTTCTCTTCCTGTCATCTCATTTGGATTCCATGCATATTTTAAAGGTCTGTTCAGTTATTTATATTTAAAGTGGCTTGGATTCAGTAAGGCGGGTGGGGTCTGTGTGTGTGTTTGAATGTTAGGTAGGCTTCTGGAGAAGAAGGGATTTCACTTGAGAAAAGATCACCTGAAAAACTCAAGTGTTTCCTCTGAGAGTCTGTCACTGCTACCAGTGAATTGCAGTTGGCATTGGAGGTGAGTCGCCGCTTTCTCGCCCTGTGCCTGGCCCCCCATCTGGTCTGCTATGTAGTGGCAGTTTATTCTTTTCTTTCTGTGGGTCTCCTGTAGCTTTTATTGTGCTTCTTCCTTTCCCCTTCCATCCACTCTTAACTCAGCACAGAAACAAAGCTTCATCTTCTGTCTGTCTGTCTGTCTGTCTGTCTGCTTCTGTCCCTGTGCTGGGTTCTAACATTTACTGTAACAAAAAACATTCCTCCTCAGAGCATTTCGTGTCACCACGTGGCTCCCCGCAGTGGGATGGCCTTTCTGCTGCTGCTGCCTCTGACTTTACGGATAGACTTCGGTTCTTCTCCAAGTGCATTTTGCCCTCTGCTGAGCCTCTTCATTTGAAATTCTTTCCCCCACCCTCTTCAGCAGACCTACATGTCTCGTGCTCAAGACTCTTGTCCTCTGCAGAACTTTCTAAGAGGGGCCTGTTTTGGTTCTTGTCCTTTTGTCAATATTTCCATCTCTCTCCAAACATTAGCCCCTCTGTAGAGATCTCTGCCTTTATTTTTTTGTTGTGTGTGCAGTATTCTTGTCTCAGCGTGGTCAACTAAAGATATTTGTGTTCCATTTGAGTAAATAGTCCAAATAACTAACGTTAAGATGCTTTTTCCTTTCCTTCCCCATCCAACACATAATTTAATCAGCAAACGCTGTCATGTCTAACTTCAAAATATATCCAGATTTCCGTCCACTTCTCACCTCTGCCTCCTCTTCTCATAGCCCTGGTCTACACCACATGCTTACCCGCTCGCCTGTTGTTGCTGCGTCTCCTGACTGCTTTCCTGCTTTGGCCTTTGCTTCCCCACAGCCTGTTGCCTGCAGGGCCGGAGTGGTTCTCTGCCCAGAACCTTCGCTGACCACTGGCTCCCTCAGTGTAAGAGCTGAGGTTCCTCCAGTGGCCTCAGGTGTTCCTGGCCCGATCCCCCAGTCATTCTCTGGCCTTATGTCCCTTTTTTTAATGTCCCTCTGGTCGCACAGACCTCCTTGCAGGCCAAGCATCCTCCCGCCTCGGGTTTTGGCACCATCCCTTGCCTCTGTTTGAAACACTCTTGTCCAGATACCCGAATGGCTGACTTCCTTCTTCCCTCCCTTCCTCAGATGTCACCTTTTCCATGCGACCTCCCCTGACAACTCTTGACAACTGTAGCTTCCCTCATCCCCAGTGCGTCCCACCCCCTCTTCTCTCTGCTTATATTTTCCTCAGAGCGTTTATTGCCACCCGACCTACTGCATGTGTTCTGCTGGTCTTTTCCCCTGTAGAGCTGGGGCTCCATAAGGAGAAGCATTTTCTGTCTTGTTCATTCCTTTGAACCCAGGACATAGTAGGTGCCCAGTGTTTGTTACATGAGTGTACGTTTCCGATACCTCTGACTTCACTGTCTGTTTTCTGTCTTACTGGAGTGACTGGGGGTGGTCATTGCGAACACCCCCGTTCTGTCTCAGTACCCTCTGGAACCATTGAAACATCTCAACTGTGTGTTGATTGGTCTCCTAGCTACTTTAACGTGGTCCACAAGCTAGGAAGGAATGAGGTTCTTAGGAGATAAGGAGCACAATGGAGTGTGTTAAACAATTGACCTTATTTTATACACAGTTTAAATCCAGCGGGGTCTGGATGAGGATCTGAGGAATCTCTGTGCGCGCGCTGTGGATCAGCGCTCTGCCTTCATCGTTTTCTGTCTGCTCCGACTTTCTGGCTCACGTTTGTTCACATGGTCTAAATGTTTTCTAAACACCAAGGCTGATGCAAAGCTGGCCACCAGGTAAGAAGGGTATTGTTGCTATACGTGCACGTTTTCTCTGGAGGGCCCAGCACTGCATTTCTTCCAGCCTCATTCTCGCCAGCAGCATGCTCAGTAATAAAACCCTCTGCATGAGGATTTGCCCCCTCTGCTCAGTAGTTTTCCTATTTGCAAAATGAGGTGGACTGGCTATGTTTTCAAGTCTTCTATAGTCTCAGTGACCTGGAGTCATGTAGGCCGCTTTCTGGGTAGCATTTTCAGGTGAATTAAATGTAGAGCCATCATACCACGTTTCCCCGAAAATAAGACCTAGCCGGACCATCAGCTCTAATGCATCTTTTGGAGCAAAAATTAATATAAGACCTGGTCTGATATTATATTACATTATATAAGACCCAGTCTTATAGTAAAATTAATATAAGACCCGGTCTGATATTATAGTAAAATAAGACCGAGTCTTATATTAATTTTTGCTCCAAAAGACGCATTAGAGCTGATGGTCTGGCCAGGTCTTATTTTCGGGGAAACACGGTATTACAGGATTGAGCTTTGAAAAGGAGGGCCATATTCTCGCTAGTGCCCTTGCCTTTCTAAAGTGGACTTAGCTCATGGTCGGCACGTACCCTGGTGGTTATATGTACCTAGCCTCAAAATTTGAAGTCACTGGAGAAGATGGGACATTGGGGACCAAGCAAACCCTTTGGCTTTTAGAAGCATCCTGGCAGGGCCGAGCGAACTTGCACGTAACCACTGGTGCCAAGTTAGTTCCCTGGGGCTTTTCCAACATTTGTCTCTGTATTGAATTTTGTACTTATTCCTGAAATAGAGTGGCCACTGAAATCAGGAACCAGAACTGCTGGAAAATACCTTTGGAAACCACTATGGTAGAGAAAAAGTAACTGCCGCTACTTCAAATGCTGGGCTGGATGCCAGCCGATTTCTTTTTAAGAAGGAGCATGATTTACTTTCTCTTCTCTGTGTTAATGCTCTTCCCTGGCACTAAGACAAATGAGCCATTTACTGCACCAGCC
Organism: Rhinolophus sinicus; assembly: GCF_057876585.1. Lineage (NCBI taxonomy): Eukaryota > Metazoa > Chordata > Mammalia > Chiroptera > Rhinolophidae > Rhinolophus > Rhinolophus sinicus. The sequence goes on from NC_142516.1 coordinate 108,019,227, forward strand.
ACGAGGGTCCAACTTTGAATCCTGTGAGAGCTGTGCTGTCAGGCCTGGTCACAGGATCCCGGTGGAAGACTATGCAGCTGAGAAAGCGGGGCAGTCAGGCAGGCAGTCAGATGCTTCTGCTGTGGCCCCAGCTCCTCCTGTTTGTTTAAGTGACCTTAATGTGCTTCCTCTTTGGGGACCTGTTTTAAATACAGATGCTAACGCCCCGCTTACACTCAACCAAGTGAGAGCCAGGAAACTCACATAGTGCTTGTGACTTGCTTTCACTGCCCACACACACAGCGAGGTCTCACACCGGAGAGACTGAGCTCTCACACCGGAGAGGCCATGTACAGTCACACTCAGATGGCACAGGAGCCGAGCTGCTGTGGGAGCTGTAACTTTGAAGTTGCACACTGTGATGTGATTAAAGCCTCAGACTTAAAGTCCTTCTGTGTGTGGTAACTGGTTTTCCTTTAAACACCAAACTGAAAATAAAAATTGATTTAGATTGGGGAAGGGTTGGAGCAGCAGATCGTAAAGGGAGGAGGCCTCTTTCTTGCAAACCACATGTAACTATGTCACATCCTTCAGTGCCTAAGGGAGAGAGAGATGACAGGCCACTGACCTTTCACTCTCTACTTCTATCTGTTCTTCACAGGCCCTGCCCTCAACACCCTAGAAAGAGGGTATTTTTGACTTTGCTGTGTTTCATTGGAGAAATAAGAGTTTCCGTGCATTAGGTGTTCTTTTTAACCATGACCTCAAGGTTCAAATAATTGGGATCATCTAGCAGATTTCTTAAAATTGTGGCTGGTGAAAGTTTAGTTCTTTGCCTCCGTGTTGCTGATGAAAGAAGTATGGGGAAAGGGAAAAGAGAGTTTGTAGGTCATTTCTTCTTTAAAAAGTTACCATTAAAATTTGAGCTCAATTGATACACCAGTAATGGAATTGACTTAAAAAAAACAAGCAAGAAATTTTGTGCCTTAGGACTTTAAAATATCTTGGCCATTGAAATTGTAGGTTCAATGTACTTTTTGAAAGAAATCTGAGGTGTGCCTGCACGTGTGTGTGTGTGTGTGTGTGTGTGTGTGTGTGATATCAAGAATCCTTTGTTTCCTTAAGGTTGGAAACTTGAGGTGCCATCCTGGTACTTAATTTTGTAGATTCATGGCAACCCTATAACATTTTTTCCCTTATAAACAGCACATTCTTTTAATATTTGAGTGTCAGTGGTGTACTGTGCGCCTGCCATAATCCCATTTGAGTTTCATAGAACCTTATGGGAGATGTGGTGAAGCCCAGATTTTGTCCATGAGACTCCATGGTGTGAACAGCTATTGTGTTTCCCTGAAAATAAGACCTGCCCCAAAAATAAGCCCCAGTTAAGATCGTCAGCCAGATGGACGCATTTAATATGTTATGACGATGTTCCAGAAGAAGATGACATGATTGTATTTGAATAAATGTAGATTTATGAAAAAATAAGACATCCCCTGAAAATACGCCCTAATGTGTCTTTTGGAGCAAAAATTATTTTTTTTTTTAAATTTTATTTTATTAAATTTATTGGGGTGACAATTGTTAGTAAAATTACATAGATTTCAGGTGTACAATTCTGTATTACATCATCTATAAATCCCATTGTGTGTTCATCACCCAGAGTCAGTTCTCCTTCCAGCAAAAATTAATTTAAGACTCGGTCTTATTTTCAGGGATATACTGTGTAAGACCCGGCCTTATTTTCGGGGAAACACGGTAATAAATGGAAGATAGAGAGTTGGAACTTTCAAGTCCATTGCCTTCTCTGGCAGGTCTCAAAGAGCCTGCTGACCCTGTCCTTGGTGGTTCCTGCAGAAGGCAGGGCAAAGCCTGCGTCCGCGTTCTTAGGGTCCTTCCTTCCTCCCTTTCTTCTTTTCCTCCTTCCTTCCTTCCTTCCTTGCTTCCTTCCGTTCGTTTTTCTTTTTCTTTTTAACTGTTAATAACACTATAGCTGTGATGGCAGGAAGGAGGTAACAGGGCTTTAAGAGCGTGGTGTCTGCCTTTTAAAACTTAACGAGTACGTGACAGCGAGAACACCGAGAACACCACACGAGAATACAGCTCCTTCTGTTTGCCTTTATATGTGTGTTCTTTTGCCACTTCCTCGTTTGTGTTAGGGGCACGAGAAGAGTTAAGTGAGAGGGGAACGGGCAGGTAAGTCAGTGGGAGCTCCTAGCGGGCTTTATTACCTCGGTGTCCTTTCACAGAGGAGGGATGGAATGACCGCTTTACTCATCAGCAGAACTGAGTACGGATTCTTTTGTTTTCACATGTATTATACGCTGAGAACCTTCTATATAATTCTAAATTAATTGGTCATATCCTGACATGTATACTGTATGTACCTAATATTGGCTATAGTGATGATGTCTTGTTAAAACAGTTTTTTTTTTTTTTTTTTTAAATGTACTGACTCTGCTCTAGCACAATTTTGGGTAACAAACAAAATTACATTCTAAAGTGGTGTCATCAGTGGTCTTTGGAACCCATAAGTTCGCGTAGAATATATTTGAATAGCAGGACAGAACAAACTCATTGTTCCTAGGATATATGTACCTACCACTCATTCATTCTAGTTACTGTGTCTGCAGACATGAGGGGTTTTACAGTCTGCAGTATATGTGTCACTGAATAAGCATTCTTGTTGGTGATGATGTCACCTTCCCCCTAACTTAGTTGAGAACTTGTAATAACTAAGGCTTGGGGTTCTGGAATGTATGTATGTGTCTGTGTATAAATAAATGTAGTTTTATAAAACCTGGCAGCGTTAACAAGTGGTGGTGAAAGATTTTGGCTGTTGCTGACGGCGTTATCATGTGGTTGACAGTTTAAATAAGCAGCCCTGTATCTTGATGAAGTGGATGCATTTAATTGGTTATCTTGGCCACCAGGTATTTTTTGATCAAAAACTTATTTTCTTTCTCACTGTTTGTATTATTTTTCCTTTTTAGATGTTTGTGAGGTATTGTTTTTATAGCTTATATTGAAAACATGCCTTTTCTTTTCCAAGTGGATTGTAGTATAGAGCTTTGTTAATAAAAAAATTAAAATAAAAATGCTAAGGCGGGATGACTTAGTTATTTTTGTATTTTCCTGTAAAAACAGCCTCAGTTAAGTGAGCCACAATGAGCCATGATGTATTTCCTCCATCAGGATGGAAAATAAGCCATTTATTATTTCAGGTCTGACTCACAGTGAACCTGCTGACACTGGGATGTTGTAAAATCATAATCATGAGGAACAGGTTAGGGCAGAAACTTGGATGCTGGGCCTGTGGTTACCTGCTTATTACAGTGTTTTACAACCTGGATGCTTTAGGTTTTCTGGCTCGCTCTCCTAAACCTCACACACTAAATACCCCCTTGTTGTACAATTATTACTTGCCGGTTTTAGATGGTGCCAAATAGACAGATGCCTCACCATAATTACCATTTTTTAATTTCACTGTTGTAGACATATATATGTCGTTATCTCCTCCCTCTCCCCAATGTGCTCGTCTTCTCCCTGCTCTGATATCCTTAGTTAATAGCAACACATGGGATTGCAGAGAAAACCAGTTTTACTGAATACAGTTATCAAAATTGTCATATGGTAGATGTGCTTTATCAATACGCTAAAATTGTAACAGGATTTAGTAGCGAGTCATTGTAATTTTGCATCACAAGTAAGTTTTAGTTTGAATTTTTGACAGCAACTGTAATGTGAAGGTACCAGATTTCCATTGGTGTCAGAGCCACAGGTACTGCTCATATTGCTAGTTTTCATAATGGAAAGAAATGCAAAGTTTCAGTGAGAGGTTAATAAAAGTAAAAATGTGTTCCCCCCCACCCCCAAGTTTACTAAATCCTTTGAGTTCTGTCCATAGGCCCCAGGTTAAAAAGCTTTGGCCTTGAGGCATATTTTTTTCTCCCTGAAGAATGTCTTCAGACATCAATTTGAATATATGTAAATCTAGTCTTTCTTGAAGACAGTGCTTTTCTCCTGGTCTTGGTTCAGAAACTGGGAGGAGTGTTTCACTTTGTTTTCCTGGTCAAATGCTGATTAACTCTTTCTAGTCCAAAATGAGCAAACCAGCCTTTATTTTTCAAAGAAGATCACCAACTGTTTTGACATCAAGAGATAGGTTCTTTCAAACAGATATTTTCTCTGGTGCTGCAGAAATGGACTTAACACGAACAGGTGCACGTGTATAATTCTGTACATGTACTGATATATAAAACATGGGAATTACATCCTTTCAAAAGGAAGCATATCCTTCTCATTTTATAATACAGAAAGAATAATAAAGAAAGGAAATAAATTAACCTTGTAATGGCAAGCAGAAGGAAAAATGAACAAGTTTCCAGTTTGGTATTCTACGCTCCAGATGACTTTATATGTTGTGTCACACAAAAGTAATTTTATTTCAAGTCTACTGAGCTTCAAAAATTATGATAATAACTAATTGAATTGGAGTAGTTTTAAGAACATTGAGCTATGTGCTGGAATAAGAAAAAGGCTAAGTTGAAGGACATTTGTTTAATGTTACTCAGATTTAGAAACCTTTAAAAATATCAAAAATCATTTTATTTTAATATTTATTTCAGCTGAGGGTTTTAGAACAGCCTTTTAAAAATCTTCGGTGCCTGCACTGAAATATACATGTACTCCCTTCCCACCTAGCTGTAGGATCCATCATATAAGCTGAAAATTATCTTTAATAAATTAACTGTGATCGTGACAAATCTTATTGCTTTGAAGGGAGAGAAGGAGGCTTTTCCTGAGGTGATACTGAAAGCATACATTTTGCTCTCACTTACGTAATACCTACCTTCAGAATCAGTAAAACATTTGGATGACATTTTAATTTAAAGACATGTTCTTTTCTGAAGATAATTCAAGTAAAAGATGGCCTCGAGAAATCAGTAAAACAGAAATAAAGAATAAGGTGTTTGCTACTTTAATAGGGAGTTAATGCTGTGAGGGGATACGACAGTGACAGATAACCAGAAGTACCCATTTTTGACTTGAAGGATAAGAGATTGTATCAGTCAGCTTTGCTGCGTAACAACCTCAATCTCAGTAGCTTATACACCAATAAGCATTTATTTTTTGCTCCCATGTACGAAGTTGCCTGGGGCATCTTACTCTGTTTCTTACTTTGAGGCCCAGGCTGGAAGGTAAGTAACTATCTGTTCTCCTTATAATGATGTCTGATGTGCAAGTTCCTTTCAAGCCTATTTGTGTCAGGTTCCCTAGCATCTCCTTGGCCAACATAAGTCACATGGCCAACCAAGCCTGAACTCAGGGAGTAGCGAAGTGAACTTGATCCAGCCAGAGGCCATGGAAATAACTACATGGGAACAACTGGGACCAACAGTTCTATTTACCACAAATGCTAAAAATGTTAGCAGCTGAAGGAGCATTTGGTGGTAAGATTATATAATGTAGTACCTCGCTGCCTTTGACTTTTGTTGTTTCCTCTGCCCCAGGACATACCAGTTCAGCGTTTCATGTGACTTTGGGCCAAATTGAACATATCACAGGGGACTCCTTACTATCATGTAAGGGGCAAGAGAGAGGGAAAGAGAATGGAGCTGAGATTTAAGAGATCTAGATTTCAAATCTGGTTCAACTAGAGACCTGTTGGGAGACGCTAGGCGTTCACATAACTTGTCCCTGTCTTATGGCCCTTGTTCTGTAAGATGAAGATGTTGGACTGTCTGTTGCTGCAGTTCCTTCTACCACTAGAATTGAGATTTCGTTCCTTATTGGTAAAATGCACGTTTTATTTATTGGCACCTCCAGTCCACCTTTATGTTGCCAAGTATCAGAAGGGTGTAAAACTTGGAAAACACCCAGGCCAACAAAAATGACTTTAGTAGCCAAAGAAGGTCAAATAGTGGATGAGCATAAAAGTGTTGAGTGTATAGGGACTTATTATCTGTGTTTACTGTACTAAATAAGGTGGAGTAATGACTGCTGAATGCTGTATTTGGGGTTGTACACTCTCCCAGTAGTAGGCTCTGAATTCCCTGAGAGTGGAGACGGTGCCTGCCTATCTCCTCCCTCTCCTCTCTCCCCCTCCACTCGCCCCTCTCCCTCTTGTTCATTCATCCATCCAGCCTAGTACACTGCCTGGCATGCAGTAGAGCACATTTGGAACAAATGAAGTAAGAAGCCTCACATGGGAAACTAGTGCGGATATAGCGTAAAAGTGTCTCCAAGAACAATGTGGGTTTCCTGGAGCTCCTGTTTGGTGACTAGGACGCCTCGTTGTCTGCCTCTGGGGATTTGGAATATTACAGTGGTCCTGGGATTGCCCCCGGGATGCAGACGTCACGGACTCTGACTGCTGGCTGTGTCTCTGCGTTTTGCTAGGCACACAGGGTACGCAACAAGGAGACACGGTCACTGCTCTCCAGTTTTCCAGTTCTTGCACTTGGCAGCACCATGTGTCCTGTAACAGAAGCCTGGACAAGGCACAGGGGAGACGTGCAGGAGGCAGCAGTGACCTCTGGTCAGAAGGGACAGAGGGACCTCTCTCAGGGGGAAGAAATTGGAGGGCTTTATGGAGAGCCTTTGGGAAACCTGAAGTGGCACAATGTTTGGGGAGCCCAAGTACAAAGTCTGAAGGGAGAGGCAGGTGAGGCAAGGCTGCAGAGACAGGCGGCGCAGACCCGAGAGCCTTGTTGCATAAACTTGATCTTCACCTGATGGAACAAGGAAGCCACTGAGGGGTTTTAAAGCTGGGTCGGGGATGTGGTCACATGTGCTTGTTTCAGAAAGTGGGGAATAGGAATGGCAGAAAGCTAGCCGGGCGGGGATGTGGCCCCTAAGTGGCAGGATGGCTTGGGAAAGGATGGAGGGACAGGGACGCTGGTGAGGAGAGTCCCGCATGGGCAGCCCCTTCCACAGCTTCCCACAGGCCCAGTCGGACACGCCTCTCCCCGCCCTTCCAAAAAATAGAGAACATGATGTGCGGTCATTTGAAACTTCCTTTTAACCTTTTCATGAGCTGACAGAGCTGGTGTGCTACTTCTGAGATGGTGCTACTCCTGGAAATAGTCTGTTTGAGGCTGGATGGCTTCAGGTGACAGGATGGGTGTGGCATAGTCTCTGCTGTTAACAGGTGATGTCATCTCCATTTGGTACACAGGCAACTTGGTATGTTTGCAGCCACCGGGGTCACTAAAGTGATGGATGTTATTTTGATCTTCAGTTTTTATAGTTGCTTCATCTCGCTATCTAACATTTCAAAAAATTGTTTTTACAGTGTTTTGGTTGAGCAGACCGTGCCTTTCAGTAGATTCCACTGTGTTGTGTCAGAATGTCTTTCCTATTGTCCCAGGTTTGTTGGTACTTTTATTATTGTTTGGCCCATGTACATCTTCTAGATGATTAGGTTCATTCTTACAAGGTTTAAACACTTGTCAACTGATACTAAGAGGCATCTCTTAGTGGTTAGTGTTGGCAGCACTTTTGTTATAATTTGTGGCACCTTCTTCACACCAGTTGGTTGTTTTGCCAGCTCTGCGTCTCCATTGATCAGCAATGGTAGTTGTTCCTTTGTGCAGCGGATGATGACACAGTACAGCCTCTGCCTTAAGAAGCTGGCAACGGATGCTGGAGTATTATAATAGGGCAAGTGAGCAGAGAAATGTAAAAGGGAGTAAGTACCTTGGGTTTCAGGAGCTCGAAAGGTCACATTGGGTTGCAAGCAGCAGGAAAACTATGGCCTGCAGTTAAGGTGAGTGCTGAAGTGTAGGTAGCATTTCAACAGGCTGGTGCTGTATTTTGGGCCTGGCAGTGAAGAGATTCAGGGTGGAGGGGCAGCCAGAACAGAGGGACGATGATGATGGTGGGGGGAGAGGGTGGTGTGTAGAGGGAATTGAGTGAGGAGCGCAGTGCAGTGGGAGCTGGATTACCGGCGATAATGCTGGAAAAGTGGGGGCCTTGTCGCCATCATTTCTCCTCGAGAACAGGAAGCTACTAAGTAGGAATTCCTCCTATGTGTTGCGGACAGTAATCCTGTCGGAGCTGTAAGACCAGCTGAGACACTGGACTGCTTAGCATTGTGACTGAGCGTCTGCAGACAGATCGGGATTATCCTCAAAATACCCTGGAAGCATCCGCCTGTTCCTTGATCAGGGAATAAAATTATATGATCAAGCAGTGAATTTGAAGAGTTTTGTTTTTCTGTGTAATTATTTGCTCCTGTAGACGTGTACTTGACTGACTTTTAGTACTGACTTTTTTCTCCAGTGTGTGGTTTTGCTGACTAAAAATGAGGCCTGGATCGTGGGTAGGGATAAAAACTATATATAAATTGTCATTGGAAAGTTCGAGTTACCAATTTTTGTCCACCTAAAAGCATGTTACAAGGACTTTAACTTAACTGACTATAATTCCTTTTCCTGGGGATGCTTGTTCCTTTACTCTTAGAAACTCAGAGTACGCATTTTACAGTTTTAAAAACTGTTAAATCACATGTTTTTAAAGAAAATGATGAAGAACGTTACTACCCACTTTTGTTTGTTTGGTTTTTAGTAGATCAAGAAATATGTACAAGTTTTTAAATTCTAGAAACAGACTTCAGGTTTCTATGGCATTTAACAAATGTGATTATTCATAGCAAATTCTGAAGCAGTGTAAGAACCGGGGGAAAGAGTTTGTGTCAAACAGGAAGCAGCTGGATTTTAGGAAGGAGTTAACATATAGCTGTTTCACCCTCTGTAAAGTTAAATAAATACACTTTTGGTTTCTATCTGGAAAAAAATAACACCTTAACCTAGTGGTGTGTGGTTTGTTCTTCTATATAGGGATGCTTTTAGGGGTGACAGTAATATTTACAAATATGTGAGCAAATGCAGAGCTGTTTGGTTTAGAACCAGTGTTGCCTGACGTTTCAAAGAAGAAAGCTTCCAGCAGAGAAAGCCTTGTGGTGATTGCGTAGTGTTGCCTTTTAGTCATCTACAATGTAGATTGTGGAGCTGCCTGTCCTTTCCTCAGTGCTGGGGCCTTGATGTCCTTGCCTGTTACCAGCAGGACACTGGGCTGACGGCATCTGAATCAATTCTAATGTAGGTATAAAGAGCAAAAAACAGAAGGTAAACATGCTTAGAGAACTACATACAGACCATATACCATGTATTCCAAAGCCTAGGAAGATTAACAACGATCTGGCATCAAGCTAATTATGAGATAATTGAGAGCCGTGTGCGGTCATATGTGCACGTTAATCACCGTGTACACACATGCACGTGCACATACAGAATCTCTGCAGCTTTGCCAGAAGGTGGACTTGTCGGAACAAGTAACATTCAACTCTTACACATTGAAAGCATTAATATTCATGCTCTTGGGTTGCAGGTCTTTATTTTATTTTATTTTATTTTTTTTTAGTGGAAGTTGAAACAATTCAGGCAAACTCACATTCAACATAAATCAAACATTCCAAAAAACCACGCTGGATGTAGTCGTTGGCCCAGACCTGTTTAGGGTCATCTTGGTGGTAACACAGCATCCACTGGAGCCGCCGTCCTCACCGGTGCCCTTCACCAGTGCTCATGTCCGTGCTCTTCCTTCTCTCCGTGAGGCACCTTCCCTGGTGCATGTGGCGCTGCCTGCCTGCGCTCCCCTGCGCACACCGGTTTAGTTGCTATTTCTCTTGGAATTCGGTTATGCATTTTCAGACATGTCTGTGCAGTGGTACTTGTTGTCCCAATTCATAAAAATGAATTAAATATTAAATGAACCCATTAAATGTGAATGAAATAATTATCTTTAGGAAAACGAAATGGAACACTTTGGAAAGACTTAAATTGCTGATAAATTAGGTGTGGTCAGTCCCAAGACTCTGGGGAAGCACGAAGAATTTTGTAGTTGGACAGCCGTGCCCTGCTTAGGGAGAGCCCTCCACTCTGAAATCAAAGTTGTAAATCGTCGGTGACAGTGCATTGTAAGAAAGACTAGAAGCCCAGCCGGAGGGACCTTGCCTCCAAGGAAAGTTTTTACCTTCTCTCAAGCACATTTACGAGTACATTTTTAAGGTAAATGTTTAAGGCTTATATAACATTTTAAAATATTCTGTACTTGAACGTGCCTTTGTTTGATTACTTGACCAACTGGCGTGTTGGTCTGGGTTGGCTTGGGTTGGACTGGACAGCAAACCTGTTTTGACCTCGTGTTCATTGACATTAAGAGCATTGGCTGCCAAAAGGCACCTCTAGCCTACTTTATTTGGGAGCTAGATCGTTTCTCCTTACTACCTTATATCGAAATGATAGATTTATCTTAAGTGTGTGCTGCTCGAAGATTAAAATGCAAATAGAAGGCATAGGCACAAGTAAGACATTGAGAGAGACTTGGGTTATTGCCACTGCCTTCAGCGAACACTGAGGAAACGGCCTCACGGAGGGTAGCTGTCGCGTGACTGAGGGGGCAGTGCGTGGGTGAGCTGAGTGTGTGGTATGGGCGTGTCTGTGGTGTTCACGTTAGTCCCTGACTCATCCCCCACACAGCTACCTCTCCATGGGGACCTTGAACAGTGTACCAATTCTCAGGTAGTGTGAATAACATACAGAAAATTTTGCTTATGAAATAGATGAGCTTTGTAGTATGGCTTTTTTGTTTTGTATTTGGGACCATCTTTACATGTGTCAACTAAAAATGATATATTGTTAATGTACTCCCAAATCTCTGGCACAAGTCCTGGAAAAAGCCTTAAATGATGGGCACTCCATCATGGCCAAAGGTGGTGTGTTAGGGGCTGATAGAATGCATTGTGTTGGGATGAAATTAAAACATTTAAAAAAATCTAAATGATTTTATGTAGAAAAACATGAGCATTACAAAAGCTGTGTTAGCGGTTGAAGATAAGTATCTCTCCATGGGTGTTTGAAATAATCTTTTGTGTTGCTTATATGACTTCCATTGTCTTTTACATTTATCATGTACTTTGCTTGTGCATCTTCCCCATCCTCCACATTTAATCCTCAAGGGATCTGTGCTGAGTTTTATGCTTTGAACTTAAATTTTTTTCTTGTCCTTAAAAGTGAGACTGGAGAGAAGGAGAAGGAAAGCTTTTCAAATTTCTGTTGAAAGCTTTTGTTTATCTTACATACCTATTCCTTTTGAAAATTTCTCTGTACAGCAGACTTGGTTGTTTGCAAATGACTAAATGCCAGAGAATATGTTGCGATTCGCTGTTCCTTGGTTGCTCATGTCCCCATGTCTTTGCTCAGATTCACCTTCAGAAAGTTAGGGACAGTTAACGTGTAGGTTGGTTATTTAATTTGTAGTTAGTAAAAACAAAGTTTAAAATTTTTTAATCTTATTTGTTTCTATCGTGATGAAACTGAAAAATGAAAAAGAAAAGCAGAATGCTTGTCTTTTTGCTGAGGTTTCTGTGAATTTTTCTGTGTGTGATTTCAAGCGATGCCTCATGACCCTGAAAGCTATGTGTATATAATTTCATTGTTAACAAGGACATCCGTACCTGTCTAGAGTTCCAATCTCCTTATTTTTTAATCTCTAATATTTGAAAATGTAGATAGATCTTTGACTTTTTTTCTAAGATTAGATAAAAGGTCTGAACTGAGAATCTTTTTCCATTTCAAAGCATTTGTCAAGTGAAGATGTTAATCACAAAATTATGCTTGAACAAAGATATGCTTAGTTATTGCTCTTTTTCAGAATAGCAAAGCAAGAGTTACATCTTTGAAAACATGTGCCGAAAAAGTGCAGTCTGACAAAAAGCCATTTAACCACTGAAAATTTTAATAGGAATTCCAAAATCGTAGTATAGTGAAGTAAATGTTTAGTGTGTTGGTCAGTTCAGAAGATTGATGTGTTCAGATTTGTTTGGAGAGTTGATAGTGCAAATTTCACCTCAATTTATAATTGAAAAATACGATCATCAAAGAAAATTTGAAAATTAGGGGAAAGAGGCAACTATGTTTCTTTTTTCTTTCCAGTTTTATTGCGAAATAGTTGACATCACTGTAAGGTGGGTTATTTTTTCCTGTGTAAGTTTAAGGCAGACAGACAGCATGAGGTCTGATTTACATGTACTGTGAAATGGTTACCACAGTAGGTTCAGCTAACAGCCATCTTCTCAGCCGTCTTTCTTTAATGAAACAAAACGATGTTTTAGCAATGCTTCCATTTTCTATGCGTTATCTTTTAAAAGAATCACTGCTTAATGCTACGTATAGAACTTCCCAACTTGCCTTTTTTTGATAAAGTTCAGTCAGGGAATAATGTAAAATATGACTATTGACAGCATAACTGGAAGTGACCTGAGCCGATAAAAATTAGCTTCAAGTTAAAAGCTAAATTCCTCTGTTCATGTTATCATCATTTAGAGAAAACTAACATACTTCACCTTAGGGATTCTCATTTAACGTCTCCCAAAGACTGGGTTTTATGCATTTATAAATTGTCACGTTGTAGAAGTTATAGTCTGGTGACGGGGGTGGGGGTGGGGTGGGGGGTGGGAATGAATGTAGAGAAGGAAAGGGGGGATTGAGTGATAATGTCAGCCTGTGGGTTAATTTTATACACAGACGGGACCCACCTCAAGTTCATGTTTCCAAACACCTTACTGGGCAGACATTGATCTCAGGTTTTCTGTTTTTCTCTCCTTTTTCAGCTTTTATTTGTATGGGTTTCTTGAGGAAGAACCACTTGTTGATTGGTTGTTAATTATCTAGAATTTACAATGATTAGGAAGTCTGAATAAAAATCTATTAGATTCAATTTCGACAGAAATTTTAATGCCCAGTTTAGTGGGTTGCCTTTAAATCATCATTAGTGATATGCAAATTGAATTAGAGTCTTGAATATGAAAAGCACTTTAGGAGTAAATTAGACAGTTTGGAAGCTACATTAACTCTTTCAGAGTACTAGGCTACTATTTAGTCAGCCCAAACAATAATTTACGAAGTTTAGCCTATCCAGACAGTAATTTGCAAAGCAATACTTTGATGATGCTAGAAAGAGTTAATGAAGCTTCTGAAGTACCTTGTATTTTCTTGGAGAATCTGATTCAGCATTTACAATGGTTGCATCTGAGGAAAAATGTTTTTAAATTGAATGCCTGTTACAGGAATTGTTGGCTAAATTTATGCTAGCATTTCTTGGTTTTTTATCTTCCATCCTATTCCTGTCCCTTCTTTTGTTTTCTTTCCTCCTTCTCCTTCTCCTCCTTTACATACTCTTTTTTTCTTACTTAATGTGAGTATTCAGCAAGATTCAGTCCTGTGTTTCTCACTGTTCCTTGGTCGTCTCTTCTCACTGGTTTCAGCCAGTTGCTTTGATACAAGCACATGGTTTCTGAGTCCCATTGAGTTCTTGCTGTCTCCTTCTTTTACCTCCCATACGTGCATCTCGACCTGTTTTGTCCTGAGTTTTAGTCTAATTTGTCAACTAGCTGGTAACTGAATAGGCATCTCATTGTTGCCTTAAACTTACCTGCCTCCCTAAAACTGGTCTTCCCTCCCGACTCCATCATTTTTTGAATAGCACTACCGCCTTTATTTCAGCAGTCTGATCCTGGAGCTGTGGAAAAACTGCTCATTAACTCCAGCTTCCACAGTGGAGATTCCGGTGAAGGCTCCCTCAGAGTTCTGCCCCTCTCCCCTTTCCGGTGGCTGTTACGCCCCTCACCTGGCCCACTACCTGAGCTTGCCTCCAGCTTCTTTCTTCATTCTACTCCGGGCAAGCTGTGACACCAAATCCTTCATCTCCTCAAACACTGTCAGACATTCAAGCCACCCACCGTCTGAAAGACCCATTTTTCCAGCTTCCTTTCCTACAAAGACCTCTACCAGCCCACCTTCCATTCTGTTCCTCCAGCTAGGCGTTTCCTGTTCTCTGTCCACACTGATCTTTCTAGAACTATTCAGTAAAGAAGCCAGGCTCAAAAAGGTACATTCTGCACAATTCCATTTTTATGAATTTCAGTAAACAACCAGAATTAGTGTTTGTGCTATGAGTCAGAATAGTGGTTACTTGTAGGGAAGGGGCTGCTGGCTGACTGGGGAGGGGAGTGTGAGAGAGCCTCCTGCAAGGGGCCTGGAAATGATACGGATGGTGGTCACACAGGGCCATACAAATATAAAAATTCATGGAGCTGTCCACAGCAGATTTCACTGGTTGGGTAGATGTAAGTTAACGCTCAGTGAAACAGAGACTGAAACAGTGTCCGCCTTACGAGGCTTGTGGTAAGGCTTGAGGTAAGGCTTGAATGTGATAATATTTAAAACGCTGAGCACAGAGACTGGCACGTGGGGAAAATGCCAAGTCTTTCAGTTAGACACAGTTGTCTTTCCCACTCTGAATGGTGTAGTGGACGTTCCCCAGCTAGACTAATTTTGTAAAGGATTTGACCTTGGAGACATTTTTTGTATTACATTCTTCACTCAAATGTTATTGCCATGTGTGTTGCTCTGTTGCTATTATTGATTTAATGTGGGTACCTGCTTGTATTGTTTGTAGTGTACATTTTTGATTATCAGTAGAAATAGCGTGTGTGGCATGTGATGGAAAGCTTGTAATGGACTTAAAGATTTCCCCCCACACATTGTACACATCAGAAAAAGCACTTTGAGTTTATTTTAAAAGTATTTACACAACAAGCTTAAGATTGGAGTTATTTCTGCGAGTATTGTAGTTGCCAGGGAAGCATCCGGAAGTGGGACTAATGGGACAGCATATTATAATACAATTCAGTGTAAGGAAGACTTTCTTAGCAGAGCTGTTAAAATAGGCTTAAATGATTTTTAAATAAAACGTCTCATGAGATGGTGGTTAGCAGGCTTTAATGTATATATACCAGGGGTGGCAATAAATTGTATACAAGTGGACACTTTGGTCAACGTTGCTCAAGCAGTAGTTCGCCGTAATCAGAAGTGTCTGGACGCTGATGGTGACCACTTTGAGCACCTCTTGTATTGCAGACGTCAAACGTTTATTCATCTTTTGTTGTTGGTAGATATTATTACGATTTTAATAGTTTTTTTCCTTCCTTAAGATGTGTATACATTTTTTTTTGGCGTCCTCTTACATGCATCACCTGGGGAATCTGTACAAATACAAGTTCTGACTCAGTATGTCTGTGCTGAATACTGAAGTTCTGCATTTGTAACCAGATCCCAGGTGGTGGTGCTGGTCCCCGAACTTGGCGTAGCACAGAGTTAAGGGTATGTTCCGGTTTAGAGATGTGACATCATGAAGGGCGAAACAAGAACAACTTGGCCCATAAAATCTCCACAAATTTGGGTGGGTAATGACCATGTGAACCATATTTGTGTGAATATTCTTGAAAGAATCCAGTCGAGAAAGTATTAACTCTTCTTTTCAAGTATGGGAGCTGTGTGATTTTTTTTTTTCATGCTAGTGGGCAAGCCTGATTGATTTCATTAGTTTGTTTTTATATCGGTGGAAATGGTTACAAATTCAGTCAGAAATTTTAGGGAAAGAACTTTAGAAATAACTTGGAATCATTTGTGAATGCCGTTTCTTAAAAATAAAAAATAAAATCAGAAAACTAAACTGAAAAATAGCCCCAGCAAGACACAGCCCTTCTCCATTTGTCACTGTATTCAGTGAACGATACTTGACAGAATAACCATCACTGTGCTGTATGCTATTTGAAGAGCCAATTTCATCCCTCATGTTCTGCCACTGACTGTGGTAGATTTCCATTCCCCTTCTGAACTGCAACCTCTTTTATTACCTTGTTCCTTTTTGCTTGTCACATTCTGGACTCGGTAGAGGATGATTTTATACACTGTCAGTCTTTGACCTCTGTCAGCCTGTGATTTGAAACTGAGAAAAATCCAACTTACAAATTGAAGATGAGATCCTCCCCTTGGATGAAGCAGTGCCATCAGAGACAGGACTTACCCCAGAGCAGAACCTGTCAGCCGGCCGGCCTCACAGGGTGACGGGAAGAATGTGGCTCTGCCTACTGGCACCCGGGAGCATTCCTTTCTGTTTGGGACTGAAGTACCAGACGCACACATTATTAAATTACTTAATGAAGATTTTGTAGCTCACCTCTCATCCCTTTGCAAAGGCCCATTCAGCCTGAGAAGGGGGTGAGGGCAGAGAAAGCGTTGCTATCACACTGGTGAACAGGGGTCTCAGACGCTCCTTGGGGGGCGTGCTCAAAGGCCGGCTGCTTCTAGACGGCCCTGAATTGGCAGAAGGGAGGTGCAAACTCAAAAGGAGGACCCTTCACTGAGGGGAAATGCAGGGTTTCGGCTTCCGTCGTAACTCGGCGTTGCCGTTTACAGTCCCACACAGGAGACCATTTTAAAGCTATGGTTAAGGGCCTCCGATGATGGGCTGAGGTTGGCAGATCTTAGTAACTCAGAGGGGCACAGCTCAGACCGGCGGACGTGGGCTCCAGTGTGCTCTGTCAGGAGTGTGTGCGTGTAATTGGATTACGTAAATGGTTCCAATAACGAAGATGTTGTCACATCCCTGCCACGCTCTCACTGGGGAGATCTCTGCCTTAGGAGAATGAGAGCACACGTGCAAAAAGGGGTGGCCGCGAACTTTTCTCTCACATCACATCAAACTCTCAGACTATCTGTAATGATAATAAGAATAGCAGTCCTATTGTCATGCTTCACAGGGGGTTGTTGGGATTAAGATAATATCCACGGAAAGAGTATGAACGGGAAAGCATTAATCACATGCACTTATTTGTAAATAACGGTGTAATGGTCTTCCTTACAGTGTGAAACTAGCAGGAGGAGGGCAGTCCATTCCTTTTTACACCATGTGGAGGGAGGTGAATTGCTATTGGCTTAGGAAGGATACGGTAATGGGGAGATGGAGGGAGGGGACAGGTTCTCTTCCTCCTCTTTGGGGTACAGTGCCGTCCTCAGACAGAATGAGGGTGAGAGCACATGATGGGAAGGCGGGGGGATTCATGATGATGAGACGGCCAACCAAGCCCCGTTTGTCGTGTGCTAAATATACGCGTGCAGGCTGCATTCTCAGGGAGTCCACATTCCAACACATGTACGTCACACCCATTTTTTAAACATCACTGATAATTCTCGATTTCGCTGTACTGATCTAAGCACTGTGGTATTCAGTAAAGAAAGACTGTAATGCGTACACCATTGGTACTGGGCAGTTGGTGAAGGTGGTCCTGACGGTGGCAGTGGCATTCCCGCCCTTGAGCCGCATGGGCCAGCCTCTGTGCTGTTGGGCGCCTGGAGTATGTGACACGTGACCTCACCCGAACCTTCCTGCCGGCAGGTGCCTATTGTCCCGTTTTATAGTGGAGGAAGCAGAGGAAGAAAGCGTAAGTCATTTGCCCAAGGTCACAGAGCTCGTAAATGCGGGGATTTGAGTCAAGATCACCAAAGCCACATCACTTCCTAAGACTAGTTTTTAAAGTTCTCAAATACAGACTAGCCCACAAAGACTGGAGGGTAGTGTTCAGAAGGCTGACATTTTTACTAAGGCACATGGGGCCACGAAAAGAAATGGTGTCGGGTATTAGTAGTCATGTGTGTGGATTAGAGCCGCCCTGCTCCATGGTCTTGGCCCAGGCTCGCCTGTGGGCTGTCAGGAAAAAAAGGCTCAGGACTCCTGGAAAACAATGCAGTGTCCATTTGAGAGCAGATTTCCTTTTCATTTAAGGAAAGATTAGCTTTCATGCAAATGAACACTTGGTTCATTTGGCCACTCGAGGATTTAAATCAGGTTCCCTAACTCCACCAGCCTTCACTGTCCCTTTGTTGTGTGACAAACACAGGCTGAGACTTCTTCCCTAAGCCCAGGGCAAATTCTGTTGTATTAAATAACCACTGTGCAATGTACTGCATGCTTTTCTACTTACTTATTGGACTTGAACCCCTTCCCCCTCCCCCCAAAGAAATGATGTTGATGTTTGAACAGAGCCTGTCACTCTCCAAAGGAAAAAGGCTCACATGTTACTGTTTTGTAGCCAGCAGTCCAAGTTGTGAAATAAACATACCTTGAAATGAGGCTTTCATACCTCCTGCCTTTTATGGCCTCACTACTTACAGCGCGACCCCTGGACCCCTGGACCGGCCGGGGCATCAGCACGTCCGTCCGGGAGCTTGTTCCAGTCTCAGGCCTGACATGAGCTCATGCTGACACGGTCTGCACTTTGACACGATCCTCAGTGATTCCTCTGCGTGTTGAAGTGTGAGAAGCACTGGTTTTTACGGTACTTGGCCCCATCCAAGTTCATGGTTAACCTTATTGGGTGGAGGCCTTTTCCTTCTCTACTAAACTTGTTTCAAGGATGAACTCTTACATTTTTAGAGCAGGGGCCTAAAGAACTGAAGTCTCAAGTGTAGTTGTTTAGCATTGAGGAGCGTTTTGCCATTTCTGGCTAAGTCTGACTTATTAAATCTTTAATTTATCCAACTCAGTTTTCTGTTTGTACTGAGTTTGTGTTCCATTTGTAATGCAAAGCTAGTAGGGTGTTCATTTATCTGCTCTCTTAATAAGTGTATAAAAAGAACCAAATTCCAAATAACTCATGAGGTACCATTGAAGATAGAAGCCCATGAGCCAGTTGTGTTAGCGGCTTCTCTCCCTGCGGTGCCCTTTCTCTCCTGATTCCTCCTGTGCTCCTTCCAAGGGGGGTGTGAGGGGCACACAGGAAGGCGCGCCGTAGGCCATGGCGGCCGCTCGTCGTTGACCGACATGGATTCAGGCAGCCTGGGCTCGATCCCTGCCGGACCACGGCCTCTGTCCTCACTCCCAAGTGAAGGTGTTGGATTCCAACAGCCAGACATCCTCACCATCCCATCCCATGCTGCCCAGCCAGCTCTTCTGCCCACATTCCCGACACCCCCTTCTCTCCTCCACTCCAACGGCCCTGCCTTCTGCTGGGCTCGTCCTGCCTCCACGGACCCCCTTAGACTCCGAAAGAGCACAGAAGTGGGCTTTTTTGTGTCCTACCCATGAACTGTTCAAGGAGGAGGGAGAGTCATGTTCAAGGACTCAGAGGTGAACTTGGGACTTTATATTACTGTCCGCTTGATGATTGCCCTGTTCTCTTGGAAGGTGCTTCAAGCAGAAGACACCCCTTTATGAAATATTGCCTCTCTTTCCCCACCCTTTTAGGGAGGAAGGCTCACTAAATCCTTTTCAAATTCAGAGAAATTAGGAAATCTTGGATCATTTTATTTCAGTTTTAACTTATTGTGGTTTTCTTTTTGTTGAGTCAGCGCTTGTCTTAGGGGACCTCAGGCAGAGCTCTGTAACAGTGACAGGACAGCTTACAATGTCTAACTCAGCGTAAATTATTTCCGAGCCAGTTGAGGTCCACTTGAAAGCCAATGAAACCTCTAATTAAGGAGCAGGGAAGGATCCCAAGTCCTGACTTTTTCTTATATTGGGGCAGATTCTACTGGATGCCAGAGGATTCTTTATATAATAAAGATTGAAAAAAAAAAAAAAAAAAGGAAACAACAAAAAAATTAAAATTTCCCAATTCTTTATCTGTGTTATAACTAGAACCAGCTCCTAGGTTGGGATGTCCAGTAGTTTGTATTACTTATTTATTACTAGGGTTCAAGTTGGAACTTGAAATACTTTCTAAGCACACTGTACAGTGGTAATGGTGTTTCTTTGCAGCATGATTGTCTTGCTAAGCTTTTTCACGTTGCTTGAATAGAAAACAGTAACATCTTGGAATGATTGTAAACTGCTGCCTGAGACCCTGGGAGTGCACTGTTTTCTAATTATTGTATTATATTTGTGGCCCAAGGTTTACTACCCCTTTTCTTTGAGTCTTAGATTTTAAATAGTCTCATTCAAAATGATTCCTTCTGTTCCAGTGCCATAGTTGATACATTAGCAGTGTAAGTTTTATATACATGATTGCTGTGTAGGCTGTGAAATGGCTGCTTATTAGATTTGTAATAATACCATAATGTACCTTTTTATTTTTAATAACGTGAGACCCAGAAATGCTCATGACCCATGACAAAACAATAAGGACCAGCCATCATTGTAAAGCAGAAAGGTAATATAAGGGATTGGAAATTGGGAATTGGGATTATTGAAATTAAAAGCAGAGGGTATAACTTAAGTTCTTTTCAGTTACTAAAACTTTGGTTTCCTGACTGTGCTAAGTATTGCAGCAAGATAACGAGAGGAAGGCAGAGTTTTAGTCCCTCAGGAGCTTACTTCCAAGGCAGGGGTCACCTGATATTACAGTTCTAGTTGTAGGATTGGAACTATTCAGAAAATGTTCTGAGGAATGCAATAATCAGGGCACCCTCTGGTTTAGTGTTTCTTCTTGCCTGCTTTCACTGCTATTCAAAAAGCGAATCTTCTTTGTTCTGGATCTTTGAAATTGATCTGTTGCTTTTAAAAATTTAAGGCAACTCCCTCAGATACAGTAGGCCTACTTCACCAAACAAACTGTGCAGGAAGCAACATTCTCTGTGTCCAGAGTTTTGATGAGCTTTCTTTTTTTAAATGGAGGGTGGGTACATAGGTCCTCAAATTTTGTCTGGGGTTGATTAATCTGAGAGCTTTTGGAGGAGGAGGTGAGAGCAGCGTGGGGAGTAAATGAGATGGGGGTTGCACACTGTGGTGTACCCACCTTGGAAGAGTGACACGTACGCAGTGTTGAGGGATGAGGCTATCACTTTGAGAATTCAGCAAGCCTAAGAATCTGTTTCATGTAATCTACTCGTGAAGCTTTTGCTGATTTACTGAGCTGTAGCAACCGAAAGTTTCCAGTAGTCTTTGCCATGGTTTTCGGTTATGTGCTGTCCCTGGGAGATGACATTCAACCAGCAGCTCGTGGGACTGTGTGAGGAGTGAGAGAAGCGGAGTGATGCCAGCGGACACCGGCGTGGTGTGCGCGGCCTCCGGTTAATCGAAATGTAAAGTCTTTCCACAGAAGACTTGGTGAGACAGTTAGTGACTGGGAGGAAGATGCAGGCACACTTGGAAATATCTGTAATGATTTTGGCTTAAGGTAAAATATGCATTGGAACCTCTTATCAAAAGTAGAATTTCACAAATGTCATTGAATGAAAAGGCCTTTTGTGTCAACTGTTGTCATCTGATGAGCACCAAGGCAAGGTTCCGTGTTTTTTGTAGAAAAGTCCTGTTTCTTTTGGAGCTCTGACAGATATCAACTCCTGGATGGAAAGTATTTTAAGTTTAGTATCTAGAATTCCCACAGCAGTCGCCATGTCAAGAATAAGCAGAGACTTTTCTCACTGTATCTCCTTGTTGTTCCTCCTGTTCATATACTAATACCTACGTGCCATGTGCCGTCCTGGGGGCTCGAAATTCATGCGCACGTGGAGTCTGCAGCGCCCGCAGGAGGGAGAGGTGGTACTTAGATAAGCATAGCGTGACGTGTGGCATGGTGATAAGTGCTTTGGAAAAAGTTAAGCAAGGAAGGGGTGCATCCTGAGTTCTAGGGTGTCCTTATTGGGGTAACATTTATACAAACATCTGAAATGGTGAGGCTTCTTTCAGATCTTTTACATTTTGTACCACGTAACTTATATTTATTCATCAAAGATAAATATTAAGGAAAAGAACCATGTGGTGATAGCTCTTGACGACGGTATGTCACTGTGTCATAATCCCGGCGCCTAATGAAGTCTTTGAGCCCATAGGTAGGTGACGTAGCTGAATGTGGAGTTGGGTGGCTTCATACTTAAGGGAATGCTAGTTTCAGTTGCTTACATTTTTGTATATTGAAGGCTTCAACGAAATGGGCTATTTTTGTTATTAATTGCTGCATAGCAAAGTCTTACAAAACTTAGCGGTTTAAGATAACACACAGTCCTTGTTTCAGTTTCTGTGTGTCAGGAATTCTGAGCCCAGCTGAGCGGGTGGCTGGAGGGGGGGTGACACGGCCCATGTATCAGGAGGCGTCCTCAGGGAGTCGCAGAGGCTGCTATGCAGGGTCTTCCAGACGCCGCATCTCTTCAGATGGGCCTTGAGACCGGGGAGACAAAAAGAACTGCGTTTCTTGCTGCCCTCTAAGGAAGAAGAAACTATTTCCTGACTTTTAAATCCAGTCTTTCAATTAGATATTTAACACTCGTCCCAGGGAAATGATTGGCAAAACTAACAAAACAGTAGTTAAGGTTACAAAGTGGCCTTGAATGGTTTTGTGGTGTCTCAGTGTATGGGCCGCATCAGCTGCTCCTCGTCAGCCTCCCTCTGCTCTGTCTTTGGCGAGGGTCTGGGCGGCCCGCTGGGCAAGGGCAGCGCTGGGCGTCCTGTTCTGGGCCTCTGGCCGCCTTGCACTAACCTCCCATCACCCTGCACTCCTCATCTCTGGGGCTTCTGTTGCTCAGAATTCTAGTTTCTCTCCATCTGGTTTGCAGTTCTGCCCAGACTGGCTGACGTGCATTGCCAGTGATGGTTTCTTCTTTTTGGGCAGCTTCCCTTCTTCATTTGAGCTACTGTCTGGACTACGTTTGGGACCTAGTCATGGTGCTATGTGTCCGGAAGGTGGGCGCCACTAGGAAGCTGTCTGCATCACGCCATCTGTTACCAGCAAGCTCCCAACTTGCCCTCTTTCAAACTGTGTGCTCCCTCCTGGATTCCTCACTGTTCCCCCTTCCTCCTTTTCACGTGTGGGCTGAAGGGCCTCCGTGTCTCTGTTCATTTGCAGAGCAGAAGTGATGGAATATTGATGAATTCCTTGAGTGGTCATCTCGCTGTTGACACTGCCAGTCCTCTTGGCTTCACTCATCCTGCCTCCATCAGCCGTGCCCCATCTCTCCACAGGTCCTCCAGAACCTACGCGTGTGTGCGCGCGCGTGCATACGTCTGTGCGTGTGTGTGTGTTGCAATACCTGATACCTTTAAACCAAAAGGGAATAAAAGGAAGAGGAGAGTAATCATGAAGTAGATTATTTAATGATCAACTTACAAAGGTCAACTTCATTGACCTTTTTTTGCTGGTCAACTTATAAAGCGATAGCCTAAATAAAAATTTGTCATGAGCCAGGCTAAATGTTTAGTTAAATTAAGGCCACTCCATTCCCCCCAAACAATTTGATTTTCTTAAAAAACAAAAACAGCACAGAAGGCATCAGTAGTTCTGTCTGTTGCTTACACTTAATTGCAGGCCCACCAGCTCCTCCATGCCTTCCGTTCAGCAGATCTGAAGCAACGTAACGCGTTCTGGGTGTGGAGACTGCTGGGATACGCTGTGCCGTGGAGATGGAAAATGAAGTTTCATCTGTTGGATTTTTTGGGTTGGCGTTGTTTCTTGTGTTTCCATATTTTAGTTCTTGCTGGGTTACCACTTGCAATACTTAGTATCCCTCCTGCAGAGTACGCTTAGGTCCCTCTATTTCCTCAAGCTTGGCTGGATTACTAAAATGGGGTCCTGTTTTCTTAGACTTAACAAACTTTTCCAGGAGTTGAAGGGTCTTTGAAGACTATCATTTACTAGAGGAGTCTGAGTAACGGAGAGGTTAAGTCTGTGCCTGAGGTCACTGGGCTAATTAGTGACACCAGGCCGAGCAGGGTTTCCTGGCTGCTGCCTACACCTCCTCCTTCCCAGCTGGGCTGCCTTCAGAGCTCACGGAAGGCAATCTCGGTCTCATTCAGCACCTTGATGCATGAATGTTTCTCTCAGAGTTACTTTAACTCTGGAAGGGGTGGGATTTGGGTAATGGTCATTTTGGAAAGAAAACTATTTTCGGGATGGTAACTGCCAGGAGTCATTATGTAAGAAGGGACCCAAGAGTTTCAGCAAGGAGAGGATTTCCCTGTCGGTGGCATGTAGGCCCTGGTGTAAATTCCTCGCAGTGTTCTGTTTGCATCATATGGCTTAGATGTTATTAGATGTTACTAGTCTAATCCAATTCCTTGTTTTGTGAAAATAGGTTTTGTGTTTATCCAAGTGGGCTTCTCTTTGTCACTGTGTTGGAATAATCACTCTTGGACAGAAATGACAGCTTTGCTTTTGAATCTCTGTTACATTTTCAGACTTGCTGTAGAGGTTGTAAAATAATACTGTTGTTACTGGGAGGAGTTGGGTCTGGGCCATAGCAGGAGGGAGAGAGAGGAGAAGCTGCCACAGGAAAAAACTGCAGACTTTTACTAAAACGTACTTCTTGATTCCAGTTATGATAAAAGAGTAAGAGCATTGTAACCCTTCAAGTCACTAGTATTTGTGTCTTCACGTTGTGTCCAAGCACCCCTCAAACACCTGCTTCGGGTCTTGTCCAGTTGCGCTCCAGTGACCAGCCTCAGAAGTCTGACAGCTCTTCCTGTCTGACTCGCCAGTTCAGAACAGCTGAGCTGCCTGCACGGGGGAACAATGGGACTCCTGAGAACTGTTCTGCTGTTGACATGCAGAAGTGCATTTCCTCCTCCTTAATTTCCAGACAGAGTTACAGTGGTGGCCCTGAAACCTGTCCTGAAAAGGAATAAATTCAGTGGATTCTGTTAATCTATTCTGATTTATTTAGGAGGCAGCAGCGTTCATTATTCGACTTATGTTAGGGGTTAATTAACCAAATTAGAACATGTTTCCTTTTCACAAATTGAATGCTGAGAGTAACAAAGACCAAATATTTTACAACACAGGTCCTTGAATTTAACTCTGAAATACTGTATTTTATTTTGCAGGAACTTGTGGTTTTAGTGACACTTACATACTGTTTCTATTATTAGCAAATTTTGAATTTTAAGTAAATTGAAATGGAAATGAAAGTTGTTTCCAAAAATAATATTGACTGTGTTTGTGTGATGTTTTAAAATTTTTTTTAAATTTCACGTCGTTGGTGAGGAAGGCCTAGATTGGTGAGAAAATGTAAATTTCATGCCAGTCTCTTCTTGTCTAGAATTGATGAGAATTGGTTTGAGCTGTTTATGAGAATAGATGGGAATGTGTGAGGTTTCTTTAGTGTAAAATACTCATCAGTCACTTCTTGACGATCTACCTTGACTGTCCTATGGGCAGTTTGCAGTTAATGCACTTCTGGTCAATGTGTCGTTGACTCAGTTTATGATGACTTGTGAGGGACCTGCCCTTTATTCTACCAAGGAAGGCTGTATTGTTGCTCATTCTGAATTTTCTAGAGGAGATTTGGTTGAGGACTGCTCTGATGAGGCGCTGCCTTCACCAGTGTGGGTTGTGAAAATTAGATGGGAAACTGGGAAATAAGCATATTACTTCCCAGGCCCTTTTTCAGTGGGGTCTTCTTAGGGTGACTTTTTGGCTTGAAGTAAAGTTCCTCTAAAATCTTATATATGTGTGTGTGTGTATATATATGTGTGTGTGTGTGTGTGTGTGTGTGTGTGTGTGTATATATATATATATATGCTTCAGATATAAAGATGAAGATGCATTCCAAAGCTTAAAAATGTTTTTTTTTCAAGGACTTTGGGATTGCTTCTGTTAGTGGTGACTGTGTAGGGTTCAAAACCCTCATTTTCACTAGGTTTTCAGCTAACTGGGTGGAAAATGAAAAGGTAGGCAGGGAATTTTATTTCACTTGTGGCATCGCTTGGCTTATTCAGATCTGTTGAGTCCAGGTGTGGTAATGAAAGCCCAGGTCCATTCTCCACATACACCTGAACTTGTTGTAAAGTTTAGTTCAGGGAATGATAACCAGAGCCTGTCCTAGGAACATACTGATCATTGGAGAGGAAAGGTGAGAGATTAGCTCTCCCTTAATCCTCCATTGTCAGTTTCTTTAGGGTAAAATCCACATTTATTTAAATGTAGGATTCTGTTTGCTTGAACCTCTAACCTTTTGTGGAGTGCCTCCTGTGTATAGGAGACGTGGAGCATAACGCAGTATTCTGTACTCTGCACTACGGGATTTGAAAGTTATTTGAAAAGCACTGTCGTATCCTGAAGAAGTTTGTATGTTGGTTTTCTTCTGTATGGGAGCCCCCGTGGTTTACTCGGAGGTCGGCCTAGGTAGCACAGAGGCAGGGATCCCTCTCCACTCCTGAACCCTGGCTGTTTTCAAAGTCAGGAAAAGGAGACTGTGAATGCCAAAGTCAGTACTTTAATTGGATAGGTTTCATAATTAATGTCTCTTTAAGTGAGGACTTCTGTTTAATTTGCCTTTCCAGGCCATTTGGTAGAAATTGGAGAGGAACGGAGGAAGGGCAAACAGCACCTCAGTTGGCATTTAGTAAGAGCAGATGTGGAAGTGCCAGCCCCTTTGTTTAGAGGTGGCTTTTTTCTCCCAGCATTTGAAGGAGATTTGGTTTTCGTCTGGTGAGCTGTGCTGCTAGGGCAGGGCTGCCTCAGGACCATCTTAGTCATATTGTGGTTGGGGCTGTTTTCTCCCTCCGTTCTTCAGTCTTTCTTTTAACAAAAATGACTTGTTATTTGACCAAGCCTTGGAGAGGAGATGAAATTTGGGTAAATCTTTCTTTTTTTTTTACATTTGTTTTTATTTGATGGGGAAGATAAAAACTTTATGTAAATAACTAGTTTATCTGGACATTTCCATAGCGTTTTGTGTTCCTGCCTCTTGCGGTAATTGACCATTCACTAGCTGTTGATAACCGGGGAACTTCTCACTCTGATCTGCTCTCCTCTTTTTCTAGTCGTTCTGAGCCTTTCTCAGGCAGAGGGGGTCAGGCAGGTACACATGCTTTGGGAGGTGGTGGAAACAACTGGAATAATGAGCCCTTCTGACTTGGGCTTCAGCAGCTTAGCGTCGGTGCAGTAGGTGGGGTTATTTTTGGAGCCCCGGTTTGAAGATTGCTGTGCAGAAAGCCATCTGTGCTGCTGGTTGCCAACATTTCTGGTACAAATATTGTCATTTGCTCTTGAGGCAATCTGCTATTTCAGTCCTAGATGCAGTTTTGTAATATGCTGGGCAAAATAGTAGAGACAAAATATAAGTGGTGGTATAATCTTCAGTTTAAAAACACTTTAGCAATGTTTCTAGTAGAGGATTGTTCAACGTGTCTCCTTTCCTCCTTTCCTTGGCTGTAAACATAATCTAAATTCATTTCTTCTCACTTGCCTGAGCCATGGTTTCGTTGGGCTGAGTCTGCACTCACCCAAAGAAAAGATGGAGGGGTAGTTAGAAGGTTTAAGTAATAATATTTCTTTCAAATTGCACCCTGTGAAGGCTTAGCCTACCACTTTCCAACTGTTGAAGTAACTTGCACAGAAGTTACTTGGTTAAAAAAAGGTTGTGGGACGTGGTACTATACACCCCTTTCTCATCCGCATCCTTCCTTGCCCTGGGTGGCGAGACTCACCTCTGCCACACGGGGCGCTGAGAAGATGCCTGTGTGTCCTGTGCAGGGTGGAAGCCCCCCAGGGGTTGGGGGTGTCTCCAGAAACCCTGGGGATGGAGCTGTGTTACCATGTTATTGGGCTTTGTCATGAAGCCTTTCCTGGAGAGGGAAGGCTGGTTCTCTAGGAAGCAGTACGTACCTGTCTTTCTGTTTCTGTGTCTTTCTCATTTTCTCCCAGCTTGATGTATTGTAAGAAATCCATCTTACAGTATGACTCAGTGTACATGTGCACACATGCTACCAGAGCTTTACAAAATAGTACTGTATGTTTATGTGACATGTGCTGTATTTTATTTTTTAAATGTTGGTCTTCGACTCTAGATTGACTCACTACTTTATGGATTGTGATCCAGAGTTTTTAGCCCGGGGCTTTCCCACGTTTGTTCTGTTTAGACCTTCATGTCATGGTAACAGCCGTGGAGTTAGCAGAGAAGAGGTGGATGCATCCATGTCTAGAAGACGGGCCCACAGGCGTGGAATAAAGCGGAGGGGGTCATGTTCCCTTGGACATGTACTGAAGGACTTGGGCTGAACTAAGAATGAGAAGAAGCCCCTCTTGGATTGGTCTCCAAATGGAGCGAGTTAAACATCCCCCAAAGATGTTCGATGTGATGGGAGCGCTGATGTGACAGGCTAGCCAAAATAGTTGGGCACTTACAGGGACAACTTTGTCATTTAGGTTTGCTTTCAGCCCTTGAAAACTGGCAGCTGCTTGGATCCATTTTGCTGGCGGGGTTTTCCTGCGCCCTGCCTTCTGCATTAGCTTGAGTCAGGGCTCACCTGACCTGCAGTCAGCTGTCTGCAGGAACTTTGATCCCAGGAAAGTACAGTCCACTGGTCACTTCTCAGAGCAGATGTGAAGTCCGCCTCCACCCCACAGTCAGACGGGTTGTCTGAGATGTCAGGAGATCTTCGGGGACACCAGTGTTTGATGAGGGATGATTACCCTTTTCTAGAGCAGGCGCAGTGGGGGCATCTGTCGTCAGGCCCCTCCCCGAGTCCCTGACTTGCCCTGTATCTGGAGCAGTGATCTTGTAAAGAGTCCATTGTGAAGCTGGCCGTGTGCGTGAGTCCAAAGGAAATACTACTTATTAAAGGGGAAAGCGGGGGAGGAAAATTCCAGGAAATTGAAATGTGAGGTTGACACGTCCTCATTCATTAACGATGCTGTTGTTTTTCTTTCTGAAAAACAATGATGACTTAAAAATTGATCTCAGAATGAACTGAGTTTTATCCATAACCTTATATTTTAAACATTCTTTCTTAACCATCTATTAAATAACATCATACTAAGAAGTTGCCTTTTATTATATGGTGTCAGTGACCCAAAGTACAACTAACACAGCATTCCTCACACTTGCCTGTCATGGGAGATACTTGTTAGAATATTCTGGTACTTTACCCTCCTTCTGTTGAATCAGAATCTGTACGGAATAACACAGTTGAGCTATTTTCTTAGAATATTAGAACTGAGAGGAATGTTAGACACGAAGCTTTCCCGGGTGTTGGGCATGAAGCAAACCCGGTGACCCTCAGTCAGTCTCACGACTGTTGTGTGCAGCTCCTGGGCCCCACTCCGTACCTGTTGAAACTAACCTCTGAGCCAGGGCTTTAGTGTTTCTGTTTTCAACAAGCTTCCTAGAAGAGTCTGATCGTTAGTGTAGAGTAGTAACCACTCATCTTCAGACTCCTTCAGGAAAGGGAAATTGATTCGATGTGCTTGGTTATTGGCTAGATAATGGCTATTGGGCTAGATAATGGCAGATCAAGAAATCCTCTTCTGATATTTATTGATTCATTCAAATAATATTTATGTGTCAGGTACTGACTTAGGTAGGTGAGCATGGCAGTTTCGAGATGAGTGAGCAGGGTCCCTGACCTTGAGGAGCATGAATTGTTACTCAGCCTTTCTCAAAGGATGAGTCTGTGGGTGGCATGAGAATCTTTTGGGGAGCTGTATACGGTACTACCCCGACATCAGATGGGCACGTGCCTGTGTGGTAGGCTCAGGAAGCAGAGTGCCAGCTCGCTCTCCCTTGTCAGCTGCTGGCCACCCTCCTTTTGTCTTTCACAGCTTTATGAACGATCCCAAACATCTAGAAAAGCACAAAGGCTAATATAATTAGCACACACACATCACTGCCAGGTTTTAACAAATAGCACCCATCTTGCTGTAATCCCGAGTTGGTGTGTTGGAGGCCTCCTGTCCTGTGCGAGGTGTGCTCCCTGGCTGGGCTGCTGTATGTGGGCCCATCAACCCTACACAGCAACTCCCCCCTTTAAACATTTACATAAAGGGTGTCAATTAATGCAGATATCAGTCTGCAAGTTGTATTTTTGTTATTGTTTTTTTTTTTAAGTCAGCATTATGTTTTTGAGATTTTACCCATTGTTGTTATATGACCTGACATGGCCCCATATTTAACAGTAAAATCAGGAAGTTGAAGCCAGACAGCTTGAAAACCTTCTTAATGGAAAAAAATACAAGATGTGGGTGGGAGAGAGTTTCTGTTGAATTTTTAATATAGAACATTGTCATTTATGGGAAAATGTCTGATTTGAATTATGCACTATTTTGAGTAGCCCAATATCAGCTTAATGAGAGTTAATTGCATGTTGTATGAAAAGTCCATTGTTTTTATTTACTATTGGTAT